>NC_058044.1:24848205-25493705 GCF_020085105.1 Siniperca chuatsi | reverse complement strand
TTCTGACGTGTCTCCTCAGCCAGCAGTTCCTGAAGCAGCACACCAGGTCAAAGGTCAATGCTGTCATTCTGACCTATTGTCAGCAAGCCTTATGTAGCATATTTAATTGTCACAGAAAAGGTTATATGTAGACTGTATTGGTGTTATAACAAACGGTGTTTGAGCTCTAAAATTTCTGCTAAAAGTCCAGTTACCTGTGAGTCTTGGAGTTGGGAGGTAAGGCTGGTAACATCTTTGCTCAGTTTGATGTTCTTGCCCTCTGCTTCATTCAGTAGGTTTGTCACACTCTCCAGTTCAACCTGTATGAAGACAAAGATGAGGTTTCTGGGACTAATTTTCAGCATATCAGTGTGGTAGCTTTTAAAAATGTACACTTTTTTAAATGTACAGTATTACTGTAACTACTGAGTCATTTACAGTGATCTTAGAGCAGCGCTCTCCCAGCTCGGCCTTCTGCTTCTCACTGTCGTTGAAGCGTGACTGCAGATCTGCCACCTGGCCTTCCAACTTCTTCCTCTTGTGCTCTCCGTCTTGTTTGGCCTGGACGAGTGAGCGCACCTCTATGGTTAATTCTGACGTCTCCTTCTCCAGAGCTTGTTTAGCCTTCTCCAGGTTTGACTTCACCTGAGCAGAAGAGAGAAAATACAAGATAAACATCCTGTGTATTAGAAAGAAAAAAAGGGAAGTTTGCCGTTCAGAAATAGTATTAATTTAAATAAACAAGCTAAACCTGAGTATTTATAACACTGTATGAAATGATGCAGGCCTACTCGTTTGGACTGCTCCAGCTGCTCTGTGAGCTCCTCCGTAGCCTGGGTGTGTTTCTGTCTCATCTCCTGTATCTGGGCCTCATGGGTCCGGTTCTCGTCCTCGATGGCTCTCTTCAGCAGGTTCACCTCCTGCTCACGTTTGGCCCTGGATGGATGGATCATGCAGATGCTAACACCTCTGTCTTACAGCTTTATAAAATCCCTTTGAATACATATTTGTATATGTCACTATTGTGTGACGGACCTTAGTTCCTGCTGTGTGGCAGTGGTGTCCAAGGTGTCCTCTAGCTCAGACTTGAGGGCCTCCAGCTCTTCCCCGAGGTCTCGTTTGATCTTCTCTGCCTTGTTTCTAGCCGCCCGCTCAGAGTCGAGGTCCTCTTGCAGGTCCGATATGTGTCCCTCCAGCTCCCTGATCTTCTTCAGCGCGTTGTTCTTCTGAGCTGTCTCATCTTCTAACCTGAGAGGAAGAAGTGTGCATCGAGGAGGATATTTGCATGGTAGAAATGATAGAAATAGCATCCAAGAAGTTAAAAGTTGATGTGGCACACAGGAGGTCTTACTCTGCCTCAGATGAAGTGTTGAGTTACTGGGATTTGTAGATTCAGGTGTATTAATGATTAAATCTGTAAATGGGTACTATTTTTGTAACTTCTGAGGACTTTACCTGGCCAAGGCGTTCTGTAACTCCTCCTCCTTCTTTGCAAGCTGGGCTTTGAGGTCAGCGATCTGGGCCTGCAGGTCGGCTATCTGCTCTTGCAGGTCATTCGACTCTGCTTCCAACTTACGCTTAGCCTTATCCAGCTCCTGTCGACTCTTCTCTTCCTTTTTCAAGCGGACTATAAGTACAGCAGAGAGATAACAATTAGCATGAATGTTTTTCCGAACTATGAGTATGGCTCCGATTGTGACATCAGTAATGGTTTTGAGGGTGTTAATGCATGGCAATTCATAACAGATGATTACCCTCTAGTTCAGAGATCATGGACTCATGTTTATTTTTTAGCTTGGTGAGGTTCTTTGACTTCTCCTCTTCCTCTGCCAGGTTGCTACTGAAGTCAGCAATCCTCTCCTCCATCAGCTTCCTCTCCTACAAAACACCAAATAGGTTATCTATTTGCCAAAATCTACTTTCTTCTTTCGATACTGTGACTCTCTTAATAAGTGATATAAGGGCCTCTCTGATAACTACTGTTTGTCGATACTTACCTTCAGCAGCTTGTTGTTGTGGTCCTCCATCACCAGGATGTCATCCTCCAGCTTTTTGATCTTCCCCTCACAGGTAACCTTCTCCAGCTGCAGCTTTTGGCGGGCATCTTCCTCCTCCTCCAAATGTTCTTCCAATTCCTACATGAAGAATGCTGTAGCTTCAGTTTCTGCTGCTATTTCATCACATTATCAGAGCGTACATAGCTGAGCGTGGAAATATGCGAGGTGAAGCTCCTTATCTATACAACAGCAACAAGAAACAACTTATGAACAAGAAACTGATGTGTAGACCTGCATCTGCTGTTGCATCTTCTTCTTATCCACTAACAGCGCCTGAGCACGTTCTTCCTCTTCATCCAGTCTTGCCTCCATCTCATGGAGGATCTCTTCCAGCTCCTGCTTTTTAGCCGCCAAACGAACCCTCATCTCCTCAGCCTCGGCATACAGCTCTGTCTCTGCTTGAAGCTGCTCCTGCAGTGCATTCCTCTCCTCCAAAACCTGAAGCAGACAGAGAAGAAAAAATTGGGCTCAGCTTCATTGTCT
The DNA here is from genome assembly GCF_020085105.1 of Siniperca chuatsi. NCBI lineage: Eukaryota > Metazoa > Chordata > Actinopteri > Centrarchiformes > Sinipercidae > Siniperca > Siniperca chuatsi. The sequence goes on along the minus strand of NC_058044.1, from coordinate 25,491,186 downwards.
GATTTCTGGTAGACCTTTAACACAAACGTATTCTTATTGGCTTGGTTTCCCTCATGTATTAAATAACCACTGAAAAGGGGCATTAATGGGAAGTTCGACACAGTTTTAAATGGCTGTGACATCAAGTGAAAGCAAAAGAAAGTTTAGAAATGTGTTTGTGTCATTGTAGCAAATTTTGTCTTTTACCGATGTGTGTTTCAAGGTGATCTCCTTCAGCTCAGCTTCAACCTTTAAAGCAACATCTTTGGCTTTCTGCAGCTCTTCGTCCTTCAGACTCATCTCCTCCTCCTGTCGGGTCACTTGCAGCAGAGGCTTGACCTGTGGTTCAGGAGGATCACATTTATAAAATGAGGGTAAAGGCAATGTAAGGCTAAGTTTGTAATTTACAAAAGTACATGAAGTATTCATTCCAAGACTAAATTAAAAATATTAGAAAAGCCTAAAATACAAGGTTGTACTGTGATTTTGTTGCATTACTATGCAGAATGATTAGCTGACCTTTGTGAAGAGCCTCCACCACTGCCAGTTCCTTAGTTTGAGGTAGGCAGCACAGTTCCTCTGGATCACTTTCATGGCTGTGAGTTGCTGTTGTCTCTTGGCAAATGCCCTTTAAAAATAACAGTGAAACCAATATATCATGTATAATATAAAGCAAAGTGTTCTATTTTCAAATTTATAGCAATTACAATTTTTTTAAGTACAAAAAAGGTATGAAAGCCTCCCTCTACTGTTAAATAAAAAGGGCTAAAATACTGCCTGAAAGACGACATATTATTAGATATACTGAACTTGTGAACAGTGTAACATAGACAACACAAATTATTAGAGGGTGAAGTATGTGAGGTTATGCTTGTATATTCATACTTTCTGGCCAGGAAGCCTCTCGCCTGGGCCTGGAAAGCGATGATGACCACAGTGATCTTCAGATCTCTCTCCTCCTCCAGCTGGGCCAGCACTCCTGTGCGGAAGAAGATCTTACTCTGTCCGATCCTGTACAGGTTGGGGTCCAGGTCCAGATGCTTGATCTGCACAGACAGGAGATCAGTGAGAAAAAGGAGGCTCACACAGGGTATGAAAATTTCAATTATCGTGGATGGGAATTTTAAACTTGTGTTTTTACCATGAGGCAGCAGGCTTGTTTGCCATCCATGAAACCTTTGGGGATAGCGTTAGCAGCCAGGATCTCATAGCTATCAGACAGGAAAGAGACAGAGAGATGTCATGCTTAGTATGGTGAGAAAGGTTCACAGAAATATTATAAACTCTAGTACTCTCTAAGTAAGTTAGTGAGTCTCCTCAGATCCCACTCACCGCTGGCGGAACTCCTGGAAAACGATTCTGTTGGGAAATCCTTGTCGGCAGATTCTGATCCCCTCCAACACACCGTTACACCTCAGCTGCTCCAGGACCAGGTGAGCATCCAGCTTCCCTGCCTGAGGAGAACAGGATTTTAATTTTCTTACACTGTTTTTTATGAAGGAAATACACATATATCATGCAATACTGAATGGTTACTGTATTATGTGGATATTTGTTTTTATGTTATATAATTTATGTTATGTCTTCAGGAGTATATACTGTCCATGTTAAAGAAAAGCAAATATCAGAGTGACTGTGCCATAAGGCAACAGAATAAAGTGCTGGATTTTCTTTTATTTCTTTCAAAACATACATCTAAATCTGAATCGGTTATCCATCTGGTTTACAGGGAGCTGGAGAGACTAAGTGCACCCTGGACAGATCACCAGTCTACCACAGAGGTCAACACATTTAGACTGGCGACAGCTACCCTCCACTAAATCAATATGACTGGTCAAATAAGTTATTTTATCCTCACAGTGTCAAATAATCTGCATCTTGAAAGGAACTTTGCTATAAGAGACACTAGTCTTAATGACTCTGCACTTTTCTTTACCCTCTTCTCGTGGTTGGGGATGATGCATCTGACGAAGTTGGGCTGGGTGTTGTGCAGTGTGGTCATAAGTTTGGCCAGAGACTCCTTGTAGAGCTGTCCCACCGTACGGAACATTCCCTTCTTGGTCTTTGAGGCACTCGGCATGGAGCTGTCTGACATCTTGGCTATTGTGTCAAGACCCACCACTCTGTCCGCTGTAACAGACAACACATCATTGTGTTAATATGAAAAACTGTGTTCACTCAGCTTAAAATGGTCCAAGTGTGCTGGATCTAATGTGTTTGGTTCCTATTGTAAATTTAAAGCCCATACATGTACAATTTTCCTGCAAATGAAATATAGAATGTTTCAAATTAAAGTGATTGCACAATGTTTTGTTTGTAGAAAAATGAGAGAATCCAGATGAAAATGGGTGCAGTGTACCACTCTACCACTGTGTTGTTTTTTGTGATACTATCACTAGAGGTTATAACTCCAACATGAGATGTATGCACATTTCATTTGAACACCAGCTGTAATGCTTACTTGCTGTAGCGGTGTATTAGTTATCCAAAGTTATTAATATCACTGCACTGAAAACCTTAATTTAGTATGTTAACATGTTTCCTATGCAAGTCGAAATTATATTCAAATGGGTTGCAACTGATCCTCATTGATAAATCCTTTATATATAAATGTGACCCATTGTTGGTAACATCTCACTATCTTTCCAGAGGTCTTGCACGAACTGGCTGGAGGAGCTGCTGAGCAGCGCTGTGACATTGTCATTTAGAGGGTCCATGTTCTTTGTCAACCAGGATGTGGCGTTATAGTCCACCTACAAACAGAACATCAGTGCTATTTAAGCTTCACTGAAACATTTTTCAGCAATCATCACAGCAATATTGTTTTGAATCATGTTACCTAAATTATAGCTAACATGAGAGTAAAAGAATTTTCTGTCCTCAACAGGGGATACCATATCATGCTTTCATCATATTATACACATCCCCTCATACTTACCCTCCCAGCATAATGAAAAAGAGAAAACTCTGTCTTGTCTTTGAGCTGTTTAGGTTTGGCGAATTTCATATGGTTCCCTTGTGTGTTCATGAGTTTCTCCACAAAAGAGACATCTGTGGCTTTGGGGAACCAGCACTCTTCATCCAGCAGGGCCAGGATGCCTGGAGGGTTGTTCTGCAGAGAATATGCAGTCATTACTAAGTTTGACCAAAATTTGAATTAAGACACATCATACTAAATCACAAAATATCTGTGCTAGGCAGGTGAACTTACTTGGCTTGTCCTATGAATGAAGTGGATTTAAATGACATTGTGCTTTTATTGTGTCATGGCCACTCACCGGTCTCTCGATGAGCTCAATGCAGGGCTGCAGGTCGAGTCCGAAGTCGATGAAGTTCCACTCGATGCCCTCCCTCTGGTATTCCTCCTGCTCCAGGATGAACATGGTGTGGTTGAAGAGCTGCTGCAGCTTCTCATTGGTGTAGTTGATGCACAGCTGCTCAAAGGAGTTGTCCTGCAACAACCAAGAAACAGAACTGAAGATGCATACAGTATCCTGCATGAAAATGTTTGTGTTTTTTTGTGTTTAATAAGCTACACAACAGCTTACTGGTTTCTGTCTCATCAGTAATCAACATATTCATACCTCAAAGATCTCAAAACCGGCAATGTCGAGGATTCCCAGGAAGGAGGCTCCCTGGCGTTTGGTCTTGTCCAGGGCTTTGTTGACTCGGGCCAGGATCCAGCGGAACAGTCGCTCAAACACAGCTTTAGCCAGGGCTTCAATAGCAAAGTCAGCCTAATAAATACACACAGAAAATATCTGATGAGAGCTCAGAGTTGATTTAAACTCAGATGACAGATTTGGGAAGTGTTCACTAAATGCAGTATTTGTTTTATTGTTCATATGGTTTCACACGGTGCACTCCCTGTAGTACCTGCTCTTTTGTCTGAGCCTTCTGCACCACCTCTCTGCCCACTTTGATTCGAGGGGTGAGGATGGCTCGGGTAAAGTCTGTCACATTGATGCCCTGCAGGTGACACACCTTCTGGGCCGCTAGAGAGAGAAGAAGAAATATGTTGGTACACTTAACACAAGTATGTGTTTTCTTTTTTTTGTACATCTATAGTTTTTTTTTCACTGCTGTAGAAAAAAAATGAATTGAATTTTATATTGTGAAATTGGTAAAAGTTGATAACCACATGGTAACAAGTTTCTAATAGTGAAAAGCTGTGATGTCTAACCAGTGTTGTCTGGCATAGTGGCCTGCTCCTGGTTCCTCTCTTTCTTGAACTCAATGTTTCCCAGCTGCATGACTGTGGAGCACACCTTCAGGATATCTGAAACACAGGGATATGACAGTTAGCATCACAGAGAAACAGCAGTGGCACCTTACTTAATCCCACTCCAAGCACCCTATCCCGCTGTCGACCAAGCAGAGTTAAGATCAGAGTTATCACTGGTACCGATTCTCTCCTCGTCGCTCAGGCCCATGATCCTCATGGCCTCCATGGTCTCTTCGTACATCTCATCGTCTTGCTGGCCGGTGATCTGAACGTGGCCCGAACTCAGGAAGCGGTAATTACTGAAGGGCTCCAGAAGAAGCTCCTCTGAAAATATAACACACAACGGTAAACAGCTGGTGACTTTTCATCAGAGTTCTGGTGAGTATTCTCTGAATGACTGATTAACTTTTTGTGAATCTGTCATCTGTCTGAGCTGCCAGAGAATACCAATATTGGTGAGCATCGCACAGAGCTCGTTTTATCAGCTTTAACTTAATTATCATGGTTTTCTCTTTCATAAGTTTTGATTTGAGAAATGTGAGACCTTCACATGACAGTGATGGTGTACAACAGATGTGTCAATGAACCTGCAGTAACTGTTCAGCAGGATGTAATATTATTGAGATTATGGAGGAGAGAAAAGTAGTATATTTTAACTCACCACGCAGTTTGTCCTTGGCACCGGCAATCATGTAGTAGAAGATGTGAAAAGCTCTTTCTGTCTTTGCTTGTCTGATACAGCGAGACTTCTCCAGCAGGTCTGAGAGTTTCAGCTGTTAAAGAATAAATACGCACTCTGTGCTCTGACGAGGGTTTAGCATATAAACCTCTGTTCAGCCCCATATGAAAGTCCAAGTTCAATGCCATTTTTTTTGTCTAATCTGCTTCCCTCTCTGTAACTTCTATTATGTGAATAAGACAAATAAATAAGAATAATAATCTGCAGGCGTCACCTTTTTAAAATGTGGTACATAATACAACTTTGAATTATGTATCTAAACACACATATTGGATTACAAGTAATACTGAATTGATACTAAATATGAGATATCCACCTTCTTTAAGGCCTTAGAATTTCCCTAATAAATGTGCCTTTTTGCCCTATCAAAAGCTGTTTTCCCAGAGCAAGACAAACCCACACAGACAGGATACAAGTCTCAATATTGGCTCCGACAATGTAGCCGGTCACATCAAAGTTGATACGGATGAATTTACCCTGTGAGAGAGACAAGGAAAGAAAATGTTACAGGATGAAATGGTGTAATTAACAAAACATGCACAAAATATAAATTATAAAAAAAAAAACGTTGTCTGGTAATCTGAATAAAAATGTATTGATGCAGGAAGTCCTAAAGAATCATATCACATCAGAAACAAAACATCAAAACTACTTCTACTTCTAAAAAAGAGCAAACTCACAAATCGGGAGGAGTTGTCATTTTTGATGGTCTTTGCATTTCCGAAGGCCTCCAGGATGGGATTGGCCTGCAGGAGCTGCTTCTCCAGCTCCCCCTAGTGACAACAGTGATACACAGAAACATCACTATAATACACTGATTGGTGGCTGGAGGTGGGGTGCAGTAGGCGGTGAGCGGTGGGGATGAAGTGGTTTGGGGTGGGTATGGGTTGGGGGAGGTTTATCAGAATATTATTACTAATGTGTGAACAACAAGATGAAGGACTTAATTGGCTAAAAAAATGATCAAATCAACTCCTTAGTGATCATCAATAAATAACCTGACGAGTAAATATATAACTAGCTGTAAGATGACAATATAATTCCTTACTAATCTTCTTTGACTTTCTTCAGTATATTACATAATGCAGACACATGACCTGAAGACTTCTCTATCAGTTTTGAGAGAAATTGTTCAAATGAGGAGAAGCTGCTGTTGATGATGTGGAAACAGAGAGGCAGATGGAAGAGTGAGGTTATGTTGGGTCAGACGAATCCTGCCAAAGTCTTTGTATTCAATGTGTCGGCAAATTAAAATGATTCTGATTCACAAACAGCTGCGATTTGCTTCCAGCATGACTGCAGGGCCTGAAAACTGGTGGGTGGAGCTGGGTGATGGTCGGTAAATGGGGCAGACACCCCGTCACTCTGCATCGAGCTAATCCACCTGATCAAAGGGGTCTGTGTCAGCCTTGCATCAAGGTCAGGTGCTGTAGATCTCTACCTTAAATACTCTCTCGCTTAAAAACACTCCCTTCAGCTCCCCTGTAAACAAGCTAAAGCCATGAAGAGGAGAAGGGCACGACTTGTGTCAATACTGTGATAAAAAATAACAATAGCAATGGTGAGGTGAGAACAATGATGAAGATTAATGATGGACATGTTCAGACATTTGCTAACTTTGCATGTATTCACCAAGCTTGTTTTCGAGTTCTTACTCAGGATGATGAATTTCAAAAGACAAGGCAGTAATTTGACAAAAAAAAAGTCTATTAGAGTCATCAAAAGTCAATCTTTTTTAAATGTTTAAGGAAAAACAGGAAAGATACAGACCAGCTGAAGAGGTGCAGTTCAGAGCTGACTGAGCAGAGAGGAGGGTCTTGTTCAGTCACTGGGGGCAAAGAAAGAAGAGAAAAGAAGAAGGGAAATAGAGCACAGCAAAATGGCAAGAAAAATGAGAGCTGATGGGAAGGATTGTTCTTAAGATACAGGTTAAATAAAACACTTAAGCAGATAGCCAAGGAGCAGTTAAGCAGTAAGCAGTTGTGTAAAATAGTGCCTGAGGAAGAGAGACAGCGAGAGCAGAGAAAAGAGATCGACCCAATGCTATTTCTGTTCAGGCGAGGTCTGTGGGAGCCTTCAGTCCTACTGAGGACAGCATACTGTCCAGGGTTTCCTCTGGGGCAAAGACCCTGAGGGTGAGTGGGGGTCAGTGGCGAAGGGAAGCATCGCTTTGAGCCACAAATGAATCCTTCCGACACATACATCAACACTAGAGCAACACCACAAACCATCAACATCTAGTCAGGAGCCGGGACGCCATCTTACTCAGGCATGACCCTGTCTGAAGTGCTGTTCAAAAAGAATTTTTGATCAAGGCTTACAGAGGGTGACTGAGGTCATTTTAGCCCACTCAGGTTGTTGAAAAGTCAATACAATCTGGCGACATGGGTGTTTTTTAGAAACTCTACATGGTGCAAACCACAAGGTCCAGTAAACGCTTACAGGTCAAGACAGCCAACGCTGCACCTCAGGGCAAATGGCAGGTGGAAGGATGAGGAGGAGGGGAGGGGAGGGAGGGGCAGAGGGGGAGGTCTGTGTTTGATAGATAAGAACAGGAGATGGGCATGCTCAAACTGTGCTCGTTGATCTGTGAGAGACCCTTTCACTGCCAGGGAGGCTCCGATCTCATCTCCGCTGGCAGTGAGAGGGTGTTCATAAGATGACACAAAACTCAACATGATGAACCAGTTCAGGAGTATGCAACACCAGACGTCCTTCACTGAACATTTGAGTGACTGCGAGTCAGTACTATGATGATGGTCATGCAGTCTAAGTCAGCTCTTGTTGGGTAAGACACAGAAATGACGAATGTTAGGGTAAACACCTTCTAACTCAAGAACAGTAAGATTTGGGATCTCGACCCTTGGTGTAAGAAAAATAATTACAAACAGAAAAAGATATTTTCGAGTAACTCAGTGACACTTTCTTCATGCACTATTTCTAACCTAAAGAAGGAACACACACAAACACCACACACAAAAACACACTCCAGGCATCCCCCTTTACTCACGTAGGCAAACTGTGATCCTGATTGTTGCTATTTGGAGGAAATGGCGATATACAGGATTAAACTGGACAGTTTCCTACATATGTTGAAGAGTGAGGGAACTGGCTGACAGAACCTAACTTTTTATACAACACAATGTCTTTACACAGATACTTACGGCACTGCTGTCCTTCTTGCCTTTATGTGAGGAGGCCACAACAGCCAGATACTGGATGACTTTCTTGGTGTTCTCCGTCTTCCCAGCACCAGACTCTCCACTAGAGAGGAAAAAGTGAGAAGGGGATTAAAAGATGCAGAGGAGAGATAGTGAAAGGGAATGAGAGAGAACAAGAAGATAAGTAGCACTGACAGGTACTCTGTTCACAGTTCAATAACCCGGTTTAATTGAATGGAAATCATGTGCAGCAGAGAAAACTGCACCAGCTTTGTTTGACAAAAAGCATAATGTTATTGTTCAGTCTGCCTACTACACACTGATCCCTGTATGCCCAGATCCAACTATCAGGTTCATAATCCATACCTATTAGGGAAAAATGTGATTTTAAAATGAACCCTCTCCACCTACTTTAGAGCTTTTAATGAATAAAACAAGGGGGAACAGAAGATTTTTCTTGGCATTTCTGCCTTTATTTGATAGTAGACAGTGTAGGGATAGACAGGAAACATGGGGAGAGAGAGGGGTGTATGACGTGCAACAAAGGTGGTATGCACCTTAACCATTAGGCTGGAGCCAGGCTAGCCCCCCCCCCCCGATTCCAGCCTTTATGCTAAGCTCAGCTAACAGGCTGCTGGCTGAAGCTTCATATTTACTGTACAGACATGAGTGTGGTATCACTCTTCTCATCTAACTCTCTGTATGAAAGCAAATAAGTGTATCTCACAAAATGTTGATTTATTCTTTGAAATAAATGGCTGCCTGTAAGCAGCGCAGAACTAATAACACTGACACTCCATGGCAACAAAATCAGTGTGTGCAGTATATAGCTGGAAGAAACCTCTTATTACATTTACAAGGTTATTGGGAGTTATATGATACCCTCAAACTAGTCAGAAACCTAAAAAAAAGATAAGTAAAAGATGTACTATCTTTATGAAGATAGTATTTATTAGTATTGGTATTTATTAAGAAATTTATAACTCAAACTTTTTCAAACAGAAGCAAGAACACATTCCACTTCCAGAAAATGATCTTAGATACTTAGAAAGACAACGTTGAACGATACCAGAGCCACCAGCCAGCAGTCCAACACACAGACACATCCTCAGATATGGGTCCATAAAAGGCATGGGAAGCTCCCGGTGTTAGGGCTTGGCAGCCCTGGGAGGAATCTAATTACTCTGTCCTCTTCAGGTTTAGTAAGACATACGACATCCAGGATCCTACTGTAGGGAACTGTTAGTGCAGAATAAATTCTGATGAGTTTTACCTCCAGATGGTTCGTCAAACTATCTCTTCCTGCACGTCCTGCTTACTATAAGTACAGGGTTCCCTAACGATCACAAGATCATTTGAAAGGATAGAATGAATGCTATCATATTTTGCCAGAGGTAGCATATTGTTAATATTCAGATGTGTTACTATGTTTTATTATGATTTTATGAAATTTTTGCTTTAAAAAGGGTTTTACAGGGTTACACACAAGGTTGAGAACAACAGTTGTAAACAAGACAACCACGTATCCTGAGGAAAATCCTCACAGACTAGAGCACTAAATTAAGGGGATTCCTCAGTTAATACATTTGATTTGTTCAGGCCCTCAGCAGGATCAGAAAAGGTTGTGAATCTGCACTCTTCAGCAACATCCTGCCACTATGTCCAGTCTTACACACACACACACACACACACACAATAAATATTAGATCAAGGAAACTGGTGACCCTGTTGAGATGAAATGTCAACATCTCGAGAATGGTTAGTAGGCTCCCAGCTATTTCCCATGGCAAATTATTGCTACTGTGTGGAGGAATTATGAGGAATATATACTGCTAGAATCATCAGAATACACTCAGTGAGTCAAAAATACATGCAAACCCCTGCAAAAGCGAATGCAATCCAGTAGAAAAGGTCTGCAATGTATGCTACATGTCACTTAAATTCTGTGATCTTTTTGATGTTGTAATTTGTGGTGGTGTTGTACAAGAAAGCTAAATTATGGAGATTCCTTCATAACTATTTTATAACTGCTTTATAAAACATTGTCCAGCTCTCTACTAAATGTTTGAAAGTGTATTTTTTTAGTGTTATTACATTAGGTTCTTTTTGGTATGTGTGGGGCCAAACTGTGCCCTCATTCTATATGTCTTGTTTTCTGCAATTTGTTTTTTTTTTTTTGCAAGCAGAATACATTATTAACATAATTTACTCTGAAAATTAAAAATAAACAGGTTAAAGAGAGATTTACGTCAGATATTGGAAATGAAACCAGTAGTTTTTAAAAGATGTTGTTTTAAGCTGGTAGTATTGTTATTCCGTTCCTTTATATGCATGTGTATGTTTATCCTTTAGTCACTGTGTAATAATGATGCCATTATGTCATAATTTGAAGAGGTCAAAAAAGAGCTACTTTCATAATAAAGTTGCTCTTTAACAAGTGTTGCTGGAGGTTTGTGTAGGGATGGCAGAAATCCCTACTCTGCATTTTGTCATAATTTGCCACCTATTATTATTATTATTAAAACAGCCTTGCCGCCAGCTTGGCCACCATGCATTTGTGATCGTCTTAATCTAGTTAGAGCTGAAAAAGTGTTGACTTTTCTATCTATACAGAAGCATGTAATCCTTAAAAGCGAAGTTCAAACAGGAAATCCCTTAAATACTTCTGATCTTCATGCTATAAAGATGAAAGGCCTCTATGATGGATTGCTATAAAAACAATACTGCCAAAGAACATACAGTACAATTAAACACATGTGCACACACGCATGCAGGAGGAGAATGTCATACATGACATTCCATGTATCGCACCAGAAACATTTCTACCATATATGGCTCCAGAGGCCAGCTGTAGCTCAAACTGAAAGTGACTGTGTGGTCCTGACTAATATTCCACAGAGAAGCAGAGTTTGCATTTCAGCTCTATTGTATCATATCACTTTCAGTTTATCACGTTAAACAGATTTAAATAATGCTTCATGTACGTTTTCTCATGTTAGCATCACACAGTCATCTTCATGTTCGCGACTGCTTGTACACCAGAACTGTAAACCATTACTTTCCTGCACACAGACAGGGATAAATACTACCAAACTTTTCCAAAGTTGCCCTCTGATAAAGAAATCTTGATAGTTGAGGAAATGGTCTGATGTGATCAAAGAATTTGCTGCATCCTGGCATCAGTAATGTCAGTTTAGAGCAGAAGGAGCCTTGAGGGGGAAGAACCCTTCCTTTCATTTCCTTTACTGGGACCACTGGATGCTGAGCAGCAAAGATGCTAGGAAATACTACAATCTGTATGTTAACCTGTACCAGCTCCTTGACACTAATCAGCCAATTTAATTGACTGTAGTGGACTCAGTGGAAGAAGAACACATTAGACTGCAGGTCCATTTAGGGTGCACGATGATATGTGCTGTTTTATTAGTGATACTCATATTTGGTCTATCTGTACTTGTTTGATTTTGTGCATCAACATCCTCCCTATGAAGTTATCCTTCTGATGAAGTAAGCATGCAATACATTTTTTGTGAAAGTGGACAGAGATAAACATAGAACACAAGCCAGTGGTATGTGGAGTACGTGAGAGTGGAAAATTAGTTTGTAGAGAGCATCCTAAGTAGCAATAGTTCCTAGAAAAAGTAGGGAATACACAAAATTTGAATTGAATGACCTGGGCATAAATACAACCTTTATACAAAATGGTTAAATAACTTTGTTTTCTATGAATTAAAGTCAAGTTCAGGCCAGTCCAAAGATTAGGCTGTTACTGCCAGACAAAAGGAGGTCGTTTGTCCCTGGATGTCCGATGCCGCAGTCAAAGTTCTCAATAATTTGTTTAAAAAAATAAACAAACAAAATGGAGCCCAAACATTTGGACATCTAATCTGGTTCTACCATCAGGATGCAGGGCATACTTCCTGACCGAGAGGACAGCGAGGCCACAGCCCTCTGGGACTGCTACTAACGCATTAACGCTCCTCCAGTTTGGATCCATTTGAATACAACACAATTCACTGCAACGTAATCTAACAAACTAAAGCTTTCTGCATCCAGCCAGCAACATCCTCAGAAAATATCACAGTTACATTATGAATGATTTCTTGCTGGCTGAGGCTGGATGCTGAGAGACCAGAGAGGTATCTCATTTGTTTAACTCTGTGTTTACACAAGCATTATGTAACTGTTCTTCCACACATACACACATGTACACATGCAGCTTTCCTTCTAACATTAATGTGACGTCTAGGAAAAAGGTTAAGGAAAGACGACAGATTTTTACTTACGTGCAAAGAATGGACTGGTCCTCGCGATCTGTAGAAACAAAGAAATACTATAGTGTTAGACAAATTTTATGACTCATTCACAAATATAAAGTATGTGATTGTCCAGATCACTTATAAAGGCATAAAAATTATGTGGTAAACCAAAGAAATCTGCAATAACCAAGGTACAAATGTGTAATTTTTTATCATTATTACAAGCACTATGTTTGCCCGGAGGATATGTGTACAGTCATGCACAATAGCTCAGTACACTACTGTACATACCACATGTGAAACCACATCCTTTCACCGGGAATAAAGATCAATCTAGTGTTAAACTTAAGACACCAGCTGGGACTCAGTTCAAGTCAAGAGATTTGTGAAGGCTCCCTCGTGCCTAAAGAAACATGTAACTCCCACAAATACTTTTTTACTGATTTTTAACCATGAAAATCAACTCTGCATGTGCTGAGCAATGAGTCATTATACCGTCTCCAAAAGTACTGCTGGGAGAATACAGTGAGTCCATGTAAGGCTATTTTGTAACTGTAGCCGTCAATACAAACCACCCCTAGGGGAGTATGGGGAGTACTGCTGAAAGAAAACATAACTTTGCTGTCAGTTTTCGACATGAAACCTCTCAGTAAATGACACTTTGAAGCACTACTGCAAATATGATCCAAAGAAACAACACGGAGCATTCCCCAACAATTCTTGTGCAGCGTCATCATTTTCATACTGTGATTTACTGTCTGTGTGTGCGCAGGACAAACACATACACACACACACACACACACACACACACACACACACACACACACACACACACACACACAGTTACAGTGCACAGCTTGCCCTGAACTGTAAACTAGCATGGATGCTGTTTCTCCGTTTGGACTCTGACTTTGGCTGCTGTTCCACTGGTTCCATTCCTTACATACACACACAAAATGCAGCCTGTTCCTTCTCTGCACTTCCTAATTAAGGCAGATGGAGAGAAAGAGAGAGAGCGAGAGGTGGCCAGAGTTGTGAGCTTTTGTAAAACATCCAAAAACAACACTCAGTCTTGCGCCAGAGACTCCGAGTGAAGAGACAGGTTTTTTTTTGTCACTGCAAAATATTAAGAATATTTTTGTGACACTGATTCAGTCATGTAAAGTAAAACCCAAAATCTGATTACATGGGAGTGTCATTGTCTTTGCACCTGTCTGGCAGGCACTGTAAATACACTGGCAGCACAGAAAACAACATATCAGTCATCTGCCGCAGTGAGACATTTCAGGGGACAGAAAACTCCCTGCGGGAATGTCACATTTTTATCTCCTGGACATCAAAGACTGAGACACAATTTAGGAGAAATGGGATCTCAGCCAAGACTGGAGGAAGAATGTTTCAAAGCTTTCAAAGGAGAGTTATCTGGATTTTGCTGTAGTTACGCACCACTTCCACTCTAACATGTGAACTGTTCATACTATGGCACTCAGTGTAGAACATCGTACATTATTAGTCACTACTTCATGGGAATTCCCACTAATGCAACTCTCTGCATGCCACAATATTATATAATAAAGGCTGAAATGGGGTTCATAGATGTGCAGTTTTAGTCTCACCTTTTTTGGTAAAAGTATTTATTACCTCCCTTTTATAGTTTGCCTTAATCTTTTCCTTTAAATTTATTAACTGACAATGCTGTCATTGCTTTTGCTGCTGACTTCATTGTCTTTGTTGTATAAAAGCAGTTTAAAGCCATATTTAACATTTTAAAACTGAATGGGTGGTCCACGAGTTTAAATATCAATTGTCATTTCATATATTATGAGCCTAAGCAAACGTCTTATTTGTTTAGTCTGAAATAAATGCAGCAAATCAAAACACACTCTTTTTCATGTGCACATAGTGTCCTGGGTGGTAACAAGTGTGTGATTCTCCCATAATCTCCATGCTGCAGCTGTATGGATTCTTCTGCAGGGGTGAGCTGAAGAAGTGTAATCCAAACACCCACACAAACACCAATCAATCATCCGCCTTCTTGCTGACTTGTGACATTGTGTTTACACACCATAGCTGTAGCGGTAAACACAATCATTTCCTGTGTACCGGCCTGGTGGAACTTAAAATCCTCCAATGTACACATGTTAGTGACAGTTGCATTCTTAAAGTCAGAGAAAGCATTAAGCGTTAATCCACATTATCAAAGACCCAAAACACATTTAGGATATTTATAATGGCAGCAAACTGAACATAATCTTAACATTCAGTCTGATGTTGTAGTATATCTGTCCACAGATTAGAGCTGGATATTGTTGCAGCTGCATTTCGTAGGCTTTTTCTTTGCACATCAGTCATTTCTAGGAGCTTCCAGATTTTTGTCCGATATCATTTCAGCACCAGTTAAGGTATCAATTCCCTTAAAATACAGAGACATAAACTTAAAGAGACCACCAAATGGACCCGATCAAAGTTTAGCTTTCATAGTGTATCTGAAGGCACTTGCATAGCTTGTGTGTGTTGTAGCTAAAATGCTTAAGATGACCAGGAAGTGCCAACATTAGTACAATAGGTAGCAACAATACAACCAATGTATTAGATCAATGATCAGTGTGGAGTGCATAATAATGTATTTTTCTCAAACTAGGAAATACATTCATATGAAATGCTAGAGGGAACTGCGCTGTCTAATTAAGTAAAGTGAGGTCATGCTATTCTTTGGTCAAATCCTCCATATCATCCTGACTGAGTGACATAAATGAGTTAGTGGTAAATGGAGTGTACTTGTATAGCTGCCTTTCTAGTCTTCCGACTACTCAAAGCGCTTCACACTACATATCACATTCACTCCATTCACACACATCTGCCATACACTGTTGCCAACTGCTCTTCAGTTCAAAGAAACTAACTCGGGAGCAATTTGGGGTTCAGTGTCTTGCCCAAGCACACTTCGACCTTCCGATTGGTGGACGACCCCGCTCTCCCACTAAGCCACAGCCGCCACTAGTACTGTCCATTTGATTAGAGAGGCAGCATGAGGCTCACAGTAGGCTTAGTTAAACTATCTATCTGTGATTACACAAGTTATCATTGATGGACGGTTGAAGTCGAAAAATTGACAAAATAGCAAACTTGTGTGTTCTTATGTGGTTCTTACATTCACTAGAATTTGATCATCAATTTTAGAGTGATTTTGGAGTATTTGACATCTGCAGCAACTGCACTATCAGTTTTGGCAGCTGTTTTTGCAGCCATGAGAGGTTGGGTGGTATGGTTTTGGAAGATTGTATAATCCCATTTTCTTTCCAGTTCTCTAAACAATTACTTCCTAACTTTACTGTAAGTCCTGTCCAAACATCCTGCTTCATTGGGAAACTCATCAAACCAAAGGAGAGAAGTACAATCTCAAACCTGTCTGATGGGGCCTTTAAACTCATTTCTCGCACAAGAAATAGTTTTTGGTATTTATACTAACTAAAAGAGAAAAAAATACAGATTTGAATGAGGAAGCGGAGGCTGCTGAAACAGGAAATGTTTTACTGTCCTCCACCCATCTCTCAATCCAGATGTCAACTCCACTGAGAGAACATCCTCACGTCAACATGAAGTCCAGTGGGCATGACCCCCTGGAAGCACACGAAACTCTATGGGAAACCAGCTGCTCTAAAGTCGTACCACTGCAGGGTTATCCAAGAGCCATTTACTGTAAGCATGACTCTGCCAAGGCCACTATCATCACCTCATAAGACACTGACTCTCAAATAGGCCATAAAACACCCTTTTAGATTTGATCGTTTTTTTTCATACTCCGTAACCAACTTTGTAATGAAATTACTGCAGACAGGTGGAGATACAAGGTTGATTTTGGACTGTACATATAAATAAACACAGTTCTGCATTTGAAACAATCAGCCTGACAGCGTTGTGGTTTTTACTAACCACTTTGTCAACATGACAGAGCTAAGTGTGGCCAGCTGTCATCACCCAGACAAAAGCGAGACTTTTGACAGCTGATATCATAGCTCAGCAACACCAAGCTCTTAAAGCTAGCAGCAAACACGCCAGTTTGTAAGAAATCACTTGAAAACATATGAGGCCAGCAGCTTGCAACTGCATACACTGCACAAACAGTTTGCTTGGTTATGGTTACACAAGCTCTTATGTTGCTTTGTCGTGCCTTAGCTTGATATCATTCATTCATTTGATTTATTTGAGTTATTGGATGCTGCAGTCTATAACAGGATGTACTGGGAGTAACTCTGGATCGGTTACCAGCCCATCACAGAGCTAATAAAGCTAGAAACACACAACTCTGGACAATTTATTTATGTTTCCAGTTTATGTGATTTGCATGTCTATGTAATGTGGGAGAAACCTTACATTACAACCACTGGGATAACAGGAACTCCACAAAAAAAGGACTATCACAAAAATATGGGAGCGGTGGAAATATCCTACCTTGCATCATGTTTCTGTAGGCATTATCAGTGATGGAGTAGATATGAGGGGGGACTTCATGTCGTTTCTTCCCTTTGTACATGTCAATGATCTTCTCTGAGTAAATGGGCAGCATTTTATAGGGGTTCACCACCACGCAGAACAGGCCAGAGTACGTCTGAGAGAAAAGATAACGTGTGTGAGGACTTTTTGTACATGTTTGTGTTCTTGTATTTCTATAATTGGGAGGACTTAAACAAGTCAGGGATAGAAAGCAATGATAAAGACTGAAACACTGTCCACAAACATGAGGACATTTGACTGTGCCTCAAGTTTTTAAGAGGCTTATTTAGGGTCAGTATTTGCATAAACATTTATTTCTATATTA
This sequence comes from Siniperca chuatsi, assembly GCF_020085105.1. Lineage (NCBI taxonomy): Eukaryota > Metazoa > Chordata > Actinopteri > Centrarchiformes > Sinipercidae > Siniperca > Siniperca chuatsi. The sequence goes on along the minus strand of NC_058044.1, from coordinate 25,474,004 downwards.
TAGTTCAAATTAGAAGATTAGGTTCAAAATATGATTAGAGGGTTAGAGAATCAATAAAGTCGACAGAAAATAAATCATAAATATATAAATACAAACATCTGTGTGTAATTACACATTGTTAGGATGTGAGTAAAGGATTGTAGGAGCATTTACATCAATGTTTTTACTGTATACTTACATAAATAAGGCCAGAGAAGTACCTCTCGCGGATATTGTGCAACACGGAGGCTTCGTTCAGGCAGGTGAGCTCGGCCATGTCCTCCACCTTGCTGAACTTGGGCGGGTTCATCTTCTGGATGTCATCCTTGTTGACGGTCACCTTCTTGCCATTGTCAGCCAGCTCCACCAGCACCTCGTCGCCGTGCTCCTCCTTGACACTGGCTGCCTCGAAGCCATGCCTCTCTGATGGGATCCACACCAGCTTCTTGGCCGACCAGTCAGCCTGAGCCATGGGGCTGTTCAGGAAGTCTTTGTCAACAAAGAGGAACTTCTCGTCCTCGCTTGGGGCCTTCTTGGACATCTTGGGTTAAAGTGGAGGGCCAACTGTTGGACGGAACAAATAAATTGGATGTTGGAAAAGAGTGAACGATTAAAAAAAGCCAAGACGGAAGGGAGGTGGAAAGTAAGGAAGGAAGGAACTCAAGTAAGAAAGAACAGAGGCAAGAGGGAACAAAGCACGGCAGGAAATAAATAAAGATGAGAGGGCAAGAAATTAGGTTTCAACAGAAAGTTAACATTTTACAGGACATGATATTGCAGTGATGCATCAATTATAATTACATTATTTTAGAGAACCATTTCACAACTTTATAATACACATCCTACGTAAATAAAAACCTTGCTGCTAGTATTCTGTTTTTCATTTTGGGTAAAAAGATAGAAAAACAGTTTGTTGAGTCTCTGCCTGTGATTGTAACTCAAAGAGTTAATATGTTTCATCCGTTGGGGAGTTCCAGAGTCCAGTCATTCTCACAGACTTCCACCCCCTCTCGACCCTACACTTTCACACACGCCACAAGGGAGACGCACTAACAATTCCCCTCCCTTATTTAGATAGAAAGATTGAGGCTGGGAAATTGATACTAATTAACTCAGTGACAAATATATAACAAAGACCAGTACATTTTGTCAACAGCTTTATCTGAAATATCACCAAACCATTAATGCTCACTGGCATTTACTCATACTATTCCATTAAGTCAGTGCTTAATTGACAACATCCATTTTTCCATGTCTTTCTCCCTCCATCTCTCTCTCTCTGTCTCTCTGCGAGGAGGCTTCAGTCTCGTGCTGTGATGACCATATATGGGCCCCTTCTCTGGAGCAGGACTCTTTTCTGTGGACCTAAACAGCAAGGCAAGTGAACTCCCAAACAAAGCCCATATAGGGAATAGTATGTCTCTTGCTGGCCTCGTCGTTTACTCCAAAATGATAACAGCGAGGCAGAAAGCCTGAGGGGGGCCCGGGGCTTTAACAATCATGCTTCATATGGGCCCCTAGCGGCACTCATTTTTAAATGCAACGGGCAGTGGCTAAATTATGAACAAGTGTCTGGTATTCAGCCATGTCTGGGAGTAGAACCTGCAGTGGGAGATACTGTGAAATGCAAACAGCAATAGGTGCAGGAATTGTACCTGAACCTAACTTGCTCTGCACTATATGTCTGAATCTGCCACCAAACAAAATTGGTCCAGTGAGTCTAATACACTTAAACCATATCATGATGTGTCAAATTGGATTGGCCTCTGAACTACTGGGTAGAAAATATAGTGGTTCCTGGATTACAGACAATGAGTCACCCCCTCTCCATCCCTCTGTACCCTGAAACTGACACACACTTTAATTGAGTGGGAAATATGTAAAAAAGCCACTGAGTCTCCTGAGAAAGCCTATAAATGTACCCTAGTCACCAGCCAAACCAAACCACCCAGTAACTACTGAAAGATATTGAATATTTATTAACTGGAGACAGAGACAGACACTTTCTATTTGTCAAAAACTGCAGAGCCAGCGGATAAGTCCACTGAGCCAAGCATAGTTCTGAGGAAACAAGGAAGGGACCAGCTGATGCTTTGATGATCTGCTATTTCTGCAGATAAAAGTAAACTTTTCCTGACACTTCCCCCGTGCTAAAGTGTATGCAGCCAATCAAGGTCCTCCTCCTCACCCCCTTTAACTTTCCTCTCCTCTCCAATGTGGCTTAATACCATTGTAAAGCCTCCTCTCTCTCTCTGTTGTTTCAACTCAGCTTCGTACCCAGTCAGGGTATCTTGAAGACAGCTGTCTGAAGTGGGGTTGACAGGATAACAGGCTGATACGGACTGACTGGAAATTCAAAGGATAAGGAGGGCTCACAGCCATCACAAGGCTCTGTTTGTCACCACATGCATCATTTGCTATGAGACTAAACTAAGCATACTCCATTATAATGAATGTGTTCACAGTCATACCATAAATTACTGAAAAGATAATATAAATGTTACTGGCCTGCTTAGTTCAGTGCAAACCATCAACTCAAAGCAGTATCACATTTCTGTTAAGATGATTAAATCCTTCACTATCATCAGATGTTGGCCACGATTCTTAAACATATCACACCAAGGCTGAGAAGAAAAAAACTATGATGTGTCAAATAACGATTATTTTAAAATCTCTATTTAGAATAATAATAATAAACAAGTGGAAATGTCACCCAGGAGAGTACGTGACCTTTCTATTTGTGGGTGAAAGAGGTTGGCCAGCAGGGCCTGTGAATGATTATTCATTTCCTCTCTTGGCTGTTTCAGAAACAGCAATCATTCTTCCTGTTATCATCTTGTTAATAAACCCTGACCCTGATTAGGATTTCCATGCCTGTACAATGATTACAGCATGAAAATAATTCAATCATGGAGACTAAAATAGACTAATGATGACATTTGGTTTGTCCCTTTAGAGAGAAGGTCCTACTTGGTCTCTGCAGAACTGTCCATTTTATATACAAATATGGCAACCAAATAAACTCTAAGCACATAACTTTTTCAGAGATGCCTTGACATAAAGAATTATAAGTCAAAGGCATTCATCTTACAGCACAAAGATTCTTTATCTAGGCATTTTGGCAAACTGGGCATCTGTGCCTGAACCTATCATGTTCTGGTGGAAGTGTGCTTTCTAGTTCTTGTCAGTGTAAAAAACTTAAATGAGAGTAATGCTGTTTCTTTGGGCTAATGAACATTTCATATATAGACTGACAAATGTAGGCAAAATTAATGTGGATATCACTGAACCATAGGCATAAATTACGAGGGTTGTAACCCCCCAATAATCAAAACCGGCCAGTACAATCCCCTCAAATATCATTTCATAATGATGAATCGAATGAAAAATATGAACTGTAAGAAAACAAGAGAAAGTGGTTGGTTTTATCAATTCAGTGTAATTCAGTAATTATCACAGAACAATAGGGATTAAGTACAGTTAAATTGTGGCATAACTAAGATAACTAACATAAATAAGTTATGTTGAGGAAGTGATAAATATCAATTTTACTGATACTGGAACAACAAATTGAAACATTACAAATTTGGTGCAAAAAAAAAATCTCCTAGGGGGGCATGCCCCCCCTTACACTGAATTAGTCATTAACAAGAACAATAAATGAAAGCTGTCTGTCAAGAAAGGTTAAATAAACTCCTTCAAAACCATCACTGATAGGTTTCATTGGTGACATGTGAAAACTGTCAGGACTCACTTCCCACAATAGTGTCTGCATCTTCAGCCACAACAGTTTGACAGACAAGCAGCTTTATACAGCCATGTTAGGAAAACAGGAAACTCCATGGTCAGAGTCATGCCCGTTTCTTTACTGAGATATTCAGACCCAACACTTCCTCACTATATACTGCAGCGTGGTGCAGTGAATGCAGCATCACTTTTTTACCGTGCAATGTCAAAAATGTAAGCTAAAAAGCTAAAGCAAATCGTTTTCTAAATAATGTTTTATACCAGTAAAGGAATATTAAAGTTGTTCGTGTAAAGTAGTATCGTGTTCCATGTTTCAATTGTTTAAATTCCTCTTCTTCAAACCTATGTTAAACTTAGTAAAGTGTGAGAGGGATGACAAGTGCACTGCAGCGTCACCACTGCTAAAATGACACTATACAGTAAACGACACACTTACATGATGTGAAGAAATTTGTGTTCAGGGGAGTTGACGAGGTACTCCAAAAACGAGCAGTCCAAATGACCCCCGTCAAATTCAGATCCTTACCATTTAAACCGCGCACTGTTGCGCGAGGGTGGAGCTGCATGAGCCGGTCCTCCTCCTCCTCCTCCTCCTCCCCCAGCATCGTCCAGAGGCAGACAGCATCTATTAGCGGGGCAGGAGGCAGAGGACATGCGCACTGCGGACACCAGCAGATTTGAAGAGTCATAAAAACGGCATGATGTGAATGAAGAGGTGCTGAATGAAGCGGAGTCCTGCTGATAAAATGTTGATAAAATGAAACAGTCAATACAATTAAATGGAAAACAAGGCAAATTCTCTCTCCTCACTGCTCTCAGAGGCACTTGACTTGATGTTTGTCTGTGTGTTTATGTGTACGTCTACCTGTGCAATAGCATGTCAGATGAGGTCTGTGTATGACAGTGGTAGAATGTAACTAAGGACTGTAAAACGTTGAGGTATTTGCACTTTATTTTCCATTTTATGCAACGTTATACTTCTGCTTACTTATGTTTAGTTACTACTTTCCAGACTAAGATTTGACTTGCAAAGCGTATCATAAGATCATAAAGTATGATGTGTGTAAATGACCCAGCAGTGTAGCAGTAATTCAAATAAGCTTCACCATGAGCCACCACAACATTAAAATGCTGCTTACATGTTAATGCATCAGTAATAATAATCAGTTAATAAAACATATGGTAATATAACACAGCAGGGTTCACTCTGCTGCTTAATGGCGACTTTTGGTACTTTAAATACATTTTGATGATAAAACGTTTGTACTTTTACTTAAGTAACATTTTGAATGCAGGACTTTTACTTGTATATTCAGTTTTAGCGTCTATTGTCATTTTTGCTGTGCTCAGGATCATACAGTATACAACATAAAAAAACCTAGAAAGGCATCACAATTATATGCTGGAGACACAACCACTAAAACCTAGTGGCTGCATGCTCCAATCCCACACCCTTTAGGGTTTACAGATTATGCAATCCGCTCCCACTCCTCATAAGGCAAACTGCAGCACAGGAATCCCCCTTTACTGTAACCACTCAAAGAGATTCCCCCTCAGTACATAACTCATAATTCACATCATGAATGTGTCTTTCTGTGTGTGTGTTTACATCCCACGTGTCTCCTATCGTTACGTACATCACATTCTACTATCACAAAGAGCCATACCCCCCTCCATCCCTCCTCTCCTGCATCCCTCCTGTTTCCAGCTTCTTTCCAATGGAACTTCCTATATAAGGACACCAATCTATTTGCTCCAATAAATCAAGCTACTGGTTGATAGCTGGGGCCTGTTTTGTGCCAGAGAGACACAACACTGCGCCGGTGTGTGTGTGTGTGTGTGTGTGAAACCTGATGACAGACCAAAGACCAACATGGAGGATCTCAGGGCTTCCTCTGGCCAACATCAAGGAGGTGGGATGGCGTTAACGAAGGAGAAACTAGGGTTGAAAAACTCAGGGAGAGACAGAGTAAGATACAAGGCAGAGGGAGGGATGGAGAATGAGACAAGGAGGAGGAGGAGGAGGAGGAGAGAGTGAGGCAAAGCAGCAGATACACTGAACAGAGAGGTTGCAGTGTGTGCCATATAAGGACAGTGGGGTCTGTATGGAATCTCGGCAGCTTTCTGTGTTACTTTCAAAGTCTAGCTCAGTCAAGCCCCCCGAGCCCCAGTGACTAAATATGGTCCAGCAGCAACAGCATTGTTCAAACAAACAAAGTTGTTTCTTTACCTGTAGTTAGCTGTGACAGACAAATGGTTTACGGCTTATAAATCTACAATACACCAGGGCAACAAGAGAATATGTGGGAGACTACACAGTATGTCAATATTTCATATTTGTAATAAATAATATATTTCTCTTGTTGTTGTATGACAGATGCAATTTGCAGTTTGAGTTTCCTGCTCTTGATCTGATTAAATACAGACAGACAGTCAGATGATTTTTGCATTGCACTAAACTTTGTGTCACTGCTTTGCTCGCGATGCTAATCCCCACAGGTATATTACAGGACCATTACTCTATCACTGCTGTCAGAGAAAAGGTCACTTCTTCTACATTCTTTAATGCGATGTATGATGATCCATGCCAGGAGAAGGGAGGACAGGAACCTGAAAAACTTGAAGTGGAAATATGGGGGCACTGCGTGCTGACAAAAAGAGTCTGTCCTAAACTTTGTCCTCCCCTTGGTCGTCTGAGACGGAGAATAATCTCTAAGTGATTCTTCAGAGCAATGAATAAATCTATGAAAAGTCGTCAGCGACAAGAAGGGAAGGAGGCGGTGGAAGTGAACATGGATAAAAAGTCTGCGTGAAGGATGGTTAAATCAGCAGTAGTCAGTTAATCCCATTTGAAAAGAATTAGACAGAATTAATCTAAATAAAATCTTATCTGATACACGGTAAATGGAGTGGACTTGTATAGCTGCCTTTCTAGTCTTCCGACTACTCAAAGCGCTTCACACTACATATCACATTCACTCCATTCACACACACATTCACACACTGATGGCAGATGCCAACTGCTCATCAGTCTATGATTGCAACCAAATGTATGCAACACACGACTGACGTTGCATGACTCACATTTATGCAGTTCTCCACGCACAACTAAACCAGCCACAATGACAACAGTTGACAGCTTATATATGTGGACTGTCCTTCAACACACTGTGGCAGAATAAATCTACAATAAAAACAACCTGAACTGTGATGCAGAGATCTCTTACATACAGTATGTTTAATGTTTTTCTTCACCCTCATGTCCGTAGATGGCCATCTATTGGAGAGAAAATATGTTTATGGATATGTTTGACCCTCGTGGAATGCAATTGCATTCTAATTTGAGCACTGGGGCAAACATCAGTTCACTCTGCTGCAGTCAAAAGACCACTGCATTCAATAGTATTTATACAGCTGTCTCTTTTACACACAACTAATTTATACAGTGGAGAAATGCTACCTATTATAGGGCCAACTGCCAATTGAACAATCATGCCATTGTTAAACTTCCTCCACTTATATAGCCATTTTCAAGAGAACACTCATATCTGGTGCCAATAAACTGGGCGCCTCAGGGCCACAGCCTTTAAGGGCAAAAAAGGTTTGCTCCAAGGAAACGAGTCCAAATGTCCCAGATGAGGCTCGCTGTGACTCTATTTTCAGCACGCATACGCACTAAACAACACATTATCGTTTCTAATGGGACTAAGAAGCAATACATTAGGACACAGTATAAAGTTAAGTGTACATTACGTCTTGTTGCACAAACTGTGCTAATGGTAAATGGTTACATTTCATCTTTATAGCTACTCGCTCCATCACAGGCACAGGTAAATTCAGCAAAATACACTGTGTGCTACATATTACGACCTCATTCTTTCAATGAACTCATTTGAGAGCAATGATCTCATATATCAAAGGCTCTACAATCAAGAATGAGAGATGCAGATTTGGCAGAAGAGAATTAAATTTCCCTTACCTAAAATTATTATTTAATTATTTAGACATGGCTTGTGTTACAGATGGTAGAGGAGGTGCAACTCCAGCATCAGTAATCAGGCTGAGAAATAAATGGCCGGCCCCCATCAGTTCCAGAAACTCAGGAACACTTTCAGTTGCGTGAGATAAGAATGTTTAAGTTCCCTTAAATGGTGAGAGAGGAAGTGAGATGCAAAGCGTATGGGCATGTTGCAGTCGATGTTTGCGTGTGCAGCACAGAGTCTACATATGGTGGTTGTTCTTTGTCTTGTTGTTTTCTTATTGTATACATATTTTAGTTGACTGAAGGTGCTGGTGTAACTTTTATGACTTTAGGACCCTCTTTCCTTTTCTGCACAGTTAATACAATTTTAATATTGCTATCATAGCTGTTATGGAGGTCATAAGGATCCTAAGCTGCAGAGAACAGAGCAAAAGAGGTGAACAAGCAATAAAATCTGGAGGATGTCCCATTCAACTCAGCTTAAACATGTGGATTAACAGCAATGTGAGACCAAGAAAAAACATCTTAATAACCACGAGGTATCTGACTGTTACAGACAAAATAGGATTGGTAAATACATTTTAGACCAACTCAAAGGGGTGCAGGGGCAACATGGGTGGGTTTTGCTGCACAGACCAACACAATGAGTGTCAAAATGTTAAGACAATCACAGGAAGGTAACTGAATGTCAATTTAGAAATCTTTCAGGCGCAGGTTATTCAGCACTGTTTAAACTGCACTGTGATGAAAACTGCATAAAGCAAATGCTCAAAAGTATGTGCTGTACTTACAGGCAATACACTTTTAAGTTTCCAAAAGTTTAAAAGGTTAACTCCATACCTTCATATTGTTGAACTGACATAATGTAAGTAGTAAGATCATTTTAACCGCAATATTAATGCAATTAAAGGACCCTGTTTTTATGCACAGTGTATACAGCATAGATACAAAAAGTATCACTATTCAATCCTTTGGCAGTCTTAAGCCTTATCTTTGGTGAGGCTGCCACCATGTGGTAGCCCATAAAATAGCACTTCCACAAATGGTTTAGATTCAGTGTAGTGTATAAATATAAAACATTTATTTTTCAACAACTAAAAAGACAATATAAAAGTATCAAACATTTGTAAATTAAAATAGAGAAGACATCTAGGAATGTTATTTGACCTTTGTGCCTGAATTATTGAGAGAACAAGCATTATAGATTACTGAGAGCAGTAACACCATGACTGATGCTAAACCTACCAAAAATAAGGCCATGTGGGATCATTGGCAACTTACAGTATAAAGCAATACAAAGACTTTGTGTATTTTTATCAGCTCAGCAGAATTCATATAGTCCATGCTGTAATGCCTGTAGATTACACTCAGGTGAGAATACAGTGAAAAAACTATGGAGAAGAAGATTATGCCACTAAAATCTAACAAGATGCTGCATTTCATGTCATCTATTGGAGTTTAGAAGGATCTTTTTAGTCCACTACTCATTGTGCATTAACCTTTAGGCATCAGGTCCAGGTACTGTGTTGTTGGAACTAGTACCAGCTGGCAGAGAGGCACCCCGCAGAAACAGCTTTCCACCATTATTACTGCTGTTCACGAAGTGGCACACCAAGCCATAGAGAAGAGGTCTGGAAAGATAAATGTGGAAAAAAATTAACTTGTGATTAACATTTGTCTTCATTCCTTTCTTCTTCTTTTTTTTTTTTTTTAGCAAGGAGTGAGACTGAGAGAAAATGGGTTGATTGATAAGGTCCTGGACCAAATACTCAAACCCAGGTCATTATGGTCACATTGGTACATGCTCTATCCAAATGGCTCGCCAGTAATTATTTTAAATCATGTGTTTTTCAGTTTTCCCTGATAGTACACAGAGATAAGTAATAGGAAAAGAAACAGTGATAGGAAAGTGACACAATCCCTGGTGCATCTGCTGAGCCACGTACGCTAAACTAAGACCCCTCAAAGAAAACACAAACTAATAGTCATGATTTTCCAAAGCAGTGGTGAGGACAAGCTGAAATTATTGAAACTCTTCAGGTATTTCAAGATGGAACTATGGCGATGGTGATGATTCACAGAGCGTTTGAAATTATTATCCCATAACTGATCATACCCCCAGAGAGCTCAGTAAATATTTGAACACTGTGTTGGATAGCAGACTGTACTGCGCTTACACAGACTTGGAGCTTGTATCCTCTGTGACTTTCAGCTCATTTGCCAGGAACTGTCTGTCCAAGGGAACTTCAGGTTGGCCTGACTCTGAGAAAACAAACAGAGCTGAGTTTAGAAGCAGTATACACTTACACAAAAAACTGCAGCGGGAACCTGAAAGCCAACTGAGAGTCTCCGTCAAGTATAATACTCCTGCTTTCGCATGAAAAGATTGCTCTACTTTAAAAAAAATGCTATTGCTTTTACTCATTGACCATAAAGTGATCAAACCAATGCCAAAACACGTTATCATTTACGTGACACCACATATACAGAAAATGTGGTGCATTTGTGCAACGCCCCCCCCAGTTTGAGAAAACACTAGTTGTGCTAGTATCTTTTCACCCACCTGCTGTCAGTACCGACGCAGTGTATCTGTACTTGTTAAACTCCAGGTATTCCCGGATGAGCTCGTTGATGAGAAGGTTTTCGTGGGACAGCGGCGGACGAGGTTCACGCTGGTCATCCAGGGCGCTGAACACCTCTGCCCGGATACGAGCCTTCAGCTGGCCCAGCACACCACGGGACTCCAGCGTTTCCCTCACGGCTAAAATATTCAGGTTTTATTGGATTAAAAAGAAGTCAGGTGTTAGGTTTGTTACCTGACCCTCCGGCCAAATGACTGTGAGCTTACGTTACGTCGTGGTATCTTAGTATATTCAACTAACTAGCCATTTCTTATATTTGCCGTACTCCACTCATTAATTTTCGAATTTAATGTTCCCAAACTTACTGACAAAGATATAGACCTCTTCAAATATGACTCAATATCGTACCAGAGGCAGTAGGAACCACTCTTTAAATCGGAATACATGTGATTATTCAAACTTGTCTTGATTTCAAGAAATGCACTTTACCATTTATTCTTATAACCATCTTCGGTCAAAAGTAACCTAGCTAGCTTGCTAATGTTAGGTTACTGTAAAGTTGACGAGCAGTGTCAAATCCATGAAAACCTAGAATTATGTGGTACCTAGGCTGTATTTATATAAGCCGAATTGAAATGAAGATTATAGCATTAAAGATATCCTTGAATCACTTTAAGGCGTCAATTTGCTAACAATTAGGGCCACTTAGCTATCAAAAGTGTTGGATTTTTGAATGGACACACGAGGGCGTAATGTTGTTGTGGTTAAGATAACGTTAACTTAACTATTCAGTATTACATGCAATATAACTAACGTGTGCAGTAAAATGACCTGTCGTTTATCTACTCTAGCTTGACTTAAGAATGTAATAAGCGGATAAAATCACGAATGATAGAGAGCGCTTACCACACTTCAGTTCAGTGATGGTCGCCATTGCAACAAGTATAAACAAACGACCGTCTGCCACTGTTCATATTACAGAGTTCTGCCATCTAGTGACTGAGTTGTGTAACTACAACCAAGTGGTTCATGACACCCCAAACATCACATCCTAGATGCCATATGCATTTTTATTATCTTAAAAATGAGCGCCAGCACTGTTTTCATTGTATATCATTATGATGATTACAAGACGCGGAATGTATGTGGATTCAGAGTCAATCACATCCCTGGTTGCATGCATCAAAACATGGCCATTCATATTTCTCTTTTCCTTTGGATAACACCTGATACAAAGGTGATAATGTTAATAAGAGCTGTAGACTTGGGAATTGAGACTTAGATTCAAGTTAGGCTTACTGTACATCACAAAAATTAGGACTTGAAACTTGAATCCCTAAAGACTTGACATGAGACACGAGAAAGCAGAAGTTTTGACCTGTTAAAAACCAGGAACAATAAAAAAGAAATAAATCTCTATTTTTATTTAAATGTGCTTTTAAAGGGCTGACTGAAAACATTAACATTAATCTTGTCCCCACACTCATTTACAAAGACATTCAAGCATAACCGTACTGTAGATTCAAATAAATTTTATTATCCAGCATGATGTATGGATCAAGACAGTACATTAACAGTAAATTGTCAGTGAAAAATTAACAAGCTTGTAATAAAAAGTATAAATATAATACAATCCTCAGAATTTTAAGGACACTTAATACATTTTGTCATATGACATAAATAAACTATAGGGTTTCTCTTACAATATATTGTCTAAACCAGTAAGACAAAAACAGTAAATGCCTCTTCCCTTTGAAAAGTTCATAGGGTTATTTCTTTGAATCAAGAGTAAAGGTCAACGTGGACTGTTTACAGTCTGTCATGTCAGCACCAAAAGAACAATACTGATTTTTTTCTTCTCTGCATATGTGTGTGTGGTGGAGGCAGAGAGACAATCACACAGAGATTTATCACCATTGTTTTGAAGAAGCATTCTCTTCATTCATGGTGGTTTTCACTACCGGCGTCAGGTTAAATCTGACCAGCAAGGTCTCTATTGACTTTTTTATGTGTTTACTTTGACAGAAATAAACAACAGCCGCAACATAGTTGGACGATTGCTAATGTCTTGGCTCACTTCAATGTTTTCCTCTTTTTCCCTGACATATAAAAACTCCAAATTGGCTGCTTCCAGCTCAGATTTTGAAGGCTGTGAAAACCTCACTTCCACTTCGTTTGCCAGGGTGAACCTTTTGAAGGTTAGTGTGTCAGAGTATTTCCTGTCCCAGTTTCTGGGACAAGAAGACAAAATAGATTTCTATAGATTTACAATTACAAAACTGACTCTTTTTTTGGTATACAAGGCTAAAAAAAAGTGAGTAAACATCAACATTTAAGCCTGAGACAACATCAAAAATATGTCATGTGCTTTATAAACTTACAAAAACTACAAAAATAATATAGTTCCCATTCAAAAAGAGAATGAAAATCCTTAAGATTTGTGGTACTTTTTCATTCCAGTTCTTGGTTTAATCCTGTCAAGGAATAAACTGACTCCACTACTCTATATACAATATTTATAGCTTGGAGACTCTCAACAATCCACTGTAGCTTCCTTTTGAATGTTCATCATCTGAGGTTAACAATGTCTTTTCCTGACTTAGATCAGCGTGTCTGTGTGTGTTTAAAAACCAACATATAGGGACTGCGTCAGCAGCTGCTCTTGAGATTCATTGACAATGCCCTCACGGAGAGGCGTTTTGAGCTGCTGCAAAGCTTGGAATGGCCCGATTTAACGTGTGTTGGAGAGCCACACAAATAAGGTGCCACATCTGTACACCAGGACACCAGCTCCATGGTACGAAGCCCAATGAAGACCTAGACCAGCCCAGCTTCCCGGCACATTTGGTAGAACTGTCCCCGCTGTGCGATGAGGTTGACTGGAGAGTCCATCTCAGAAATGTGGCCTCTGTCCATGACGATGACTCTGCGAAGCAGCAACAAAGGAGGAAGACAGGTTTAAGATCCGGCATTCTTTAGCATGTGGTAAAATGTAGCTAGTGGATTGTAGGGCTGCAACTAAGAATGCATTTCTTTAGAAAATAATTAAAGTTCTATTATTTTGTCTATAACATGTCAAAGATGACAAACGCCTATTACAGGTTCCCAGAGTCCAGAGTAATGCTTTTCCAAAAACAAATCCAAAGGTATTCAGGTATTACAGTGATATGAAACAGATAAAAGCAGAAAATCCTCAGATTTGAGAAGCTGTAACCATCAAATATTTGGTATTTTACTTGATAAATTACTTCAAAATAATGTCATTAATTAGTTTTCTGGCAGTCCACTAAATACCACAAAATATCAACTACTTAGTGGATTGTAATGTACCTAGTGTAGTCCATGATGGTGTTAAGGCGGTGAGCAATGGTCAGGACGGTGCAGTCTTCAAACTGTGTGCGGATTGTTGACTGGATTAATGTGTCTGTCTCCAGGTCCACAGCAGCTGTTGCCTCGTCCAAAACCAGGATCTTGGTTTTCCTCAGCAAGGCCCTGGCCAGGCACACTAGCTGCCGCTGACCCAGACTACACAGACAAAGGAGAGTCGGAGAGAGAGGGACAGAATCACATGTTAGATTCTATCCTGTATATATCCTGCAGCTTTGTGTGGATATCCCTGTAATGATATATCAGTGACTGACTAGGCAAAACAGTGGCTAGTGGTTTATCTGCGTTGCAATGTGTCACTCGTGTACCTGAGGTTTTCTCCTCCCTCTGAGCATTCATGGTCGAGTTTGTCAGGCAGATTAGAGACAAAGTTTTTGAGGTGAGCGAGCTCCAGTGAACGCCACATCTCCTCATCAGTGTAGGCGTCAAAGGGGTCAAGGTTCATCCGGAGGGAGCCTGAGAACAGCACAGGGTCCTGGGAGAGAGGACAGCAGATGTTACTCATCACCAAACTTTCCCGATTGTTTATAGGATTTTTACAATTCAGAATGGCCTGTTTTACACTGGATACGAATTGCAGCTATGTGATGAAAGCCAGGGCTCAGTTTCTGTTATTATTACTGTTGTACCTGAGGAATGATAGTAATGCGTGATCTGAGGTCATGGAGTCCGATGTCTGCGATGTTGACTCCATCTATAAAGATCTTTCCCTTTGCTGCCTCTAAGATCCTGAAGATTCCCAGGGCAAGTGAGGACTTCCCCGCTCCTGTCCTACCCACAATTCCAACCTGGAAAAGAGGTTTTTAGTCAGAATTTATGTAAGACATAAGTCTGCAATTTAAACAATTTAACTTAAGTGATCCATGATCTGGACTGGTAAAGATTGCAAACTGCTTTTATCATACAAGATGACTCACCCTCTCTCTTTCATGAATATGCAAGGTAATGCCCTTCAGAGCCAACTCAAGGCCTTTGCGGTACTGCAGCCCGTAGTCCTGGAACTCTATAGTACCTCTCTGGGGCCAGGCCATGGGCAAGGAGCTGCCCTCTATAGTCCAACTGGCCTGAGTGAGACAATAACAAAGGGTGAGTAGAGAACAAAAAAACCCTCTTGTTGTACGGTGTTGATTTAAGAGTCCTGAGCAGTGATTTGATGCAGTACGTTTTGTGAAATGTAGCACTAAAGCCTATCATGTATGTGTATTTGTGTATGTGTTTGGGGTGGGAACACTGACCTCTTTAGCAGTATCAGCATACTCATTGACTCGCTCCACAGAAACAATGTTGTTTTCTACATCAGTCCAGGATCTCACGATCCAACTCAGGATCCCAGTCACCTGCGATATCCAGTGCAACAAGGTTTACTTTAAATCGTTTTCTTTCCTGCACTGAAATTGCTTTTGCTGACTGAGCAAAGCAGTGCCTTTCTATTTCACTTTTTCCAGTTTAACCTCTAATTGCCACATGCAGCATGCAACTGGAGTGACGTCCCACAATGCTGTGTGGTGTATGAAATTGGCTGTCTTTCATTTTAATAAGTCGGGTTTTGGGACACCTCCAGGACTACTGTGTGACAATGTGTGTGTGTGTGGGCAGAGCCTCTCACCTGGAGGGAGTGTGACACAGCCAAACCAACGATGCCCGGGCTCAGTGTGTTTTTTCCCATCACAGAGAGAATGGCAGCAGCTAAGACCACACCATTACCAACAAACTCCAGATTGACTGCCAGCCACCTGTGGATGTAACACTGATTTAGCTTTGGGCAGGCTAGTTCCAAATTGTGTCCTCATTACTAAAGCCAGAAGTCATTTTGTTTAACCATGTAACATAAAGCAACATTCATCATGAACTGTAACTGTAAATTCAATTTAAGCACATTTATTATCATTACATATCATCTCACCGGGTGGCCACAAATCGGGGGAAGTAGGAGGTCTGATTGAAGTCGACTCTCTCATTGGCCTGCAGAATGAACCTGGGCTGCTCGCCAAAGGCCCGGATGACGCTTGCGCCCTGCACCGTCTCGTTGAAGTGGGTGTAGATGGGTGAGCGGCTCACAGCTTCCAGCCTTCGCAACTGACAGGATGTGGCGACGTAGAAGCTCTGTAGCCCACAGTGGAAAAGTAAAACACCAGCTTTAATGAATGAAACCAAGAGGGAGCGCTGAGGGCTTTCCCATGATTCATAGGGAACGGGTGCAACATCTATGTCAGCAGGTGGGGAACAAAACACAAGTGAACGGCAAAATCAGCAGCATTGGTTTTGGAGCCTGGAGCTTTCCAATAACACACTGTAATGGAACCCAGCTCCAGCTGCCGTTAACATAATGCTCTCAAAGAAAAATCAAAAATTAGTCATTAGTGGTGAGTTTAAATGTCGGGGAGGGGGGGCGTACCTGGATAAAGGCGTAAAGGAAAGCGAGAGGCAGGATGATCACGGCTGCAAAAGGCATCGCCATCAGCACAATGATGCAGACTTCCATGAGTTTAAAGACGTAGCTCAGCATCATCTTCAAGCCATCGGGGACCATGCAGTCGATGGCGTCAATCTCTTTGGCAAAGCGGTTGAGTAGGTTGCCGCTGGGCGTGCACTCAAAGAAAGACATCGGAGAGCGCAGCACGTTGCTTAGCAGGTCCATGTGCAAGTGGCGAGAGGCGATGATGCCGCAGATGGAGATGCCGACTGTTGTACCAAAGATAGCGACACCTGAAGAGAGGGGACATGTGTTTTATTAAATCAGAGCTGAGGACGACTCAGCGCGCTTTATTTTTTTTTTTAGAGAACAATTTTCCCATCTTGTAGAAGAAAACTACCAATAAGTATCAGCATTTCAGTCAGATAGAGCTACCTAAGTCCCCTGTATTTTATCTTTTCTATTCTTTTTTTATACTATGATGCTAACTGACCTTGTACAAAGCCAAGTGCACCAAACACGGCCAGTTTGAGGTCTGTATTGACTTGGGTGCCGTTAACAACAGGATCGTCAGCCCACATGCTGAGCCAGTAGTTGTAGGCCAGTGAGGCGCCCTGCTGAAAGGCGTACAGGAAGACGATGGGAATGATGATGGCCAAGCCGATGGTCTTGAAGTACTTCTTGTACATCTCCAACTTCACCTGTTGTAGAAAAACACAAACACCAGTCAATCTCAAGGAATCAGATAACTTGGTTTGTCTTTGTATCAACAATTTTATGTTTTTCATTTATGTTCACTGAACCTGTAATAACTGATATGATTGACTGGCACTTGGGGAAAGCGGAAACAAGCTGTAAACAGTATATTAACAACATATTATTACCTTTGATATGGCGAACAGTTGCCTATTTAGACATCAAGCAGATATGGAGAAAATGTATTCTCCTTTTAGCTCTGTTTTTGCTCTCCACCACTTCTGAAGGAAATATCTGGCTGATTAGCTGCTAAATGCTCCACTATGTTCACGAGCTAGACATTAACTGTGTCTGTCTGCTGTTTGGTGCCGGACAGGTAGTGTAGTGTGGGTTTATCACAGCTTTATCTCTGAAAACAGCTGCCTGCTGCGGCCAGAAACGGCACAATGAGAGAGGTGAGAGTGAACCAAAACAGTAAAGTTGCTGCCGCACAGCTAAACAATGAGCTTAAAGACAAACAGCAGAGTCAGGTGATAATTGTCTGTGGGTTCACCACTATGAGCGACCCCTTGCACATACAAGTAGTTATGTGATCCAGTGTTATTATATGTTTTGAAGCAAAAAGGGGAGTGCCACTGTTGCCCACTTCCACACCACTAGAGGTGAAGTCATCAAGCCATTTTCAGACTTACCCTTCCAGTGCGGGCCTTGTCAGCCTCAGTCAGTTTGCCCAAGTCCTCTGGTACTTGTTCCTGGTCTGTTTCAGACACAGGCTCCATATTCTGCAGGTTGGTATTAGTGGTGTCACCCCTGGAGGATATGGAGAGACCAGAGGACAGTTTTGTAAAAAAAGATGCTCGGGAAGCCAAAAATCTATACGACAGATTTACAGTTTACACGTTTCTTTACACACCCAATGAGCTGCTCCTGTGACAGGTCTCTGGAGAATGGCATGAAGTCGACCATGCTGAGACGAGCATTGGACCTCCTGGAACCAGCTTCAAGAAAAGGACAGTTTTTTGGTTTGTAATTGTGATTATTCATTTTCAGACTGATGCTTATTACATATTAGTCCTCCTTACTGCACACACTGAAGTTTATTTGGAAGGTCATTTTTTTAATAGAATGTTTAAAAATTAAGAACCGACAAAAAAAGATTGCTGAAATGTCTCCTCACCTCTCTGTATAGCGCTCTCTTTTCGCTCTGTGCTGGCGAAGGTGTGGATGAAGTCAGCAAAGGCGCCATGGCGACTAAGGAGCTCCTGGTAGGAACCGCTCTCTGTGATTTCTCCATCTACCAGGACGAGGATATGGTCAGCCTGCGGCAGGAAGCTCATCCCATGGGTCACCAGGATGCGGGTCTGCATAGCAAGCCACACAAGTCAGAAAAATAGGATGTAAGCACAATCCAACACTAAATTGAGGCTTTCTTTAAAACAAATGTCAGCAAAGTGGTGGCTTCCATATTATAACAATAGTGCAGGTCATGTGCCTGTAAGTGGTGTAAAACAACATTTTGGCTCTTTGCAGCTGAATTGAACAGGCTGAATTGCACTTTGCAGGTTTTGTTACATGTATTACCTTATCTCTAAGGACTCCTTTTGGTCCAATGACTTTGTCAAAGATGTGTTGACCCACATGTGCATCCACAGCAGACAGCGGATCATCCAGGAGGTATACATCAGCCTTTCTATAGACAGCCCTGGCCAGGCTCACCCTCTGCTTCTGTCCACCTGAGAGGTTCAATCCCTGCATGAAAACAATGAGTAGTTTAGATAAAACTCAGAAGAAAAAAAAATTCATATAATTTCCATTTCTGAATTTCAGTACCTTCTCTCCAATTTCTGTAGCATCTCCGGCAGGTAGGATGTCCAGGTCGGGCAGCAGTGCGCAGGCCTCCAGCACTCGGTGGTACCATGTCTTCAGTTTCTCACGGCCAAATATGATGTTGTCTTGGACTGTGGCGTTCTGGATCCAGGCCTGCTGGGGCACATACGCCACAGAGCCCTGCAAAGACAGATGTCAAAAGAGAGGCTGTCAGTATTTATTAAACGAAACCCACAACTATGAATAGAGCTTGCACATGGAACATAAGCTCAGTACCTTAACAGCGACACGGCCGCTTCTTTTCTCTGTTTCACCAAGCATGGCGGACAACAAAGAGGACTTTCCACTGCCCACATGTCCGACCACAGCAACGAGGGAACCTCGTGGCACATGGACGTTGATCCTGTCAACAAAGAAAGGAATTGTCCTGTAAGTCTCCCTTTGTTTTTATTGTAGATTTAGGTTTTTTTTTTTCAATTCTTTTTTCATAACTCGTACCTTTTAAGACATGGAGGGCCCTCTGCAGACCAGCTGAAAGTGCCGTTTTCTATCGCCACGTCTTCCCCATCTAAACAACAAAGAAGCAAAATGAACAAAACCTACAGTAAACACTGAAGACAGGACATGTCATTTCAACCTGAGCAACAAACAAATGTTCAAAACAAAATTCCCCCTTGAAGTTTCTCGTCAGAGTACAGCGAGGGCGTAATTACAAGTGAATTTACTTAATCATACAAATTACAGAGCTGTTGCTTTTTTACAAGCTGTCTTAGGAAGTGTTGACAGATTACAGACAGAGGAGTGTAGTATTTTTATTTTATTCCTCTATGAATCATATGTCTGAATTCATGCTGTGATTTATGTTCAACCACTAAATGGGAACATCCTATAATTACCCTGTCTACCAGTCAGCCCGGGACCCAGGATGTGACAGTGCACGTGATCCATACAAGGCTGTGGTACTCCACAGATATAAACTACAAAATCTTGTGGGCTGCTTATATTGATTATGACAGCCTATGATTTCAGACAGTATGGGGAACAAATTGTGGAAATTGTATAGTAATATAATAGTTTATTCATTCAATGTAATAGTTTATATATGGGTGGGGTTCTTACCGGAACTCAGTGGAGCCTTTGAGACATTGTCCACTTTCAGTTCCTCTGAGCACAGGTACTTTCCCAGACGTCTCAGTGAAACCATAGCCTGAAACAGAGTCAGTGGTTAGTTAACTGACCTGTATCCATCATATGGGAACCATGAAAATATACCTCATCAGGCATCATAGATGGAGAAAACAACTCAGAGCAATCATGAATATTAAATTAAAATGTCACCTACCTGCATAGTTGTGCTTATAGCAAATGGAAGCTGACTAAGTGGAGTCTTCAGGATGTTGATCAGCGCCATTGACACAAAAACTTTCTGTGCATCCAGGACGTTTCTGTCATTGAGCGTCACGTAGACTCCAAACATGGCAAAGGCAATCTTGGGGGAAAAAGAGATGCTAAATGTTACTTTTACAGGCAAAAACTTGTGTGATGGATGATCTTTAGAGATACAATTTAAAAGATAAGGCTGGTGTTTTTTTAAATTTCTCTAATTGTCAATATATCCCATGAAAAGACCAAAACCAACAGCAATGCAATAGTCTGTCTCCCAGTACTCTCCCGCCCTGTCTGTGGCACTCAGCCCTACCGAAGACATGAATCTTTAAAAACAGGTCACAAGTATACAATTTCATTTTTTGCTTCAGGTCAAAATTGAAATGTGTCCAGTACTTTGATTTATGAACTTTTTATTAGTAGCGCTTTCAGTTTAGTGCTCTTACCAGGAAAGAAGAGGAGTTGAAGGATGCAATGGAGATGGAATAAAGGATCTGAGACTTCTTCAGGGCTTTGAGCTCTTTTTCTCTGTGGCCCAAAACCTGTTCCAAAAAGGCCTTCTCCCAGGCATAGAACTTCAAGATCTTTATTCCATTCAGGATCTCATTCATCAGTCTGATGCGGCCGTCCATGAACTTCATTTGAATCTCCTATTGAGCAGACAAAGAGGTTTTTATGTTTTATTATTAAAAAATAAACTATCCTGAGCTGAAACTGGGGCACAGTGACAATTACCAGACCAAAGCAAATACATGCATTTGTGAACATGGCACATTTGTCTGCTCTTGTTACAGCTGTAGTTTTCCTGAACATCATGGAACTTGTTTAATTCAGTAAGAATTTATTGCTTGTTACATTTTAGTGATTTTTATGACAAGGAAACAACAAAGGGCCAGAGATGCGGTCACTGCATTCAAGACGACGTTCGATTAAATTGGCTTCCAAATTTACAGAACCGTCTGTTGTTTTTCCAAAGAAATGAAAAATGATGTCTTCCTACTGCCCACCCTTTCCTTTCATTGTTTTTCAAACACGTTATATGGGGCAGACATCAAAAGGACAAGAGAGAATGTACCATCCAGACCAAAGACCCACACCGCTCTTCAGCCACTATCTAAACCAGCTGTGGCATCCCTGACCTACAGTAACATGCCAGATGTCAGGGCTACTGGAGCGAAAGTGTGAAGGATTCCTGTAACAGCTTTTACCTGTAGCTTGCTCCTTTTCTTTGCTATGAACCCGTTGAGTGGAAAAATGAGAATGACAGTGGCGATTCCTGCCAAAGCTGATGGGCCAAGATGCTGAATAAAACAAAGAATACAATAGTGTCAAGGGCTTTTCAGTTAAAATGCAGCTGTGCAGCAATGAGCGGCATTGTGAAAACACTACATTTCGACAAACCTGCCAGAGGAAGAAGAGACAAAGAGCAATTTCAATAGGAGCCAGCCAGACAGCGTTGAAGTACACCACAAAGTCCATGAGCTTCTGAGTGTCTGCTGAAACCAGATTCACAATCTCGCCCACAGTGCAAGTCCTCCTGGCAGCGCTGTTTATCACCAAAGACTGGATTGACAACAAAAGAGACAAAGACATTTTAGCCCTCAGTGCACTGTGTACAATATAAATTTACACCATTGTAAAGATCATTCATCTTAGGTAGAAGCTGTTAATCATATGCTGTGTAATGTTTTCCTGTCTGGAAGGAGAGAGAGCTTTTGTTTTTGCCATTTGCGACGTAATTTATGTTGCGTCTCGAGGTTAGCGGCTACATGTCCATAGATACAGATTTACCCACCTTCCTGTAAACCAAGCCCATAACAGCTGTCTTCACCCTCATTCCCACTGTGAAGCAAGTGTACATGTACTGATGGTTGAAGAGGGACTGGAGACAGGACAACAGGAACATTAGAGTGGCGTAGAAGAAGCCTTTCCAAAGCGGAGCATCTTCGTCTCTCATGAAACCAAGAAGAAGGCTGTGGAGGAGGAGAAGCAGAAGATTAATACTTAATCAGGATGTTCAGTAGTTTGCACACGTTCCATTTTTGTGGAGTCATGACCAAACTGCATCAAAACCCTACTTCTATGTATGATTTTCCCTGGAAAGTAGTGAATGATACAACTCAAAGCAGACATAGACATGTTTTTACCCTGTCAACATGATTTTTTTAAACTGTTTTTTTTTTTTTATTCAATCTGGTATTATTTGACTTTCATTGTGTGCCTTAAACCAATGGCCTTGAGCGCTGCTGTGGCTGCTGGCTGACTGGTCCACACAAAGTAGCTCGGGTTGCACAACAGTGCTCAGCTTGTGGCCGGGCTGCCCTCACACTTGGCCAGCGGCTCCCTTATTGTGGTCCGACGACATTTCTGCCATTTAGAGCCTCCTCTCCCTCTCTGCCTGTCCTCCGTACTGGAGCACAGAGGGCTGTGGTCTCATCTACTTTTCTTGCTCACAGCTCTGTGACCGTAATTAACACTTCCACTGATTCTGTGCATCAACAACAACATTCCAGTCTGACTAGTGGGATGGTGCGGCGGGTGGAGGGTCAGCCATGACCTGTTTTCACTGCTGCCAGCTTCGGTTATTGTTTGGTTGTCTGTGTCACAAATCATTGAAAATAGGACAATGAAGGTGATATCTGAGGTGATAACCAAGGAGTTTTTTTTTATACAGTAATATCCATCTATCTATCTATGTGTGAGTGTGTTATTTTGTTTCTGCTTAACGTTAATGTTTCTTTAAATTATTGTAACAGGAAAATATAATTTCA
Organism: Siniperca chuatsi; assembly: GCF_020085105.1. NCBI lineage: Eukaryota > Metazoa > Chordata > Actinopteri > Centrarchiformes > Sinipercidae > Siniperca > Siniperca chuatsi. Next base: position 25,451,234 of record NC_058044.1, on the reverse strand, counting down.
TTAATTTAAATCTCCAAATTGAATTGGACAGTTCACCCCAAAAAACACAATTAAGCTCTATTTTTACTCTAGTCTGGATTGCTGTCCACCCAGGTAATTTCAGTCTGAGCTGAGGTTTAGAAATACTGGCTGCAGCTTTCCTTAATACAGTGCACTCAATGCCATTTGGTTTGTGGAAGTCCAAGCACTGAAAAAGTTATATTTGAAAAACTCAACAACATCTCTTTCCAAAGATAATGACACAGTTACTTGTGATAGTAACCTTCTTATGAGCCGTTTTATTGGGAACTTCTTATCAAAGCACAACTGCCTGATTTCTATATTCATGCAGAATGAGCAAATTATACACAAGAACATTTGTGGATTATCTTGTTATTCTGGGGGCTGTCTGCACCACAAACCAATTACCCCTGAGCTTATTTGGTTGAGATACAGCTAATTGAACTCATGGTGAGAGCAGATTTAGGTTTTGGTGCACTCTTTCTTTAAGTCTTACCTGAGCACCTGAGGGATGGCGAACATGAAGGCATCATGGAATATGATACACAGGGTACCGGTCAGAAAGTATGGACCGAACTTGCGTGCCAGCGTCCTGAGCAGGAAGAAGCCAGAGCTCTGCTCCTTCTGCAGCTTCCTGAGGAGCTGTGCCTGGTCTGGCAGTCTGCTCCCCAGCGCCACGCCCGACGCCAAAGCCTTCTCCTGCCTGCCAGAGGGAGAAAACTCAGTTACAGACCAGACAGCTGTATCAGAGATGCCCCAACATGGTTCCAGCACCATGTTGGGGCATCTAAAGTCTTTAATGTAAAACATTCTGGAAAAAAAATTAAACCTGTTGTTATTCGTACCATCACTGATGGACTCAAGAATTTGCCAGCAGCAGTAAAAAGCATTATTCACTGACATAATTATTGGACTTAACAACAGATCTTCAAAGGGCTGGATCATGTTAACAAGCTTTGAAAATGACACAGGGCTCTTGTCTTGAAATTATGGTACTGTATGTCCTCAAGGGACTCCTTTGGACTTATTTTTGGACCCAAAATGCCTCTGGTGATGAACCGTCCCAAATTTAAATTTACAGCAATCCTCACTAAGTCATGCTCTGCGGACGTTTGGCCACATTGCAATAAAATGGAATTGATTCTTTGGCTGTTAGGCTGTGACAATAGTGAGAGCCGTATGCTGGATCACAGGCCTGTGTCAAAATAGAAAGCCATATGAGACAGAGGAAACATGAAAGACAACACGTGCATGTCCTGCATTTCTTTTCCCCATGAAGATTGGTTTTCTGCTGCACATTTCTTCATGCTACAATTACTAGTTAAAAAACATAGAAGATTAGTCAGCCAGTCACAAGGCTCACTAAAGGGGAACTGCACAGATTATATACATAAAGTCAGTTTACTCAACATTGAGCAACATAAAGTCTGTGTTACAAACTAGGGGCATGGAGTTTGAAAGACGAGTGTGTTAATCAGGCAGGGAGGGTCAAATGAAATGATGCCATTGGTTGCAGTTTGGAAAATGTATGATCCAGTGTTTTTGGCCAATACTGGGGACTATATATCAGGATGCTTTGACCTCTGTTGCATCAATTTTGGCCATTCTTTTTAGCCATGCTAGCTAGCATGGCTCTAGGGATGGCAATGTTGGTCTGTCAGTTGGTTGGTCCACCACTTTGGTCCAGACTGAAATATCTCAACTTTTCAATGGACAAGTTGACATTTTTGACCTTTAGTGAAATACCTTGACAGCTATTGGATGGACTGACACAACATCTTTTTTTCTTTGTACAGACAAGCTCTCAGATGATGACTCCTAATGGCTTTGGTGATCCCCTGATTTTTCCTCTAGCGCAACAATGAGATTGACATTTGTGGTTTTGAGTGAAATGTCTCTGTTAGATGTATTTCCATAGAATTTGGTGTTCAGTCATGCTTCCCTCAGGATAAATTGTAATAACTTGGGTAATCCTCTGAATTTTCTTCTAGCACCAGCATCACGTCAAAATTTCAGTTTGTCCAAAGACCTGCAAAACTAATGACAGTCCCATCAGTCTCAGCTGTACTTTGTGCTAATTAGCTAATATTAGCATGCTAATAGCCTATACTAAACTAGGATTGTGAACAAGATAAACCCACTTAACACCAGCATGTTAGCCTTGTCATTATGACATTATTATCAGACTCTTAGTCTTATCTATCTGTCTTTTGTGAGTCTCCCAACTTTATGAGAGTACAATATTAAATTGCTGGGGTACCCCTTTAAACTGCCAGATATCAACTATCAGGAGTTCTCACTTTTGAAGTCTGGCACATTCAGCTGTCCAGTCCTGTTGCAGCTCAGAGATGATCTTTTGTGACGTGTCTTCCTCCCTCAGGGTCCACAGGTCCTCTGCTGCCAGCGGGGTGCGATATCCTTTCACAACAAGCCTGAGGAGGGAGGGCAGAGATGATTCACACACACATAATCGTCAACTTTGTGCACACACAAATTACCGTAAACAAGTACAAACTTTTGCTGTTGCTGTAGTGAATCAGCCGATGCCTAAAAATTAAGGGGTTTTGAAGAACCATCTTACCCAGTGAACCACCAGAAGAGAATCTTTGACAGGAAAGAGGCATCTTTCACAGGACAGGGATTCTGCAACAGATTAAAGACCAGAAGATGTTGTTTTCGCAGTAAATCTCTCACCGCTTAAAGGCTTTCGAGATATACACAGCCTCACAGAGGCTGTCCGTTGATGGTTGAATAATGCACTTGTGAGGAGTGTGTTGGAGTGTGTTTTAAGAATGCTAATGTGTGTAGACAGCACTGTACAGTCAGGTGGTCCATTGTGGGGAGCAGAGGCCATGAACTCCCACAGGACAGAATAAATAGAATTCAATGTTAGCGCAGGGTGAAGATGACGTTTTGAGGTCTAGTGCAGACAGAGCGGAAATGTGTCATCACAAACTGTCCAACAAGTGGGTACACACACACACACACACACACACACACACACACACATAAACACACATTCTTTATGGCATCTCTCCACCCCATCACCCTCTCACCAGGGTGTTTGCTCTCTTAATTTCCAGCACTCTTGCTCTTCATCCCTTCACTTCCTCTCTTCCTGTGAGTAACTCTAACCAGAGCGTGGGGTGGAAAAGAGGAGAGGGTGGAGGAAGAAGAGGAGGAGGACACACCAAGGAGCAACCAATGGGTGTGTCCCCCATGCCAGACTGCGGCTTCTGTACCCTCAGCCTCCTCACCACTAGCCAAGAGCTTGTTAGGGACTTTTGCAGCTATTTTGATTGTTTATCACCAGGGAAATATTACATCACACTGTCTGTTTGATTGATTAGAAGCTCATTTTCATTCACCTGTCAGCCTGACTTGCTATTTTGAGCTTGAAAAAATGTTGTCAGGCTCATGTTTGATGGGATAGTGAGATCTGTGTTAGGTAATGCCTGTGCTGTCGTGTGGTCACAGACTCCAACGCTGAATTGAATAGGCTGTGTTAATGGTATGCAGGAACACAACGGCAAACACACTGACGCATTCATTCACACTCCCTCATAGGAAGCCAAAGCAGTGAAGTGAGAGTGGGAAATGAAGGAGGGAGGGAGGTGAATCACATCATTTCCTCCAAAAGGGAAAAGTGTCTTGACAACAAAAGTTGAAAACCACAAGATAGCTGCTCAGGCATTTTCTTTCCTGGGTAGTGGATCATAGTGGACGTTTTTGACGGAAGTTTTCTCCTCTGCCTACCTTTTCCAAGACGGTTTTTCCCTCTGGAGGCTGGTCGGCAAAACAGCACAGGAAGAGCTGGCTCAGTTGGATTGTGAAGTAGGAGAAGAAGGCAAGGTATCGTACAATATCAGAGGCAATGCCCTGTGGAATAAGAAAACACAGATTAAAGAGGCTGCCACAGAGCTGAAAATACCAGAATCTTTTAGTTAGAGTTCCTTCAGTTTATTTGTTTTAAGCTATTCCAGACAAGTTGCACAAGTTAGACTTTTATTTTTAACCAGGGACACAATTAATTGGCTTTGTGGCCATGCACATGCCGCAGTAAAATAACATTGTTCTGCCATCGAGACATAAGGGTTTCACCAGGATCAAAATGTGTTTTGGTTGTTTCATCTTGTTTCAACATTACTTAACAAATCACACAACATCCTGTGGTATACAGTGTTATTTATCTTCACTGTGGCTTTGTGTGTAGTTTCAAAACAACAACAAAAATCATTACATGGCTTTTCCCATGCTTACACATTGTATAGCAGTGGATATGGTTTATACGCCAAGATCACAGACACAATAAAGAGTATTTTGGACCTTTAAGCTAAATCAGGGTGAAAACCCAGAGTCTTTAATGGTGTACTTCATATAAATGAAGCGATAGTAAAGCTGCCTCTCAGTCACGCCAAGAGCCTGTATCTGTAAATAGGAAGATTGTGGTTTTACAAACCAGCACCCTTACTTTCAATCAAGGGAGCAGCTGCAATATTAACCACTCAGAGACTTTTGTGAAATGTAGGACTCACATGTTATTCTTAACGTATAGAAACTGTGGGTTTTGGCAGAGGCATTGTTTACCACTGGGTCCATGCCACTGCCACAGCCAGTCTGTTGTGCAGCAGTATGGGTATGCATGAGAGTCAGATCCATGGTAAACAGTAAAACAATTTTCTCTGAAAAGTGGTGCTGTGCCCAGAAAGGAGATATGAAGGGGCCAAATGGATCCGGCCACACAGTGAAAAACAGGGTCAGGATGGTCGGAGAGTGGGTGGTAAAAATGTAGGTCAAGCGACTAAGAATGGCCAAGGGTCAACATCAACATTGCAATGTGAATTAGACACTTTCTTTATAAATATTTAGAAAATGAACTATTTTCTCTCTACCGATAGTTCCTACATGAAACTGTTCACAACAAGGTCTGTGGATTATCTTGAGTAACTGGGTCACAATTTCTGGAAAAAGACATTGCTGTTCAGTTTTTCAAATGTATTTTTTTGGCGCTTTGAGCACCACAAGGCGAATGCCATCTAGTCCCATTATATTCAAAAAATGCAGACATCTCTACGATATCTCCAGAACTCGGCAACTCACACCAAAACAATCTAGATGGATAAATGGTACTACAGGTAAGAGGAAAGATATGTATTTTTGATTTTGGAGTGAACTGTCCCTTTAAGCTAATTGGCTTATTTACCTAGCGATAACTTCATATTTACAGTAGAGATGTGAGAGTGGTATCATGCTTTTCATCTAACTCTGTGCAAGAAAGTGACTAAGCGTATTTTCCCCCAAATGTTGAACTATTCCTTCAACAGGACTAACATCATTAGCTTTTAATTGACACTCGTGATAACTTCCTTTGTTTTGAGGGTTTTAGGGTGCAGCTGGCTGCCCTTGCTCTATCTGATGAACTTGTTAATTTCAGTCTTTAGTAATGATCTGCCTAATGTATGCCTAATGGTACCATGAACTCCCATGACCAAGCAAAAGACACTGGATGGTATTAAAATCTTTAGAGAAATGGATGAACAGAATCCGGGTATATGAATGTGGTTAATCAAGATGTAGATATAAGATACGGTGGAGAAATATATGGTTGGTCACGTTTGTATCCTATGTGCAAGTGTGTGGTTGTATGAAATAACAACATCTGTGTCTAAATTATAAATGGCCTTGCATTATGTGCGGATGCATAGATTTCCATCTGGCTGTGTTTACAGCAGTGTAGACCCATAAACACAGCGCTGACGTTCCTCTGGTTTGACCCTGGGCTGCCATGTCTCACCAGCATTTATCCCAGGGCCATCATTACTCTCCCCCAAGCAGTGTGGGAATGTCACACCGAGGACGATAAAACAGAAATATGGATGTGTGTTTGTGTGTTTTTATAGAAATGCAAATGCGACTGCCCCACGGCTGCATGTGCTTAAATAGAAACATACCCCATACAACAATGATTGCAGTGTCTGACAGGAGACACAGAAAGAAAAGGAAAACTTAAACACACACAGGCTTGACCAGAATTGGCAGTGTCATCCTCCAACACTTGGTTAACTTTAGGTTACCTTGGTTGAAATTGGGGGATGAAATAGAAACTCTTTGCTGACACAGGGTGTATCTCAAGCTGTGCTGCTGGAGTCTTGTGTCTAGACTATGGGTAGGATTAGACCTGATTAGATATCCCTGCACAGTGTTTTGAAACTGCAGGTTCACCGAGTTCAAACCTGACAAACACATTCACTTTGGCTCTGAATTATTGCTTATTTTCAACATAGAGAGTACTGTTGAGAGTTTTTTGGATGCTTGGAATATACAGCATCATGTGTTAATGCATACAGTATACAGTACAGTAATACAGTAGGACATGGTAATGATATTTCTATTAAATGGTATGGTATAGGCTATAGGTATAGGTATTAATAGGCTAAAGACATACCTCATCCATGGCCAGCTGGATCTTAGCTCTGAGAGGCACCAGGGAACAGACAACAGCCAAGACCCAGAACAGGAAGAGGAATACAGAGGAACGACAGCCTCTTACTCTTTCCAGCTGGATGATGCATAAGGCCAAGATCTAGAGAGACACACAGAGAGACAGAAAGACTTAATTTAAGAATTCCCTCTTGCAGCACAGGAGACTCTATCACAACTCTATCTCAGAGCCAGAAAGCAGAGAGCCAAAACTCAAATCTGTGATGCCACGTTTATGAACAGCCTGGAGCGACTCCACTAACAACAAGGACAGGAAAACGTGATTTCCAAGTATGAATTGACTTTTTGAACTCAAACAAATCTTACCAATGAGCTTTATATTATAGCTACTGTCAGCTCTAAGCTAAGCAAACTATTTTCTTTGTGAGATGAATTTTTAGTGAAGATGGAGTTGCTCTGACAAAAACCTCTTTCCAAGCTGCCATTCAGTGCCACTCCACTTAATAAAGCATATAAAGCACTAACTCTCCTGTATAAGCTGCCAATGTCACTGCCAATGTTTTCAACAGAGCATAGAGGGTATAATCAGATTTAGTCTGATCTAATGCAGCCGGTGGTGGTTTTATGAAAGAATGTGGGTTTTTGGGATTTCCCTGGCTGCAGGCACAGATGGGATTTAGCTGACTTCTGCCTGTAAAAGATGACACATATGTGGTGTGCCGCATGCCCTGCGCACATTGCTTAATGTTATGATATGCTTTTCTTAATAGAAACAAAACTATATCTATGTCGTGATGTTTTCTCAAAAATAGGACTGATTCAGTGTTTGTCATCAGAGGAGTCACCCATCTGCTTTTGAACCACTATAATTGGTCCCTCTCTGAGTGGTTGGCCAAGTGAGACGTCACTTTGTCATGCCAGCTCATCACCAAGTGGGGAGAGAGTGGGTTTAGGTTTCATAACGGGTACCACATTAGTTACTTTGGGATGAGCCACAGCACTGTCCTGTTATAAACTACAGTGGTCTGGTAATTATGTAAGTTTTTCACATCAACAACCTGACACACTTTATGGGGGGACATGTACAGATATAAACAACATCCAGGGTTCTGCTGTGGTGACACACTGATCATTTATTCTTTTGTTCATTCATTTTCCCTACACACTTGATACTTGCCTATCTATTGAAGGATTAATACAGATAGACAGGCACTTACAATCATACCTATGGGGAATTTAGGGTCTCCAGCCCAGCTGACTTGAATGTTGGATCTAAAGGCACACCTATAGAGGGGATGTGAACACAAGGACAACATGCGAACTCCAAAAGCACATGAACGTCCAAGAATTTGATGTGCTTTAGAGGTGAAAATGTCCTGATCACAAGTACTCAAGTTAGTACCTGAGTAGCTTTTTACTTCACACTTTTACTTTTCAACACAAGCTGCATTCATTGATTTTTGGCCACTTGGGGGCAATGCAACAAGCTGGAAACAAAATAATGACTTATTTTCACCTTATAATGTTAATATTGTGAACATGTCGGCAAACAGTTGCTTATTTACACATCCAGTTGTAGAAGTCATGCTAATTCTCTCATCACGGTGAGCGATACCTTATGCATTACACATGTCATTTGATCCAGTGTTGATTTAAAAATATTGATTACTGCAGCTTTAAGTAATATTTAAATCAAATGACAGCACTTTCTGATTACTAAAATACGGTTTTTAAGTTTTAGCTAAATATATGTTCCAATACTGCACCTTGATTTTCCCCCCTAGTTTTGATCAACTCAAGGGAAAACTCTCAAGTCTTCTATGGGACTGCATATCTCCTACATCTATCAGACCCACAGAATGAGTATCATTCAGTAGTACCAAGCCCATGGCAAGAACTTTGTGTCCTCGACTGCTGGTACTTTAAGTCCCAAACTTTTGAGGTTGAGGCTGCATCAGCAGTAATCCAAACCATTACCTAAGTGAGGAAAACGTAAAGCTGACCTTTCGTCAGCATCTGAGGGTAAAGACCTTCCTATTCCTAGCCTTCCGCTCTGACTTGCCATATTGCTGCAAACCATCAGCCCATCTGTTTGTACAAGTCAGTGGGTGGAACTAAGTCTATCACTAAGCCCCAAATCAAAACCCTACCTTATAATTACATGGGAAGTGTGCAGCGCTTGGGAAGGAATAGGAGTTTTACGTCATGGTATTGCTGATTATAGTCAGTGTTGTGTGTGTACTTTTCATCAATAGTGACCACGATTCATTCGTGGGCTGACTGACTTGGGCAAAACTGTTCCCATACGTTAACTAGAGTTGAAGGGCAACAAAACAAGTTGGTAAAAGCAATGAGAGCACAGTGTTCCAGTCCTGCACCTAGGGAACGGGTGGTGGTGAGTGGCTACAATCAGCATCAAGAAAATTATATCCTTTAATAAAGATAGGTCTGGCAAATAGATTAAAAGATTGGTGTCAAGCTCTTAATATGATTTAGTAGATGTTTGTCCGACCCGGTGTGATAAATGATGCCTCAAAATAAATAAACTTTTTTGAAATGTATCCCTCGATACAAGAGACGTCTCAGTGTATTTTTACCCAAAACACGTGCTGGTATTTACTCAGGAGTCTGAAAAGACCACAGGTGGGAAAGACTGTCTGACTGGGAGAGAGTGAGACTGTGCAGGACCTGTATAAGGCTGCAGAAAGAGGAGGCTTTGTGAGTAAAGCTATATGGTTCCGTGGGTCAGCTTTAGAGGCCCACTGGGCTACAGCAAACCTTCCTATCTGGACTCAGCACCCTTGTACTGGATTTTAATTCTTACATCACTCCTGCTGAGGATAAACAGCATTTTAAGCTTGCCATGCCACCCATGTTGTGAGCTGCACCCCTTTTCTGTTTGCTCCTGCTCTAAGTATCATTTAAAATCTAACTGAAAATGAGTGGGATCAATGTTCTGAGAAACATTCAGGGCTGTTTCCATCAACACAAGCCACTGAAAACATTTCTCTGAATGCACACCAGCCCTCATCTCTTATAAATAATGTTCTGTAGCCCACCCTACAGTACATGCCACCCTGATCCAGGTGGGGGGAGAAGAGACAAACAACATTTTAAAGATTAAAGATCTCATCTAGATTGCATACATCTGCACAGGTCTTGCGCTGATATGGAGCTAAACATTTGAGTTGTTTCTCTTCAAACCTGAGCAAATCAATGTGCATACTATGGATTTGGGGTATGGTTTTGGGTTTTGAAAATTCAAAACTTCAGGTTCTCATTCTGAGGTAAATTGGATGAATGTTTTGTCCTTGATCTTTTCTTCCGTTCTGCAGAGGCATTGCAAATAAACACGTTGCAACTTAAATACAGTTTTGGTCAGAACAATGGTGCTTAAAGAAGGAGCTGGCGTCAAAACTTCCAGTCCAGAAGCACACCTGTAGCCTATATAAAGACTGAAACTTTCTATGTAATTAGGTTTAACATAGGCTACAATTGTGTATCTTCACCTTTGTATTCAGCGGTTTTGTGTTCTTTAAAGATGAACCAAAAGGTTGGAAGAGATTCATATAAACTTGATTCATGGCACATGATCAGTCAAGTCCACTGAACAACTGATTTGCATGCAAATATATGAGTGGACAAGCATCAACAATAAACTTGATGCAATATACACAAGACAAGCACTGACTGTCCGCCTAAAGTTCATGAGTGAATCACTTGTCAAACAAATAGGCCTCTAAAATGTGAAATATTTTGGTTTAAATACATTTTTTCCCTCTCTGACATATGGTCTCTCACTTGCACAGCACCTACCAATCACATTTTTCATTGTATTGAAACTTTCCACATATGTACGCACACTGAATCCACATCAAATAGCAACTGATGTCATTCAAATGTATTCTGCACACTGATGAGTGATGGCCAAATAATACAGGCTGTGTTTGCAGGGTACTGTAATATTTGCACTGCCTGCAACACTCTAAATCTATCCCTGGTTGTGCATCTTTGCACATAAGTGTCTGGCCAACTTACTGTACATAGACTATATATTCTTTCATTTGTCTGGACTTTGACATGTGAGCCAGCAGGAAACAGGCGGCAGTAGGCAGGGATGTCAGATGTGCGATTTGAGCTACAAATCAGTGCCATTGCTCAGTAGTAAACCATATGCAAACCATGGATGAACATTTACATGATTTATTGGCATTCACTGTGTATTGTGCTTGCACCCTCTGATTTCATTACATCTTAAAACTTGATCAGGGATAAGTGACACATCTCATTTGCTTATCACTAGAGACTTGTCACAGTGCTTTAAAGTAGCAAGCTATTTAATCATTTAGGGACCCGTCAACAGTTTTACACCATCTATAGATTTAACATTTCCTATTCAATTAGATTTCAGTGGTATGTATGAAATGCACTTTTGTCTGTACATGCACTAGTCACATATTACCATATAAGCCAATATCCATGTTGAAGATGGACCTTGATTTATAGATTCATCACTTGATACACTGAGGTAAGTGTCATAGAAGGGTAGATGTGGGCCCTAAGCTTTTACAGTAAAAAAACAATAAAATTAGTAAGTCAGGAGTAAAAGGAAAAAGGAAAGAGCCACAGTATTTACCACAGTCATGCTGCGTATGATGGGGCTGAGTAGGAAGACCATGTGCTGCTGGATCTCCAGCCTCCTTTCCAGCAGGATGTAGAAGAACTCCACAAAGCCAAAGGAGGCCAGCAGGAATCCCAGCACCTGAACAGGACAGGAAAGTAATGGGAGACGGATTGGAGAAACTTTCTGGATCTATAGTCAATATATTTCTGTTGATATTGGGGATCTTGTTGAGAAAAACTAGCAGAAATGTTGCTTTTGTGTAAAACCTTGAACAATAAACTATAGACTGGCAAAAGTCTCACCATCTTGGTGGTGCAGAGGCAGGACATTCGAATGCGTCCACGGTCATGGCAGTAGAGGTGAAGGCAGTAGAAAGGGGCCAGCAACCACAAATAGATGCAAGGGACCCACACCAGTACTGTGTTCTGGAAACACTGGGTCAGGTCTGGGTTGGCTGTGTACCACGTACGGTTCCAGTCCTACAACAAAGAGTAGTAAGACAGTCCAAAGTTCAGATCAAGAGAATATGCCTAAGAGTCAGAAATTTAGGTAAAACTGTGAGATTATATCCATCATCTGAGAGACAGAGCAGGTGAGGGCCAAGTCCAGAGAATCCACACACAGCAAGTCAACAGAAAATGTGTCTGTGTCCAATCCTGAGAGAGTGTGAGTTGGAAGAGGCCTTCTTTTGCCAAAAAGCTGAGTCAGTTTTGAAATTTTTCTGACCACATCTCTGGCTTGTTTCTTAATTTGAGTAGGACAATGTAAACTGTCAACACATTACAATGTGAAGTCAAGGATTATACTAATAATGAAGCTTATAAACAACACAATTCCAAAGCAGATGAGGTGTGTTGGGCATATGCTGCCAAAAGTTTAAGATTACATAACAGCAGCAGAAGCAGACTAGGTTGTCTTTTCATTAAAAAAAGAAACACCAGGAGCTAAGTGGCTTGTTGTTGTCTTGCTTCGTTGTTTATCACCTCACTGGCCTAATGAGGGGCAGGGTGTCTGGCTGTGCTAACGAGGCTGTGGAGTCACCACAGGAAGTGGTTTAAAACTTCTAGCATGGCGGAGCAGTCTGGCCCAGTCAGGGAGAGAGGCCACAATTGGTGGCAGCTGCAGGATCATTATGTAACAGTCGTCCATCAACAGCCCTGCCAGGTGAGACGTACCTTGCGCAGATAGAAGCTGCTCGGTGGGGGGGGGGGCATGTTTCAGCACGAATGATGATTAATTCAAGTTTACCATCAATCGCTACTGTTTGCCACCTCTGGAGCCACAATAGTCTGAATCATGGTCTGACTGTAGGCGACCTGTTCAAATCAGAGCTTGCGCACATCTCCTGCGCCTGCCTCATCACAGGGTCACAAAAATTTCAAACATAAATCTTCATAACATAGGTGGTTTAGGTAATGAATGCACCATTTTGCACGTACTGTATAGTGGTCTATGTGAGTGCTGATGTACCAAAATCCATTTAAGTGATAAATCTTTTGAGAGGCAGTGAGTGGGAGGCTACTTTCGCAGACCCTTCTGACTCCTGCGGTCAATGGCAGGCGGATGAACAGAGCACTTTTATGTAAAAGTGTCAGACCCTCTCCAAACACTTTCTTGTGCATTTTGCTTAGTACCTATCCTGTTTCTAACCCTTGGCTGAAGTGGTTGCAGTAAACTAGTAGATGCCAACAGCTTGGGTGCGCAAGGTGTCTATTTTTACCTGACAAACAGTGATGTGAAAGTAGTAGAGACTTTTACTGTGCTGCAAATCTGCTGACTGTCCCTTTTTACATTCTCTAGATTTGATAGAGCAATTCAGTGCATAATAACAAGTTAAACAAACGCAATCTTGCAGCATCATGCACCTAATGTGAGTATGTGACGTGTATGAACTAAGGACACTGTAATTTTAGAAGGCACAGATCACTTTCCCTGCAGTTTCACCTAGACTTTGTTCTGTTTTTCAAATTACAGGATAGCTTGATTTAAAGAGAAAGAAACCAAATACACTGCCAGCTCCTAAATTTGCCCATTTCAAATTTGTCCACCCTAAAAAGCTTGCATGCTATGTGTCTCTGGATCAAACCTCTTCTGCTGAGCTGGATTGTGCATGTTCAGTTCTGTATTTAAGCCATATAAATCCCCATCGCTACCTCAGGGCTATGACCAATGAGTAAGTAATGACACGGTTTGACAGTTAATAATTTAAGGTACTTTGCAGCCAACATGAGACAAAAGCATCTGTTTAATCACCCTCTATGCTTTGTGAGGGATATAATGTATCTGAGAACATTACATCTGTACGTTGAACTTTCATGGCAAAGAGAGTTGCATGAGATAATATACAGCTTACTTTTTCAAAAAAGTTTGTAGTTTTGAGGATTTGCAGGAGCAAAAACAGAGAAAGAGCCATAATAAGAAACAGAAACAGAGAGGGAGAGAGAGAGAGGAAGAGATGGAAAGAGGCAAGTTGGGAGCGAGTGCATTCAATCATTTTGGCATACCAGCTGGATCGCGGCCATTTTTCTACTTTCGAGCTGGGATTCAGAATGTGGAGGTTTGCTAATATACAATACTAAGAAGCCTTTCCAACAACAGCAGCTCACTCATCTCCACTTCTCAGCATCTCATTGTGCTGAATCACAGAGCAGAGTGACAGTAAATGCAAATCTTACTATCACCAAAGGTAAATTCTCCCATTCAGACTTGCTTTAGATTAGATTTCTAATGCACTCACGCGAGTACAGGCTGCAAACTGAGAGGGTCAGTGTATGCTATGGTGATTTTCTTTTATGGTGATTCTATTATTCAGCAATGGACTTGTCTAATGCTGATGAGCAGCATAATTGATGGCCAAGGACACAAGAACAGCATGCTAGTGTGACTAATGCTAATGGCATTAATCACAAAATGACATCAATGGTCAGGATTAAACAGGTTAACAAGAGTAAGTAAAAGATCATAATGATCTCATTGTGTTGTGCATTTTTTACATAAAAAACACTGAATGCTCATTATTAAACTTCTACATAAATATTTTCTAATTGATATCGGCTTATATCAAATGAGCATGAATTTTGTGACAATAAAAACTTGCCTGATGTACCCAAAATATTAAACTCTTTCTAACTGAACTGGATTACTATTCTACATTATCTCTTCTTGGCAAAAAAAGACATACGCACACAATAAATAAATGGGTCAGTGAACACATCTCAAACTCACCCACAGAGGGTCCAGGCCACTGAGTCTGCAAAAGGCATCCATCCACTTGCTTGCTTCTTCCTCCCTGATGCTCCACTTGTTGGGGTCAATCAGCCCTGCTCTTCACGCTGGGTAACACACACTCACGGTGTGGGTGTATGTGTGTGTGATGGGGAGAGAACGAGCTGACTAAATGTATCCTTATTAGATATTTCTTCTCTAGCTAATGGTAGTATAGCTTGTGTTTAGCTGGTTCCTACCTGTCTGTCTGGGTGGCACGCTCTTTTATTAGTGTATGTGTGTGTTTGAGGGTGTCTGTGTGATTTTTCCTCCCCTTTAATAAAACATCTTCTCTCAATGAAACTCTGTTTCTGTCTGCCTCACAGTTCGAACTGCTTCTGCCCTGAGATCCTGTGTCTTTCTGACTCTCGCTCTGTCTGCCTGATGTTTATGAGTGTGTCTCCTTGTTGGGTGGGTGGAAATCTCTCTCTCTCTCTCTCTCTCTCTCTCTCTCTCTCTCTCTCTCTCTCTCTCTCTCACCCCTCTCTTCTCTCCCACATCTGCTGGATTTCAATCAAAACACCACAGCTACTCCCTTCAATTGGATGACAGTCCCACACCCAGACACACTCCTCCCACTTTCACTCACTACCCCTTACCTCCTTTCTCCCCCCCCCACACACACATCCCAAACCACCAGTCGTCTGACCACACAGTGTCTGTTTGTGCACAGACATACCTTTTAAACTGAGACTAGCAACACTCAGATAAATGCCATGATTTTAAGACTTTCGCTATACTCAAAACCAAGACATTAGCAACTCTTGTCACTGTTGTGTGACATCTATTCATATGTATCACCGGTGTGGTGCAAAGCTGAACATATTAGCATGTATGTGTGGAAACCGCTTTGCAAGTGGACATTAGCACTAACTTATAACATACTGGATAAGTCAGAAAAAATTTTTTTTCAGTAAAGACACATGTATATTAATTTGATTCTTTTGGTTGAGTGGAAAATGTAGAGCCAACTCAATGGCGCAATGTATGACCACATACATTTCCCAAGTATGGCAACAAACTTGCTGATATAGGAAGAAGAAGAAGAAGAAGAAGATATAGGAAAAGAGTGATCTTACTGGACTAAAACTTGCACTCTAAGTGGAAAATGTGAAATCATCACTCAACTCTCAAAGTGTCAAAGTGTCATGTTGAATTAGACAGGGGTTAAGTTTTAAACTCTGTGGCCATTTTGTTAGTGAAGGAACACTGAAGGAAATAAGAGGGACTTGATTGTTCAGCTGATGATGAGTATAGTGACATTAACAGTAAGTTATCACTGCTGTTTATGTCTGTATGTCTGTCCGTGTGCACAGCCTGGCATACTGAAATGCAGGGATATTCAGGGATATACTTGCCTTATTAAATTTAAAAATACAACATAATCTGTCTTTAGACATATTCGTACACTGTATAAGCACAAAAACAGTGAAAAAAGAGTATGTGTCCTTAAAGCTCTTTGTAGTCTCAAATGGCGTGATGAAGGTCACTTTGGTCAAGACATGGGAAAACTTCAGCACAGCAGCTGCAGAGGAAAGTATGACACTGTCTCGACTCGGACTAACACCACCACCTCCATCATTCCGCAGAGAAGAAACATGGAAAGTTCGGCAGACCACCACCAGGTCCTGTGTCTCGCCATGTGCAAATACAAGATTATTATTCCTTTAAAAATGAGTCATCACTTTATGTTTCTCCTCCAGCGAGTGCTTTTTATTCAGCACTTTAGCTGGCTCCTGGTGCAAAATTATGAGAATTATGTAACATAATACGTGAATTCATTTGAATGTGAAATTCTTTTAAAAGTTGGATTTGAATGTGTTGTTTCATGGTGCAATTGGAGTAGACATTAAGAGAAGGTCAGAAAGTTCAAAATGACCTTTGGCTGTCCCCAAAGTTTATCCTGCTGGCTTTAATGTTTACCAATGTAAGATTAAGAGAAAAGGAATTTGTGTAACAAAGCCTAATGTAGCTGTCAGACAGATCTAAACAAAAAATATATCCGTCGTCTAACCGACTGTTGTGTTATGTCTCAGTCCCACAGCCTGAGTGGAGTGTTGTTACCACCAAGAAATGGTCCGAAACGCCCCAGGCAGTGTACCACAACCAGAGGGGTGGGCGGTGTGTGTATGTGTGTGCGACTGTAGCACAGGCTGCAGTGTTTACAGTACACCTGTTTTTCCCAAATAATACCCGGGGTCCAAACACTGGGAGAGAAAGAGACTTACCATGTCTTCCCTTTCTGTTTTAACCATTGACTGTATATAAAGATGGACGACATGACAGCTCCCGAAAAGTGAAGCCAAAACATCTTGATTGCCCCCTGGTGGCTGGCTGCAGTATAGGTCATTAACCCCGCCCCCTGCATGTTAGCGGATGGGACATGAGTCAAACTAAAAACTTAAAGTACACCTCAAGTAAATTTTTCCCAAAGATGGTTTCTGTCATTTTAGGTAGTTCTTAACACGCTGATGTATGTTCAAGTATTCATTTTTCAAGTTTGGTTTTAATTAGTTATTTGATGCTATAAAAAGGGGGTTTCATGTCATGTTTGACAGCTGAGGCAGTCTTGCGAATGAGTCGGCCTGGTGTATAGGCGGGACCTCGATACTGCGACTCCAACCCAGATCACTACTGCGCAGACTCTGGCTCCAAATGACGTCACCAGCGCAAGATGGCAGCTCCCATATGTGGGATATTTTGGCTTAATTTTTGTACAGTGGGAGGAAGTGGAGACGCGTAGTCCATATTTATATACAGTCTATGGTTTTAACTCACATAACTGACATGCTTGAATCTATGTGGCCGGGTGTGTTTGCATTTTCTAATCAACAGTAGACAGACAACATCTGGTGCTTGGCTGTAGGAGGACATTTTTAGGGGTGTGTAAGAACTTTTCTCGAAAGAGGCCCCATGCACAGTGGTCTCCCCAGGATCTAGTTTACATGTACTGTTTGTAAATGTTGTCCATAAAGGCTGTTATTAAAAGTGCATATATATATTTATTTTCTATGGGCTTTCTGATTGGAGGAGAGATAGTTTAATATCTCCATTGTTGCGTCCAGTATAAACTTCATTACAGCATCTGAGCCAAGACTCTTGGTCCCAGACAGGAGCTTGAGATTGGAGATGTTGCAATTCATGAAGAAAAAGTAGCACAAAAACAACACACGTGCAGAGTCGTGCACATGCAGTGAAGAGCAAGAGCTGTACAAACTGCTGGTACAAGCACAAGACGAGCTAACATACAAAAACATACACACGTTTTGGCCTGTAAATATGACCCAGATGAGCTCTGTGCCAGTTGATGGTGAGACGGCAGACTGTTTACGCCAATGGGGAGAAAGAAAACACCCAGCAAGGACCTGATGGGAGGCTGGCACTGGAGCGGGGCCACTTGTGGTCATGGCGTGTAGTAGTAGTAGTAATGTGGACCTGGCAGGCGGTGGATGCAGAGGGTGGCTGCGGGGGTGGCAGTGCCCCAGCCAACCCGTGGTGAAGCGGTGGTTAACCAGTCTAGGTCACCTACACTTCCTCTGGCCTCTCTCCCTGGGAGGAAAAACAGTCTAGTCAAAATAATGGTGTCATTTTGGCTTCTTACGTTTGAGCAAGGGAAGACAAATTTAGCAATAGCAAAGCAAAGGGAGGGGCCTTAAACAGATTAAGAAACAAGTGAACAAAATATCTGCTCTGTATTTTTTTTCTCTTTTAGCTCTTAAATAAGCATCTTAAATGAGTGGCGCAGCCTGTAAATTCAGATGTGTCAGCCTACGCAAGCAATTATAATTGGGCTCTGTCTTCTGCTTCTCTCTCTCCCGCTTTTTTCCCCACAGTGCCATCTTAATCTGTTCTCACTGCTTCGCTCCAAAGTTGAGACTCTGACCTGCTTCCTGTCTGTCAGCAGGACTGCTGTGATGTGCAAGTATACTTGATAGGATGGGGGAAGATACTGTTTGAGTACTCTATGTGTGTATCTGTCTGTGTTAGACCTGTTTCCTCTGTCTGTAGGCTCCAGACCTGTCTCTCATGCCTCTGTGAGTGATATGAGCCTTAAAGTATTTATCACCCTACTGCCCTGGCACATGCTGGGGAGTCATTCATAAGAAGTCCAAGTACTCACAGCTTGCTTACTCACATACTGTTGAAAAAGTTTGATACACAAATAAGTGTATTTTCGGAAATACACATATTTGCTTTCTTGCCAAGATTTAGATGAGAATATTGATATCACTTTCATATGTCTCCCGTAAATATGAAGCTGTAGCCAGCAGCCGGTTAGTTTAGTTTAGCATAAAGAGTGGAATCAAGGGGAAACAGCTATCTGCCTCTGTCCGAATCTGCCTACCAGCACCTTTAAAGGTGTGTTCAAACAGAATGTGGGGCAAGGAGGTGCGATTGCATACAAAGTCAATGGAAAGATGCGAGTGGGCACTAAATTCACCCAGGGTGGCACGACCTGAGGCAAAGAAGCGTCTGTGCGAGAGGAAAATATTTCAATTTGAGCAAAACATTTTATCAGGGCTTTATGAATCTTTTTCATTAACGTACAGTTTCCAGTCTTTATGCTAAGCTAAGCTAGCAGGCTGCTGACTGTAGCCGTATATTTACCGGACAGATATGAGAATGGTCTTGATCCCAAAATGTCGAACTCTTGCTTTAATGTCACATGGAGGACCAAGCTCATCAGAAAAGCTCCAAATCTGGCCTTCTCCAGCTTCTCCTCTGGGCAGATGATATTTACTCTGAATTTTAGTCGCCCTACGCAACATTAGGAGACACTTTGATTGCTTAACCAATTTAGAATTAGTTTTTTTTTGTTTTTTGGTGACTTTAATCTCAACCTGACATCTCCAAACCTCAGACACAGTAAAGATGCTCTTTTTCTTCTCAGACAGCAGATGGCTTACCATCATTTTCTCAACTACTCTGGAACCAGAAGGTGTCTGAGACGTGCTGTGATTACCCCTCAGAGGAAAACCACGCGGGACGACGGCCAGCCGGAGGAATGGCAGAGGTGGTGCAGGATAGGTTTGGAGCACCCTCTCTCAAACAAATTTTGTTTATTTTTTGCTTTTACTGTGCTTGCTTATATATGTTTATACGTTTAAAACAAATTATCCATCAATTGGAAGGTGCGTATAATTTCTCAATAAAGAAATAACTTTTGAATTATTAGAAAAGAGTTATTAGTTATTATTAGAAATTAGGTCTCTAAGATCACTGGGTGAAAAAATAGTGTATTTTGTAAAATATAAGGATGAAATGTGTTGGCTGCTTGGTTATAAGTCTATGACTTAGGACATTATCACTGTGAAAAAGAGGAAATGCAAAGAAACAGTCATCAGTGAAATTGTGAATGTTTCCCAAAAATTATGTGTGTTTTTCCATTTCTTGAGTTTCATCACAGATAACATCTGGTGATCACCAGACCATGAGTTCATTCAGTTTTTACAGTTCTAAAGGTCGTATCTATTTCTTCTTAGACAGCAACGATAGTAATTGAAAGCGTTTGTTGGTTTTACTTACAAAGTCTACAAAGGTGACGATGATGAGAGACTGAACAAAGTATAAAAATCGTGAGCTTATCTGATGTATCTTCTTCTACTGATCACTTTCGTCATTTGATTTGTCAGTAGTGATATGAGCTAATATTTTCTAGTCATCTCTTTCACAGTAATGATGTCAAAATGTTAAGACACATCTCACATGTAATCAACATATTATTTGTACAGGAACGTGACACATTGCTTTTATTCTATTTTCATCAGAATTTACTCCGTGAATGGAATCAAAACAGATGACGCATCAAAACTTGCGCACTCTTTTTAGAATCATTTGGAGGGCCTATTTCTTTGAGGACTAAATTCAAGCCACAGGCACAATGTTGGGTAGCTGTGCTGTATGTGTCAGCCAGTGGTGAGTTTCGGTTGGGTCTGACCTGCCTGTACCTCACAGCTGACCCAGCCACAGTCCAATCAGGCTTAGACAGCCTCTAAACAATGTGGAGACGCTGGATGTGAGCCACGAGGCCACAGCATGGCTGGAGTCTTGCAGCTGCAAGCATGAGGTTAACTCTCATACCACTTCTTCTCTGCTGCAATTCTGGAAATACAGATGAAAAATAGCTTTTGGCTAACTCTGGTATATTTACAACACTGTTGTTGTTTACAGTACTGTCCCTGTTAAATAAACAGATAAAAATTTATAGATTAAGTATATTCTTAAAAAACTGTGTGTATTAGTTAACAATGCACAATAAAACACAATAAACACAATAATTAAGGGTAACTTGTAGCTTGATGTATTTCCATCCATCATCCATCCATCTATCTATCCTTCCACCTAATCCATCAAGTCCCTCTGTAGCTGCCGTCAGAGGCAACTCTCATATATTGTAGTTCATAATATGCACTTTATAGTTAAAAGGTCAATAAATAGTTAAAATCTTCAAAATAATCATTAGAATAAGTAAGTAATATATTTTTTGTTGATACATGTCAATTCATTTCATATTATTCAGCTAAAACTATAGAAAAGGGGGGAACCTATTTCCTTTTGTTCCGCTAGGGAATTATTTAATTGCTACTATCAGGATATTTTTTCCGGTGCACTACATGTAGAAGAGCCAGAAGAGCACACGAGGTGCTGTACGCATGACATGACTGCAAGAGTTATGCCTATAAGAAGTGCTAAGAAGTTATATTGTCTTTTTGTTTAAAGAAGAAGAAACTGTAACCCTCCAAGTTTATTCCTCTTGAGTTAGAGAGGCCAATGAGGTATGTATTTTATCGTGTCAATTGCTTTGCCGTATGTGAACATGTGTTATGTGACCGTGTGTTAATGTATAATTAGTCAATTAAGTGTATTTTCTTATGTGTTGAATGTGCATTTTATTTATTCATTTTGTATGTATTTTTCGTTTATTATTATGTGTAAAACACCACATTTAGAGGGTTAATTTAAGTTTTACTTATTTTCTTTCATAGTTCTGACGGCATTGCTGGGACATAAAAAGGGCTGTAAGACTAACATGTACAAGACATGTTGAAGACTCGTGTCCGAATAAATGTCTGTTAAAAATCAAGAACGACCTGAGCCTTTGCTTCAACTCGAGGGGAGTAATAACCTCCATCTATGTATGTATGTATGTATGTATGTATGTATGTATGTATGTATGTATGTATGTATGTATGTATGTATGTATGTATGTATGTATCTATCTACCATTCATCCACCCATCCATCCATCCATGTATCTATCATCTATCCTTCCATCCATGCATGTATCTATCCATCCATCCATCTACAGCCTTCATTTGTCTCGCGTAGCATCTGCAGAGACTCAGGAGCCTCAGTTTAACCAGGCGGGCCCGCTGAGTAAACACTGCCCAATTACTTTAACAATGCTTAATAGGATATTGTGGCTTCTCTCTAAATTCAAAACAGACCTGCTGCTACTCTAAAATAGCAGCAAGTGGAAATCAACAGGACAGTCCCCCGTCACTTGTTGCCCAATAACCTAGGTGACTGGCTCCCCCCTTAATAGAGCCCGGAGCCTGACTCCCACTCACTCTGGTCTCTTGTGACGTATGGAGTCACCAATTCATCACGAGTCATCGCACTGAAGTGGTAAGACGAGCATCAACAAAAACAATTCCACTTGAGGATTGTGGACAGAGCCCCTCTAAAAATATCACCAAGAAAAACTGAGGGGGAGGCCAGGATTGTGGTTGTGACATTTATTAGGGAATCATCCACTCCCTGCGCGTTGTAAAAACATTGTCTTTTTCAGGGTGGAAAACAAATGGGATGAGTACAATGTGGTAAAATGATAAAGTGATGACCAGCAGATTTTCTGCTGTTGTTATGTCACATTTATATGTTCTAACTACCACAGAATTCAGCCACAGCCTTAATTCTGGTCTGTTTTCGCTTGTTTTATGTTTTTTTGGATTGCTGCCATTTGTTTAGCACTCAATTGAGTCGTGGTTGTTTCATAATAACAGCAACAAAGAAAGTCAACATGTGCTTGCTAGTCACCATCCCAGCAACACCTAAGCGGCAAAATAACTCATAAAAAAAATGTATATACAAATAGTTTTCATATTTGTCCTTGAACTCCCTCTGTAATTTTTAGCCCTCAAGCTGAAAACCAACTAAACTACATAACATCATGATAATACATTCAGAAACTTGTGCCATTATTTCCATGCATTCATACTATCCTTCACTATTTTCCTACATTTAAATTTCTGGAAAACATTATGGAAAAATGAGCACCACACAGTACAGTAAATCATGTACCTGCCCACACATACAGCCGTATCCAAAATTTAACAGTAGGACTCATCACTCAACATTCTATTCCAAGGCCATTTGTACTACAGTAAGTTCTCATACACTGGTAACCCACAGTTTGCACTCTGTAAATCAGAGAGTACAAACATGACTTCCGGAAAACCATATAGGACAGCAAAGCAAATAGAGCCACATCCTGTGGCTAACAGGAAATATGGGTTAAATGACAGGTTTCAGAAATAAAGGGCTGCTTGGCTTCCCATCACACCCTTTAAATTGATTGTTTCCCTAAATGTATCTGCCTCTGCGTTTGAAAATCACTGTAAATGGGAAAACTGTGATAGCTCTATGGTTCAAAAACGAACACAGTATATTTACCTTTCTTGGTTAATTCTCATTCTGAGCACACCTTTATATAAACTAGCTGATGTGTCTGAGCTTGCCATTGAGGTACATAAAATTTCTGTTGACTAGGCTGTACTTTTGGCTCATTTTCTCAAGCTTGTTTACATGCTTCCTTTAAACAGTCTTGTGTCGGGTGGCCATGAATGTGTTTTCTCTGTTGGCTTCCTATCTGAAATAGTGGTTATTATCCGACTGGTTCATTCAGAAATCTCTAAGTGTCTTGACAAGGATTGCCTGAACACGCATGAGTTTTCAATTCCCCACCAATAAAGAACAGATTTAAACATTATCTCCCATCCCTTTGGTGTAAAAAATATCACTGGAAGGAATAGTGCCAGACAGACAAGGGCCATTTAACTTGTACCAGACGAAGCTAAATACACTCTCCAGTGTCCATGAAAACAGGCGGTTTAGAGTGTGATTTAACTAGGTCTGTATGGTGCACAAGATAGATTTTCGAGTGTAAACAATTCAATAATGGAAGAGAAATCACTCATCCTTTGGTTTTAATCTTGTACAGCCATCTATAAAAAGGGTTAGGTGGTGGTTTTTTGGAGACTTTGTGAATTTAAATCAGAAAATGAACCTCTTTTTTTGTGCTGTTTTATGAGACATCTAGCCTTTTCCAGAGGGATACCACCAAACCATAAAATGGTTGGCTTTCTTAAACAATGTTGCATAACTTTAATTTCTTTCTCAACCTAGTTTTGTAACAATTTGGGATGAATAACTTGTTTTGAAGGGGAATACCGTGCAGTTAAACTATTTATATTGTCAGGGGCAACCCAACCAATATTTGTGAATATCAACAACGCTCCTCCAAGGTCATAAATAAAACCAAAGAGACATGCAACTCTAGTTGTGACAACCCAAACTCTATACCATCTAAGGGAACTTTCCTGTTGCTGATATTGCACTTTGAGATGTCCAGTGAAAACTATTTTTTTTAACCAGGAAACATAATAAAGAGGACTACGATATCATGCAGACTGATTTTGGCATCAGAATCAGTTGTAAGTAATGAGTAGCTGCTAATAAAGCTGATTAGAACTTAAAGCTGGAGTGCAGAACTTTTGTCTTCCCCTTCTGGCAGTGTGAGTAATTACACAAACACTGTTGATGCGTGCTCATGATGTATGCCTACAGTGAGCTGCCTACTCCAAATATTTTACCAACCTTTCCAAGAGCATTAACGTGACATCAGTGTCTGCCCTCAGGCCCTTCTCTCAGCGCTCTCCAACAAGGAGAAGCTAAAGCTGCCCCAGTGGTTATACCTGTTTGTTCTCGCCATTGATCGCTTTCTTTTTTTGACTGTAATTCTTCCTCTGAACACAGAGTTTCTTTTTTTTCTGGAGCATCAGAAACTTCTCGGACGCTTCTTAGGTTTTACTCCTAGTTGCTGTAGCCTACTCTGTCGCTACGGTTGCTCCAGAGCCATGTAGGAGTTCAATTTCAATTCAAGTGGCTTTATTGGCATGACTGCATACAATACAACGTTGCCAAAGCATATTAACACAAACTGTACAATCATAATTAACAAAATAAAAAATAAACAATTCTCAATAATAAAACATTCTCTCCAATGAACCTTTTTTTTTACAGCAATGGCGGATCACAGCGTTCTCTACATGGCTCTTGTTTGCTCCCTGCTTCTGCTGTGGCAAACCAATCACTGCTGGTTGGCTAAAACGCATCATTACCAGTGCGCCAGCACGGGAATGTTGCCACAGACACCAGCTTTAAAAACTCTGGTATTTAAATCCCAGGTTGGGGGCTGTAGTGGCAGGAGTATATAATAACTGTGCTTATCTCTTTGGTGTACCCAGAGGTGTTGCGCAGGAACACAGGAAGAATATGCAAAATCCATGCAGAAAGGACCAAGGCCTGATAATCAAACAGAGGTGACAGTGCTACTGAGCCATCACCCTAATGGCCCACTGTTCTTCCCGTGTTCTTGTGCATTTCCCTGAATGCTCCAGTGTCTCAGTCTCTTCCTTAGGTGTGAAAGTGAATATGTTTGCCCTGGGATAGAGTCCAACCTCTAACTATGACTCTGAACTGAAATAGGAGGATATAGAATATTTATGAATTGAGCATTTAACTGTACACATGGACAGGGCTGGCCCATTGCATAAGTGAACAACAACCACTACAGCTAAGAGACTACAAACATTTTAACAGAAAGTCTGCGTTACAAACTGGGGGTGTGGGGTTTTTACCTCTGTTGTTATTTTACAGTACACACACAGACTCGAAATACACAAACAGGACCTATACGCATGCATTAATGTATGGATAGATGTCAGAGCGAGGGGGCTGCCACATAGTCAGGCGCACCAAGCAGTTAGGGGTTCAGTGCCTTGCTCAAGGGCACATCGGCAGTGCCCAGGAGGTAAACTTGCACCTCTCCAGCTACCCGTTCACACTCCGTACTCACTGGTCTGTGCTGGATTTGAACCGGCCACGCTCCAGTTCCCAAGCCAAGTCTCCTCGGACTGAGGTGCTGCCACTCACATTGGAGTCCCCCAGCTTTATAGAAGTGCAACACTAAATGGCTGGAGAACCCTTTTAAAGAATAATTCATGTTTTTTTCACCCTGTGCAATTTCAATTTTCATTGCTTTCTTCACTGTAGGTGTAGGGCTTTACAGTGCGAGAGAAATGCCCTCCACTACACACACACACACACACACACACAGGGCCAATTCCAAGACTTTGAAAGTTTCCAGTTTGAAGTGATGGAGATGTTGACCCCAAAGCAAAATATCATCAAGGGCTAAAAAAGGCTAAGGCTGGCCCTGCTCATAAAGCGTTTAACCAAATTCATTCTTTAAAAAAAAAAAAAAACATTTGAGGAGAGGGTTGTCAAGAACAATATTACGTGCGTAAGTGCAGACACTGACGCATGTTGCTGTCATATATTCTACATCTGGGTAAATAACTAATTTAACTTAAAATCATGCACACCGCACACCCACACACAACCTTTGGGTGTCCCACCAGACCAGCCAGGGACCAAACGAGACAAGACCTATCACGTCTTCTCTCAGCGAGAGCAGACATTGTTGACTCACTGTAGTCTAGAGGCGCTTAACCTTGCTCCCACCACAGCTATGCACTGTCTGACCAGAGCCTCGGAGCAAGGGTGTGCATGAGTCCATGGATGCATGCAAACATTACACAAACACAGTCATATATACAGGTACATAGACAGTCATGCCAGTCTCACTCTTTCTCCAGCTCTGTGGTTTGCTCTTTAATCCACTCATCAGTCACAACACACTCAAGTACAAGAAAACATGCACTTTCTTTTGGTCTTTCCTTCCTTCAGTTGCGCTGCCAAATTTTAGACTTAAATGTTGATTACTTCATATATCCGTTATGTAGTAATCTGACAGCGAGTGTTTGCTCTTTGGGGATAGACGTTACACCTGTCGGACAGTTCTGCAAAGCCTTTCTGAAAACCACTTGTGTTGAAAGGCTCAGTTTTCTCTCCACAAATCCTCCAACTATGTGCCCTGAGTGTGCCAGACACTCCAGTCTGTCCACAGACATCAAGCCCCAGGACTTGACATCATAGTTAATCAAGTTATGTTTAGGTGTTCATCCCCTGATTCCTCGACCTATGCCTGGATAAACCTGTTAAGGGGCCCCAGGCAAAAATTTGCTGTTAGGCCCCCTTTGGCCCCCCACCTCCCCTCCTTTGTGCTCTGTGTATGTACCCTTTCGCCTCCATAACTTACAGTGCACACAGCAGACTATAAATGGTAGCTTCATTATAAGCCAAAAAACCTAGAAAACAACTACAATCCCTATGTGTGTAAATTTGGGATAATTTAACTAAACACAATTTTATTTAGGAATGTGCACTATGTGAGGACAATATAA
This sequence comes from Siniperca chuatsi, assembly GCF_020085105.1. Classification (NCBI taxonomy): domain Eukaryota; kingdom Metazoa; phylum Chordata; class Actinopteri; order Centrarchiformes; family Sinipercidae; genus Siniperca; species Siniperca chuatsi. Next base: position 25,424,316 of record NC_058044.1, on the reverse strand, counting down.
AGTAGAATAATTAAGGTCTTAAAGGTCTGCTGCAGCAGTTAAGTCTGCACTTCCGCAAAGTTGGGAGGCTTTCAAGACACACATTAAAGCGGCTATAATCAATACATTTGTATGCATGTATCAAATGACAATGTGAAAACAATGTGACAATGTGAAAGCGGTCGCTTGCAGTGATGACCCTACAGAGAATTATCACCGAAATCTGCAGCTCCCCTCAGCTTTATAACAAGTTTCAACTCATTGTTTGGCTGTCTGGACCACAACTTCACTGTTTTGGTTCACACTTATCTCTTTCATAGTGTCGTTTCCGGCAGGCAGCTGTTTTCAGAGGAAAAAAAATCTTAAAATCCAAAAACAGAGCTAAAAGAGAATGAATACTGGCTAACAAGTTCACCGTATCAACTTAAAAGGTGATGATATGGGGCGCCCCAATAGCTCACCTTTACAGCACGCACCCCATGTACCAAAGCTAAGTCCTTACCACAGTGACTTGGTTTTGAATCCAGCCTGTGGTTCTGTGCTCCTTGTCATACAGTCTCTCTCTCTCACTCCCCACCCCTTTCATGTCTATCCTCAACTGCACTATCCAAATAAAGGCAAAAGCCCCCCACCAAAAGGTGATGATATGTCAATGTTGTGTTCACAACATTTATGCTGCCCCCCCTTTAAAAAAAGGTCAAAATTAAGCAGCAGAGACCGAGATAGCTTGACTGTAAAGGCCCTTTCAGACACCGCAGCTGCGCTTGCCACTGGGTTCAGCGCTAGGTGTTCGGGGAAGTCATGGAAGACAGAGCAAAAAAGTAGTTTTCAAAACTTCTAGTGCTACTAAGTCATTTTGTTGTTGCCAGCAACAAAGATGCATCTGTCCCAGGCTATGTTTGGCTACACATATTGCCTACCTACAAACTACCTGTTAAAACAAACCTGATGTGCCTACTTGGTTGGAAATGTGTTTCCAAGATAGGGCTTTCCTCCCGAGGTCTCGATACAAGTGTAAACTTGTGTTGTGCAACTCAGGGAATTCAGAAAAACACAATATTAGCTTTTCCTCCATTTTTCCTTCCGTGCATGGCTGGATGTCTTGTTTCTATTGCTCGGGCGGGTATTCGTCACTGCGCGCAGCGCTTGGGTGCGGTCAAGCAAAAAGCTGTCATTGCGCGGTGCAATCCCTTGGAAATAATGGGTTTCAGAGCGCAGCGGTGCTGTTGTTGCTTTGTGTCTGAAACATAGACTGTATAAAACACGTCTGAAAGGGCATTTAGTACCAAATATGGGTCAAGCTCCAAAAAACGCTGGATCCTTCATTTCCCATAGTGCAACTCTATAGCTTTAAATTACATCATCAGGGTCATTTTCTTAGACTTTAGACAGCTTGCTCCAGAGCCACAGTTTTTAACTTGGTACTCCCCATGACGAGCACACTGAACTTCATGTGTAAAATCAGTGGAGTGCCCCTTTAAAACTAGATTGTGACCAATGGCCCCTTTAAAAGACACGGCCACAACAATAGGCAATAATACAGGACCCACCTTAGTTGATATTGTGCTTCCTGCTGAACCGCATCCACACGCACCTGGACAAGCCGGCAAGCATGGTGAGGATCATGTGTTTTTACTTCTCCAGTGCTTTCAACACCATCCGGCCAGCACTGCTGGGTGAGAAGCTGGCAGCGATGTACAGGGCTGTGGTGGGAAACTTTGTCTCATGGTGTGAGCAGAACCATCTGCAGCTCAATGCGACAAAGTCTAAGGAGCTGGTTGTGGATCTACGAAAGGCCAAGGCACCAGTGACCCCGGTTTCCATCCAGGGGGTCAGTGTGGACATTGTAGAGGAGTACAAGTACCTGGGAGTACACATGGATAATAAACTGGACTGGGCTAAGAACAATCAAGCTGTTTACAGGAAGGGCCAGAGCCGCCTCTATTTCCTGAGGAGGATGAGGTCCTTCAACATCTGCCGGACAATGCTGAAAATGTTTTATGAGTCTGTGGTGGCCAGTGCCATCCTGTATGCTGTTGCATGTTGGGGCAGCAGGTTGAGGGTAGCGGACGCTAACAGGCTCAACAAACTGATCCGTAAGGCCGGTGACATTGTGGGGGTGGAGCTGGACTCTCTGTCGGTGATGTCCGAAAGGAGGATGCTGGCCAAACTACATGCCATCTTGGACAGTGTCTCCCACCCACTCCATGACGTGCTGGTCAAACAAAGGAGTACCTTCAGTGAAAGATGCATCCCCCCAAAATGCACCACACAGCGCCACAGGAAGTCATTCCTGCCTGTGGCCATCAAACTCTTCAACTCCTCCCTCTAAAATGTAGTCTGTCTGACTCTAAGTCATTAAACTGGACATTGATCATTATATCTATGCAATACTTGACATAATTGTGCAATATCCTGTGTTAATACTCCTGTGCAATATACTTAAATTCCCTATTTATTGATATTGATATTTATTCATACCTCTATTACTGCTGTGCAATATCTTCCGTCTCATTATAAATAAGCTACACTTAACTTGGCAGTTCATGCACTATAACTTTATACCATATTATTATCATCAACCGGTAAACCTACCTTGTACTTCACACGTATTTTATTTTATTTTATACTTATACCCACTTGGTACTTAATTTATTTTCTAACCTGTATTATAGTGTATTATATTTTTTTGCCTAGTACTTCTATTCCTGTGTGCACTGACGTGATAATGAACTGCTGTAGCAGAAGAGTTTCCCCTCGGGGATCAATAAAGTATTTCTGATTTTGATCCTGATTTAGTGGTGCAAATTCTGAAAACAAATGAGCAATTAGTTGAATTACCAAAAGCTAAATTACACGCAGTGAACCCAGGGCTTCTGGGGCCCCTGGAGGTTTGGGTCCCTAGGACAATTGCCCACCTTGCCCTGTTGTTAATCCAGCTTCGCCTACACCTGTGACCTGCACACACACTCACGCAGAGAGGACAAAGGCAACCCACACGTACTGATGTGCAGCCACCCACAGTCAGACAGACAGATAAGGAAACACATAACCGGTGTCTCACCACAAACACACAAAGACAAAACCGACACACCCCTCCATTCACTGTCCTGGCCTTGTTTACTCATGACCATTGCAGCTCTGCAGCAGTCAACCCCATCATTCCACAGATTCCTGCGTCCCAGCACTATTTTAGGTGCATTGCAGAGGGACTTGTCTGTTTTTCTGCTCTTTAAAGACAGGAGTCATATAGGCATTACTAAATAATGCTGACTACTATAATGAAAATGAATGATAGTGACAGATAATGCAGAAGCTCTGCACAAACTATTTTGATTTAAGGCTGACATTTTCACAGATTTTGTTATTTAGGTTTTTTTTGCATTTGAAAAGGTGAAATCTAATTGTTCTGCATGCTGTCTGTCTGTGTTTGGAGGGTCACACTGCAGTGACACATATTTGACTGAAACTGAAATGACAAAATGAAAATTGGGACAAGCTGGAGTTTACAAGGTAAATCTGTGCAACACTGCCATCTGTAGACCACAGACAATGATTGGGATTGCTCAACAGACTCCCTCATTTTCTTCGCTTAATTGCCTTATTGTCAGGTTTAGTCTTACATAACAAGCCTAAACAAAAGATGCACTCATGATTTGTTTGACACAGAAAAGCATAGTGTCTGGCCAAAAGGTAATTTTCTGTATTTACTTTATTCTTTTAAATGCTTGGTTTCCTCTTACAGGCCAAAGATATGCAGGCCAGGTGAACTATGTGAACACTAAATTGCCTGTTAAGTGTGGATTTGTTTATGTTTTGTTATAGCCCTGTGGCTGACTAGTGACCTGTCCAGGATGCTGACCCTGCACAGAAATAAGCAGTTACAGAGACTAGCAAGGGTGGCAGAAGTACTCAGATATTTTACTTAAGTAAAAGTAGCACAGTGTAAAAATACTATGTTACAAGTAAAAGTCCTGAATTCAAAATCTTACTTGACTAAAAGTACATAAGTATTAGCATCAAAATATTCTTAAATTACCAAAAGTAAAAGTACCCACTATGCAGAATGGCCCGTTTCAGAATAATATATATTATATCACTGGATTATAATTATTGATGCATTAATGTGTATGCATCGCTTATGCTGCAGGCGGTAAAGATGGGGCTAAATTTAAGTACTTTATATACTTCTGGGTACCTTAATCCATAATAATATATCAGTTGATTTATATTTTGTATTAATAATCTGAAGCTACAAAGGAACTAGTAACTACAAAAAAAGTAGTGAAGTGAAAAGTACAAAGTAGCATAAAATGGAAATACTCAAGTAAGGTACAAGTACTTTTAAATTGTACTGAAGTACAGTACGTAGTTACATTCCACCACTGGAGACTTGATGGATGATTATACTGTAGATCCCTCTGGGTCCTTCTGATTCATGCAATCCATATTGAAAATAATATTTAAAAACATTATGAAAATGTATTCCTTTTTTTTTTTACTTCATTTACTGTCCCCATAACTTACATAAAATATTTTACGCCTACAGATTTGTTATTTACCTGTTACTTCTATAGACTAATATTATATAGCTCAGTTTATTTGTGAATTTGAGCATTGCTTAAGTCTTTAGGATGAACATTAGAGAAACGTAATGCCATCTAGTGACAAACCCTGGAGCTGCACAGGCCGACAAAATATGAAAAATTAATCAACTGCCACAGTTGGACAGCAGACGTGGTGATTTTACTAATCCGTAGGGACATTTATTTAGCTGTAAAACCATCATTCACGCAGACGCAATTGGATGTAACATCTCACAAAACAACAACAAAAACTCCATAAACTATCAGAGTCAGACAATAATCCACTATCAAGAGACGTATATCAAAAAGTGCCTCCTGAGACTGTTGTGTTTTACAGGCTGACATCATATAAATGTTGCGACTGTTTGTAGATTGCTCATGATGGTGGCAGAGTTGTGCGCGGCGTGACGCGGTTACGTCATACGCCTGCGCCACGTCCACCTTCTGACATTTTCAATGACAGTTTGCACACATTTTTCTACGTTTGTTTGGTAACACAGGTAGTTAAACCATAAACTGACTACCATGCAAAGAGCCGCGCATACAGTTTTATATGACTGGTCTAATGTTGTCGGTCCAGCGATGATTCGCCAGTGTTTAAATTGCAGAGGTAAGCAGTACGTTCATAGTTTACTTTAGCAGCGACAGTTCAGAGCTAAAGTGCTAAAATGCTAAAAACACTTATCTAATCTGGTCGGGATTTAAATGCATCAGACTTGTTAGGTAACTGGTAGTTGCCGCAGTCTTTGAGATTTTGTTTGTTGTAACGTTATAGTAATAATTTCTTTAACACGGGAGATCATAAATCACTAGCTATGTAGCTACAGTAGATTTCCATCAATAACAATTTCTTCAAATGATCATGACACTATTATTTTTAAGCAAAACGCATCTAAGCTTAAAACGAAACACATTTTTGGAGTATCTTATACAGGGTTTCAGGTGTAACAAATGTTTGAGCTCCCAAGACTTTGAGCCTTGAGGTCCTTAAAAGAGCAAAAACTAATTCCTTTATGGCTTCAGTGTCGTTGCGTGTTTGTTATTGTGTTGTAACCATAGACTGTATGTAACAGTGCCCCTGCAGCGGAGCTCACGTGCTTACAGTGTGATCCCGCCCCCACGCGACAGTGAGGAGAAGGAGATGTTGGACCGAATCCTGCGCGTGGACCATGCGGGTGAATACGGGGCCAACCGCATCTACGCCGGCCAGATGGCAGTGTTGGGTCGATCTAGGACCGGACCTCTCATCCAGGCATGGACAGAGTGTGACACATGTCTCTGTCCACTGGCAACAGTTTCTACTTGATTTGTAACATGCATCACTGTTCTTTAACAGTTCACATTGATGGCTCCAAATGTCAAAATATTTGAAAACTGATCAATACCCAAAAATGATGTGAGCTACACAAAGAACAATGTTACCAATGAGGCTGGTTTGGTATGCTTTCTACTGAAGGAATCCTAATGGGTTAGTCTCGTCTTCAACAGAAAGAGAAGTTGCTGTTTAGTAGAAATATGAAATGTGTCCCTTGTATGCTGATAAATGATCTGACACTAGAATTTAATTTGGTCAACAGAGTGAATCTGGAAAGTTGGGTGTATTTTCACTTAAAAATCTTGCCGGTTGTGACTTTAATGTTTCATCTAAAATTATAGCTATTGGACTAAAGAAACGGCACCTTGTTTTGTGATTTAAAAAAAAAAAAAAAAAAAAAAAGAATCATTTGTATGTGTGTTCAGCATGAGTGTAACTGTGTAATTTTTGGCACTCCATGTTCATGTTTGTTTTTCTCTAGGAAATGTGGGATCAAGAAAAGAAACACCTTGAGAAATTCAATGAAATTCTGGCTGAGAACAGAGTTCGTCCCACAGCACTGTTACCCCTCTGGAACATCGCTGGGTTTGTATTAGGTTGGTACAGCCCATAAGCATACAGCAGAGTTTCTAAAGTTATACTTACTTAAATACGTACAATAATAATGGTTTTTGACACAGTTTTGGATTGGCATTCCTTGTAATGTAGCATAGTTTAGTTTGGGTTATTATCATACTTCATTTAACGTTTTTAAAGTTAAAGCTGTATCTGTTCACCTATGTAGGTGAATGCTAAAATGCCTTTGTCTTCATGTTGCATTTGTCCACCCGCATACTAGAACTTGATGTACTGAAAAGTGTAAACAAGTTATTACAGGTTGCTGAGCTTGAATCCGATTTCACTAGTAAGTCTGCAGCAGTTTTTAGGCAATATGTAGTCAGGCGTTGCTTTATTAAATCTGAACTGTGTTTGTCTTTTGTTTTTAATCCACTCCAGGTGCATCCACCGCACTGCTGGGAAAAGAGGGGGCCATGGCCTGCACTGTGGCGGTGGAGGAGAGTATTTCAGAACACTACAACAGCCAGATAAGAGCTCTGATGGAGAAGGACCCTGAGAGATACACTGAACTGTTACAAGTGAGTCAGCCACTGTTTTCTCTGTAACTCTGTCACTTACATTGGCAAAGGCCTTTTTGTGGTGATACATAAAGGACGTTATTTTTAACTCTTGGTATAGTATTACACAGAAACAAACAAGCATCCGAACAAAACAAAGCATACATTTCAAACACATTTATACAGGGGATCAAGAAAATATATAAGAAAGAGAGGGAGAAGTTCTCAAATGAAGGTGTGATTGCTAGTGCAGCACTGTGTTTAGCTTTGTTGCAGCTCGTGTAGGCTGGCCAGGCAAACTTGTCAACATGTGTTGCACAACGTGTTGCCTTTAAAAAGTGTCATGTTATTGTTTGTGGGTTGCATATTTTCCGTTTTCATTGAGCTGGCTCACGTTTGCGATCACAATTATACTGGTTTTAGTATAACTGGTATTTACAAGGTTAAAAAGTATGGTTTTTGCTATTTTGTCTTTGGTGTTTTTGCTTTCACTTACAACACCAGGTGGCTATTGACATTTGTCACCAGGCACTGTCACAGGTTACAATTTATGTCTTTCCTAGTTTGGACACATTCCCCAAGCCACAATAGTGTCTTTAAATTGTAAACATCACAGCACATGACTAATTCTCCATTAAAATGGATTTGTCATTGGATATCATGGGTAAATGGGAAAGGCTGACACACATATTGTCAGAGCTCAACAGTGACTAGAATGCCAAGATTTTTCCCATATGTCTCTGGATATTTTCCAGATGGGTCAAACCAGCACTCAACACATGAAGATAGACCTCCTTCAAAGGGGGTCTTTGAAAGAGTGATTTCATCTGTTATTTTGCCTGATCCAACTACATAAAATATTTGGGCTTCGTGGTTGATTCATGCAATTAATTTGAATGGAAACAGTGAAAATGATTTCAGTGTAACTGACAGTTTGGAGCAACAGTCAATGGTGAACCATTAAAATAAGACAATAAAAAAAAAATAAAAAAAATGAACTGCATAAATGTTCTTGTTGCTGGCCTTTTATTGTCAGTCCTATCAGAATAGCTTGAGACATTTGTCTAGTTAGAGTAGAGCATCGATGCAGTGAAATCTCAATAAGCTCATTTCCTTAATGAATGCTCTTGTATTTTAATAGGTTATAAAGGAATTCAGAGATGATGAGATGGACCATCATGATATTGGATTGGAGCATGATGCTGAAACAGTAAGTATTCTTTTTAAATCATGGTCTGAATCTTGGCTTATTGATAATATTTGTGTGGCTGTGCTTGATGTTTGATGTTTTGGGTTTAGCTTACTGAGATGTGTTATGTATGTTTCACTGCACAATCCACAGAAATACTTTGATTTCACAAAACCTGATCAGAGGAATCCTTATTGTATCAAAGCACACTAAAATCAGTAGAAAACACATAAATATCAATACTCATTTATTTATTTATTTATATTTACTGTCTTTGCAGTTTTTAATGAATGTCATTTAAAGAACTGCAATCTAAGTATGTTTTATTTGTGTTTTGTTTTAGGTTCCTGGATACTGGCTGCTAAAAAATGCAATACAGCTAGGCTGCAAAGCTGCAATATGTGTTTCTCAACGTGTCTAATGTATTTAGAATAATTCCAATTTTTCACCAATGTTTGTTTTGATATGTTAACTTGGTTTGTATAAATACATTTATTTGAATTTGAGTATCAGTTCAAGTTCTGCTCCATTGTAAATTAAACACCTTGTGACTATTAAAAGTATTGTATACAAACATTCGCAGTTATCTACATGAACCTACATTTTACTGCTTTGTACAGTGTATAATACATGGAATGTTTAAGTAGGTGGAATTAGATAGCAGATCTCTACACTGTTGTGCCAACGTAAATCCTGTCTCACGTTTTTGTTGCAATTGTTACCCCTGACAGGCAGCCTGCCTGATAAGTGATGTTAGGGGACTAACCACTTCAATGATTCATTGAACTAATGGGAGTTTACAGGAGAAATACTCCAATCAGCTAACATAAACTATTTTTAATGCCCGTTTTCTTCCTTAAGATACCTGAGTGATCAAAGATCTTATGCTTGCCAAAAGATAAATACCTAAAATACATGTAATGAGGACATATTGTTACTAGCATACACAGCCATCATACCCTTCAACAAACCCTCCTGTTTCATATGTAATAGTTCATATATCAAGCTGAGCAATGACTTGTCACTGGCCTAACTGCTAAGCGCCCTCACACACCTGTTCTGGGAACATTAGGTCACTGAGAAAGAGGGATTGACAAGAGGCTTGTCCAGGGGCCCCTAATGTATTAGGCCTTTCAGCAGGTAGAGCAAAGTGTTCATTCCCCTCCTAGCCAATATCAGTATTGTCCTCACTGTACATTGAGTACTGACCCAAGGCCTTTTTACCCATGGTTTAGCCTTTTCATGCACTTGGGACATGATGATGCAGTGATTTATGGCCAGTGGCGGGGGCTGATAGGATTTAAATGCAATCCTTTGATGGTTATTTGTCTCTTGGCTCTAGCAGGCGGGTGACAAATTAAAGGAAAAACCAACATAATATTTAGTGTCCTAGCAAGGGGTTGGGCCACCACGAACTGCCAGAACTGCCTCAGTCTACAAGCCCGTGGAACCGTGGAGGCATGAAAACACCGTGGAGAACTCTGTCTGACACGTTGGTTCAAAATCTCCCATTGGTGTTTAATAGGGTTGAGATCTGGTGACTGTGAAAGTAATAGTTTATGATTCAGATACGTTTTATCTTTTCCCTGACTTTTCATATAGTGCCACCTTCAGGTCAAAATTTCAACTTGTCCAATACTTTGGTTTATGACATTCCCATCAGCATCAGCTGTTAGTATGTGTTTAATACCAATTAGCAAATGTTAGCATGCTAAAACACTAAACTAAGTTGGTGAACATGGTAAACATAGTCTGCCATGATGGTTATTGTTTTTACTATTTTCTGACATTTTATAGATAAACTTGGTTAAAGATTAATTGGTTAAAGAAAATATCTGTCAGATTAACTGAAATATGCAGGTCTTTACTATAATTAATCACCTGTCTGTACATCTATATCTGTAGCTACTAGAAGTGTCTCGTGGAGGTGAGCTGTTACCCAGGTTCACAGGCTCTGATCTATTTTGCCTCGCATGAGGTCAGAGGAGTTATTTTAGTGGGGGTGGGTTTGCATATCAGATCTGACCTCAAGGGTTAATGTGCCGTATGGCCTCCATTCCTTAAAAATAGGTTCTTCTTTACTATCCAACAGGCCAAGTTAAACAACCCCATTCCCGCCATGTTTGTTGATGGTGGACAATGTGAGCTAATTGTTTAGTGCATCAAATAACAAATAACATGAAACCTGAAATAAAATGCAGTGTATTTTAGTGTTTTAGTCTAGTTCAATGATCGTAGGCTACTCTTCTTAGCATTTCTGCACACCATAAAATGTTGATCAGCTAGTCAAAATTAGTCAGTTCAGCTCTATGAGGGCTCCCTCAGGGTAGTGGCTATCCCACTCCTTGTCTAGTACACCATCAATTTTACATCTACAGTACATTACCTGCCATCGTTGAACTATAGATATAATACTTTTTATATCACTTTTAATTTTAATTTCACTAAATCAGAAAGCTACTTTCTGCCATCAGGAGTTGAATTGTTTAGGTTTTCTCAGAATCACGTCCAAAGGAATCTGCTGAAACACTGACTGAGATATTGGCAACAAGACTTTGAAAAGGGCAATAAAACTCAACTAAACTGGGACTGTCTTGCTACCCATGAATAATTGCAGTTATAAATTTTGAGCAGCACGAATAATACAAATCCCTATAAGTCATAAAAGCTTTCGGATACAGATTGTATTGCTTCTTGGCTTGGAAATATGCAGACTGTCAGTCAGCAGGCCTTTCTGGGGTTTATGGTAACTAATAGGTAGCATAAGGTCCATCTGTAGCATTGAGTAGCCACAGGGGATTGAGTAGATATTGTTTCACTTTAGAATCACCAGTACTGTGATAGTCTCATAGTGATAGTATTCAATTAATGTCTGACAAGTTTCAACATATTTTCTTTCAGATTTTATAAAATCACTAATATACAAGGATTTCATCACATTAGTCTCTTTAAAATGATGGAATACACAGAATCATCATTTAAACAAACATAATCTTTCCTTTTGGGAAGTCAGATGTGAGCTGTAAAACAAAGCCATTATCTCTAGCATAGTTTTTGACATATGAACAACCAATTTAAAAAAGTAATTTTTCCAGGCAAATCAGAAAGGTTGGATTAAAAAAACAGCACACTGTATTGAAGGCCCAGTGACAAAGTTTGAGGACATGATGTACCTTTGTGTCTTTGTGCACTTTAAGGTGAGTGCTTATATTTCTATTAAAACTCATTCCTGCCATATGCTTATATGCGTTGTCCCATTGCAGAGTGGCCTCTGCAACATAAAGAGCTTTTTGAATGTTAGACTGTAATATTAAATAAAGGTTTAAGCTGTTGCTCACTCTGGCAGGATTTAAAGGAATAGTTCAACATTTTGGAAAATACACTTATTTGCTTTCTTGCCGAGAGTTACCACTCTCATGTCTGTACACCAAATATGAATCTACCACCAGCAGTCAGTAACTAAGCTGATTTCTGAGTCTCTATGACACCGCAAGGTTGCCAGACAACCAGTGACGACTTCAGCAAGTTACTGAGCCCGGCCAAGAAATAGCCTGGCACGTAACCCCCTGTAAAAACCATAACATGTTTTTACAATTTGAGTTTTGTACCGTTTAAACAAACAAGATAACTTGTTAGTTAGTCAGGTTTAGAGGTGCTGGTAGGTGGATTTGGTTACCTTTGGACAGAGCTAGGCTAGCTGTTTCCAGTCTTTCTGCTAAGTTCATGTTAAGCTGACATGAGAGTGGTATCAATCTTCTCATCTAACTCTCGGCAAGAAAGCAAATAAGTGTATTTTCCAAAATGTCTTACTATTGCTTTAAGGTACTGGCCTACATCTGCTTGCATTTCCCAATCCCTAGTCTCCCTTAATACAGAATAATGATCTTATTATTACTAATTCATGTCCACATTCACTTTCTCTATTTGTTCTGCCAGCGATTTCATTACTAACCTTGGGAATGACTAACTTTGTATCTTGACATGATATGGCTGAGCATGGATCTAACCTGAACTGATATTATGTTTTGTCTGATGAGCTCAGCCCAGCTGACTGCCTGGGGTAATAAAGCTAACACAGATGCAAACTCATGTCATGTCACCATAACTTTTATGTACAAATCATGTGCATGCTTATTAAACTATGCATTGCCTTGACACTTTAACAAGGGGTTCCCAGAAGTGAGGGGCCATTAACTCGAACTGACTCAGTAGAGCTTTTCATATACTTCTGGTTATCCAGGCCAGCTATACAGCAGCATGGGCTGAAAAACAGCCACACTCAGACAGGCAACTCTATAAATAGTAAACAGTAAACATTTTTATTGTTCTGTGGAATACATATAAATACCTGTAGAGTGATGTCACTGTATGCTTTAGATTACAGTGTTACACAGAGTGGAATTTTGTTCATGGTTTCACATTGTTGTTTTCTTTGTTTTTTGCTTGTGACACATAAGTAAATGTATGTTAAATTGTAGTGCTGAAAGACAGCAATGCATATGTGCATGTTCACATGCATCTAACTACTTACACCCATGATAAATCTTTAAAGTGATTGAGGGGTGTGTGGCCTGAAAGAGCTGTGACCACATGTCCACATGTCTTCACGGTGTGGAGCGACAACACATGATGCAAAGGGCTGACATCACTTCAGCTGGAATCTCTGATTTACGGTCTGTCACACAGTGCCATCTACCAATCGCTTTGGAGAAAGAAAAAACGCACCAAGGTCAGTCTCTGAGGAAGGTTCATCAGTGCAAAATTTCTACAATTTTATTTAATGATGAAAAACTGTGCTGCATCATTTTCATTAAATCACCCCCTGCCCATTTTAACAAACATGCATGCAGAAAATAACCACAACCACAATACACTGACAAATCACTTGGCAAATAGATTTTATGGAGCATCTACAGCATGTATAAAAGTTTTTAGGGTGTAGATTTTAGTTTTATTGTAACGTGAGGTGCATGTAATAAAATCATGACATTAAATTCACAAACAAAATGGCATGTACACACATTTTCTGCCTGATCAAGTTGTCAGTCCACCACTTTAGTCCCAACAAAAATATCTCAACAACTATTGGAAGGATTGTCAAGAAATCCTGTACAGACATTTATGGTCTCCAGAGGATGAATCCTGATGATCCCCTGACATTCCTTCTACAGCTGTAGCACCACCAGCAGGTCAAAGTTTTCACTTATCTAGTGAAATATCTCAACATCTACTGGATGGATTGGTACAAAACTAATGACAACCTCACAGAGGCACTAGTGCGGCTGTCCTTTTCAAGCGTTTAGGGTGTGGAATTTATATTTTACAAAGATCTGAGGTATATTTAATTAAACCATTATATTAAATGTACAACTAGACATCAAGGTGACATTTGTCCGTATCTTCTCATATCAGCTGGGGCTTGTGCAGCTGTTTCCACTCAGTGTTGTGTGATAGTTGTATTGTTGATCAGGTGTGAAGACTTATGTAAAGGACCTATTGTCGAGTGCCGGAGCTGAGCATGGCGTGACCCCACCGCTGGTATCCATCACCGCACTGACAGGCCTGGTGGTTCATCCAGCATGACTCCAAGGCCACGTTGCTGCTCCACTGTGTCATGAGCCTCAAAGACACTTCAAGCTGTTCACTCAAGCACAGTATGCACATTCCCCCCACTTCACCCCCCTTCAGAACCAGTGGCCCACTTAGGCAAGAGAACAGTATTAAAGGCTGTGAACTGAAGCCTGCAGACCACAAGTGAAGTGAATTTAGGATCTTTAATACAAGGTGAACGACAGGTCACGTACCTTAAGTGCTTACGTTTTTGATATATAGGTAGTTATTATTTGGTTTTTATGTGTACAAATTTCCACATGATTAATTAGTCCATTAGAATAATTACAATAAATACATATCAAGTTGCATAACTCCCCCATATGCTATGTTTATTCCCAAAAGTTTCCTCCACCCTGATAGAGAAGGTAACATTTTCACTGCCAAAATTGTTTGGAGAAAAACAGCATATATGCAAGTTGCATGTGATGTGATGCTTTTAGTTCTGTAATCTTACAATTTGTCCTTTACATATCTTTGACTGTTTAGGATTGTGGTTGTGGCATTCATACTCGAGGCTGAACATATTTTGCCTGGATGAAGGTGCGTCTGGCACGCCAATAAGGTGGACAGAACGCATAGTTGGTTGTGAGAGGTTCAGCAGAATGAGCTGCAGCTTCTCGCAGCGCACAAAACTTGTCAGCTATCCTTTTCGATACCTGTTACATCACCCCCCCCCACCCAAACTCCTGAAGCCAACACCTTGTATCCCTGCCATCGACCCCTTCTCCATCTATCACACTGATGCATTGGCAGTCTGCAGAAGGTTACCACGCAAGGCCTCTTAACACCTGGTTTTAGGGATAGTTTTGCCCACCCCACCTGCTAGCCTCCTGCAATGGCCCAGCACTTTACACCGATCCCGCTAAGACCCTGTCTGTCGTCCTTACTGAGTGAATGGAGAGCTCTGGCAGTGTTACTCTGACCATGTCTCATATCTCTCGCCGAAGGCTCGTTTTCATGTGGCTTGCAAAGATGCCACTCTTATCTCCTATTAATCATGGGCCTCTTTCCCCAGCTATGCCCTCCACTGCTGATGACAACATGGATTCATAGCGATGCTGTTGCAGATTGTCAAATTACACGCAACATGGCAAGGGGAGCTGCAAGGCATGATTGTAGCATGGATCACAACACTATAGAAGGTTTTGTTGTTTTATTTTGGATTCAAATAGGTGTTTTGATTAGTATTAAAAGAAGGGTTTGTTGATTGAACCGCTCTATGGTTTGAATCTGTTGTTCATACAGTTGGATTTTGGAGTTGTTACCTGTGAGTCGCAACCTTTCTGCGCTGTAGTGCGTGCATAAGAATCCAGCATATGACTGCTGCTGTCTCTGGCTCGTTGTTCTTTGAAGCTATCAGCCGACAAATATTCTAGCTTGCGGCCGGGCCCTCAGCTCCTGAGGCTGGTGATGACACACATGCTCAGCAGACAAAGTGCACAGACCACACAGGCTTTAGGTGTCCTGACCTTGGAGGTTGGCTGTGAAAAATAACAACACAAGGGGAGAAAGAATGCCTTCTATGCTATACAAGCTGTTGCCCCTGTCAGGGTGAAGTTCAACATGTCTCATGAGCCCCTTATGGGTTAATGTTTGTTTTTCAAAGCTAAAGAGACAAATGTAATAGATTCCAGAAGTGTGTCAGGTCTCACTTTTTGCGTATGTGTGCAGTGATGTGTGAGTGTTTCTGTTGTAGATGCTAAGAGGGACAATGTTTGACCCATGACAAGTTGTGGGAGTTGGATCACTGGAGGTGTAGAACACAAATTCACTTTAATCCATTGATCTGAAGCCTGCTGTGAAAAACGTATCATTCAGTCCAATCCCATATCAAAGAAAAACAAAATAGCAGCAATGCCATCTCTCTGTTCGTGACATTCTAGCGAAATGGTGATAGATTTACAGCAACTTCTTTCGTTTTTCAGCTATTTGAGGTATCTGTTAAACAGATTGTTGCATTGATTTCTGGGAAGACAGATGGTGGTGTGCATGCTTCAAGACAACTGAAGGAATGAAGAATTGTTCAGCTCGGTAGATCAAATTCAGTATAGTGATGTCCTTATGGTACCTTTTTAGTGCACGTAGGTGCATACGATCTCACAGACATATTTTTGAGTAGCTTTGTTTTCTTTCTGGCCATAGTTGAAAGTAGCTAAAATAGCATGAAATGCTTGAAAATGAGACAAAAATACCATTTTTTCTGCCAAAGCAATAAGACAAATCTGTCTGCCTTGTTTAAATCTTTAAATGGTAAGGTGATTATTGCAGATAACAAATTGTATGATCTTTATTTTCTTTTGCCAAAAGGGATAGATAATCCTCAACATACCCATAATAAAGAAAGACATTTTGCTGCCCATTTTACAGTACACCTTTGACCTATTCATAATGTTTTTATGCGTGCCTTTAAAATTGAAATCATTGTACGGCCCTTTATCTGTTTCATATTCAAGTCTGATTGTGGAGTGTGTGTGCTGTTGTCAGTGTGTCCAGTCTCCTAAGGGGGATGTGAGCTGAAGGTTTATTGCCTTTATTATAATGGATTTATTCTTTTCTTCTGTGCTTAACTCATTCTCAGACCTCCTGCCACCCTGCAGTCCTGACAGCCCCAGCAGCCCAAGCAGTCCCATGCAGCCTCTGGCCTTCCAAGCATCATCATTATTTGCTGTGATTGACACGTCGGGATGGTGGGACGGTGTGCATTTCATTGATGAGAATTTTAGAGACCTGGGGCTTGTGATCCTTCAGCGATCAGTGGTACGTCACCCTACAGCCATCCCGGGAGGACAAGGCTGGATTACCAATCAGGCAAAGCAGGCGGGGGCCCCTGGGCAGTTGCCCCAGGTTTACTACATATAATTTGGTTCTACATAATTTGATTCATTTGTTAGAAATGTATTAGTATCATAGAAAACTAGGGAAACCAGCAATTATTCACATTTGAAAAGCTGGTAGCAGTACATTTGTTAAATTTTTGCTTAAAAAATGACGATTACTCAACTATCAAAATTGTTGCCAATTAATTTTCTGTCAATCAACTAATCAGTTAATCAACTAATCATTTCTGCTCTAGAGTAGTGATTGGTTTCTGGGTGCCTGGAGAAATAATGAAACTGTCATATGCAGTGGGGGTCAATAGAGGCCCAACGACAAATATTTGCCCTGTGTCCGCCACACAACTGTAGGTAATCACACACACACTCATCACACACTGCACAAAACCTTTCATTCTGCAGGATATAATTGCTTTAACTTCACTGTCATCCAATCTTTCTGAACTACTGAGTTAACATCCCATTGCAACTCCCTGTTTGAACTACTCAAATTTGGATCCCCAGTGATGAACGTAAGACTAGAATGGTAAACAGGATCTAAGGGCCAAAGAGTGGAGGTAGCAGGATATCTATTACATCCTCATAATCTAGAATGGCTTCAACAATCCTCCTTCAACTGTAATCTATATATCTGGATCTCAGGAACAGCGTGCATTTTATTTTATTTGCAGTATGTACCAGTTTAATAATAGGTTAATAAAAGTCTGAACTATCAATAGATTGAACTGTAATTTCTCAATGGCTTGTTAAACAGAGTACTAAATAATGCCATCTAAAATATAAACTATAAAAATGTATTTGACAATTATGCACAGATATTTCAAATCTTGTTACATTTAAGTTTGTAACATTTTATACTCTGCTGTCATATTTTCTCATGATGTGCAACAGAAACTGATATAACTACCTTAAAGAGCATGTAAAGTATAGTAGCAGGCAAATATCACTCGAAATATCCATAAAACAGGACTAAATTTCAATCTGACCATGCTAATTAGATAATTGCCTAAGCTGGATTTGATTACACATTATTTTATTTATTTATTGTAATTTCAGTGATTAGAGACATGACAATTCAAAGTACAGATTTCCAATTCAAGCGTTTAAACATGTGTGTTACAATGGTGTTTATTAACTCTCATTTTGGCTTCTTCTCTTGTAGTGAAATTATAATTGTATTATGTGAGATCAAAGAATACAAAAAGCTTTTGATTTCAATCATTGTGTATGAATCACACAATGTCACAATGTCACAATGTAATTTTTCAGTTTTTTTATGTGCCTTTAAAAAAAGAAACAAAATCAAACTCCTGCACTTGTTATGCAATGACTGTTCTCCAGTAGATTAACACATAAAGGCTGTTATGAAGAAATTGTTATTTGGCAAATGTCTGTTATTGTTACTAAACAATATGGAAACTTGTTGGGGAATTTGGGGAACATGCATAATGTGCTTGGTGCTGCAGCTAACTAGAGAGTCCACCACCTGTGCCTTGAGAAACTGCTAAATTGTTGACCATGCGGGAACCTTACGGTACTATTCATTCCCGCGCGGAAAATGTTTGAGGTGTGTGCTCCAATGACCTTGAGGTTGCATACCACGCAAAGGGGCTATGCAGTTATGCTGACCACGTAGATGTTTAAATCAAAACACTGGCAATCAGAGGTGGATGGTGGGAGGGAGAAGAAGAGGGACGATACGGGGAAGGAGAGCTCGTTCTTGAGCCATGGTCAGATGGGAGAGAGCTAGGTGGTGGGTGTGTGCAAAGACTTGAAATATGTTGAAGAGACGCGTGTGTTATCTTTTCTCCTCGCCACTGGCCATCCAGTACCTCCCCTCGCGGTGTGTCGTCAGCAGTTTATCTCAGGGCCTGGCAGGAGCTGCAAGGGAAAATGGGAGGAAATCTGATCCATATGGTGGCACTATAAAGCTCACCGCTGATGTGCAGGCTTCATCAAAACCTGGTCAAGGCTTCATCACTACTTATGACTGGCATCCTCCTCTCACACCTGGTTACTGCGCTCTGAACTTCTCACTCTCTCCTCAGCAGCACCAATTATCTGCCTGATCCCAGGGGTGCCTTAGCAACAATCTTCAAAGCTGATTCTTCTCAGAGAGGTAAATTAGTTTCCAGGTTGAAAAGTTATGGATTTAATGTAGACAACAAGTTATGGGCAATTAGATTAGAATATGAGGAAGATCTGGTCCAACTAAGAGTGATTTTTCATGTTTTGAGTATGGATATATGAAGCCAGATTATGAGTGAGTAATGATACACTGCATGTATCTTTTTTTCTTATGACGCCTCAGATATGAAGATACTGGGCCAGGTTGCTTTCTTGCTTTTGCTCGGGGGAATCTGGTGTCAAAACAACCGTAATGCTAAAGCCAGTGGCAAGTCCACCAAGAAGACTGGTGGGAACCAAGGAGGCGATGTTGGCCAGTCTCCCCCCGCGGTTGATCTGACTCCTGGAAGCACTGAAAGCACTGGAGGCACAGCTGAAGCAGGACGGGAAGGTGCTGCAGGAGCTCAAGCAGCTGGACAACAGACAGATGATATGAGGCTGCACTTCCTCAAGAACACCCAAGTTACATGTAATGATGGAACAGCAGCTGGGTGAGATGTTCTGGACCTGACATTTTCTCTCATTTGTTTTCCTGAAACTCTTCATTAAACTGTGATATTTTTGCCTTTTGCTGTCTGCTGATACAGTGATTTTAGGAGCTACATAGAGCATCAGTGTGTCCATACATGCTGCTTTATCTTCACCCTCTCCTCATTCCTGTTTATTTGTGGTGCTACAGGTTTTACCTAAAGGAGTTCAGAGGAAGCCGCCGATGGCTGTTATTTCTGGAAGGTGAGTATTTAAAAACCCAACTGGTTAATTTGGTCCCCAAAGGTCAGCTTGTTTTGGTGTGACGCCCCCATTGGAATTTTTAAGGAAAAGTCATCTTGTCCCGTCATTTTCTGTTTTTCTCTCCTTTTTTGGTTGCTGCCTGTCACTTTGGTTTTTATGTGTTTTATGGAAATGTATGTGGATTGTCCTCCAGCTTGACTTATGTCTATATTCTGAGAGCATAGAAGAGGTGTTCATCACATTTCCCAAACACAAACATTTAACCTGGCTGAAGTGACTTTCTCTAACAGGATTTAGAATTCATGACTGCCTTATTCTGAGCAGTAGAGCCTAATAAATTGGTTATTGGTTTTACTCTCCCCCCATATATCCCATACTGTTGTTGTATTTGGAGGAGAAACCACTTTGCACAAGCTGAAAGTCAATCAACAAATCAGGTGCTGACAGTTTGCAAATTAAAGGAATCATTCGTCTTTTTTGTACAACTCTGAGTGAATATATAGTCTCGTTGGCAGACCAGGTTACAGGTGCATTCCTTTCCCTCTCCATTCCTCACAGGCCTCTGTGATGGGCTAACAAGGGTCTCCCTTGCTGTGCCTGATGTGAATGTCTAATATTAGTCTCTATTATTTTTAGGTGGCTGGTGCTGCCACAGCAAAGAGACCTGTGATTCCAGGTACCAAAATATCCCCCGACTAATGAGCTCATCGGGGTGGCCCCAAACAAAGAGAGGTAAGTCAGCCAGCCATGTTTTAAAATGCATGTCATGCATGTTCCCATAGCGTTATTTGTTTTACATAATCTTTAGTGAGACAAAGGACAGCTGTCTGATCTCTGATTGCTGGATTTACAGGAACTGGAATTTTGTCTTCTCAAGTGGAGGAAAACCCACACTGGCATAATGCAAACATTGTGTAAGTACTTGTATATCCTCACTGTGTGTCTCACTACTGGAGGTGTCACATGCAGACAGTCCTCATTTGTAAATGTTTGTGAGACATGGACTTCTCCCCATCTGTGAAAAAACTTCCTGCTGTGTCTGGAAGAGGTTGATGGGAATGGTGAGAGTAAAGCAAAACAATAAAGTTGCAGGCTGTAAAACCAAAACAATGAGCTTAAAGACGGTAAACTGCTCCACAGAATTGAGGGGAACTGCAGAGTCTCTCTGGGTTTATCATTTTGAGTGTCCTAGTTACACGTTACACATGGTCACTTGATCCAGTGTTAACATGAAAATATTGATTAGTGCAGCTTTAAAGCAATCATACAATCATACAATCTTCCTCTTACAAAACTGAGTTCAAGAGCAATAAAATGCACCCTTACTCAATATTCTACACTCAGGGGGTTTGCTGCTTCAGCCTTACGTGATCTGGTATGATCAGTAGCTTATAGTGGCTAACACAGGTCTGCCAATTGCTGTTATATGACAGAAGAAGTCAGTTGCAGCCTGAGTTGATTTTCATGGAGGAGAGAAGGAATTGTCTTGATGGCCTCAAGCTTTAGTCTAACAAATGTGAATGTCTCCTTTTCTACAGATTCATCCCATACTGTTCCAGTGATGTATGGAGTGGCACTGGGCCTGCCCCAACCCCTCCTCCAAGGCCACGGCAAAGCAGAGAAAAGGAGAGAGATAGAAATGCAAATGCAAGTGAGTTTCTTCAGATCCTTCAAGATTTTGAATGACAAAGCTGTGCCTCCCTTGGTTATGAGAAAACATGATCAATCTAACTTTCTGCTTAGTGTGGTGCTCCCAGTCATTTGGTGTGTGTATCTGTTATCAGCTGAGTACACCTTCATGGGATCCCTGATCATCCGAGAGGTCATCAAAGACCTCGTCCCCAAAGGAATCAACCAGGCCAAGGTTGTCATGCTGTCTGGCACAAGGTGCGTTTGTTTTATCGCTCGCTTTGATGCTGACCACAGCTTTTGGACAAGAGCCTGCATCCTCTGTACCATCTGGACCATACCCATGTCTAACATTAAACAAGAGAAGACCTATTTTGGGTGCATCCTTTCAACAATAACAATGTGTACAGTCAACTGTGAACAACAACATAATGTCTATTAAAGGGCCTTGCCCTGTAATGGTGAACATTCCTCCCAGGTTAGCAACATGGTTGTTAGGACACCCCAACCTTACTGAATGCAAAGCTGCTAAAGTTTGACTTCCCTGCTATTAGCTGGCATGCACCATGTCATTTTGATACCCCTAATGAAAATGTCACTCTCAAATCCAAATTATTTATTGATTTTCTTGGCTCTCCTGCAGTGCTGGCGGAACAGGTGTTTTGCTGAATATTGAGAGGGTGGCCAGTCAGCTGGAGCAGCTCGGTGCAGAGACTCAGGTCCGAGGCCTCGTGGACTCTGGGTGGTTTCTAGAGAGTAAACAGCAGAGATCACCTAACTGCCCCGAGACTATTTCCTGCTCACCTGAAGACGCTATCAAGATAGGACTCAGGTAAAGTCATGCATTCTTCAGTCAGTATATAGATTTTATGTAAAACACTTAAAGGCCCGATATAGAATTTGAAATGATCTCACTTTTGCTATACAGTGCTGTTATGCTGTTATATTTGGCTTTATTGTGTAATGTGTGTGTGACTGAGTAATAAATGTGTGTATTGACAGTGTGTGTTGTTTTCTCAGGCTGTGGAATGGGGTTGTGCCTGATAGATGTCAGCAGCTCTATAAGAGAGGAGAGGAGTGGCAGTGCTTCTTTGGCCACAAACTGTACTCTACCTTGACCTGTGAGTGCTGGCTGATGCCTAAGTTTATCATGATATTGGATTAGCATGCTATATATTTGACTTAAGGTGTTCAAAAGTAATGTGCACTGAAGTGTGAGTTGTGTGAGTGAGTGAAATGTGAGTTTAATTTACTCAGAAGCAGAAAAGCGAACAGACTCTTTGCTTCTGCTTTTGCTTCAGCAGAAGAAGTATGTGGTCTTTTGCAACACACAAGAAAAACAAAAAACAAAAACCTGTGGTTGGCTAAATTCAATTCATTCAATTCCTGGACAGCTGATATTTTGTAGATCTGACAACTGTGATAGTTTTATAGGGTTTTGCCATTATGGGGGGGTAGTCGTGCTGAGCCATGCTGTGAAGGGCCATGAGCAGGCAAGCCATGCTAGCATAACTCGACTGGTTTTTCCATTATAATGTAGTGGTGCGATGAAGGGAGTTGCCTACCTTGCTCACCTTGATCATGTGTGGGGAGTTTCTAGCCACTGACGTAATCAGAGCAACGCATTTCTCCTCTTTGTTAGCATGGAGCTCTTGGTGACTGTGTCGACATGGCTGTGCTGGGGGCATGCGTGGGATTTGACCATTTCTGACTTTGGTGATTCCCAGTGCTAGTATCATAAAAGACACTATGGAGACAGCAAAACAAATTCAACCTGGGAATTTTCTCATTATTCTACAGACAAAATAATAGATTTTTCTGGCCATTTGGGGGGGGGCAGCTCAACAAATTGTAAACACAACACTGACATATTATCACCTTATAAAGCTGATATGGCAAACTTGTTAGCAAACAATTTACACATCCAGCAGACACAGGGCAACATTAACGTTCATTTGGAGTCATGTTTCTGGCCACCTAATGAATGTAAGTCCAATATTCACCCTCCTTTAACTCTGTTTTTGGTCTCCACCAACTACTGAGGGAAATATCTGGCTCTTAGCAGCTAAATGCTCCAATATGTTCACCATCTGGTTGCTAACTTTGTCTGTCTGCTGTTTGGTGCTGAACAGTTAGTGTACAACACGTTTATCAGAGCTTTTGCCCTAAAAACAGTTGCTTGCTGCGTCTGATGAGAGCCATGAGACAGAGCCAAAACAGTAAAGTTGCGGGCTGTCAAACCAAAACAATGAGCTTAAAGAAGCTATAAACCTTCGAGCTGAGGGGAACTGCAGATTTGGGTGACACTTCTCTGTAGGTTCATCACTATGAGCATCCCATTTCACATTACACATAGTCATCATCTTGTTAATATAAATATATTGATTAGATCATCTGTAATATTGAACTCTTTGTTTTCCCTGTAGCCCCTCTGTTTGTCGTGCAGTGGCTGTTTGATGAGGAGCAGCTGAGAGTGGAGAACATCTACATGGGAGGACAGAGTCTGTCTGAGGAGCAGTGGCAGTACATACAGAACCTGGGCAGGGAGCTCAAGAACTCACTGACAGATGTCACGTAAGTTCCCAAAAACCTGTTTGGAAGAGTAACATATATTGATAACAGTAGATCTAATATGCACCAGGTGATTAAAATAAAAGATGGACTAAAGCTTGGAGATGACTGTATTCTTGTGTGTTTTTCAGGGCTGTGTTTGCTCCGTCCTGCCTCTCCCACACGGTGATTACCAAAAGGTAAGAATGGATATTTGACTCTTGTGGTGGTAATGCACTTTTATGTCTTCCACCCTTCATTTTATTCTCGCCGCTACCAGTAGTCATCTCCACCGAGTGAGCTCATGCTGCTGTTTTTGCTCGCTCATTCATCATGTCACATTCTTCATGTCACCAAATGCCATTTCACACTTTCCCTAACCCCTCGGTACCCCTTGAACGCACTCATTATTTTGCTGCACAGATGGACACTGATGGGTCAGTGCAGTGTTAGCAAAGGTTTAAAGAGTCAGGCTAATAAGGTGTGTTTATTGAGGGTGATAATTCTTAATGGTAGGAGCTGACGGTGGCAGTTCTGTGATGTTACACTTGCTGTACCAAGATAATGAGCCACAAATGGCCAAAGCAAATTGCAAACCTTGTGATCAGACCATGACATTGCTGATTACACTTTCCTGGTCCTCAATTACTAACCCCATCGTCTTACCTATCCATTTGCTTTCTGACAACCTGTTTCTTTCTCTGTCTTTGCCTCTGTTTATTTCTAATCCCTACCTTCCTTGTCTTGTTGTTCTTCTAGTAACTGGATGAGTTTCCAAGTTAGAGGTACCTCTCTGCCACGGGCCCTGCACTGCTGGGACAGGAGTCTAGAGGCAACCCGCAACAACAGAACCCCTGCCAAAGGTTGTCCTTTCCACTTGGTGGACACCTGCCAGTCGCCCCAGTGCAACCCTACCTGCCCAGCCTTGGTGGACCAGGCCACCCAGCAGGAGCTCACCCTACTCGAGATGCTGGTAGCCATGGGCCTTGACCTCCAGAAGCTGGGCCTGGATCCCCAGGGAGATGCAGATTCTCTTGCCAGCATGGTCAGCAATGGTGGCTAAGTGTAAAAGTGGATAGCAGCTTAAGAGATAGCCATGCAAAGAATTAATAGAGGAAAGAAATGTGTTGAAATTTTAATGTAACCATAGAAATAGTACAGAAATCTGGTTACTATGTCTTGTGCTGCTCAGCATTCCATTATGCTTCATGTGTCTGTTAAATTGGTGACTTGACTGGTGGGTATGTCACTGCGTCACTGAGTCTGAGTGGTTTGGCTGTCCCTCTACTGGGCTTTGGGTCTAAACCAAAGGTGTTTCAATTGTACTGGTTGAATAGCTTTGAGTTTTGGCAGATGGCCGGACATACCTCCTACAGCACACTTTCATCCCGATCACTCTACATGAAAAGTAAACTTCAGAGCATGGTAGTAGAGTTGAATACTTTTAACGAATAGAGGCTCCCTCAATGTCAGAGGTACAAACATGTTGCCTAGACAGAACTCATAAAAAAGAAACATTTGCACACCATATACTGTAGTTGTTAGCATTTGAAATTTTTAGCACTCTGATTCTGATTCTTACATAATAAAATACAACTCAGAACGCAGAAAAACTGTATTCACACTAACTCACTAATCATTTCTTTGCACACAGTTCTAAAGACACTGATTGTGCTATGCTAACATATATATTACATATTATATATACATATTGTATGTGCATGTAAGACAAAAGTGTGACTAGTTATTGATATTTTTCTGGAGTTTACCTATTTGACATGTGAAGTCTGCAATAAAAAGAAAAAAACTCCCTAAAAAAACAACACTGCTGTGGTTATTCACTGGTCAGTTGTCAGGATGATCTATATCTAGTGACATACATGGACATAATACAGACTATGTATTGCAATCCTTCATTGTTGTCAACATTTAAAACTCATGCTTCTTTCACATGTCATGCTAGTTTTACAAGGCATTTAAAGATGTTACTGTAACTGTCTGGTTGATTTTAATAACTGTGTCAACTGATAAGGATTTGACAAGGGCTGTACCTGCTGTTAATAAGTATCAGACTGAGTTGAAACAGGAAATAAAGATATTAATGGGCTCTGACAACATGAACTCTTGTTCTTACTTTTGTGATTCATCCAATTCTGTTTGTTCATTCTCTTGACATCTTTATTATAACGCAATCATAATCTATATGTGAGAAGGTACAGTGAGAAGATGCATTAGACATGTGCTTTGTCTCTGTCCTCTGGCCTAGTTTTATTTCAGACTGAAATGCAGTGCAGAGCTTCTAAAGGAGCACTGATAACTACCATTTGAGGAGCCACAGAGACTAAATGCTCTCACATGCTCTTGTTTATTAATTATTAATATTACCACTACCATGACATTATTATTATTTTAAAATTATATGTGGAATTTGCATTGTGCTGCTGTATGCTCTGTTACCTCCTGCTCTCTCTCTCTCTCTCTCTTTCTCAACCCAACACGGCAGCCCACCTTTGGGTCTGATCCTGCTCGAGGTTTCTGCCTCTTAAAGGAAGTTTTTCCTTGCCACTGTTGCCAAATGCTTGCTCATGGTGGGATTTGCTGGGTCTCTGTGAATAATATTATAAAGAGTACAGTCTAGACCTGCTCTATAGGAATAGTGCAATGAGATAACTTCTGTAATGAACTGGCGCTATATAAATAAAAGTGAATTGAATTGACTGCAATTCATCCACATCACTGGGTGGCGCTGCTTTAAATTTGACACATACTTACTAAAGCTCCTGCATGTATTTGACAGTGACACCTGGTTCCAAAATTAAGATTTTTATAATTTTGTCTAGTACAGACTAGTCGAGAGGAGTTGAAGGCAGGCTATAAATGTATTAAAATATAGAATTTAAGATTAAATCAAAGTAACCAGGTCATATAAACCCTTGCTGAACAAATTTAAGCCACATTACCGAAAAGTTTCTAAATATGAAAATACTCTCTGTGTCGTTTTATATTGGCACAACGGAGGCACAGTACGTTATTTATCGAAGACATAGGCTAAAAGACAGTAATTTCGTGGTGGCGTGGGTCATCTCGAGTTTAAAAAGTCTCGGATTTTTTCCCCCATATTGCATTGCAGTTTTTTCTACTTCCTCTTTCCGCCATATTGCAGAACCGGTAAGATGCCTTTTTACACTGTCACCTTCAATCTTTTAAGTATCTAAAGCATCTGAACGTCAAATCTTCCATTTATGTGATCATCTTGAAGCGAAAGTGCACGCTAATGACTTGGAGTGATTATCGTCTCGATTGGTGAAACGAGTTAAACACATTTGGGCTACAAATTTCATCGAGCAGTCCCTCTGCCCGGCCCTGGGAATCGGTGCGTTCAAGACGCCTTGATAGCTGTTAGCTTTACGACCACATACTTGTCTTTTGATTTTAAACAAGTAAGACCTGTAAACTGTCCGTTGATGTCCCGTGCGTTAAACATTTTTTACGCGGTCGACACTGCGTTGACCATTCTTCAAATGTTTGGAGATACTTTGCTTTGACAATGTAGTCTGCTAGGCTAGGTAGCTAGTCTGTGTGCTCATTAAGGACCATGCTTTAGTGGGACCCCGTATTCAGTGTAACTCCAGCAAAAGCAGCGTTACCTGCTGCGAGTAAAATTCGGCTTCAGAAGCTTATTTATTATTTATTCAACGTAACTTGCTAATGTTAGCTAAGTTGCTAATACCATGGACGCGTAGTGACTTAATTAGGGCTAACCTGGCTTTGCTAACTAGAGTTCCATTTTGTAAGTAATAAGTACAGGGTTTAAATGTATGTCCTAGTAAAAGTATGATCCAACTTTAAAAGAAACTGCTTTTAAGTCATTAGATGAATGAGGGACATCATTTGGCGATGTGAAAATACAGGCTAGGTTTCCTCTCCATAGTCTGTAAAGCACTGACTGCAATGAAATTGTGTGGGGACGCTGGATAAAGACTCCCAGGATAGGATAGAAACTTAGGCACAGCTTAAGTTATTTTTGTTCAGACTCGCATAAGTCATTCTAAAAACCTAATATTTATCTTTGCATGTGTCTGCAGGCATCATGGTGCGCATGAACGTTCTCGCGGATGCTCTGAAATGCATCAACAATGCTGAGAAGCGTGGGAAACGCCAGGTCCTCATCAGGCCCTGCTCCAAGGTTATTGTGCGCTTCTTAACCGTCATGATGAAGCACGGTGAGTGGCTGTTAGTACTCTGGTTTGAGTGAGTGATGAACCGGTATCGTGAAACGCTTGCCTAATACTTTGGCCATGTAACAGTGGCAGTACTTTGGTCCAGTCAATAAATGTGCTGTTGAAGAGTTAGTAGAAGCATGGTCAAGATGTCAGCATTTAGCTGAAGAGGTTCTGGCTGTTGAGCTTGGTGTCTCAGTCCAATCAAATCTGAGACATCTAGCTCATCTGGTCAAAAAGGTAATAGTTTGAATTAAGTGTTTTACTTAATGATGATCTTTGTCATTTGTACCTCCTAAGGTTACATTGGTGAGTTTGAGATCATTGACGACCACAGAGCTGGAAAAATTGTCGTCAATCTCACAGGCAGGCTGAACAAGGTAAAGTCTATTGGTTGACCCAGCTCTGCAGTTACCACTATACCACTGCTTGTAAAACAATTTCAAATACATGCTCACTGTGTTTGAGCTAGCTGTGTTTGTATTAGGTTTAACAAGAATTACACAAGATATTTTGATTTTGAAAGCTCTTACAGCTGTTGGCAGCAGTTCCCTCAGGTCTGCAAAGAGTTGCTCTTCCAAATGCCTCCAGACTTAAACTATAACACAAAATACATTTTCTAAACAACTGCTTTTGTTAAACTTGCTATTTTAAAGAGTTGGGTGCCCTTGGTCACATTGTCTAATTGGCCAGATGGCAATTTGATGGCATTTTTATACAACACTTAGTTTTATTTTGTTTGGAAAGTGGTAAATGCAACATCATTCTTTCTGAGCTGAGGGGAATACTAAAGCTAACACAGATGGTGCATTTTGTAGCTTTTAGTTCTTGCTTGCTACCTTATGTGTGAATGTGGAGGGTAAACCAGTGTTTCTTTATCTTTCAGTGTGGTGTGATCAGTCCACGTTTTGATCTCCAACTCAAGGACCTGGAGAAGTGGCAGAACAACCTGCTGCCCTCAAGGCAGTTCGGGTGAGAATATACACACATACAAATTTTTTTCAAACTGCACGGTGGCAGTAATGTAGTGTTGAACCAACTGAAAAGGAGAGTTTAGATGTTTTAGTCCTAATGATTTCCAGTCTTGCTCTTGATCAGTTATTACTGCTGTGATGCTTGCTTTTGCTTTGGGCCCTGTGGTTGATTTGGAAAAATGTGTTTTTATATATATTTATTTATTTATTTATTTATTGTTCAAGATTTGAAGATAGTGTTAATGCTTTTATGCTCAGAATCCCAATGTGCTCTATATTTGAAACTGTTTTTAATGTAACAAAAGTTAAGTGCTTCAACTACTGGACACAATTACTTGCCTCTTTTACCAACAGTGGTTAATGGTGTCTTGTACAGAAAAGTTACTGCTATTATTTTGATCAGTGGTTGTTAAACATTGTTACTAAGTCGGAGTAGGTGCTAGTAAGAGGCAGGCTGTAAGTAGTTATGAATGATGGGAAGAATCCCTCAGGCTGTGTATATCATTCTGTATCTGCAGGCAGGGATACAGAATATGAGAGAGAACCTCAAATAAACCACGATTTTATCATTTTGAGTAGAAGTTGTTAATTTGTGTGGCAATAATGACTGGTGTTAATACATTTCTTATATCACTGTAATGCAAGGAGGTTAAATTCATCTTGTATGTTAATTGTGGAGTTGCCTGAACTATGAGCATAATTGTATGTTGATAGCGGGCAATTAAAGTGATTTGATTGTGTACAGAATCATAACATGTAGCTCAGACAGTGATCTATTTATCAATATCAAATTTGACTCATTCATACCATTTATTAAAATTAATGACAGGCTTCTCTTACTTCGAATACACTAAATTGCTGTTTCTATGCAAGTGTTTTAGTTTCTAAACAGAAAATGTGGGATATTGCTGAGCTGTAGAAAGTTTCATTTTTGTGGAGTAGAGCTACAGGAAATATGGTCAATACTGTTGAAAGTGAGTGGTCATTTTTTGTAACTCATCACTATTACAGCAACTATGTTCTCTACACTTATTGACGCTGTCCAAGATGATTGTTTATTATTATAGATGGCCTCATGCAGTCATAGGAGTATTAAATAGTCCTCTGAAGTCTTTACTCTGCAATTCAAGAGGCACTTTTGTTTTATCAGAGGATGTAGCAGAGACAACAGGGTAAGTAATGGTCATGAGCTGGATTGAAGCAGGGTAGCTATTATGCTGGCATTATGCTTAGATTTAAAATGAATTTTGCATGTTCTCTCAAGCCAAGTAGCAGGTTTGTAACCAAAAACCGTTTGAGTTTTTTCACAAATTTTGTTAACTGACCCTGTTCCCTGTAGTTGGTCATGAATATAGTCGTTGGTTCCATGATGCATACTGCCTTACTTTGATAGTTAAACCACTTTATTTGGTTATTTTTGAATTGTCTGGTCCCACCATACTCAAAAAGACAGCTTTTCCATCTGATGTGCACACCATTTAACCAACCCCCCTGGAGTTGTTTTGAGTTAGCAGTTATTTACCTGTGGAGCTGTATATGACAGCTGTAGTTGCAGTCTGAGATGCACTACACGTAATCATCCTTGGAGAGTATACTGCCTGTTGTAACCTTTTAGACTAAGAGCATCACCCTGCATGTTACACGTTTTTTCCTCATACAGTTGAAGTGGTCTTCATACAGTTTTTAAACTAAGTGTGGAATGGCATAGCAGTTATTACTTTTTAAAACTTATTAAAAGCTGTTTCCTCTTAAATGGAGTAGGAAATGAATATATTCTGTGGCTTTTTGAAGTCTTAAGGGTAATGTAGATGTGTTTTGAGAGGCCTCCTTATTTTGCTCCTCTACACTAGCTAAGCTTGACAGTATGAGTCAGGACTATCTAAAAAATGTTAAATTGTTCAATTGCTGCTGCTGTTTGACTTTTTTGGTTTTATTTAATAGATGGTACGTGTTTTTCTTTTTAACAATTCCATAGTACCACTTTCTATCTGATAACTGTATTTATGATTATTTGTGAAAGGTGTTGAATCCTGTATCACACACTAGCTGTCTTAATGCTGTCTTGAACACTTGCGGTTTGTTGGATTCATGTGAGTTGTATGGTGACCTGCTGATTTTTTTTGTGTCCGCAGATACATTGTGCTGACCACCTCAGCTGGCATCATGGACCATGAAGAGGCCAGACGGAAACACACAGGAGGCAAAATCCTTGGATTCTTTTTCTAAAATGTAAACTGCAAATAAAAAACAACCAGGGGAAAGCTGGTAGTCTGCTGTGGTCATTGCTCTTAAACCTGAGAATAAGCAAGAACAAGACTAATCTTTACCAACCTGTATTGCCTTTGCTACGGCTGTAAGTGGCTTTGTGTCGAACTGAGAAAGTGGTAATACATTTGAGTCAACCCACCGACAGCGGCTGTTAAGGAAAAGGGTACATGAGAAGCATGCGGATGCCTATTGAGACAGCAAAACCATTACAGAAACTGTACTACAAGTGGTTGAATTTTGTGACACGACCCGGACGTACACCTCAGAGCAGTCAGGTATATAGTGTTTATGGATGTGGCCCTCAAAGTCCAGACAAACCTCTAATAAGCACATCCATGTTGCAACTGTGGCCCCAGCGGCTATTAAGAACTGCCACATCTTTGCTACACGGTTTCCAGCTTGTAAAAAACCCAGGCTTGCAATCCTCTCACCAGTGTGACCTTTTCTGGGGTCCTCAGTGTATTTTGTCTTGTCTCCAACATCTTTGGAGTCTGGCTGCTGAACTCACATTAGACTCTTAGGAGGAGAGGTAACAGCCTGCTAATGCAACAGCTCTGTCCAAGGGCTCCTTGTGGGCACACACACGGCCTACCTCCCTCATGGGTTCACAGCACTTATAAAAGAAAAAAACTCTTACGCTGCTGCTGTTTTAAAGATCGGGGATACTGGCCAAGATAGCAAGCTCAGAGTTCAGAAGGGCTGCAGGAGTATGGCTTTCATGCTCTGTTAGCAGTGAGCCTCTTGACATTAAACCATATGGGGTCAGCTGTCCTGGCAGCAAGAAATAAACCATATAGCTCAGGTAGCTTGTAAGCAGTTTGATAATACTTGTAGTTTTTGTGTGTTTTTAAGTGGGGAGATGCTGTAAAGTATCAAAGAGCTACTTTAATGTGCAGAGACTTGAAGAAGGAAGGAAGGGGCAAATTCTCCCAAAGAGCAATTTACTGACTGATTTGGTCAAAGGCTCTGACCATATTGTGAGTTTGAAATCTTTCAGGAACCTTGAAAGCCTCTAACCCCCCCCCCATTCTCTGCTGTCATTTTCTTCACTATGAACTTTCTAATAAAGCAGAAATGCCTTTAAAGAGAATCTTTGAAAGATCATATTCTGTCAGAGAATATGCTCCCCTGGGGAGAAATTTGTGAAAATCTGCTTTTAAAAACAAATTTCTGGCAGGCCTTGGATAGTGGCATTTACATACCCTTTCAAGGGGATAAAAAGCAATAGTTTTATTTCTTACAGCTCATCAAGATTAGAATGTTCTTACTAATCTTAGAGTAAGTACAGGTGTGAAATAAAATGCCACAAGAAATTGTAGAAATTTGAAATATCAAATGTATGTAATTACCAAAGAAATTCCAGAAAGTATGACACATTATTTTACACAAGATAAGAAAGGTCAGTATTTCTAGATTAATTTTTTTTGTATCCAGTAAATGAAATCTCACTTTTAACCAGAAGTTGAACTGAGTGAATGAAGACAGCCAAAGTGAAACAGGATTTTATTTCAGAAGACAAATTACTACAAATCCAGCCCTACAACATTACATTACTCAGCAGTATATCGTGTAGGTTCATTACATAATGCTAGATAACGATAGTAAAAAAAAAAAATTGAAATGATCTGGTATTGTTAATTTAATATTTCTGTTTTTAGCAGCCTTTAATGAACAGCATTTCCCATAAGCCTGAGACCAAATGTCACCAGCTTCACTGAATGAAGCGAATCTCAAGCACCTGTGGCAAGTTGAGACATGGCCAGGGCCATAGCCAGAATTTAAAAAACCAACAAAGCTGAGGTCATGAGCCCAAGTAAGCTAATAGTAACCTAAAAGTAGTCATATTTAAATATACAGAGTCTAAAAATACTGTAGTAATCCAGTAAAACGCCCACTATGTGTTATAGTCTTTTGTTGTCTTTTTACTGTAAAATATGATGTCCTCAACCGTAGCTGCGGCCCTGGACATGGCCGTAACAACAGCAACACAGAGAAGGGCTGAAGGGTGTAGTCACTTTTTTTTGACCGCAGAGATTAAAGCTAAAAAGTTGGAAAGATGACTTTAGAAGAGATCGCTGGATATGATGGATTAGAGAGAAGCCAAGTTACCATGACAGAAGTATGCGCGCCGTCATGCTGGTTAAAATGTTCATGTTTTTCTTTTTGTTTGCTAACAAATTAATTATTGTTCGACTTTGTTAAAATTATGAAGGTTTCAACTTCAGACAACGAGAGCTGTAGTGTACGCTAATTTGTCTAAGAATATGGAAAGTAAACCCCAGGAACAGGTTTAATATTTTCAGAAAGACAGATGAAACACATGAGAGACAGCATTGAGCTAGAGAAGCTAGTGGAACAGCTGCTTGTTATAATTAAAGCATCCATGTAACCTTACCTGCATTCAGCTGATGAGTGAATGTTATTCCATTATTTAGCCTATTAGCCTATATTATGTGTGGATATTGCAGTATAAACACACAAACCCATTTTAGCTCCCCATGATAAGTAGCATAGCTATAAGTAGCACTGACAGCACCTCTGTAGCAGTGAGCAGAGACTGAACTCCTGAGGCTCTTTCAAACTGAAAATGGCCTGAGGAGGAAAAGAAACGTTAGAAAGAGAAGTTAGAAACGTCATTCCTCCGAACCACTCAGTGTTTCTGCCACAGTGACAGAGTCTGTTTGAAGACAATATGCCACCGTACATCTGGGGATAGGGGTCCACAGCCTGGCAGCCTCCCAACACGTTTCTCCAGTCTTCACCATATGTCAGCTGGATCCCTGAGATGTCCCTGAAGGATTTAAAGTACCGCTGTGGAGTAGAAGAGGAGACGTGCAGCTCTCAAAACAAATAGAATACATTAATACGAAACAAAAAGTCTGCTGTTTGGCCCCCTTTGTTAGAGAGAGAGGCAGAGGGGGCAAGGGATCAACTTGCTTGTGTCTTCATGAGCCTTTGTTGAACATAATGAGACTTGTGATTGCACTTGTGAAAACACGATGACATGCTTATATGTTAAATATTTTCTTTAGCACAGAATCTAAGTAATAAACTAAAATAAAGACGGTTGAATCGTTCACCTGCTGGTGGAATGAAGCAAAAATGGTGGGAAAGTTAAAGGGTGAGTTCGCCCAAATCACAAACAACCCAGTAGAATAGATGTTAACAGAATTCCCAATAAATCAACGACCTGCAAATCATCAAATTAGGCAATTTGCAAGTCAAAAGAAACCGTAGAAATTGATTCAACAACTTTTGAATGACTATATTTCCAATGTGATGTAGGTTTAAAAAACACAATGAAATATAGTTACTGGCTGTTAAAACAACTGTTTCATGCAACAAGTACGATTAAATACTTGAACTTTTCAGCCATATCTAGCCCAGTTTTAGCCTTGATGTCTAGTTGTCTTTTGACATGCAAATCCCCAAATCAGTGCAGACTGGGTTTTGTTTGTGCTTCTCAAAACATTTAAGTCATCTAAAAAAAAAAAAAAATAGCAGCATGCCTTTCTTTCTTTTTTTCTTGCAACATGATTTTCTAGAAACAGAACTGTCTCTTTGGTAGAAAGTAGTTCCCATGTAAAGGTGGAATGGTCAAATAAAACCATAACTCTTTTGTGCAAAACTGTTTTGTTGTTTGGGTGAAACGACCCTTTAAAATGTATAATTTTCTGTCTCGGAGCTCATCTTGATGCAGTTCGCCAACAGTGGTTATGTTGCAGTTGCATTGCAGAATGAATGAATTTAAGTGTTTTTTATTTTTATTTTTATTATTGTGTTGATGTTACTGTCAGTGGCAAGAATTCCAGTCAACATTTTCTCAAAGGGTTAAAGTGTGGAGTACATGGGAGATATTTTGTTGTGTCTCTCCAGTGTTGAAATAGTGCTGCTTTAACCACGTTTTTTTTGTTCTACTTGCTAACCTCTGTCATTCCTGTAGACAAAATCTCCATTGCCTCAAGTAATTGTCTTTTCGACTTTGGCTGAGAAATGAGAGTACTGTGAAATGATTTGGTCTCTCGGTGTTCTTTCCCAGTGTGATGGTGATGGAGCTTGAGCAAAGCAATTCAGTGCTGTAAATTCCTAGCAGGCAGAAAGCATTTTACAGTTGACACCGAGGTCCTTGTGCAAACATCACATCCATTACCACGGAAAGCCGAGAGACTGACCATTGGAGTCTGGAAACTTATTAGCTGCTTGCTATCATGGCATCAGTTTTCATAAGAGCCCCCTTGTACAGCTGTACTGTGGATAATTGATGGTGTCAGTAAGGTCTAATACCAGTAGCACTATTTGTACTTCCATTGACGTTCCCCTACTGAACACTTGAGGGCAGTAGAAATATGTCTCATCTTCAGTATTGCTCCTCTGGTCGTGGTCCTCATACTGCATTCAGGCCAGGCTGGTCGGCAAGCAGCAAGACTAATTATGATTGATTCAGAGATAATAGAATTAATGTTGGAATAACAGTAAAAGTATGAAACGTGGATCCAGTCAAAAGAGAGAAATTTCTTTTTACTCAGCTCTACATTGTCTGCGGCCGCCATAAAGCACTTAGTGGGTCACAGTGAAATGACGGAGAAAAACAAAGACGATTAGAAAAGTCAAAGTGAATGTGCAAAAGTGAATTGAGACAATTTTTGGCTTGGCACTGAATATACTTTTAATACCAAGATTCAAACACAGGGTGGGAAACAAAGTCTGTTGGATATTAAATCTGAGTCCTTGACGGATCTTTACAAGAGTTGTTTCAGGAAACAATACAGCTCAGTCAGGTTTTTTTCCAACTAAAATTGTGATAAAAGGAGTGGAATTATTTTTACTTTGATCAGCGCCGTCTTCTGTCGAAATAAATCTGCATTTATGGGAAAATAAAAGTAGAATCAGAAACCCCAGTCCAAAGCAGACAATACCCTTTGCATCAGTGTAAACAACAACATAAAAATAATTTCAGTTTATGAGGTTACACAGTCTCAGGCAGCGCTGCTTCTTGTACCAAAACAAACACATCTTGTTCATGTTTCCATAGTGGTGTTGCATGAGATCATATTCTGCATTGCACTTCTACTTCCAGCCATGTGATTTATTCCACCACCCAACGCAGCTCTGACAGACGCCGTATCTACAAAGACCCGAGGAAATTCTGGAATAAACGGTGACCAGCTGAGAAGAAGATATGAAAATGTATCTTTTGTAGAGAGAGAGTGGGGGACTTTTGTCTCCCCCAATAGGAATGAATTATACACATTCCAAGGTGATATAGAGGGCTGTGCATTGTCATATGGTCATTTCAGTGATACACTTATCTCATGTTTTTCACTCTCTGCCCTATCTCTATCTGTATGCCTTATTTACTAGGACGAACCAGGGAGGTAGGACTAGTGGCTGGGATGTGTGTGTGTGTGTGTGTGTGTGTGTGATTGTGTGTGTGATTGTGTGTTCACGCTGCAGAGGAGTCTGGTGTGCATATGATGAATGAGATAGTTAGGAAGCAGTGAATTTATGGCTGTGAATGCAGCCATCCGTTCTGCCCTGCAGTGCCTGGCTGTCCTCAAGGGCATCGTGCTCCTCCCGGTCCCATCTTAGGTGGCTCATTGGGGATCCCACCGCTGCTGCTGCTGTGTAGACAACGCCCGGGTCGTCCAGGTAAACAACGCAGCAGCCATCCTCCTCCTCCCCTCACTAACCCCAACGGTTAATTAGCAGGCAATGACCACAAGCTGCTAATATACATATAATAACAGGGAGGCCAAGAGGTGCCAGAGAGAGGCTGCTGTTATTAATTAGGCCTCTCATTTGTCCGCTATAGATCACCTTGAGCATTACTGTGCAGTTTGGCCTCTTATGTGGAGAATGCCGTAAATCACAGCATAAGAAGTGATTACTGTTTAGGCTTAAATAAATAATGAGTGAGTATGTAACGTTAATTAAAGGTCCAGTATGTAGGATTTAGTTGCATCTAGTGGTGAAGTTGCAGTTTGCAACCATTCGCCTCACCCTCCCCTTCCAAGCGTGTTGGAGAAACTACGGTGGCTGTGAAATTCGCGAAAAGCGCGAACGGCCCTATCTAGACCCAGGGTTTGGTTTGTCCGTTCTGGGCTACTGTAGAAAAATGGTGGTGCAACCTGGCGACCTCTGTAGAAGGGGACCGCTCCCTATGTAGATACAAACGGCTTATTCTAAGGTAAGGAAAACACATCGATTCTTATTTTCAGGTGATTATACACTAATGAAAACATACTTATAAATATTATATTCCATTTCTGCCAATAGCTCCTCCTAAATGTTACACACTGGACCTTTAAGCTTTTAAAACGACCCAAGGGAACATTTCCTGATCTAATGACCCCATCAACAGAACATTGTTTGGAATTGCTTTCCAAAAACACCATTACAAACGTGACTCATATGACTCATTTCTGATCTGTTACCATTCAAACATGCTCACAATGTCAACATTAATATACTGATGTTTAGCAGGTATAATATTTACCATATTCATAATCTTAGTTTAGTGTGTTACCATGCTAACATTTGCACATTTGAACTGTACTGTAGCTATCTGAACACTTTAGTTGTTTATTTGGGAAGGTTGCACTTCCTGTTTTTTAAAATTTTCTTCATCCTGAAGAAGGCAGCTAGACTAGCTTTCCAAGGTTTATCTATCTATTCATTTTTATCTTTATTCATTTTTATATATATAAATGTTCACCAATTCATTACAATTCATATTGTGGGGAATATGAATATCTGTACCAAATCTCATGGCAATTCCAATAGTTGTCGAGATTATTTCAAAGTAAAATGTCAACCTCATTATGGCACTACAGGAAAGGTTGGGGAATCACCAAAGTCATTCGAATTCACCTTCTGGTGACCATGAATGTCTGTGCAAAATTTCATGGCAATCCATCAAATAGTTATATTTGATGTATTTCAGTCTGGACCAATGTGGTGGGCCGACTGATCGCCAGCGTGTCTCTAGGGTTGTTGGTAGACGGGATGCGAATACTGATCCACATCCACATACATCCACCCTGACCTCCTCCCTATAAGCTTTTGCAGCGTTAGAACTACATCACCCTATTTCCACCTCAGCTCCTCACAGACAATGGTTGTAATTTGCACAGCCACAAGAGGTATTTGTCAGACAAATGTTTCATGCATTTGAACAAATTATCAATCAAATCTTATCCAAAGTACCATATCGTACAGCACTGCAGTGCATCTCGTCTCTGCATTTCATTACATCATCAAATATTAGAATCTACACTCATCAAACTATACTAGACGATTATTGCATTATTTTTGCTTTGTAAAAAAAGTGTCCTTGCATCTCCTGCAAGTCCTCAGCTTCTATTTGCATCATATACTTAATGGACATTTTCTGTGCATTTACCACTGCAGGCTCCCATCTGCCAATATCCGAGTCCATTTATTATTCGCAGGTGGTGAATCATTCTCTTTAAGGTTGTGTATTCTCTGTATCTCAAAAATAAAACCTTTTTTTCTACTATGCTCCCTGAACATAAGCATTTTGTTTACAAAGATTATGAAAATACCTATCAAAATAAAACAGGGCCTTCTGAAAGCCAAGAATTTTTACTAAATGTTAATAGTTTCAACATCCCTCCAAGCGATCTGTGGATTCGGGGCCAGAACAGAATAAAATCCTTACAATATTATCTCAAAAGGCAAAGATAGGAAAACTGCCTCCTTTATTTCACCATAATTTGCCTTATGTTTGCTTTAGAACAATCTGCTGTGGGTAAACTTGTTGCTGTTTTGGCATTTGCTGTATTTAGTAACATTTATTGTGAAATTTGTTGATGCTTTTTTTCAGAATAATTTACAGTGAGCTTGAGTTTGGTGTCTTGTTGAAGGACACATTGTCTATAGACTGGCAGTTGATGGATACACAGGAATTGAACCTTATAATAACTGACTCTAACCACTTAGCCAGACAGAGCACTGCTGCCGAGGCTATTTGTGGTAAGACTTTTCAGTTAGGATGCTTGTGTAATTTGGCCTCTGCTCTGCTGTCAATGCCCTCTCAACACCAAAGACTTTGAGAAGTGACATCACTTCCCAATTACATCATCCTGTCTTTGCGGGCAAAAGAAACACATAAATGTTGCGGGCCAGTAAAGCCGATGAATACTTTGACTTTGTGTTTGATGAGAGTGAAGAACACTAACGGTCTAAGGGCCCTTGTGACAAGAAGTGTGCACGTACACGCACGTTAGCAAGTACAACTGGAAGGATATTAGTGTTCTGGGGCACATGTGAATGTTTGTTCTTTTGTGAGTTTTTATGTAAGTGCGTGTGAGTGTTCATGTATTTGTGTGTGTTTGACAGAGAGAGAGAGGTAGCAGCTGTAGGAGCCAGGGGGCCCCCGGGCTCTAGAAGACGTCAGACCCAGCTGGACGCCTCCAGGGGAGGTCAGGATGTGTTGACAGTTTCCTCAGGCAGATGAGAGAGCAGAAGTAGGTCTGCCTCTCGTCTCCAGCTTATGTGGATGTCTCTGAAGATGGCACAACACATCACACCAAGCTTCTCTGTAATTATCACTTTTCAAGGGTTTGTTGAAGGGTTGGTGTGTCTGATGGGGGTTGGAAGGTGTGTGTATGGGTAGGCAAGTGTCATCAATTTGTGTAAAAATGGCCAAATTTATTGTATGTGGGCATGCAGAAAAGATGTGCATCCTTACGCCTTCCTCTTTGATGCCTCATTGATATGAAAATGCCCTTGTTATTTTTGCTTGCATGTAAAAGTTACAAGGTGGACATTTATGCTATTAAAAAAATCACTCCCCCTCTCATGCAAATGGCCATTTTAAAAGATAACACTTCATTTTGAACATCAGCTCCCAGGTTTCATTCCCCTGTTCAATTATCTCAATGTTGAAGCAGCTGAGTAACGCCAGATATCATTACCTCGCCTGTCTCAGAATTGCTCCATCCTTCTCTCACAAAGAGATCTACCGACCATCAATGCCACTGGCCCTCATAATTTACAGCTTTGAAAAACTACCTCCAGGTGCAAAGGTCAGAGGCAGCTGTGATCCAGGCAGCCATCCCACGATCTAGGTACCTTCTTCTTCTCTTGGCAGCCTCCATATTGATTTGATTAGTTGCTAATTAAAACTTGGCAAGCTGGGCCGGGCACAAAGGAGATCGCTCAATTAGCGGGGTGTCAGAGAATCTACTTCTCTCTCTTTCACCCTCTCCCTTCCTACTCTATCACACATCTCCATTCTGTTTAATGAGTATAAAGGATGAGTGAAAAGGGAGGGAGGATAACTCTCTGAGGAAAGAGATCGAGCACTCTCAAGGAGCTAAAAGCATCCAGCCCTGTAATCCTTAAACTAATCTTTGCTTAAAGATGCAGTTTGTAAGTTGTAAAGAAAGCGCCGTCTGCCAGTGGACGTTTGTTTGGGCATGTTGCCTCCAGCATGCCTTGATGCCTGCTACCTTCTCTTGGCCTAACAAGACAACCAAGTAACACACAAGCTGTTGCAGTTTTAGTGGCATGCCTCTGGGAGAAGGAGTTATGAGCTTTAACATCCTTTTTTTTTTGTTTTTTGTCAAGACTCCAGATTTTCAAAGCTCTGTAGATGGGAATAGTGTTCTATTATGAAGGCGGTTTTCACTGAGGAGTTTCATGTGTTGATCCTGCTCATTTCATGATGACATTTGAGATATTTTTCTGAACGTACATCTCGCAAACTGCACCTTTTTCGGAAACATCTCTGTTAGAATAACAAGCTGTGGCTCCAGGTCCTTTTGGGGTTGAATGTGTTCCTTGCTGAATTCATCCTTTTATCAAAAATGACTGACTGCCTGCTCTATTAGATCCTTGTCTGTCTCTGTCTGCAGCCTACAGAGAGGAGATGACAAGAGGAGAAGGTAAACTCTGTAATACCATTTTTATTGAAGAGATATTGAAGAGGCAGTGAATCTGATCAATTTGAGGCTACAAGTGGATACATTTTAGCATGTGCAGACTCTTCTCAACGTTTGAAATGTGTCCTCTTATTCGTTCATTTTGTTAACCACATACAGTCTTACATATGATGCAGAGAGGAAGGCAAGAGGGATGTATAACAGGGACTATTTGTTTATGTTGTTATCAGTTAGCAGCAGGAGTCTTGGCTTTTCAGATTCTTCTTTGCTTCCAGCGACTGCGTCTCCGGAGTCAGCTCCCACATGGATCCCGGCTTTCCAATCAGCTCCCCACCAGCTTATACGTGGAAAGTTATCATTGTCAAAACATATTTAGATACTGTATGTGACTCTAATGTATGTTGACATATACAGGCACACACATTCATGGGCGATGCTCTCTATAGGAGGGAGAGCTGTTAGAGATTTCAAGACGGATAAGGAGATATTTTTGGCTGCTGTCAAAAGAGTGAAAGCGTCAGAGAGCAAAGGGCAGATGAATTTTATAAATCATCCATCAGATCTGGTTTATGTAACATATGAATTTAGTTCTGTTGACTTTATAAGCCCGTAAGGCCACAAATGAAGAACACCTCCAAACTCACACCCACACACACAAATACATAACAGTTCTCTTGAATATCTGTATCGTTAAGCCTGGCTGTCATCATCATCCTGCTCCTGGCAAACTGGACAGGGCTCGCATTCATTAGTCAACTTCACACTCTTACATAATATTTACAAGCAGAAGTGTATGTGTCTGCAGAGACCGGGTGCTTCCAGAGAAGCCTGGACGCTGCGCTGACTGCAGGAGAGCTGGCTCACTTTGGACCTGACTGACTGTGGCTTTTATACCATTCCTCCATTTTGTAGTAGAGCAGCGCAGCCTAAAATGTCAGCAGTCGCCAGTGGCTGCCAATGGCAGTTGCTCATAGGTTGGCATTGATTAGCTTTGAATAAGCCTGAATGGCAACCTGGTCTGTGGTGTACATAGTAGGCTATTGTCTGATGTCTGGATGCACACTAGGAGGATATCCCCTTGACATGCATGGATAATGTGGACAGATTAGTTCTATCATTCATTCAAAGGGACTCCTACAGATTATGTTACTGCAATGTACCCTTGAAGCCGAGGGCAATATACCGATATATTATCTATACTGTGGTGTGAGACTATATTTCATCTGGGATTCTGATTATTATAACATTGTAATGTAGCTTAAATGTCATGTTTTCTCATCTTAAAGGCCCTGTACACCTATTTTCTCAATGAGCTTCGTACTATGAGTGATTGAGCACAAACTATTCTGCATAAGTTGGAAGAGTTTTGGTTATTTTGCATGAGCGATTTCTGTTTGTGTGGGGTTTTTTTTGGTGTTCTTCTCACTGGTTTGCAGTGGGCTTGGCTCAGCTGGAAAAAGATGATGTCACATACTTCCATATGCCAATCAGGTCTCAGCGATATTTGAATCAAAATGTGATCACAGGATGAATGTATTATAAGAACTGGATACTGGACTCCAAGATGGCCCCTATTTATTTCAATGAAAACTGCTTGCCCAGCACATAAGCTAAGAAAGATTTCTAGCTTCTGGGTTTACTTATGCGTTGTGTAGCCCACTGCATATCCATAATAGGGTTTTTCCTGCTGGCCCCGCCCGCACATTCCCACTCAGTCCATAGACATTACACTGGGATGACGTCACACAAATACAAATTGCTTTTCAGGCTCCTTGAATGTTTTGCAAATATAAAACTTCCACGGTTTAAGAATCATAATGCAAAGAGTTATAATTGACCTTGACGTTGTCATTCGAGATGTACTGTCAAATGTTTTACAGTCTCAT
This sequence comes from Siniperca chuatsi, assembly GCF_020085105.1. Taxonomy (NCBI): domain Eukaryota; kingdom Metazoa; phylum Chordata; class Actinopteri; order Centrarchiformes; family Sinipercidae; genus Siniperca; species Siniperca chuatsi. The sequence continues at coordinate 25,381,391 of NC_058044.1, read as the reverse complement.
TTATAATGGTGGTTTATGGGGAAAATGCTTTTTGGGGCTCAGGGGATTTCTTCAGTTCCAGTACCGTGAGTGGCCACTGGGGCAAATTGGCTGCAAGGCTGAGTGGCTGTATCCACCTCTCTTAATACATCCATGAATAACTGTTGAAGGATTGTTTGGTCATGTTGCCAGGCCAGTGTCAGTCAGATCTGATCAAACCACAACCACACAGTCCTATTGAAGCATATTAGATGAGTTTGTGTCTGTTAAAATTTTAATAAATAACACCTAAGGATGTTGTTTTCCCCAAACTTTAACTTTGATTGTTGCTTATTTAGTCATGGAATATTTAATTTCAAAGAGAAATTAAACCTGCAATAATTTATTTTTTGTTGTGAGAACTGCATTGACACATCATCACATTGATGATATGGCAAAGAGTTGCTTATTTTCACATCCAGCAGTTACAGAGAGATATTATCATTCATTAGGAGTTGTGTTTCTGTTCACCTGGCGAATGTAAGTCCAATATTCACTTTCATTTGGCTCTGTTTTTGGTCTCTACCAACTCCTGAGTAAATATCTGGCTCTTTAGCTGCTAAATGCTCCACCAGCTAATCAGTCGTGTCGGTGTTGGTTGTGTCGGTCGGCTGTTCGTTGCTGAGTAGGTAAGCTTTAATGCTTAAAAGCTTTAGAGCTTTTTCACTGAAAACAGGTGCCTGCTGCGTCCGAAAATGACATTATGAGAGTGGTGAAAGTGAACCAAAATAGTAAAGTTGTGGACCGGGAAGCTAAACCATGAGCTGAAACTGGCTATAAAGCTCTATAAAGCCGAGCTGCGAGGTCACCTGATGAGTCAGGGGGTTTAATGGGTTGATCTGATCACAAACAAAAGGCTATTGACCTCACTTAATGTGTAATTTTTCTTGTTATACCAGTCAGAAGTTTCCTAGCCTTACAACTCAACAGCTACACATTAAAGATGAGAGGAAGAGTGCACTCTGGAAGGTAAATCCATGGTGTATAAAAGTAGGTTCTTCACTACGAGCGATCCCTTTCACATTGTCACGTTGTTTTCACATTGTCAATTTGGTACATTGTTATTATGAAAATATTGATTATAGTCGCTTTAAAATATGAAATCAAGTTTTCAGGTGCTTTAAAGGCCACAATTAAACTGTTGTAGCTGTGTGAAATCAAGAATGTAGTCATATCCAAATTAGTAATGTTTGCTTCTCGAAATGTATTTTATGCAAAATTTCCTCAGAAAATACTCATCCCCAAAATATAATCACTTTATCAATATCAAGAAATTCAGTCAACGTAATTATTTTTGTGACAATCGATTATTTCAACAGCTGTGAAAAAGATGTGTTGTTGGCCCATCTGTATCAAAAAGTTCACCCAATTTTTTTTAAAGTTTAAAAAAAGAAAGAAAGTGATATCCAACTATTCAAATATCTTGTGTTTCATTTGGCAAGGCTTTGAGATTTCTGCCTCACCCCAATACCTAGTAAAATTAAGATGAATTGTGTTTCTTATGCTCACAGCACTGGGAAAAAAAATCCACAGCACCATTTGTTTTCAGAAACAGTGTCTCCATTACTCTGCATAATCCCCAGAACACATCATCAACAGGTTTCTCAGGAACTATTCACATTTGTGTGTAAATGTAATTGGTTGTAAAAAACACAGATCAGAACACGTACACTGTAATGTCACTCTGGGTGTTCATCATCTTTGTTTAAAAATACAATCTCTAAGACACATTTGTGTGTAAATGTAATTGGTTGTAAAAACACAGATCAGAACACGTGCACTGTAATGTCACTCTGGGTGTTCATCATCTTTGTTTAAAAATACAATCTCTAAGACACATTTGTGTGTGTGACAGAGAACAAAAGGATATGTGAAAAGGACAGAGACTAAGAGAGAGTGTGTGTGTCTGTGTGTGTGTGTGTGAGAGAGAGAGAGAGAGAGAGAGAGAGAGAGAGAGAGAGAGAGAGAGAGGGAGAGAGAGAGAGAGAGTCTATGGGTATAATGGAGATGGTAAGAGAAACAGTGAGCCATATTCAAAAAGAAAAACAGACTGAGGTGGGTGTGTGTGTGTGTGTGTATGTGCGTCAGGTGACAGGGAGGGATGGGGACATGGGCAGGTCCTGGTAATGAAGGACTGATAAGTCCCTATTTCCTGGGCCTGGGTTAATTGTGCCTACAGATAAAGGGTAATAAATTGTCACGGGGTAATGGCAGGAGCCTGGGCTGGGCCCTGTTCCACATTCATCATGACTGGAGAGCAGGCAGGACTGAAAGACTAGAGCCTGGCAGGCAGGGAGGGAAGACAAGAGGGAGAAGAAACCTCACAGGGATGGAAGAGGAAATTATGTTGGTCTGTCTTACTTACAAGGCTTCTGCAGTGGGCTGTAATGTGTTGGAACAAGGACAAGAGATGACCTGGTAATGGAGCTTATGAGAAAAATGAGAAGATATGATAACTACTGTGAAGTGGATCATTTAGATATTCCAGCATTAAAGGATTAATAAAACCCAGTCTTATCATAATTTAAACTAAAATTACAGACATATTATCAGCAAAATGTACATAAAGCAGTCCCTATTAATATTATTATAATATTATACATTACCTTAAAAGAGTTTTACGTCATACAAATATCATTTTACTGTTGTTCGAGGTGTAGCAAGAATAAAGTACTTTGTATATATTTAGGTAATTTAATATTTAATAATGCATTGCAATTTATTAGTGTATCACATGTTTTCTTATATAAAAACTTCATCGAATGGATCTAATCTTAATGATGTAGTGGAGTAAAATGTACAATGTGGATTAGAAGTATAAAGTTGCATAAAATGTACAAGTAAAGTACAAGTATCTCAAAAGTGAGTAAATTTACTAGTACACTAGTAATATACTAGTAACTTTACTAGTAACTTTCCCCCACTGGCAAACAGAAAGGTCTGTGTACTAACTTTCATGATATACTTTCTTGCAGTTATTATACAAGAAATCAACTTTTGGAGAAACACAACCCGACTTCACGTTGCGGTGGCCAATCCGGCGATCAGACCGGTCAAACTGCTCAACAGTCAGCCTGAAATATCACTGAGTTCATGGACAAAACTATGATACTCTCCCAGTTGTGTCCTCGCATGTTTTTTTGTGTGTACCCAGCTTCGAAGTCTGTGTCTGGCTTGCAGTCTATGCTGAAAAAAGAAGCTTCCTTTGGTTTGTGTTCATTTGTTTGAGAGAGAGAGACAGACAGAGACACAACGGTGGTTGAGTGACCTAGAGAGTGAATGAGGAGAGGGAGCACCGGTAACAAGAAAGCCAGTGAATCAGAGAAATAAAACTTTATTTTCTGATTGTTTCACAGCGATTACATTCTGAAGCACAAATAAACTCGCCCACACCCCTCCAGAAACATTTCAAATGCACAGTAGGCTGCAGATTCTAGAGATTATTTTTTTCTTAGTTCTGATAGTAAGTTAGTTCAAATCGCCTTAATATCGGTGTAGGAAAAACCAAATGTCGATCATCCTTTCAATCGTTGATATAGGATCCGATCACCAATCAGCACAAGCCTACAATACTTGTTACTCTCATTTAGCATGTGTGTGCATTCAGGCAGCAGTGGTGCACAGAATGGTTGCAGCTGTGGGGAAGGATTATAGGTGTCTATCTGCTCACAGTATACCACAATGATGTTGCTGGCTGTTGAAAACCTTGTGTTTCCAGTTTCTGTAATTGTTTTCAGGTTTTCAGATATTATAGGAGCACGTGTAAGAAGTTTATGTGAACCACTGTGCTCATAAAATGTTTCCAAAGCTCATTTAATAATGTCAATAATGCATTTTCATCCAAGTAACATCAAGGCTGATTCTTAGTTCCTGAAAGGTGGATCTTGGAAAAAGGTGGCGTCAGTTAGATGTAGCTCATCACATAAAGAAACAATTCACAGTGCATGTTTTAGTTGGACTCAGAGTGCCACCTTGCCAGCATGACAGATCACTTCTTCACACTGACAGATTGTGGTGGTTGGATGTTGGTGCAGAGGCTGAGGAATGATGCATCCCACACATTATACAGCAGAGCTGCTCCCACACAGAAAGTTGATGTCCCCACCATGCGATGATGACACTCAGTGCGGCGTGACATATGATATGTGTACAAACAGTAAGCACATAGGCTCTGGCCGTTGTTCCTTCTGACTGTTTTATGTGGGTCACACATGGCGCAGCGGGGGGAGAAAGGACGTTTTTCATGCAACCTATAAAGGAAGGAAAAACAATGCCCTTGAGATGTGACTTCTTGTCTCAAAGGAAATCACCATGCAGAGTTATGTGGTACACGTCCGTGACATTGAACCATGAAAAAAGTTGTACTCATACATGTTCTTCTTTTTCTGCCCTGCATTCAGTAACATTTTCCCCTCTGAATTTTCTCTTTTCATTGAATCTCATTTTGCTAACCAGGAATGTTACAAGAGTCTTTTAACGAGAAGGAAAACAGTGTGTAAAGCAGAAGGGAAGTTGCATTGCAAGTGTACGCTTTAGATTTTCCTGTCATATGGTTTGTGTTTCTCTCCAGGGAATGAAACAGAAAAAAAATACTTTTAATAATGGCTCTATTGAAGAATTAAAATGCAGAAATTTCATGGCGAAATATATCCATTTCAAAGGAGGTAATGATGAGGTAAATCCATGTGAATTTTTTGCATGGAATTCAACTTTGGTGAACTTTGACACGCACATTTGTGCGGTGGACCAATAGCAAGCTGTCTGGACAGTAGCCTACTGAACTCTGAGGGAACTGAGAACCGGAGAGTCCAAAGTGAAGCTAACACAACTTATTAGCTGTGTTGCACCATCCAGTTTTAATTAACTTTCTCTGTCAAAGTAAACTACTCCATAAAAGAGGAATGGTTTTCATACAATTATGAAACAGGAGTCGATGGCACTAATACATCTTTTGAACAAAGTGTGTGGACTTATTGTCCCGTTATCAACCAAGCTAACTATCTTGCTAACTGACAGTTAGCTACAGCTTGGAGAGCTTTTTCCCTCGTTCAGTGACTCTTTATTGAATTAACTGAGAAAATAGAAAGAAGCTTGGTTTTTGTTACTGACTAGCGTTAGCCTGGCAGGCTGTAGCTCGCCATCAGCTACAGTAGTTTACCAACTAGCCCAGCGAGTAGTCACCATGTCACCAAACTGGTAGAACCACATGTTTGCAAAGACATGCATTTGAATTTTGACATGCCACCTTCTTGTGTGACCAGGCCTTAAGTCTGGCAATATTCTATATTTTTCTTATTGTACACAAATTACATGAAAAGACCAAAACCAACAATGAATGAATCCTACCAACAAGTATTGTCTGTGTAGTATTGTCTGTGTGTATTGTCTGATATATCTTGTCCAAAAAAACTATCAATTATACATCAAATAGCCACACTGTTGCACTGGGTGTTCTTCATTATATGGGCTCTGCAGCTTTGAGTCAATCCCACATCCATCGTCCTGTTGCTGGAAATACTCACTAGAGCACCTAATGTGGATTTATCCACAGCTGAAAACAAGGGCGAAATCCTCACTCATGCTTTAGGGGGGACTGAGTGGGGAGTGAGTGAGTGAGAGAGAGAGAGTGTGTGTGTGTGTGTTAGTTATCTAGCATCACCAATGTTAGTTTTAGTGAAGCAAGTAACCCAAAGAGAGACAGAGACCTCAGGATAACAGCTAGCAATGTGGAGGTTGGCTGCTAGCCAAGTTCTACAAACTTTTTTTTTCTCACCCCAGACAAACTCTGAAATAATAAACTTCAATACAACACGCAACTTGCTGCCAACAATATTGTTATGCGTGTGTTGTTTGAGTAATCCTACAATGTCTTGGTGCTCACCTCGAACCCACATCTTATCAGTCCGCTTTCTGTCTGCCTCTTTTGCTTCGGTTGTCTCTTTTTACCGGAAGGTGTGCGCGCAGAATATGAATGCTTGGGGGGGCAATAACAAATATATGTTTATAATAGCAAATATAAAGACTATTGCCGGCCTTATCCTTTAAATAACAATTGAGGGAAAAGAAAAACATAAAATGCAAATTTTCATTAGAGAAGAGAAGCTGAAACTGAGAATCAGTTGTTTTGGACAAAAAAAAGGACTAGACCAGAGGGGAGGAGACTTTCACTGTACAGAGAAGATGACAGTGGATATCAAGGAAAGGAAGAGGAGATGAAAGTTCAAAAAGGAAAGCGAGAAGATGGCGCACCAATGAATGCTCAAATTAATTTGTTCTCTGCCTCTCTCTACCTGGTTGCATGCACCTTCTCTCCGCTCCACCAGCCAGTGTTCACAGCTATAAATCTTGGAGTGGCATTTTGGCTGGCGAGTCCCACGTAAACACGGCCAGCGAAATGTCAGTGCAGAAGGCAGACAAGCCTGACTTAGGAAGAGGGAGAGTAGAGGCAGTAATGTCACCACACTTTAACACACCCGCCATCAGTCTTCATGACATTTAAGAGATCTATCCCTCGATCCCTCTGGCCACGGCGCACAAAGGAAAAGTTTGGAGAGGAAGCTGCGAGGACCTGATGAGTCAGGGGGTTTAATGGGTTGATCTGATCACAAACAAAAGGCTATTGCCCTCACTTAATGTGTATTTTTTCTTGTTATACCAGTCAGCAGCTTTCCTAGCCTTACAACTTAACAGCTACACATTAAAAAAGAGTGCACTCTGGAAGGTAAATCCATGACGTATTTTTATTGTTATTTTTACAACCATTTTCTTTTTTACAACCCTCTCCCTTAATCCAGGCAGGTCATTTAAGAACACATTCCTCACACAACACTCATGCTCCTTTGTCTTTCAATTGTCAGCTTAACTCTATCTCTCTCTACTCACTCTATCTGAGAACAGTCTGACCTCTCAGGCCACGACATCCTTTTCCTCAACATTTTCTTTAAATAACTCTGGGGCCAACTCGTGAGAAAGTACAGTAAAGCTGTTTGGAGATAACAGGCATCCAAAGCAAAAATAATTGATCACAAATTAAAAACTAAATCACATGAAATTCTATCATCCACCTTCTTCTCCTCTGATGTTCTTTCTTTTTTTACCTCGCTCGCTGCTGCATGGGGGTTGTATTGATTTCTAAATGAATAATTGAGAAAGTTGGCTTAACTGCCCTTTTCAAATCTCCTTTGCCTCTTCTCTAATTCACTTCGCCTCCCTCTCGTCTTTCCTCCCCCGATCTGCTTATTTCCCTTATCGTTCCATCTCCTCCTTTCTCACACATTCTTCTTGAACCCTTTTCTCTCTGACCTTCCCTTCCCCTCCTTTTCCCTTTCTCATCTCTCTTTCCTTTCCTTCCCTCTCCTCTCGTGCACTGCTGATGTGGATCCTGTTCTGTGACGGGTTGTTCAGGAGGGAATGGGTTGCTCGCATGGCTGGCCAGCCGGCCTCAGCGTATCATCCGTCAGCAAGACGCGCTGTTGTTTTAGAGTTCTGCTGGGAGCTGTCTCCTTGTCGCTGTCTCTTTCTCAGTTTCTTCACTCTCCTCTTTCACACACACACACTCCTTCCCTGTCTCTCTCTGTCTCAGTCTCTATGCTTCCTTCTCAGTCTCCCTCTGTCCCCCCCTCCCCGACTTATTTCCATTGTACATCTTAACTCGAACACACAGCTGATCAGCATTTTAAAATCGACCTCAGGCTCTTTGCTCCAGCTGAATCAATAGCTGAGTTAGACTAGGACTGAATAATCCTAATATGTTAATTCATCAGTGTGGGCTTGGGGAAAATGTCTGCTTTGTTTTAGGATAAAAGCTGTTAAAAAACAACATTCTCCTGTCTTTCTCCTGTACAGGTTTTTCAGTGTAATAAGTGGCAGCGGTTTTTATATGTGTATTAATTGTTTTTACAGTTTATTATTGTATTGTTTGGTGTTATCTACAGTGGGCTTAGGTAAGACCCTTCCTTCTCAGGTTGACTTGTTTCTCACTGTCAAATTGGGCATTGGACAGACATGGCCACCCCTTACAATAATGTACACAAAGTCCTGGGTAGGTACTAACTAAGGACAAAATCAGATCAAATCAAATCAACTAATTAATAAATATCCAACAAGTAGTTCCTGAATAACTCTGAATCAAGGACTTTGTAGTTGAATGTGATAAGTTACATACAAAAAGACGACTAGATACTATGTTAATGAACAAAAAGTCCTCCAACCTAAACAACAAAACAGGCTGTTTGTTAGTAATTGCCTTCCAAAATGACCAATATGTGTGTTTTCTGATCTGGCACTGCTAATGGCAGGCCATTACAAATGACTATTATTACAATTCATCTGAGTATTTTCTGAACTGCAACCCCTTTTCTGGTTTAGTTTAGTCAACTAAAACTACTTGACCGCTGTGAAACAATCAGAAAATCACGTTTTATTTCTCTGATTCACTGGCTTTCTCGCTACCAAAGCTCCCTCTCTTCATTCACTCTCTTAACTCTCTCAAAAGATTGTGTTTAAAAGAAGAATACTGACCGAACAAATGCTGTCATGTTTTCCAGTGAGGACAATTTAATGTCTAATTACTTCCTTGATACTCTTACAGACTATTTGCTTCATTAATTGTTCCTCTCACTCTGAATCAGTTGCTTGATGGCACAAAACCAATAATATATTCATACTTCATTACATTAGCACCGTTTGTGTGCCCCCTCAAGTAAAGTAAAGCTAAACTTAGAAGTAGCTTTTGTTGAGAATGGACCATTAGTATATGATCAAAAACATGTTAATGATCAAAGCACAAGGTCTCAAGAATTCAGATGGATTGGATGGTTTACATTACCCAAGTATACCTAAGTAGCCTATTTAGCTAGCTGGCATGTGACTAGCCATGCTACTTAACCTGATAAACTCAGGAAACAGCTTTACTTGTTTGAAAACTGTGAAGTCATTACGTGTTAATGGAGTGTCAATGTTACATGGAAATCGTCCCCTTCTTAAGTGTGATGTCATTTTTCCCAGCCTGGAAATCAACTCAGAAACATGTAGAGAGATAAATATAACAGTTCATTAAAGTTTGGGACAGCATAGCATTACATAATATCCTGAATTATATATCTGTCAGCCACAGCCACTCTAGAGTATGACATGCACAAATATAAATGCATATTTGTTCATCATGCTACAGTTTGCCATGACATAAAGTAGTTATTATCATTCGAATTAACGACCCATGGGTTGGAAAACATAAACATAAGTTAGAAGATCAATGTAAAAGAAACATACTGTTCCTTTCCCCTCTTGATATTTAGGGTGGTGCAAGATAGCCTCATTGGTTACTACTGTCAAGAAGTGACCAATGTCCCAATCCTGGGACAATGTGTGATCTATACAAGTGTGTGCACAGGTCAAATTTCCAGCACAGCTGAACTGGGACACACAGGGGGCAGACTGGGTGAAGAATGGGTTGGCAGGGGGAATTTAACTGCCAGACTTGTGTTTCTATGCTGCTTCCCCTCATTGTTTTTCATGATTTGGGTCCAGACTTTGAAATGTATGACTAGCACTGAACCAGGCAGCATGATAATAAACGACAGTTTCTTGTATTTCTTCAAAGAAAATGGGCTCTTTGTCCAACACCCATAAACCTTCTCCACTGTTTTTTTTTTTTTTTTTAGATTTCATGTCTGCTTGATGTACAGCAGATCTTAAAAGACACTTCCCATTCCTCTTCTCCATACATAAATTTATGAAAACCGTGTATGAACTCACATTATTCTCAGCTGGGTTTCCTCAGCTGCGGTCATGTTGTCTGTGAGAGTAAAAGCTCGTCTCTTCCTGCCTCACTGCCACTCATGCACACCTTGTACCAGCAGGTGAATAAGTGGAGACTCGATGGTTGCCTTTTCCCAGCCTCTTTGATCAACGTGTCGTGTGGCCTTGGCCCACTTCTCGCTCTTAACGTTCCTGGTGTTGTTATGTGGCCGATTGCTGATGTTTTCAGACACTTCCTCATGTAACACCAGTACCAACCTGTCACCCCTCACTGCTGCTCCCACAGCGTCTAGCACCAAGCCATGCTGCAACTCCTGCTCTCTCACTCTCTTTCTCACTGTCAGTGAGCTGTTATTGAAATATTTAGCACCCACTCCAGCTCACAAGCATGTTCTAGCCTTTCTTCTGCCTGGCTGCAAATATATTGGCTTGGCAGTATAAGTTGGAGCTGTGCAATATGGAGGTGCTTCAAATCGGATTTGTCTGTTAAGGATTTTTCTTGCGTTCAGCAGATGTGCAGCTGAAGCCTGCTGCTCTCTATGGAGTAGCAGGAGCATGTTGGCCTTAAAAGATGATGTCATTATTCTGTCCACTGGAAAGAAGATAGGAGAGATAAGTGTCATTACCAGCCAGCTTGTGATCAAATCTAACCATTTCCATTTCATTTAAATCTCTTAGTGGCTGGTAATAGTGGCTTCAAATGGTAGTTTCCCCAACCCACGGTTTCAGATCGATTCTCATCTCAGCTTGAGTGTTTCACTGGCAACAGTGTAGATTTTTAAAAGTCAAAAGGAAACAACATTTTCAGCGGTGCTGCTGAATGTTGCAAGTAGAAATTGTTCAAAAAGGCATAACAGTGGGGTTGGACCATAACAAACACGCAAGGAGAAAGTCAGTGAAGCTCATCGCATATTCAGTGTAGCTGATGAAAGAATACATGCATACCCTTGAGCTGTCACAAATTCTTCAAACTGAATAACTTTCATCCTCTCAAATGCATCAATAGTGTCCTAGGAAAAGGAACCCGAGTTTGGGGGTGTTCAATGAAAAATGCAGCGTCACTTTAAAAGCTTTAGGGTGTATGTGATTGAAGGGGATTGTTAAAGACTGTAATAGTGGAAATGACTACTGTGAACATTTCCAGGAAGTAAATATAATGGCATTTTGATATTAAAATACAAGAAAATAAACACATTGTAGATCATGTGGTTGGGTAGTATTATAGTATTATACACTTGTAGTGTTTATTGTTGAAGTAGATGCAGCCAGAGAACAATAGGCCTGATTACTGATCACTGGGCCATCTTGAAACTATTAGGTCAGTTTCAGGTGAAACTAGCTATTAACAGATACTCAGGCAGATTCCCTCCTGAGGGCAGGGCTTATGTAACTCAGATTAGCTTAAATTTCCAGTTCCCGTCCAATTTTTTCACAATTGAGAATGACTTCCGGATGGGAGCCGAAACGTCTTGATTCTGAAAACAGTGTCCAGATGACTACGACTGAAACCTTTTCTACGAGAGTGTTTATTGTTATTAGTGGATGGGTTAGGGAATGCATATAGGTAAACTTTTTAAGTTAAAGGATAAGGCTGGCGATGTTTTGTATATTGTCAACAAATACCATGAAAAGACCAAAACCAACAATGCCTTCATCCGTCTCCCAGTTCTTTCTGACTTTCCTACCCTGTCTATGGCACTCAGTCCCAAGTCTATTTGTTCCTATCAAATCTTTAAAAATGTGCCACAAAAATAGAATTTCATTTAAAAAACTAGGCTAAATAACTTCCTAAGACAGCTGGGCACTGTAGTTTTTATAAAACGTTAAACAAACAGGATTAAAAGGTTGGGGATGTGATTTAACCAGACTTATCCTTTAAATAATGTCAGATGTTCTACATGTTGTAGACTAGAATACTGTTTTTGATTTAGTACAAACCTGTAATAAATTTAATCAACTTTTTTTAAACAAATTTTCACTTCCTAAAATTTTTAAATTGAAACTTCTTATAAGTTATACATGTACAGTATATGGCTGGCAAATACACAGCATTGTTAGTGAAGTTTTCCACCTTCACATGTGTTCCATCTACTCTCTGTAAATGAGTGTTGTCTACTTAGATTTGCACTGCAGATGACTGCGGAGTAATTTTCATCTAGTTTTGAGAGTGGGTTGGTTATTTTATGAGGCAGCATTAATATACAGCTTTCGGGTGCACTGAGGTACATAGCAGGACACAACCCAAGCTCAGTCTGTGATTGGCATGCATGTGTGTGTACTTAGTAGGGAAGCTCTGCCAATTGTTGGCATGTAATTGGACAGAAGACGACATAATGTGCGATTTTATTAAGTCGGCTCTAAGATTTGGACGAAGCAAGAAAGGAAGAAGCACCAAAAAAGTCAAGTTTTGGTATACAGCGTGGCTCTAACATGCTTTTCAAAACAATGTCGGCTATGTATGTGCTGGGTTTGGATTAACAGTTTATTGACTCTTCAAACATGGAAAAGCATCAAAAATCGTCCATCTGTGTGTTGGCAGGCGAACAAGTGGGCAGATGGACACTTGATACTTTCTTGGATTGACACTTGACTTGGCTGCGAGCTTCAAGGTTAGATGGCCGCAAGCTTTACTGATAAAGTCTTCATTGTTTCCAAACGCAAGGTGGCTTTTCGAAGTCTGGACATCAAGCAGAGCAAAATGTCTGTGCTAGAGTTAAAATAATATTGGAACACTGCAAACCTCTCTGTTTTCTGAAGTACACTCTTTCAAGTTTCACTGTAACATTCTCGATTTATTTTATTGTTGATATGCTGAACAATGTTTTTTAAAAATGCCCTCCCCATAAAACACAATCATTTTCAAAAGACATTGTCTTTTTTGAATGACATTCATCAAATTCCCCATTGAATATTACAATAAACATTGTTTTTTCTTTGTTTGGGCCTTGAAAAAGTTGTTGATAGTTTGCATTCAGTGTACTGTGAGGTTGCTGGCTTGGTTTAAAGATACCTTTGACTGCAGAACAGTTTTGCCAGCTGGGATGTGAAAATCTTGATGCTGCAGGCTACATAGATAGAGGATGAGGGATGAGGGGTGAAATCAATCATCAAATATCTCAATATTAGATGGTGAGCTAGTGACTTTAAATATAATCTATTGCTTATTACACTGGATTTAAAATATTACTGGATATGAATATTACTGCATTTATAAATCTTCATGTGATGCAGTTATACTGTGTGACTTAAAGAACATAGCAGAGAGATGAGGGCAGGAGAGAAAATCAGAGGCAACAGAAGAATTTATAAGAAAGAGGAGTGAAGAGATAAGACGAGACTTTCCTCCTCAGAAGAATGACAGCGTCAGTCATTTCAGCCAGCGCCCCAAAATGACAGTTGACAAAGTCCTCATGAGTCCACAGTAATCATGATGGGAGCAAAGCAGGCAGTGAGGTGAAGGTATTACAGAGTGAGAAAGTCCTCATGAGGAGGAGGTCGGGGTGGAAGGATGGGTCAGCAAAACATTGGATTTTAGACAGCTGTTCGTTTCCCGTTTCAAAACGGCAGTCAATGTTGTTTTTTAAACAGAGATTTGAACGAAGAAACAGAGCTGGCCTGCTCAATCATCTCCCAACAAACCTTACTCAAACACGAGTAAAGAGTGCATTTGTTGTGGACTAGTTTCAGTTGCGGATTAATACACATTTAATGAATATTTACGGCAGCAGACTTTGTGTATGTGGGATACACTCAAAATAAACAACAGTGCCCAGGTTCATCAAAATAAAGGAACATGTTAGCCAGTGCAACAGGGTGGCTCACTGATGTGTTTTTAATCGTTTTTGGACAAGAACGGCGGCAGAGGAATAAGGTACAGTAGGCTTTAACTACATAGAAAATACTTGTTAGTCGGATCAATTGTTGGTTTTGGTCTTTTTACATACAGTGTCAGACCTATCATTCAACCAATTTGGAAAGAATCATATTTTTTCTTTGTTATATATAAATAAATTAACATTTGTATATGCACAAGAAATTGAATGTATCTGGTGTAATACAAGTTATTTATCAGAGAGTCGTTTTTTCCTTGTATTGGGACTCAAACGTATTCAGTGGTGACAAACATGCCTTCCCCTGCTCTCCATGTGCAGATAGCCATGTTACAGTAGTGAGAGAGATGCCTACAATCACTGTTATTACAACCTCTCTCCGTTTCAGGGGTGCTAATTAATCAAGCAGCATGTGTGTCAGTGAGCTAGAGTTAAAAGCTGAAAATGATCATCAGAGTGTTTATACGCCATTAATCCGAGTCATTTCCTCCCAACATCAGCAGAATAGCTTTTAGTGTTTCACATCGCAGTCGAACAAACATAATACCGCTCATCCTGCTGCGGGTGAAGTCAGAAGCACAAGGCCGCACATTTCTCTTCACATCCGCCTCAACCGCCGCACCCACACATGGATGTAAACCTGCACGCAATGTTTCCTGCTTTCTCACTTAGCGACTCACATACTTGCTTACACATGCACACACACTTACACGCGCACAGCAGAGTAAGCGAGGACTAATTAGGCCGCCTGTCCCAAGTCTTATGGGACAGTAAATGGGATCTGTTGGCACTGTAGTGTTCTTTTGATCAAGGCCTGTCAAACACTCCACAGCGCTGCGTTGTGGTAGAGAGCCTCTGGGGAACACACACACACACACACACACACACACACACACACACACACACACACACACACACACACACACACACACACACACACACAGTGAGCTAAAAATTAAGATTTGTTTCTCTACCTATTGACAGGTCTCTTTTGTTCTCAGCTGCTGTAGGATAAGCATAACAAGCGTAACTGCACTTCATAGCTGTGTTTATGGGTGGACGTAGTATGACTTGGATTGCCTCGTTTATAGGAAGTCATAATTCATTTGAAATGCTTTAACTTTCCCCGTAGCCGCATATTTAAGAGCTGTGTTATGGTGTGGGTGTTGGGTGAGGGTCTCTGCGAGAGGACGATTGTTGATGGTAATTTGGTGGAAAACATATGGGAGCAACTAGCTGTACCCACAGTTAACAATTCAACTACCTCAGTTTGAGGAAAATACTTAAGGCATGAAGTGATGGTTAAAGCCTGAAATGATTTCCAACTGTGAGGCGTATAGAGATTGGACTTCAGGGAACATCTCTCAAGTGTTGAGTTTAAAAGGAATGTCTTTTGAAAGTATTTCATTCATATTTACCGTCTTTGTCTTATTGTTGTTATTATTATTAAATGTCTTTTTATTCTTATCCTTTCTTTTGAAACTGAAAACATGGACATTATCTGTCACACTGTAGTTGTTATGCTAATGTGTTAGCAAACAGTTGCTTTTTTACTCACCCAGCAGACAGAGAACATTAGCATTCATTCGGAGTGATGTTTCTGACCACCTGTCAAATGTAATGTAACTGAATACACACTTTAAATCCCAGTTTGTAAGCACTGGTATTTTGAGGAGGTGAAACAAACTTAATGTCCTTCCACAAATTTTTTATATGAGTATCCCTGAGATTAAAATGATAAAATAAGATTAAAGTTTAATGATTCATGTGCGTGAATAAAAATATACTGTATTACCCAGTTAAATGGATTTAGGCTACATTTGCAAAGCAACGTGTATTTAATAAGCAACAACATATTAATGGTGGAGAGATGCTTCAGCAGGCTTTATGTTTTGTTATCAACCACAACATGCTCACGAGTATATTACTGCTGTAGCACATGAGCTGTTTTTCCATAGAATTTTATTTCCAAAAAGCAATCAGAGAAAAGTAAAACAAGCCAGTCAAGTACAACAAAACAAATCCCCCAAAGGGGAAAAAAAAAAAAGCTGATAAGACAGAAGGCCTGATGATATATATACAACAGCAGACATCTTTTTGGTGTTGCAGTACCAGTGAATCACTTGACAAAACTCATGGTATTCTTCACATCAGATCAAAACAAATAGCAAAATAAGGTTTATCTTTTAATGGACAGAGAAGGTTCTAAAAGTCAGCTAAGGCACACAGAGCCTCCCCGGAAAATAATTAACGGGGGAAACGTCAGTTCAGAGAAATTTGTGCAACAGTTGCTCAACATTACATTCCAGCAAGAACAACAACAATCTGGCATGTGATTTTCTCTGAGGCAAATAGGACAAGGTTGTTGTCACAGCTGTCCAAAAACACTGAAACAAGTTATGTATTTTGATCAATAAACACCATCAATTCACTCTTTGTGCCCAGTTATTGACACTTCAAAAACTCTTACTAATTCAATGTCATTTTACCACATCTGTATTTACATGTACAATACCTTTTAAACAATAGTTCAATACAAAATACCTATGTACATCTTCTTCATTTGTTAATCATTTTGTTACAAAATAGGACTTCCACAATGAGTTACATTTATTTAATTCACCTTTTTCCAAAACTGTCATTGAGCTTACATAATAATATGTATTGTGTGAAGTAATTGTTCTGAGCACGGTGGCACTATAAGTTAAAAGGTGGCAGCAGAAGCCAGCCAGTGAAAAAGAAAATAGTCCTTTACAGCCCAACCCCAGAAACTGTGTTGATTCGAGAGGGAGGGAGTGATAGCAATTATAATCGACACATCCGACAGAGAGGCAAGGTGAACTTGACATTAATGAACAGTAATGTCTCTTAATTTGCCTGTGTAAAAACACTCACTTAGCTTGTGTGGTGGCTAAACAATGTTGACAATCACAGATTGAGCTCCTAATTGGCTTCAGATGAAACTTATTTCAAAGTAAAACAAATATCGGACCGTACCTCTTGTTCAGGATGTGTTGTGGTACAGTGCCACCCTCAGTATAATCAACTTGTCTCAAATGTCCAGAGATTGTCTTGATGGCAGAAAAGGTGCTTCAAATGTATATAGAGTTGAAAAGGTTCCACGGACCCGATCTCATAAATGATGCGTTTTGCAATCAAGACACAATATAATATTCACTTGAAATTGTACATTATCGTCACAGCATGAAGATCAATACCACTCACTATCATTCTGAAACTGACAGGAACCATAAAACACCAAAAAGCACAGTTTCGCCTTCGATCCAGACGTTGTCCAATGTGTTCGATTGTGAAGAGAGTTTTTGTTCACCTTCTCTGTTTGGTGAGGTTGTCAGGTTGCTGACCTCTGACCTCACAGGTCAGGGTGGCTTTCTCTTGCGATGCACTTGGCAAACAGCCATGTAAGAAACCAAGACAAGAAGATCTATTCAGACAGGACAACACTGACTAACACACAGGTGCGGGGCCATAAAAAGGTACAGTATAAGTAATGGGGTGTTGGCCTTTGTAAATAAAGGCGGCTTTCTTTACAAAAAAATATTTATCATGCTGCCAAGGCAGCGTCGCAGTTATTTAGTCACTGACTAAAAATATCAGTATTAATATAAACTTATAAATAAATAGCGACTCATGGACTCACCCCCCCCTCATTCACACAATTTTTGAGACTTCATGTATAATCATGTACAACATAATGTTTCATTGAAATGACTGGAAGAAAGTAAAAAAAACAGATGACAGTGAAAACACGGATGAGAATTTTAAGGTCAGCTTGAGATAATTGTGTTTCAAGTTTGAGGCAGGTTGGTGAGAAAACCAAGACGGACAAAACTATTCTCTCTTTGTCCTCTGCCTGTCACAACATCTGGGTTTATTTAAAAAAAAAAAAACCTACACTATGTGAATGTTAAGTCTTAAAATACTATTGTACAACAACCACAAATGAAGCATTCATGAATTTAGAACGCTAAAATTTCTACAGTAAATTTCTAGTATAATCCAAATAGGTTTAATTACTTTGAGAAGGCCTCTGTATTTGCATTTTTCTTTTTCTATATTTATGAAATCTGACTGCAGCAGATGGTTCGGTTCGCCCAGCCACAACAGTTCCACATTCTAATCAGACACTGTACTGAAAAAAGTTATGCTGCTGTTACTGATTTATTCTACTGATTTACAAACGGAGTCACTGAACTATCAGACACTCAAGAGTTTTGAAGTAATTGGCTTTGAAAATGCTAAAATATTAAAAAATATTTTAGCATTATTAAAATAAAGTTCCTTCATAAACGGGAAATTTGCTTTTAATGGTGCTGCATTTGAGTCGTATCAAAATAATCTTTTTTGACTGTTTGGGTGTATCTGAACGCTCGGATATCATCTAATTTTGTTTATATTGACATACACTTAAGGAGGCACGTTTAATTCAGTACCAGGCTACCTCCTCGTATGTCTTACAGCTTAGGCCTTTTTCGGCAGAACTTCGTCTGCAACCAGTGTCGACAATCCACACTCACATGACCGCTGTGCCCCGTGCAGGGCTTAAAAGCTGACTTCATAATTCATTCAGCAGCAAAATATATGCTCGAAAATTGCAACGTTTGATCACAGTAAAACTCAGCCATGAGAAGAAAAATAAATACACTGAGAAACTGAAATAGCAAAGCCAGCATAATCCCCTAACAGGAGGAACCCCGTGGGAGGATCTGAAAATCATTCTCATCGCTTTCTTTCCAGACACCCTCACCAGCCTCCCCAAAAAATCCCCCTTTTCTTTTGTTTCCTTCTTCTCCTGAGACAGAGGAAGAACACTTTTCCTTCCCCCACCTGCAACAAACCCCTTAAATAAATAAAAATCAACAGTGAATCTCCTGTGCCGTGGCCTCCTGTCCAGCTGGAGGCCTCGCTGCTACCTGATGCGCCCGTTGGCGTGCGGTGCTCCCAGATGGGATTTGGGGTCTGGGCTCAGGGAGCTCCAAGGGTTCTTGGGGCAGGCCTGCATGACAGGGCAGGCGGTAGGGCCCACGGCGCAGACGTCGGCTGCCTCCCACAACTCGCCCACCAGGCTGTCTAACCAACGCTCGAGCTCCGGGCCGGTCAGGGCCGCGTTCCTCTTGGCCTGCTCCACATAGCCCAGGCTGACAGGGATGTTGAGCACCGGGTTGAGGCCGTGGAAACTCTGCTCCATGTAGCTGTTCTTCGCTGGCCCGTTGTGGAGCTTCAGAGTATCCTCTGGAGAAACGTGGGAAGGAAGACAGAGAGAACAGAGAAGGAGATAGATGGTGCGTGATTGTAGAAGGGGAAAAGAGTTGAGGGGAAAGGGAGAAAAGGAAAAAGGGAGACATGAATGGTAAAATATCAAAGCAGAGAACGTGATTCGCTTTATTATTATCTGAAAAGCTTAAACTGGTTGCTAATTTGCTTGGATTGATTTTTACGACTGGACTCTCTAAATCCCATTCTTTGATGTGGTATGTCAAGCCACTGCAATGCTGATTTTTTGGAAATGGTCAGAAATGCTCAGACGCGCCCTCATTCTTTCTTTCCATGACGGTCCAGCTGGGCAGGAAGACAGCAAACGTAAACACAACTTAAAACACTTTCTCCACCCTGAGCTCTAGTGAAGCTGTAAATTCCTCACTGGTCCTCTAAATGGGGAGCTAGCCATCCTTTCAAAGCATGGCTGAGCAGACAGCAGCGCTTTCATGCACTGGTGACAGAAAGATGCAGTCAGACATGAGGTGCTCCATCAGGCAAGGAGATGTCCAACCCATGCCAGCTAGCTTTGTGGTAGCAGATTGTGTTATGAAGTCATGCATCTGTGTAGAGTTTTGCGTTTTTGTATAAAAATGTATATTTGTGCATGTGTGTGTGTGTATGCATGTGCCTGCTGCTGCCAATGTGGGTGGAAGGCCACGTCATAAAGTTTTACTGGCACTGCATGTAGGAGGGAAACCTGGTGCCAGACATTGCAGTAAATTAAAGGCGGTGGATGGAACAGCTAAGACGAAAGGACACATTACAACACACACATGCACAGTAAGCCAAGCATACACAGAATTAGTACAAACTGACATAATACATAATGTATCCTTACATTGCAAAAGATGTAAAATATACGTTTATGATTTAACCCTACTTCATGTTGCATTTCTTATGGTACAGAATTAAAGGCACAGTCCTTAATCCAAATGTAAACCAAGGGTAGCCCAAACACCCATATATCTGACTGGATCCTGCTACCACTCCCTAATCAATTGACATCAATTGGTATTTTAATATACAGTCTAACACAAGGCAACGACCTAAATCAAAGTTATTAATGTTTTCTGATGCACTTAAAGTGGAACTATGTAACGTTTGCTGAACAGCGGCCACTGTGGCCATAAGTGGCAATTACAGTATATCAGAACATTGAATTTTCCACTTATTTCTGGTGAGGATTGCTATGTTTTACTTTTGTCATAAAACAATTGAAATGTTTATCTGTTAGAAGAGAGTGAACTATACAGCAATATCTATCTAAAGTTTGCTACCATTAGCCACCATAAGCTACTGGTTACACCCGGTTAGACCAGACCAAGTAAGTAGCAGGAATATTCCTGAGTGTACTGAATTGAATAAGGGTTCATTTTATTGCTTATGAATGCAAGTTTTCATTTTTAAGAGGAAGATTGTATTCTTTTTAAATTCAAAAATTACACATTCTTGCTTTAAGTATGTAATCACAGGAGTAAAACAGGCCTGTATTTTCAATTAGGACCAGTTAAGAAACACAAAATACTATAACTCAAACTCTTTAATCATGTATGTATATCATGAATATACCTCATATTTATATAGTAAAAAAAGGTTATGTTATGTAAAATGTTAATACACACAAGGAGCTCATTTACACTCAGTTTCCAGTTTATTAGGTATTCCTAGCTAAAACTGCTATTTACGAATAAAACGAACCTAAACAGCCATAAACCAGAGATGAATATTCAACTCACACTGCAACACAACAGACCCCCCACAGCGCCACTGAGACTCAGGTCAATCACAAAAGCTGTAACTTTATCTGTTGTTTCTCTTCATCATTAAAACGGCTCAGTGAGATTATTAAATGGAGAAAGGCACGATAATGCCGAAGCTAGCGTCTCAACTCTCATGTGACTTTCAGAGCAAACTGGCTGCTTACGGACTAGAACAATGCAGTCTTGCCCCTGATTCATGCTGTCTGATTGATTTAATTGTGCCATTGTTTTTGGAGGGCTAAGTGTGCTCTTGTTTAACACTTTGTTTAGTGTGTATGAGCAGCTCGCTGGGTTATTAAGGGTGACTTGATGACAAACAACCAGGGTCTGCAGAGGCCCAGAGGCTTGATTAGAAAGGGCATCACTGCAAATACAAGGCTCTGTGTGTGTGTGTGTGTGTATGTCTGCAGATATTTTAGAGCACCTAAACTAGCAATCATGACTTCACAGTGAAAGCAATACTCTGTGACACTGTATTGGTGTCAACTGAAAAGAAAATACTGAAAATGTAAACTGAATGTAGAATTTGTCTGTCAAACATAACCACTGTGTATTCAAGCACTGTATTTTCATTTACATCCTGTATATGAACTACTGAAAATACTCTGACCTTTAAAAAAAAAAGTTCTTTTAGAAAATTCATGAAACCAGTTCTATTAAAACAGGCTGAAATTATCCCACTGCAGTGGCTGTTTTTCTTTCTTTCACGTAAGAAAATATAACTTTTAGATCTCAATACGACAAAAATTACTTGAGATGATGGAGATTTTTGCAGTGCGTGAATTATCTAAAATCTTAATCTACAAAGTAACTAGTAACTATAACTGTCAGATAAATGTAGTGGAGTAAAAAGTATATATAAGTAATATTACCCTCTGACATGCGGAGAAGCAGATGTAATAAGCAGCATAAAATGGAAATACTCAAGTAAAAGAATGCAGAATGTCTTGTTTCAGAAGGTTATATTATTATATGTTACTGGATTATTATCACTGATGCATTAATGTGTAGCGTTTTACTGTTGTATCTGGTTGAGGTGGAGCTAATTATATCTACTTTTTACAGTGATGCTTAGTCTGGATCATATTTTATAAGATGACTGTACAGTATGTTATGTATAAAGTAGTATAAAATAGAAATGCTCATTAAAGGGACAAGTACCTCAATAATTTACTTAACTAAAGTTCTGAAGTAAATGCACTTTGTTACTTTCCACCAGTGGATACACTTGACCGTATAATGATACAAAAACCACAAAATACAGCCTTAAAAATTAGCAACCAACTCCTCTGTGAACAACACAGCAAATAGTCAATGCTTCACAGATATAGGATTTATTGCAGGGCTGTTGTATTGCATTCCACTGTGTAGGTCTTATTTTACCCATGCAGTGCAGGGCTTCCACCCAATCTAGATATATAGTGAAATGTTTGGCAGTTAGAGTAACACCTTAAGTACTTTTTTGATGAATGATTAGCTGTTGTTGAGGAACAGCACAACAGTGCAATAAGTCTAGCAAGGCTATTTGTACAAATAACACAATCAATAGTAATTTTGTATTTTAATAAAGCTGAAACAAATGGCAAGTGCTAGTTACAAATAAGCCTCATGACAATTACAGAGGCTATTTGTCTCTCTCTCACCTTGTCGTATGGGTTGGTGCTTATTATAGGCCAGCGGGGCAATAAGGAAGTGCATCTCAGCCACAGGGCTCCAGTGGTGCAGGATGCGGACGCTCCACACACCAGGCCGCAGAGGCTGGTTGAGCGGTGGGCGGTAGTGGGTGTACTCGGCGCTGGCGTCGATCAGAATGTCATAGGTGGCTGCGATGACATTGGTGGGATCGATCCACACGACTGTGACAGTGACATTAGGACCCTTACTCCACTTCTGCATTCCCACCGTCTCGTCCATGGGGCCCATCAGGCCGCCGAAGTTTCGGAACATACGTTCTTTGGCATCCCACTCTGTACCGATCTGACGACGGAAAAAAGAGAATAAGGAAATGAAAGAGAGATAAAACAGAAAGACAAGAGTGGGTGACAGAATGAGGTAAAAAGAACGACAAGGAGAGAAGCAACAGCAAAAAGCACAAGAGATGAGGGTATATAAATTCACTCCTGCTACTGCACATAGTGCACAGAGATCCCAACATACTCTGTGCATGCATCACCATTTCAACATACTGTTAAGATAACCAATATCTGCACTGAATTATCATGGGGAATAATCATCAGCGTGCATTTTTCATCAAACAGCACCACACTCTAGCCCAGCCCCCCGCACAGGCGTTATATAATGTTATAACATGCAGAAGCTGACAAGCCTGATTGTTTCGTCCTGCGTTTGAGTGTACTTGTCCACAGTTGCTGGTGCTGTATGCCTGAGTATTTTTTTGACAAGGAATATGTATTTATTATTATTATTATTACTATATTATCTTACTTATCTGTATATAGTCTAACAGCACATTTTTTCTGTTTATGTTTTTATTTCACACATGCTTTGGCAATGTTAACATCTGTTTCCCATGTCAATAAAGCCCAATTGAACTGAATTGAATTGACTATGAGAGGCAGGCTGAGGAAGGCGTATGACTAGACCCCAACCATATCCCCTTGGGGTGAAGATCAAATGCATCCCTGTTTGCTGTCTGAACACATTTCAGAGAGATAGAAAGAGAAAAGGAAATCAATGAGCAGCAGCATCCAGTGTGAGCTGTATTTAACCTAAACAGAAACTACAGTGGAGAAGATTACAATCTGACATCAGTGAAAAAAAACCCAGACAGAGGAAGACACTGTACATACTGACATTATATGCAGGGCGACCACATCCTTTTGACAGCAAAAAAGGGAATCTAGGGAGCACATTTCCATAAAAATAAGGTTTTAGTGCTTAAGAAAAGACCGAGAAGAAGGCTGCATTCTCTGTGACAATTTTGAGACAAAGAATATAAAATATGTAACAGATAATACCAAAGTCAAATATATCTTTGGTGAATTATGAGACATACAGCGCCTCTGGCTGCAGAACATGGGACTAGCTGCCAGCCTGCCGCACACTGGAGGACTGCCAGTGGAACAATGAGCCACTTTAAGATTATTACGTCCTGTAAGCTTATATAATTAACATTTAGTATGCATATGTTTGCAGGTTTGTTTGTTTGGTTGACTCTCTGACATTGACTGATTTTGTCAACATACAAAGATTCTTGAATTGAAATGAAATAAAGAAAAATAACAATAACAAGAAAAAAAAAGAGAACGAACAAAGGAAGAAAGAACAAATTACAGGAACAGGAAGAATACATATGTACAGCTAATTGCCTTTAATGTCTTCATTGCGGTCAAAACTGTAACTGAAGAGGTGTGATCTGTGTGGATCGCAGAGATTGTAAAACCGAGCGGTATGCAAAATGAGAGACATGGAACAATCAAGATTGATGGGATAGACGGGGCGATAGAGAGGGAGGCAACACACACACACACACACACTGACAGTGAAAGATGTCTGGGCTGTTGGCAGAAATGTGAGAGGGATGGCGGCTTTAGGAAGCGCTCATCCTTACAATGGTAGCTGATTAACACGGCCTCACCCTGCTGGACGATCAATGGCTGACTGGAACTGACTCTGTATTATATCCTTTGAGAATTGAGATTGCGATATACAGTATAAATAGACATTACTTGCATAAATGAGACAGTGTGTGTGTGTGTGTCTCTCGACCATCTGTAAAAGACACCTCACTTTCATCTCAATTATTGGACTGACCTCTGCCATTTCTGCCCCTCGGACCTTGGTTCTTTTCTCTTTAAATTACTAATCAACTCTCTTATCTGGGACCTCTGTAGCTCATTACTTCATTCAAGGCTGGCTCGCTGGCACACACTACATCCCTGATTGATTGGCAGCACTCTCGTTCTAAGCCCCAGAAAGAAATGAAGGAAGTATTGACAGAGGAATCTCACTGTAATCCACTGGGAGACAGCCTGCAGAAGGCAGACTAAAGTTAGAGTTGTGAGAGGGAGATTCTGACAATGTTCACATGCCGTGGGTAGGAGGGGACCCCCCCGAGACTTGCTTCTAGTTTTTTGCCCATCGTTTATTCGGCAATAAACATCAACTAAGTGCAACATAAATTATGCACAATTGGTGCAGCACTCCAAGTTTCACTTTTTTGGAGCAGTTTCAGGTCAGACGTGTGGGCAGCTTCCCTGCTTCACTCCAAAGGCTTTTCACTCTCTGTACCAACACACACACATATGGTGCATACTGTACACACAGGTTAATAAGGGGCACATGCAACTTGTTGACTGGATGTCTGCCTCATGGCCCAATCCATACCCTGGCTACTACAGAAATACTGGGCAGAAGAAGGCAATTCCTACTAAAAACGTGCAAAATGCACAGTATTACACATTGACCTATTGTGTTCTTATGCAGAGAGCTTGAGGTCTTTATGCCCACACAAATACACGGCATTGTGTCCACATCAGCTGAAAGTTTGCCGAAATGTTTAAAACTACATTCACAAAATGTATCGCTTTAAATGCTGCTATTATTCCTTTCTGTGACTAAGGTATCGATGTCTTGGTGGTTCAATCCAAGGTATATTTGCAGGTAATAGACAAAACCACCGGTAGCAAGAAGTTCTTTCTTCCAGTATGAAAGTGGGCCAAACAGGGATTAACTTCTGGCCCATTTCAGCCTCAGCCTATAGCTTATGATGACCTCCACACTCAACCTGCCCCTTGCTGCTTCTACCCAATAAGCTTTTGCTTGAGACCGATACTCAATCAAGCCTTGTGACCGCTCACCAAGTCAGAGGCTTATGATCTTCTTTCACTTATAGCTATACTTAGAAGAACATGCTTTTGTGGAACTAATGCTGATCTGGCAACCTCACTGTGACCCTTTTCAATTACTCCCATCTCACTATCGTCTGTTTACTCACACTTTCCACTCACTTGAACCAATTATTCAGATTTTCTATTCATAACCAATAACAACTAGCAACCAAAAAACAAAAACATTGTTAATTTCAGTAGATTTAACCCATTGCTGTTGACCTGACAAACAGAAGGAGAAACTCACATCTGATAATGACTCATACATTATACATTTTACTTTTTTTCCACATTTGCCTCATCATTCATGTTGATTACCCATCTCACTTGTTTCATCCTCTGCTCAATCCTCTACCTGACTTAATAGGAAATATAAAATGCTCCCATCTCATAATCCAGCTCTATTCCAATTCTTCTTCTTCTATTCAACCCTTTTCTCCACGTCACCGGCTTCCCGGCGCCCACTCTCTAACACCTCCATTAAATAAGACAGGTCAATTTAATCAGGCAGCGGCATGGACAGTCCCAGTCTACATCTGGCCCTGCTTAAAACCATAGGGTATGAATGCCCCTAGAGGCTCCATTCAGGGTTATAAGTGGCACTTTTTGTGGGGGTAATCAAATACAGGTGTTCACCAGCAGCACCGGAAGACTCCCCTGGGGCATCGTTTACACTACTGAGGGATTATGGGTAAGATGGCTGGATGCTTGTTAATAAAGATGCACTGTGGAGAGATGTATGAGGAAGAAAGGGTGGAGAACAGAGAGTGACAGGACATTTTCTGTTGTAAAGATGCAAGCTGAGAGTTGTGAGATGCATCAAAACAGACTTAAATGAAGAGTTTGACATTTTGGGAAATGTGCTTATTCGCTTTTTTACAGAGACTTTGATGAGAAGATTGATACCACTTTCATGTTTGTATGAAACATATGAAGCTACAGCCAGCTACAGCTGGTTAGCTTAGCTTGGCATAAAGAATGGAAACAGGGGGAAACAGCTAGTCTGGCTCTGTCCAAAGGTAAGAAAAGATCTGCCTCCTAACACTGCTCCAGCTCACTAGATAACACATTATGTCTTGTTTATTTAGCCAGTAAAAAATGAAAAAAGAAGTGTGAAAATGAAACGTTGAGAGAGCCAAGCTAGCTAGCTTCCTTCTGTTTCCAGTTTTTGTTCTAAGCTAAGCTAACCGGATGCTGGTGGTAGCTTCATATTTACTGTACAGACTTGAGTGGTATTTGTCTTTTCATCTAACTCTAGGCAAGAAAGGGAATACGTGTATTTGTCTATTTGTTTAAGCTGTTGATACAAACACGATAACTAGTTAGCATGTTTGTCTGTGGTCTGCTATGCACTTGACGTATGCCTAATGAAGGGAAAAGTAGAGGTCTATTTTCAAAATAAAAATGAGATGAAACATACACTGGCCACTTTGTTTTCTCCTAAGAAGGCCACTTTTTTCTCAACAATACATTTCAACTATGTACACTCTGAGCAAATATTCTTTCCTTGCTTTGAAATTGTACTCCAAACAACAACTTTCTCTTTGCAGATGAGACAGGAAGAAGTCACATTTAATTGAACAAAACTTGAACAAAAAATAAAAATCACTTGTCCACCTCTCCTGAAACTGTTTGTGCTCTAGATCAACCTCTCTTTTAGGTTTAGAAGAAGACATATGGGTGTCAGGTACATCATGTTTACATTATGCTGATAAAATTGTACATCGAGGCTCAGTTTGATAAATATCTATCTAACTAATATTCTACGTGAAATAAAAATCCAACTTTTAGGCTGAGATTTTGCAGATTTGTTAGTAAATGAAATGATTACTCTGCAGACTGGGGGAAATCATAATTGGGTAGAAAACAATAAAAATAAATCCTAAACATGTTGGGGCCTTATGAAATTGAATTGATGATATATAGTATATGACTTTTTGTGAGACAGACAAATGTTGATTCAACTCTTTCATAATTTTCGAGGTCGTAGGTTGCAAAGATTTTGTATTGGATTACTTTACATCATAATGTGTTGCTATTATTTGCCACTCCCTGTATATCCTCTAGTACTATACATGTGCATATACATTGTGGTAAAACAAGGACTAAACCATCAGTCAAAGTCAGTCATTCTACTGTATAAGATTCCAACAAAGGGTAGTATACCTCTCAATGTCAAGTCTGACTTGAGGTGAAATACTAATTTTAACTGTGTGGGCTGTAAGTGGTCCCACACTAAATCATGCTGTAAAAAGGCCTATAAAGGCAGCTGGAAGGCGGCAGTAGAGGAGTGAAAAGAAAGACATATCTGTCTCCCTTTATATCTAAAGGAGGACAGGGAGCACATTGTTAAGCCAACCATATGGTTTATCTAGCAAACTCTAGCGTATAGCTTTAGTATAATGGGTCATATCTGCTAAGTTGACAAAAAGCACAGAGCTACTGCTGCTACGCCGTGCTGTCTTATTTAAGCTCTTTCTGCTCTTTGAATGACAGATGGACAAACTGACTGACTGACAGCCACAGCACAGTGCCAGACAGTGAATGCTTTCTCAGGCTGAGCATCCAGATAAAAGCCACAGCTCACATCACTTTTCTGTCACTCACGGTTTCATAGGCTAGACACACAAACAGGGCTTAGTGAGAGGGACCGGTGTGGCGACTGGCCGTCTGGACCCCTTTGAGTTCACTTTGAGACCACTGGAAGAGGTCAAACAGGGTCAGGGTGTGTCCAGGTGTATGAGTGTGGTCCATAGGCACAAACAAAGCAAACAAATTAATTCACAATTTTGTTGACATTTCTGCTTCCTACAAAGCTGTGCATGATAAACCAGAGGAAAAAGGTCAATTTACATTCACTCAGTTAATTTTGTCCCGTTTAAGAAAACACTCTGTGGTTGTCACATCACAGCCGAGCTGCTGTGTCCTAAACAGGCGTTGTGGTAAACAGAAACACAGATTAACATAACAAGACAATCAAGGGAAGCATTCCAGTGTGAAGGTGAGAAGACGTTCTATTAGGAAACAACAAATAAGCTGCACATGAAGCGCTCATCCCTATAAACTTGGATGAATTCAATCAATTTACATTTTACAAGGCCATTACAGGCACCAGTTTAATTGTGTGTAGATGCACTGCTATGAGTCTTGGCAAGGTCGCCATAGCAATGAATATAAGGTCACCATGGCAATGTGCTGTATATCTCACCTCGAATTATATGCACCACGATGTGGTGCTTAGGGTTTTACTGGAACTGATTTCCTGACACTGGCAATGGCTGAGTGATTGTTTTGTGACTCATACCAGACAAGTGACTTAAATGTAAATTTAAAATAAATGCTACGCCACGCAAGCCTACATGCTGACTCACCTCTGCGAACTGCAACCTGCTGAATGTGTTGCTGGGAGGGGTGGTTAGCTTGAAGTTCTTCTTGGGTGCCACCCAGGTCTCCATGGTCTCCAGCTTGCTAGTGGCCAGATTGGTGGCATGGTGCTTGACCAGGTAGCCCTGGAACTGGTCTGACTGGAAGTAGAGGTGCACTGACACCGGGTGGCCCATGGGGAAGTACCTGGCAGAGCAACGAGAGAGTGAGAATCCATCAGCAAATCGAATACCTGCTGACCTAGCTGCTGAGGCGCTTTTCAGGGCCAACAGCGTAAGAGGAGAAGAATATCTAGATTCATCTGGATAACGTCTGCAAGGAACCAGCATTGGACATGCTAATGTATGCTCGTAGTGAAGATTAGAGGAGAGTCAATGTGCTCTGTAATTGTGTGACATGGTGGACATTAATTCAGTGACCTTTAACAGAAAACCAATTGGTCAAAGACGTGTTGACCATGCTGATAATTCCCATTAAGCATTGGGTAACCGGGGTTTTAAACTATTTTAATTCTTGTACATTAGAGTATATCAAGATAGACATCAGATAAGTAATGGATTAGTGAACAGTTTATTAAAGCCCAAGTACCTTTGAGAACTTCTAAGTAAGTAAATAACAAACTTCCACTATGCTAATTATTGCTTTATAATGTGCTGTTTGCTTCGGCATGTGCTCTGGTTCTGAAGTGGAAGGGATGGTTAAAGAAGACGTGACAGTCGAGACCACAGCGTTCTGCAGGCTACAGAAAATTACAGAATAGTCATGGGTTGTATTGGCAGCAGATTGAGATTAGTCAGAGTTCTGAACACACACAGACAATCCAACTAAACACATTACAAGTCTGCTGAACAAAGTTGAACTGGGTCATCCAGTCAGCTGAAGCCGAATGAAGGTCTTGCCCCTCTGATTAGTCTGTTTTTTGTTTGTGTGTCGCTTCATACGTGGCGGAGGGCCGGCCCTCGGGGCAGCCAGCCTGGGTGACTTCTGGAAAAACAAAAAAGGAGCCAGGGTGGGCACTGCTGGGGAACGCTCGACAGCTGCTATCTGCACACGTCCTGACTCCTTCTCGCCCAGATTTCTCATCTTTCGTCTCTTCTGCTTCCTTGAATTCGTCTTTATTCCTCCTCTTTTGAACACACACACGCACACACAGATTAACACACACACTGTCCCTCCCTGCTCCCC
Source organism: Siniperca chuatsi (assembly GCF_020085105.1). Classification (NCBI taxonomy): domain Eukaryota; kingdom Metazoa; phylum Chordata; class Actinopteri; order Centrarchiformes; family Sinipercidae; genus Siniperca; species Siniperca chuatsi. Next base: position 25,351,325 of record NC_058044.1, on the reverse strand, counting down.
AGTGCCCATGGCCTCATCAGTATTCCACTAAAGGACCAGGAGTCAACCCGTCCCGGTAAATGCTACCCTGACAAGCGGAACTGCAAATATTTACACCCACAAGGATAGCAGTGCACACTCCCTCCTCTCCTGCTCCCTTTCCCTGTGTCTTTTTTCCTTTCTCCTCCTTCTCGATTGTCCCATCTGCTTTCCCCTCTTGGCTCCTCTCCTCTCCCCTCTTCTCCTTATTTCATCCAGCCTTCTGTCCTCGTCCCTCGGCTCTCGCTCCCCCCTGCTCTGCCTTTCCCAAAAGAGCCGTGGCTGCCAGTGTGAGAGGCAGTGAGCAGGGGTCAGAGCGTAGCCTGCACAGACGCTCCATTCAGGCTTTTACTCCACAGTCTCTCCTATCGAGTCACAGTGGGCTGCTAAAAGAGCCAAATCCCTCTCTGTGGCCTTTTCCTCTCTCTCTTGCTGCAGTCTCACGCTGAGGCTGACCCATCCATCTGTTGGTAGCACATCTGAATTCTACATGCATGCAAAATATGTGGCCACACACACACCATATGTGGCTGTACTTGAGACTTCAGACCAGGACTCAAAAAAGACACAAGTTGCCAGAGCGAGGACTCATCTGCTGGGACTTAGTTTAGACTTCAAAGCAAAACCTTGATCGGTTAATTACCTGGCTTGATCAGTAAGATTCCAGATCAATGAAACATAAATAATCCATGCCAGGCAGGCTATGTGTGGATATGCCACACACACACTGTGTATTTAATTATTAGGCCTATAAACCAGAGTGTGGCTGAATTAAAAGAGAATCACAAGGCTCATTTTACTTTTTATTTGTCCTTTTTGTTCAGCTTGATCTGAATGATGCTTCATTGCAGCTGTGACTCATTGTAGCTCACATTATTTATGTATGAGGTCCTGATATTTGCTCATATACTTCATAAACTTGTATCATTTACTTATCTTGCAGCATATTGAAGATTATTAGTCATCCCTTTTTCTCTGTAAGAATTATGAGAAATCATTCATGGCCTCCACCCAGTCATGCTGCAGTGATCAATTTATAATTTTATTATAACACATCATAGACCAGACAGGACAGACAGTATGGCTGTCTGACACTTTGTGTTAAATTATGACATCCTCCAGACTACAATATCATATGACAGCATATGTAACACAACTTAACATGGATATGTTAGCCCCAGTTTGTGCCTCTCATATATTACCATTACATTATACATACAAGTCACAGAGCATGTTGGCAATGTTTGAAAAACCCACAAGGTTGTTTAACAACACTTATTGCTACTCTGACAGTATTTCCAGAATCCTTAAAGACTCTTCTAACCATCTGAATCTAAAAATATTCTGTCTGTTTGCACTCAAAAAAGATTTTTAACCTGTTTCTCAAGTTATGACTGTATCTCCTAATCCTATGTCCCTGCTCTTTTTTAAAACACAAACAATCAAAAAAAGAGCATTATTTTGTATAGAAATATAAAATACTGGATAGAAACCTTAATATTTACCAATATAACTGATAATAACATTTTAAATGTTGATTCACGTTGTACAAATTGAGCAGAGATATGCCATTTCCAGCAACCACCTTTGTGTGGATTACAAAAAAGAGGCGCAACTTCAGAAACGGGTTAAAAATCTTTGTTATTGTACAGCAGATGGAATATTTTTTTAATCCAGATGGTCAGAAGAGTCTTTTCAGAACAACGCTGAGTGATCTTAAACGACATACTGGGTTTTTTTAAAGATCACCGGGGATTTTATTTTTCAGAATATCAGGTGCTTTTCTGTGGGACTCGAATGGCTTGTTAATACATGAGAGGCACAAACTGGGGCTAATGATAGGTAAGCTTACAGGTTTATTTTTTGTTAACTCTGTCATTCGCTGTGTAAATATATGTTGCAGGCTACTGTAAAAAAAGAAGTATTTATATAGTCCTGGCACTGTGTACCTGTAAGCAATATCTGCTTTTCACATATTCTGCTGTGCTATTGGTCATTTCAGAAAGGTGGGCACGCACCACCTAAATCATTCTTTTTATTATTAACCCGCCTTCTCATCTGTGTTCAGTTAGCTCCATCCCAAGTAAAATGCAATGAAAGAATTTGGACTCAGCTATGTAACAACACCATTACAACAGCTTTGCACCTCACAGACTTCATCCTGCTGGTTGCATGTGAGGACACACGCATGAGGTGAGACTTCAATTTGTGTGTGTATGCAATACATACACATGCATACACATACACATCAACAGGATCACTCTTGAGTTGCTTGTACACAGATACACACATGCAGACATTTACAGTAGTTCTCTCTATTTCCTGTCTTTTGACCTTTGACCTCTCTGCCATCTAAAATTGCTTTTAAATGTAATTGTTAAAGACTGAGGTTGGCTTGTTTGCCGTAAGGAAATGCTTTTTCTCACAGGCTTATCTCCTAGAAATGACAGTGATTTGGAGACCCCCCTCTCTGTTAGACATGCAAAGACACACACATCTTTCCCTTGGTCTGCTCTTGCTTTCTCTTTTAACAGATGCAGCGTATGAATAGAAACAGCTGGTTTTGAGGTTTGACAGATGGAAACATGCTTCCTTTCTGTGCTCGGCTTTACCCGCAGGACTTTACAGAATACCCACAATGCGGGGGGGAGAATCGGTTTTGTGTTGCTTCGATTTATGCTACAACAGCAAGTGACGCTGCACTCAAAGATGCTATCAGTTTACCTGATGATTTCTGAAACGTTCTGAGTAGAACAATATGAATTGGCAGTTTGGATTGCTACCAACAAAACTACAACATCCATATTGTTAAAACAACTGCTTTCCTTCATGCTATGCCCCATCTTTTTCTGTTCTCCTGTCTCGTATGTGGGAAAGTCATCTTACTGTTTGTTGATGTCATTAAGATCAACATAAAGATGTCATCTTAATGTTTGCTGCTACTGTAGGTGTCGTGTGTGTTTGCTTTATCTTTTGTGCGGCGGTAAGATGCTTTTTATGAGATGCATGGGGCTTTCTGTCACACATACACAAATTAGCAATTTACACTTCTGCTTTCTGTTTTGAATCAACATATTTAATTTGTCGCTGTTTTTTTAATCACTGTGTGTCTGGGCTTCATCGCTGTTTAAATAAATTAAAGGAAAGTTAACCTAAAATACTCCTACACCAGATGCTACAGAAAACATATGTTGTTAAAAACCCCTCACTGAAGTACATTAAACATGAAAGCATAGTGTGGTTTTCCCTTTTCATTTTAACCACATTACGTATGTTAACAGCACTGGAATGCATATATTTCTGCTAATAATACTCTGGCCTGAAGGGACAGCTTTCAGTGCTGTGACCCATACAGCCTGAGTGTCATATTATGTTACAAAATGAATAGCATTACCCAGAGTTCTCAGCTGCTGATTGGAACCACTCATTGTTATCCTATTTCCATGACATGTGATCCCAGACAGAGACGATGCATCAACACAGATACAAAAGGTTTTAATATATGTTGTGGTTTCTTATGCTAACATGGGTGTGGCTGGCTTTTGAGAGTAAACACAAACTGAAGTGCACCTGTGGATGTAGGTGCAGGTGTGTCATGATGCTGTGATACTGATGATGATGGTGTGTGTAGATGGGGAATAGAAGTATTTGCATAGGTGAACGTGCATGTGTTTACAAAACTAATTAACCTGCAGCTGTGATCCTTTGGGTTCCCCTGCAGCGAGGCGGCAGCTCTGGCCAGGCCCAGTCGTGAGAAGGAGTGGTAGTATGTGAGCTGCGTGTCCGACAGACTGGCCACGCCATCTGGCTCGTCATACACACTCTCCCAGTACGAGTTCAGGCTCGGCGTTCCCTGGGGAAACGGTCCAAACAGGTAGGCGTCCAGCTGGTTCACTATCTCCTGGTTCACGCTGGCTTCAAACTTCCTGGCAAAGAAGGTGGGCCGCACCGTTTGCTGCAGAGAGAAAGGGAAGGAGGGAGGGAGGGGAACATAACAGCAAAGCAGGGAGGGATGAGGTAAAGAGAAGAAAAAAGAAGAAGATTAGGAAATGGTGGAAAAGGGAACAAATTTGATGTGTTATGTGTGTGTGGTAGTGATGTGTGGGCAGAGAGAAGAAAGAGAAGGTAGAGTAGAGGTGATAGAAGGTAGCAGATAAAAAGGAGGCAAATCCTTTCTGTATGAATATGTGAATGTATATATATATATATATTAAACTCTCCTCAATCTCTCTCTTTCATTTATTTGTAGAACAAATGGTCTATATGTATTAGATCTTGTGTTCTCTACAGTAGTTCCAACCCTGGGGGTTAGGACCCCTATAAGGGGTTGCAAGATACATTTGAGGGGTCGTGAGGGGATTGAAAGAGTTCTCCACCAATGTAGCATTTTTTTAAAAAAAAAGAAAAAAACAACTCCACCGCCCACAGTTTGGTCAGAGGTACAGATGTTTGGTAAGTTCACTTCTTTCTAACTCCACAGTGACATCACTTGAGGCAATTTATCAAACTTCACGCAGCTCCCTCTGGAGCCACAAAAGGCTTTATACAACTTTTTCCACATAATAAGTAAGTTAGTACCCTCCAAGACCTGTAAACAGACTTTGATGTGTAAAATTGGTACAGTTCCCCTTTAAGAAAAGAGGAAAGCAGTACATTTCTGGTACACAAAGTCAGGCTTTCCTTTTCAGACTGTCCTCTAATATTTGCTGTTTTTGTAAATTTACTGGATAAATGTGCTTCTTCAAGATTCCAAAACTGAAAAAAAAAACAAAAAAAAAAAAAAAAACCCAGTCCAAGTAGTACACATATGCAACCGGTGACGAAAGCTCGCAAGTAAACATTACTTTGTTTTAAGGGGTCACAAGCCAAAAAGGTTGGGAACCACTCTTTGTGGTTCCCATGAGTCAATTTCCCATTACTCCCGTTTGTCAAAACAATGCACTCACTATAATATTTGAGTTAACAAGGAAACTACCCATCGTAAATACCCTGTCTTACCCCTGCAGACAGGATGGGGGGAAACATAGGCAGGCTATTTAAAGGTTAAGGAGAAATTGAGGAGAAAATAAATTACCCAATGAGAGAGGTCTAAAAAAAGTTAATCACATCACAATGCAACAAACAATGAAAAGATTTTGGGTGCATTGCTGGAGCTGCAAGTCACTCAGGGCATCTGTGTCAGACAGCTCCATTACAGGAATGATAGTCAATGTTTGGCTGAAGATGCCATACATGTCTTTGGAGGCACAAATTGACGCCTCATAAGCATCTGCATGTAACTCGATACAGCAGCTGCATGTTTTTTTTGGTACTGTCCTTTTCCCTTTTCTGTATTTATTCATCCATTCATCATCTCTTTTCTCAACACTTCTTTGTATTTGTCGCGCTGTCTGGCCTCCTCCACTCCACCCATGTCTTTCTCACCCTCTCTGTCCCTGCCACACTGTTGCTTGTGTGGTTGATGGTGCTTCACGAAATCTGCCGCCTCCACAGCTTGGCTTACGCACAAAGACATCTTTTCAGTCCCAGACACACAACTATTTACCGATAGTTACTCAGCACCGAACACCTCAGTGTTACCTGCTAAAAAAAAGAAAAAAAGGAGACCTAATCATGCTGCGGCACACTTCAGCTTTTTCTCATGCCGGAGCGGCGACTGTGGGATGTTGGTGTGGCTTCACACGGCACCAGATGATGCATTAACCTTGTGTGATCGGCTACAGATGAAACAAATGAAAGACGAAGGAGGGAGGTTTTGGTGTTTGCACATTCTCAGCTTTTGTGCGTTCTGACATGCCCTCGGTGCAGTCGACTGAAAGCACCAACCTGTCACAGCTTGTCTTTCCAACAGACTTCCCAAATGCACCTCATTCTGAAACACATTACTAAATAATGATGCACTAAGACAAAAGGCAAATCACTGCTCTCCCTCTCCAGAACAACCCCCTCCCCTGGTGAGTGCACTTCAAAATCACTATGTGGGAAACTCGTCAGTTGTACCTTGAATTATTCTTCTCATCTGCAAACCAAATTGAAGCCTATGTTGCTTGTCTGTATCTTCCCCAATGCTAAGGTTCAAAGGGAAACTCGGATCGTGCACTCAATGGGATATTAAGTCCTATTAATACTGGGGCCTGGCTGGCTTCAGGAAAGGCTGCTTTGTTCCCAGGGTTGGACTTCACTGATACCATGCTGCCAACCAGACCCAGCGGCAGTGCCAAGGTAATGTGTTGGCACTTAACTGCCAGAGACTGAGGCGAGACAGACGGCAGACAGGTCTGGCAAAGGGAGAACTGAGGTCAGCATGACAACTTTGACTGGTATGTGAAGGACAGGAGAGACGAAGTGAGTCACAGTACCTAAAGGATATGACTTGAAGTGATATTCAACTATGGCAGAACGTTTTCACTTGTACCGTAGCTTTTACTTTTTAGGAGGACATTAAAAGTCAAACTGCTGTACTGACTTTCTCTGGGGTCCTGGAGTCACTGCCACTCATTCGCTTTCATTTTGAAAAGCTAACCAACCCTCTTCTCTCCCTCATACTCAAGGCAAAGAGGATCTAATTACTATTAATTTATTTCCCCTTTCAGGGTCATACTAATCGAGACATAATTTTGCACATATTGATTGTGAAAGCTGTGGGAAAAGGCAGGATGCTGAGGTTGAGAGGACAGACCTTGAGGGCAGAGAATTTTGAGATTGACTGCTGCTGATTTCCTACAATTTACTGAGGTGTGTGTGCTGCAAATGTCCAATGATGTTCACTTTAATTTTTCTAAGTTTTTAGGTTTGTCTGATGTCTCTCATGGACATCGGCTGGAAGATATGGCCTTTTATCTGGAGCACTTGAGTTAAGCCCAAAAAAATAGAAATTCGTCACTTTTACTCCTACTCACAGATGTAAGAATAAAACATATTGATTGACTTAAAAATGCTCTTAAATGTATCTTGATGATGTATCTTTTTGATCCATAATATTTTTTTTCTCACTCATACTTTTTGACACTAGCCTTTTAGCACAGCCTTAAGAGCATGCCACATTGCATTTCCCTACACATATTGTTTGTGTACTGTATGTGATAAATAAACCTTTGAATCCTTGGATATTACACTACTTCTTTGCATTTCTAAGGGGTGCGAATGACATGATTAAAGCAGGTATTGATTTTGTTTGCATCCTTTTCTGTGCATATTTTTTATTTTTACCTGCTGTACCTCGTCAACCTCCTGCTTACTTTCCTCAAATCTCTAGTGAAGCTCTATTTTTGATTCCATCTTGGCAAAAACCTATATGATTGGAGGCTTCTTGTTGTTAACATCATGTGTTAATAGCTGCTTGAGATATTAGAATGAACAACATAGCAGATGTAGGGGAAATACATGTGTCTGATTGGTTATTCCAGATTTGAACATAAATGTGATTAATCATGTGATGACTTGAAAGCTTAAAGGTTCATCCTGCACTTCAATGTCAGTAGGAGTAAGTCACGTTTCCCCCCTTTTTTCACTTTTAGTGAAGAACATTTTTGTACTTCTAAGCTGGCTCTTTGGAGCATTCTTCTTTTGCAACTTTATTTTTTATTGATATTTTCAGGCTAAAAGAGTGGGTTGACATGAGCAACACAATACTTGTACAGGAACAGCATCTTTCAATGTAATGGGTTACATCTTGTAGGCACATATAAATAGTAACATTTCCCCATTTTTTCTACATAATATTTATATCGTAATCTTGAGATGAAGGCCAATTTCTCCATTCAGTTTCATTGGTAATTGCAGTCAAGTCATCGTTGGAGGGTTTGCCTGCTGCTATTTCTCTGTGATGGCTTTCTTGCTAGCAAGTATAAAAGAAATATTCAACCTGCGGCTTAAGTTTATTGGGATTTTGCCCTGGTATTATGCAACGAAAGAGCAATTTTATTATTTATTGTTATTTATTATATATTATACTATACTTTATTATATTTTATATTCTATGCTATATTGCTGTACTATACTATATATTATGTTATACTATACTACTACATTTCACCTTATATTCTATATCCCATACTATATTATGTTAATATGATATACTGTTTTATTGGATTGTCTACCATATCATATTTCTGTAGTAATACAGACAAACACTAAGTATCATTACTTCATCATATTATATATTATTCTGGTGTACACAGTTATAGTAGATGGTACCATATAACAGTATTGCACTATTACAGTTTTTTACGATTGCTAAGATACAAAAACTGGTATTTGTGGCACAATTACTGAAACCACTAACTCATGTAGCCTATCTATTGACCTGAGCTAAACCATAAGCACATTCTCTGCTTTACGCAATTCTAAAAAAAAAAAAAAAGTAAGCTCACCTCTTTTGTGAGAACTCTGCAAACATGGAGGCAGTAAGAGCGAGAGGAAGATAAAGAGAGAGGAGGAGGAGGGCGAGGACAAGAACAAAGAAGGGGACCAGACAATATATGGAGACATATTTCCAGCGACATTAGGACCACTTGAGTGGACCATGTCATAAATCATGGCCTGACGATGAGGGAGGCTGAGCAGAGAGTCCAGCCCAACCTGAGTCGCTACACAGTAGCATCCAAAATACGGACATTTAGACTGGAGAACAAGTATGTCTTTCTACACTAGACTGTAATTGTTGAGCATCATTCTGCATCACAGTACAATACAATGTAGTTCTACAATATTAGGTCTATGCTCCTCAGTGAACAAAAAAGAAGTGGTATAGTGCTGTAAAGTACATGTATTAGTTTTGATGTTACTGTGTACAGTATGGCAGTACAGTATGTAAAAAAGAACCTCTGTGGGCGGCACCTGCCTTGCCTCTAGCTTTGACTGAATATGTTTACCATTGCACTGTAATTTTACTATTTTTGTTTCCGTGAGTTTACAGTAACATATTGTATTGATTACTGTACTATAATTCTAATTTTCTTGTGTTTATTTGTTGTAAAAACCTACAATGGCAAAAAATAAGCTGTATATTTTTTTTTTCTGAAGCCTTTCTATTTTTGTGTCTTTGTCTTTCTATGTGAGTAGATGTACTGCACTGGAACAATCTTTCAAAGAAGCCTGTATGAGAAAATTAAAAAGGCATACAAAGTACTAAAGACAGCAGTGTTTTGTATGAAGTACACAAGTGTGTTGTTGCTGCTTTGAAAGAGTAATTCAAATGGTACATGTGTGTATAATTTTGTTAGTTGCAAAAATGCCATTTTGAAGGATTGTTAGGTTTTGATTGCAGTTTCATTTTGACAGAGAAGTGAGATGTTTATCTCCAAGTGTTGTGTCTTCTTTGGCTTGTGTGTAGAGTTTTGACACAATGAGCCAAATTCCGCAACAAGTGTGTAAGCAATCTCAAAAAAACTAACTTGTATTCCAAATATTTCATTATCTCTTAAAAAAAACATGAAAATATTCAAGGCCAACCACAAAAAAATATTAAAATGGTCAGCCTTTTTTTTTTTTTAACCACACTACCTTCTGCATTCGTTGGTCCCTTTGTAAAAGTTTAAATTCTTAGTTCTTTAGATCATTCCTATGTGTGATTCTTAGAAGTTAGATAAATATGGGCCCTGACTTACTAGTGCCACTAGCTCTGCTTTTGGCCAGTTGACTGATTATAAAAGGTTGCAAGCAAAAAGAGATTTTCTCTACATTCATGTTGTGTGTTATTATTATTACCTGGAAGCGGTGGAAGTCTGCAGGCTTGAAGTCATTAGGGGAGCATCCACACCAATCGACTATGTGCTTGTACTGGCACTTACAGCCCAGTTTACGGTTCCAGTTGGTGATGCGCAGGTTGTTATCCACCATGCTCTCACAGTGGGCACTGTTCTCCAGCACCGTGTGGAAGAACGACTGGGTATTGAGAAACAGAAAGGGGGGCAGAGACAAAATTAGAAAATGTTATACCCCTTTTTATTTTTTACACAATTCAATTCACAGTGTGGAAATAGAGTAGCAGCAGAGAAAGTTCATGACAAAAAATTCCCCACAGAGATCATTTAGTTCTCATCCAATCCTTATATACGGCTGGAAAGTCAGCCTTTACATCTTGCCTTCACTTTATGATTTTATGTCCGCCTCCGAGTTCTTTTTTCCCTTGCACATCTAACACAGCAATGAAAAGAGAACGGTGTATACTGTTTCTATAAGGGATGCAGTGTAAGTACAAAGCAGTGCTTACCTGTCAGTCAAAGGTAAAGACACACTTGAATGCGTGAAAGCTGCTCGTTGTGTGTGTGTGTGTGTGTGTGTGTGTGTTACCTCGGCAGGCAGCAGAGTGTAGGCGTAGAAGCGCTTCATGTTGGTGACCAGGTCGTCCTTGGAGTTGATGACATATTCGATGAACATGCGGTTGAGAAGGAACCAGTCGGACCCGCCGTCCACTGAGATGCCTTCTGGGATTTTACGGTCACCCAGCCTCCACATGTGGGTGTCGCACTCATAGAACAGACGATCCAGACCCTGCTTACGGATAAACCTAGTGAACACACACAAAGATGCGGTTATACCACTGACTACTGAATATAACTAAATATACAAAACAGTGAGGGATAATTATTTTTGTGAAGAAAAAAAACAACCTATTATACAAAAATCCAAGTGAAAATCAGAAAACACTATTTTTTATAAAAACAATCACTCTGTAGTGCTTGTTTTATATTATGCACGTATGCATAATCAGCAGCTCATTTGTATTTTCTCCCAATTTTTCTCTTTACTTTCTATAAACAGAAGATGTTTGAGTGGTGCTTGTCACAAGAGGCCCTTGTTGTCTGTAAACTTCAGTGAACATTGTTCTCTTTCAGAAAGAAACACAACATTTGAGTGCATATAATAAAATTAAGGTGAAAATGCTTCTTCTAAAAGCAATCTGTGTGTTTTGGGGGGGTTTGGTAAGAGATGAGCTAAAAAAGAGCAGAGTGCACACTGAAAATATGCTCAGGTAAGTGTACACACAACTCAACTGCTACAACAGCTAAAGAGATTATGGATCAATCATTTTAAACAATTATTGTTATTACTTTAGTATTACAGTAGTTGTATATCCAAACATTACTTTCCTTTGCTATATAGCAGAATTTGTCTCCTGTCCTTGGCCTTAAATGACTTGACAGATGTGTCGTTTGCACGTGTCACTACACACTTTTATCAGCAACAAGAAGAGTGACACCCTGCATACAAAATGGATGGTGTTACTCGTCTGAATGTATCGAGTGTCAGATGGAGGGGGTCAAATTCAGGTCAACCAGGTCAGATTGTTCCTTCTGTTCTCTGAACAGTGACAAAGACTGTTGAAGTATTGACCTTGTGGCTCACAGGCACGCACGTGTATACATATACGCAGATGACATTTTAGAAATGCACTCATGCAGCCATCCACAAATATATGCATATAGGGGTGGATTACCAAGATCATTATTGTTGGTAATACGGAATTAAATCAGGAACAAAACAGCTTCACTCTCATCAAACAGCACTGAATAAAATACTGTGACTGCAAATACAAAAAGGTACTGCTGAGTCACGCTGACTCATGCATCCATGCTGGCTGATTTTTTTATTTTTTCATGTGTTTCGGGGGTATTTTTGCCCACAGTGTTTGGTGATGACTGGTTTGTCACCGGGGTGTGATGAAGCAGAAAGTAGAGGGCGGCGTGGTGGCGGCAGCAGAGAAGGGTGTTCTGGCAGCGACCTCGCTAGCTCACCCCACCAAGAAGGTTAATTAATGAAGCCACAGATGGGAGCTAATTGTATTATGATTCAGTGACCACGCTGTGCTGGCAGGACTGCACTGCGTGTGCGCATAGGTGCTGCTGTGTGTGTGAGTAAGTGAGACAAACACAGAGAGCTAGCCAGAGAGTAAGAGAAAGGGTGGAGTGAGATTAAAATGAAGTTCGAAACATTTGCATCTCACCTGGCATTGTCCCTGCCATGGGACTTGATGAAGTTCATGTCTCTGTATTTGGACAGGAAGGCCACCAACTGGTTATTGGTCCTGAAATGGAAGAAAATTACTTACTTTTGACTGGGAAACATATGGTGATATCTAGCTGGAGGTGGAACATTGATTTTGCAGTACAGTGCATGCTGTAGGTGCAATGTCAGTTTTGGAGGAAAATTATGCAAATCCATCCACCTGTTAAAGTTTCTTAAAGACACAGTGAAATAGTCCTGATAATACTGTGTCCCTGTGTTAGTTGTTCAGTTATGTCTTGTTATATGCTAAATTTATGTAAATTTTTTTATGTATTTATGATTATATCAAAATCCCTCTCTTTTCTCTTTCAGTAAAACGGTAAAATAATTTTGATGACTCTACTTGAACTCGCGGGCGTGCACATAAATGTAGCCGATCAAATGTGATCTGGGGCGACTAGCTAATCTTGCCCATCGTATAAACCCACACTTGACCAGCTCATGTAGTAAGCAGAGCAATATATTGGGTCTGAGGTGTGTTTGGATCTCAGTCTGCAAAAACTTTGTGTAATTTATTAATTTCTCCCTTGTCCTCCTCTTCCTGCTGTAACAAAGCAGGTGTGGGAGGTGTGAGTGGAAACCAACATTTATCTACTGCTCCGTATCATGCTGTATTCGCTAAGCCACGCCCACTATTGAGCATTCCAACCAAGTATGAATGATTTGATTTAAATACCCCTAACTAAACCCTGCCCACATATTCGGTTTCCTTTGAAAATATGCCATGTCACAGAAGCAAAATACACTCTAACTTCTGTTTTGCTGTGACTTTAAAGGCCCTGAAAATATATTTTATCAATTAGCTTCTTACTATGAGCAATGGGGTCCTACAAGAACACACAATTTTCTTTCCATTTTCCTAAATTTCATTGTTACTTATTTAGATATGAATATAAAGGCCCTTTCCAGACATATTTTGGAATAATAATTTGTGTCTGATATATTTTTTCCACAACAAAGTTCAATTAACTAAAAATCTCTACTCCATCATCTCTCTCATTGAAAAATACAAAATCTATGAATATGCAAATATTTATTGTTTCAAAAATTAACTACCAGACACAGCACGTCTCCTGCTTCACTGAAAAGTCCAGTCTCGGTGTATGTGCGCTTTAGTTTCCACATCACACTTGATGGAAGCTGCATACTGGACCGGGACTGGCTCCATACTAGTTGTGTCACAAATCATGCTGGTAAATACACGTTAAAATCAGATTTAAGGTGAGCACAGAGAAACTTTCCCCCTTCAGCAGATGAATGTGAAAACAAACTGCACTCGCATCATTCTGCACAGTGAAGGTTAAACATCCAAGTGAAGTAACAATAAGCAAAACACATTTTTGAGTGGAGGGGGACTTTAATGTTATGGAGAAATACGTTTTCAGGGGCTTTAATTCACGTAGTGATCAATTAAAGACCTCGACTGAACTCAGTGTCATTCCCTCAGTTCCTTCAAGCCATTACAGCTATTTAGGATTATATAAAAGATTGTGCTATCCATGATTTTGATGAATGACTTCATGCTGCTCTTACATTGTAGAGTAGTCTACTCCCTCATATACAGGCCAGACAGGCTAAAAGCGTCACTCTGCAGGCTATGCCCCAGTCAATGGCTCTAACATTTCATCTGTGGTGGAGCCTTTCATGATGGCTTGGCTTGCCTTTCTAAAAGAGCAGCAAGGCCCTGGTAAAAAGCTCAAGGATCAGTGGGGGGAGGGACAAGCGCATATTAATGTCATTTTCTCTTGAAGGAGCAATTTCACAGCCTGGGGGGCTTATCTTAGGAGGTCCTGAGCCATAAAGCCTAACTGATGATGTGCTGTACAGACACATGCAGTCTTCTCTGTCTCTGCTTCCCATACACACTCGCATACACACTGCGTATCTGCTAATATGCACACTGACAATACAATATACGTGCACAGAGAAACACAAACGCTCGCAGGCACGCAGGCACGCAGGCACGCACACACACAGAGCGAGGGGAATTCATGTCAAGCTCCAGATTTGCCACCTGAGTGGTCACCCCGTCCACTGGGTCTAGTTTGCTTACTGTCAGCCCTGTGGCTGCTCCGTCTCACAGTGGTATTCACACGCACACACTACAGTAACACACACACATGCACTCACTGCTGGGAGTTTCAACCCCACCTGACGCCTTAAAAAATGTGTACCTTTTCAACATCATAGCCAATTAAACTTCATCATTATGCTACTGTTTCACTTCCACAGTCTTACTGTTCAATTAATAATGTGCCTTTTTATAACAAGGACATTAAATATACAATTCCAGAGGGGAATGGTTTAATTCCAATGGCTGACAGGTTGTGAACCCACACTCTAACAACATTCAAACAGATGAGAGGTGGGTCATACATTCATCATCTTTGTCCTGGAAAAACCTACAAAAAGTTCTGTGACTTAATTAAAAAAATCCGGCTAGTTTTTCAACAAGTTTTTAGGATTACATTCAATTAAGTTTATTTCTAATGGGTTATAAAGGCTTTTTTCACAAGAGGAAATGACACCTATCACTTATGGAACAAAGCTAAAATATGAGATACAACTCTTTCCAGAGACAGAGATGACAAAGTAAAAAAAGAGATTTGATGCCTGCAGCCAGTCATTGTCTCACAGAGCTCAGACTTCTTAAAAGCTGCTGTAAAGTCCATGAAAGGGGCTTTAAAGAAAAAAAGAGGTAAAAGCAAGGAGACTGTGTAGATAAAAGCTGGGAAAGAGGGTTGTACTCTGACAAAGCAAGCATGTAACTCATCCTCCGGCCTCTCTGGACACACACACACACTCACACTCACAGTATATCTCCCCCTGGACACACAGCCCCTCTGTTGGTGTGAGGGGCTCTGGGTTTGCCTTTGAGAGTCATCCATGCGGCAGGACAGACATTATCAGGGAATTAGAGGGGAAATAATGCTTGTCTCCAGTCCCACTGATAACAACAGCAGTAGTCTGGGCAGCGTAGGGCAGAGGAGCAAAAACAAGTTTGTGACCAAAAATACTGTAACTTAAAGCTAAATTAAGGAAAGACTGGTGCAGGTTCACAATACATACTTTTAGTTGTTTTTGCAGTCTGGCAAAAGTGAGGCATCTGCTTATTCCAACATGTTTTTCTGTGCTGTGGTGTGCTATAGCGAGCCCATAATGATAATGTAATGCTGAGGTGTTTATTTCTGAGGGAGAGTGTCTCTTTCCGCCTGATCCCATTTCCAAAGAAATCAGAAAGGATTGTCAGCAACAAAACAGCCGAATGGGTTTCAGTTTCTTGCTTGAGGACACTCGAGTAGCACGGATGCTCCCTCTCACAGGCTTGAACCCAGGCCTGCCACTTAAAAGAATCATATTTGCAAGTTCAACTCAGTAAATATGCAGTGCGCAGACTTGGTCAAATCCAAGCTGTGGTTACAAATGCACTTGCTAAGCAAAGATACGCAAGTGCGTAAGTGCAATTTCCATATTTCCATATTGCATGGATCCAAAACATGCAGTCCCCTCTTGTCCCCCTATCCTAACTGCTTATTCTTACTCTCTTGCCTCTCTCCCTGTCATTTCTGCCTCTCGGCTCCCTCTTTCACTCCATCAGTCGTTTCATTTCCCAACACATGGGGCTTAAAACCTCCACTGTCAGCCCTATTCTCAACAACATCACCCTCATGCAAATGAGGAGGCAAAAGACAGGAAGAAAACAGTGTCTCAGTGCACATACTCGCAAATACCTTTAATCATGCACTGACAGACAGACAGACAGACAGGCGTACAGACAGGATAAATATGCACACATGTACACAGAGTGTACTGAGACACGCTGAACTATGCAGACGGCAAGACATAAACTCAGATCCGCGCACACTGGTGCAGGGACACAGACACACATACACAGACAAACAGACAGCATGTCAACAGCGTTCATTGACATGAAAAAAAACTAAACACAACAAGAATGAACCCGTCTATGAACAAAATCCACGTTTTCCCCTGCATCTTGGCTCCAGCTGTGGAAACATCAGATCCAGCTTCCTTTTACCCAGTGGCCATTACAGCATGTCTAAATTCAACGGGTGGACATCTGGGTGCGCAGAAGAGATAACTCTCTCCTTAATAGGAGGACTTTAATTGGCTGCTGCAGAGCTACATCAAAAACCCAGCAGACCCTGAACCCCCAGAAGGACTATAAACTTGGATTAAAAAAAGTACAAGTCACAAAATGTCTCCTCCAATAGGCTATTTCCATGACTTCATGTCCAGTTCATGTAGACTTTGTTGCTTTAATTACCTTTTACAGCTTTTTAAAAGGGATGTTTACGAGTGGAAAGATGACTTTCAGACTGTACAGTACACAACAGGCCTGGAAAGTCAATAGGTATTGACCCAGGGCAATTAAATTGTAATCAGTTCACCATGTAACCCATTCAATGAAGGGCAAGCAAGGAAGCAGGGACTTGGAAGAGAAGGTGTTAACGAATAGTGTTTGAGAAAAGCAGAGGTTCTACTTCATTGATCTGTTTGGTTTGCAGTGACTCTTTATTTAAAGCTCACAGTTAACCACAGCAGCCCAGACCAGTGTGTATTGAATTTCTTCCATATTGGCTGAGAGCGGTCTGCTATTCTTGTGCCCTGGTGACTGCCTTTGTCACCTATATTAGATGCTTGCCCCTACACCTCACTTCATTTCCTTACAGGACAATTCATTACCAGACTGCCTTCCCCTCAGGCCTCCGCCACTATTCTTTACTGAACTCCCTTTGCTGAGAGATCCATCTTTGTTACCTGATGGGGTAGTCGGCAGCGCTGAGGTTGATGAAGAAATCCCAGCTCCAGTCCCTCATGGCCAGCAGGTCAGCCATGCTGCGAAGATACATGGTCAGCAGACTGGCACCACCCCAGATGGTGGCCATGCGCCAGGGTGTCACCCTCACATTCGGATACTGGGCAGCCAAGGCATACACCTGCCTGTGCAGGTAGTTAGAGCGCTGGAACAACGGAAATGATCACACGCTGATTCATTTTGTGTCAGATATAAAGAAATAAATTTTACAAGTTAATGTAATTGAAAAACAAAGAACATTTTTAATATTCTAACAAAGCTTCCATTACAATAAAATGGTGAATTTAAAAGGGGTTGACTGGTTTCACATTAAACGTACATCGTGTTTGTAGGCTCTCTGTGGCTCACCTGATCAACGTGTATATAGTAGTAGTGCGAGGTGTGGTAGATGGCTTTGAAGAGGCGTTGAAACTGGCGAGAGGCCCGTCCATGGACCACCAGGACAAACGCTATTCTGACTGGTTTTGATGGAAAGCTCTCAGCAGAGTCCTCATCCCACTGGACATTAGCATTGGCTTTACCTGTGAGGAATAAAGACAACAATGTCTATATTTATGTAATCATACCAGTGAATATAAATCTTGTATTAACTCCATTTAATTCACACAATATTACATGGATTCTTTATCAGTAATATAATCAGGGGTTGTTTGCTTGTTTGATTACCAAATCAAATCTGTTATTTATTTGATCATCTATGAGACACAGCACAAACAGCGCTATTAGTCACTATATGATGGGGAGCACCTATAAATATCTTCCTTGAAGCATAATGATTATAGTTATTAATGATAATCAAATGTTATTCTTTTATTAAACAATCAACAGAAATAGCTAAACAACATGGTTGCTAGGCAACACAGTGAGTAGCAATATGAGTGGTATGATTAGCATATTCATAATAATTATTATTGTATTGCTTTGTTGAATACTCAATTCTGATTGGTCAATTACGGCATTCAACAGTCTGTTATTACTTAACTGCTATAACAAACGTGAACATTCAGTGGGTATTTTACATTGTGTCTAAATGTGACACATGTCTGAACTGAGGAAGTACCTGTTTTATAACTACCAATCAAGATGCTTTCTCAAAGATATACAGTAACACTATAATACAACCATTGTGCTTTGAAAAACGCTGACTGTAACAAGCAGAGGAATTTGTATAACATGGGTAACTTCCCTTTGCTCTCCACTGCAACATCATACATCAGGAGGCCAAATTGGTCAGGGAAAGGGAGCCATGCTACAACTGAGATGTTAATGCATAAATGAATAAATAAGAACAAAAAAGTCATATTTGTGGAACAAAAAAACTAAACAAAACATAAGCACAAAACCATGACTCACCCATCCAGTTTCTTATGTGATTGCATTGGAATTATGACAATTTGCCATCATTCCTCTCAGGCAAAACTCCCAGAAGATGCCTTGGATTTCACATACTGTAAATGACAACAATAAGCATGCAGGCAAATACTGCCCCGGTTGCGGCCTGCCAAGCCACTATCAAATGAAACAATTCCAACAATCTCTGGAGAGCCATTGGTAGCCTCACATAGCTCCATTGTGTGGTTTTGTACCACCCTTAACCGCTCAAAAACAAACACTTGCACTTCAAACCTGAAAAAAAACTTCCTCGAAGCTGTTCTGCACCATCAATTCCCCCAACATTATCCCAGACATTGTTTGTTTTTAAATCTTCAATTATTACAGCCAATGCGAGCAGCTTATGAGACATGTTTGTTCACAGAACGTGCCTTAAGGAGATTAATGACTATAATTTGGGACTTCAGTTCCCAAGAGTCTGTCTGTGGTGAAGAAGTAGAGGAAGCTTGGGGAATACTGAGATGGGGGCTGTTTATTCCCCTGTGGTTACATTTCTTCAAAAATGCCTCTCCAGGCTCATCTCCCCATCTGGCCCTAGGGTCCTGTAATTACTCAAAATTTAAGGGCAAGTGTACGACATGTCTTCTCTTTATGAGTTGACAGGGGCAGGCTAAGAAGGCCTGGTCCCTCCCGTTCAACTAATCTCATTCATTCAAATTTAAGGGCAGGTGTCCAACATGGCTTTGTTTAAAGGTTGACCACAAGGTTGGGGTTAATGACACGCTCCCTTGGCTCCAATTGGCCCCAGTTGGCCCCAGTTGGCTGTGGCTCCTGTCAGTCGCTCATACTTATTTCTCACTTCTCGCTCTTTGCATGTGTGTGTGTGTGTGTGTGTGTGTGTGTGTGTGTGTGTGTGTGTGTGTGTGTGTGTGAGAGACAGCTCAGGGGGGAAATCTGCTGCGGGCCGTATCAGATTGAACGGTAATTGGTGGCCAGCTAAGAAGGTTCACTGGTTTGCTTTGCACACGGATAATTGGCCAGTCGCTTCACAGAGCACTTGGAGAGTGTGTGCTATGCTAGCTAGCTGAACTAATGAGCACTGCTGTGTGTGTGTGAGAACTTAAATTTTACTGTCAGTTTTGTCGAGCATGTGTGTTTATCTGCAGAAGAGCTTTATGTGTAGTATTTTTTGAACAGGCTCTGCACCTGAAGAGACTGCAGGCCTATTCCGAAAGAGAAAACAGAAGCCCTCCTCTTCAGCTCATCACTCTTCATCATCCTTCCCATCCCCATCAATCTTTTAAACTGCGTCTCCCTCATCTGCTATCACCCCACTCTCTTCCTCCATCATCTTGTGTAACTTCGGGCTCTTACCCACCCTCCATCTTAACTGCTCATATGAAAGGTTAGAAGAGCTGAGCTATACCCCAAAGGGCTTGTATCAAATTGCATTTGAAAATGTCTTGGGGATGGTGTCTGCTCCTTGAAACCATCCACAAAGCCAGGATTGATTTATATGAATACAAATTTCTTTTCCTTTTCTTTAAACCTGTGATAGCTCATTTTTTGGCCACTTGGGGGCAGAGTAAACACAACACTGAGCACAACACTTTGGCCTACATATTATCACCTTTTAAATTGATATGTTGCGCAAACATGTTAAGCAAACTAGCATGTTGCTATCAACCCACCAAGTAACAACTAAACAATCATCCTCAGCTACCTCACCTTAGCAAGCAACAAATAATACATTCCTGTCTAATATCACCAGCTCTGTCTGCTGTTTGGTGCTGGGCAGATAGCATATTGGAGCTGCAGCTGAAAATTAAGCAATAAGAGCGAGTGAGAGTGAATCAAAACAGTTAAGTTGCAGGCCATAAAACCAAGACAATGAGCTAAAAGAAGCTATAAAGCTCATAGAGCTAAGGGGAACCGAGTTGGGTGCTAATTCTCTATGGGTTTGTCACTATGAGCGACTCCGCTCACATTACACATATTTATTTGATACATTGTTAATATAAATATATTGTTTATAGCAGCTTCAAGTATGATTATACACACATCCTTTTCAGTACAAGGCCATTAGGTTAAAACTAAATGGGTACAAGGTCACTGTCTGCCAGCTTGTACCCCTGCTGGAGCAATGCAATGCAGCCCAGTCATATAATTATTAGCCAAGTTAGCATATGGGAGGCAAAGAGATTACACATGTTCCTCCTGTATTCAATGATGCTAATACCAGAGCTAACACAACTGCTAATCTAGCCAAGGCCTCAAGGACAGAATACCGATCAAATCAAATTGGACAATTTTCTGCTAACAAGGTTAGGACTTGAATTGGGTTGGGGAAGAGAGGAGGGAAGAGAGAGAGAGAGAGAGAGAGAGAGAGAGAGAGAGAGAGAGAGAGAGATAACACATTGGTAGGCAGCAGGCAGGCAGACGGAGAGTAAGAAAGAAAAGTGATTTAATTTAGCTGTCGTGTTGTTACAGCCCAGCCACCAGGGGAAAGCCCTTTTCAATTTCTTTGTCTCCTTTGATCAAACTGTCAGTTTGAGTGGGATGGTGAGTTGCTGTGTGAGATGACAGGAGCTTAGGCAAAGAGAAACGATACTCCTGCTCTTGGGAAGGGGAATGTACAAAAGTTGCTAAGTCACTGTGCCTCGTCGAGTTCTAATAACATGAGCGAGGGCCAGAAAGGTATCTGATTAGAACAGGCAGGATGTATAATAGCTTTCTCCTCCTCCCCTGATGTCCATACTGCATTCAGTCCATTCCCATGTGTATAAATGCATGTGTGTGTATGTGCTGTTCACTTAAAGCATGGTTGCTGATACATGCTGCTCACCGATGGCGACAGCATCGACAGATTATGTTTATGCAGATGTCCATATATTCTTAGAGAAAAAAGCCTGTGCGTGTTTGTGTCTGTTTGAGAAAAAGAAAGGAGAACCTGTGTTCTGTGGCCAGCTTGAAAAAACAAATGAAAATTGGAAACCAATTTGGACAGAATACAAACAGCATCCCCATTTTCTCCAATAATTTACTTCACCAATTACACATCGGCAAAAAAGACATTTCTTGCCTTTGACGAGAATTGCAATTGCAAGAACAGAATATTTTACCATGTACTAAAGCCTGACTGGTCAGACTACAATGTTTGTACTTAGCTTTGCGGATATTATTTTTCTTTTCTGCTATGAAAAAAAGCGTGTACAGCAGAGAGTAGGAAGAAATAATGTGAAAAAATTAAATGTCAAACTATATGAGGAAAGGACATTGACAACCTGTCAGCATTATTTCCTCAAGGTTTTTCTTTGTGTTTTGTACTTTAGTGAGTCTGAAATTAATAATCAACCCGAGCAAAAATCTCTATTAGATTTTTGATCTCCTGATTTAGAATCGATTTTTGAGTTGAACAATTTTGTAAAGAGTTCTGCACTAATAAGCTCTTAAGAGTGGCATCTATTTTTACTGCTTTCACATAAATGCTGTTTGGCGAGAAAGGCTTTAGCATGAACACAACCCATAAACCAGTGTTAGTGTCCTTCGTCCACTTTGTCTTTTTTGACATTTAGGTATAGCACAACTAAAATTATCAAACTGTGAGGTCTTAAAGGCCCTAAATTTTCTCAACCAGATTCTTGCTATGAGCAACAGAGGTCCTACATGAGCCTAAACTTTTCTTGAATTGTTATTTCACATCAGAGATTTCTGTATTTCTGCTTTTGTCTTTGTCTTGCCATTTGGAATTCAACATTTAATGTCCCCACGCTGGGAAGCTTGACAGATATCGACCCATTCAGTGAGACAATTTTTGTGGAGAATACAAAGTGACTGCACTAACTTCACAGACATAACAATTTGTATTAACAAAAATCAAATAATCAATCAAATTAATTACAATTATTAATTACTCACCCTCAAGAGGGCAGTAGCGAGTGACCTTCTCAGGCATTAACTGCCCTTCCTTGTGTCTGCAGTACACCTCAGCGATCTGTTGCCGGCACTCCTTACTCTTGGCTCTGGATAGAGCTGAAATGGCTTCCTTCCCACTGATCTCGCACTTGGGTGGCTGGTCGTAGGTCACCTCCAGCGGGGCTGCAGTCGCCTGCCTCCTGTGGGGGTGCTGATGTCTGTGCTGCGACTGGGCCTGCTGGGCCTGCGAGGCACGGTAGTGTTGCCGCGACACTCCTGCGACGCCCTCACCACCTGGGTAGGAGGCATTGTTGCCGACCGCCAGCGGCTGGTGGCCTACAGGCAGCACTTCGTTTGAGCTGCGACCCAGACTCGGGGAGCTGTCCCGCCAGGACTGCTGCTGGGCATGGGCCTTCTCCTGCAGATGCTCCCGCTGCTGCTTGCTGCTGGTGGCCCCTACAGACTGCCGGTGTGGCTGTGAGCGCGCGCCAAAGTTACTATTGTCTATGTTCTCAAAGTCTTTGGGCACAGAGTTCTCGTTGTTGCTGTCCACTCTACTTTTCTCCTTCGGCCTGTGGGAGTAATATCCATCCTGGATGAAGAGAGTGGGAACAGGAGGAGAAAGACAAGGGAAGCGTTGGGGAAATGGTGGGGAGTGAGGAAAGAGGAGGAGGGAAGACACAAACAAGAAAAACAAGATCAGAATTGAGTGAGCGCGGCGCATATCAAATGTCGGATTAACAATCAATGTGGCATGTATGAGTGGGCAGCGCTGCATTGAACCGTGAGGCATGAAATGAAGTAGCAAGGTATTGAGTGTGAGGACTACAAGGTGCAACCTAACTGGAGGTGATGCAGGGCTGAGGGCTCTGCCGCTCCGTGCCATCATCAGATTAGCCCCGGTTTCAATTAAATTCTCCCTAAAATGGGCCCAGTGCTCCGTAAACAGATTACCAAGAAGGGATAAAGGGCCAGAATATGACTGTGAGATTGTGTGTGTGTGTGTATGCATGTGTACAATTCCTTTTGCAGTGGAGCCACATGAGAATGTGAAGAAATTGTAGTGGTGTGGCGTGTGACTGGAAAGGCTGCACTTGTCAGCGCTGTGCGATGTGAGATAGTGTGTGTGTGTGTGTGAACATCTGACTGTACAATTTCCCTATCTTTCCAGCAGAATAGGCTGAAAGCGAAGGAGGGGCACAGGGGAGAGCAGAAAGAGGAAAAAGGGTAATGAGTGAAAGTGGGGAGTGCAAGGCGAAGGAGCGCTGACACGAGGCACGAGTTTTGCTGCCAGGAAGTGCTGGCTTGTTCCAGTGAAATGTGCCGCGATGCATCAAACGGAAAACTAAGAAATCTGCCTGGCTGCCACACCACTGTTGCACACCTTACTAGACACACAAGAGAAGAGGTGGAGGGGACAAGTGAGGGGGAACGGAACGACAAACAGCAGCCAAGGAAAGATAGAGCTCATAACAACAGGGATGCCTCATGTGTTTCTCCATTTACAAGACACAGAAAAGAGGAGAGAAAAGGGGAGGGAAATCTAAGTGTAATATCAGGTATGTGAGACAGAATGGAAGCAGGAGAGTTGAGAGACACAAGGGAAGCAAGTGAGATGCTATTGTGAGCCAACCGCTCAGCATGGAAATGTCTTTCCACCCCTATAGGCCTGTTATCAGCCCATCAACCTTCCCTCTCTGCAAACACCTTGTACCAGCACAATTACAAAGGTGGCTGGATGACACTCTTTCACACTCGGAGAGACAGGAGGGGGATGATATTATAGAAGTGAAACAAGAAACAACAAACAGATGAAAAACAGAGGAGGAACAATATTCTCATTGTAAGCTCCTTTTAAGCTGCATCCTTGGCAGAGGTCTGCTTCTCACAACACATGGATACATTTAAGCTTCTGCTTCTCCTCTCCTCTCCTTTCCTTCTACACTAATTTCTCTCCATGCATCTCCTTCCCTTCACACTTCTCTTCACACATCGCGATTCTACCGCTCTGCTCTGCCCCTTTCACCTCTCATCCCTTCTGCTCCACATCTCACTCCCCTTCTCTTGTCATCTGTTCCGTATTTCACGTCTTTCGCACCTCCTTTTCTCCTTCCTCTCTGTATTCTCAACTTCATCTCTGCTCCTGCCTGTCATAACCTCTCCCTTCCCCTCCCCTCCTTGTCATTCTCTACTTTCTTCACCCTGGCAGTTTAAACAGACCATGTTGTCTGAATGGCAGAACCTGCTAATCCTGTGTGTAACAGCTGCTTAGGCCAGTGATCACCTAAAAAGAAATCCCTACTTGCAGAGTTTGAAAGGGAATGCTTTAGGGGGCTAATCCATGCAGTGCAAGTCACTGGATGTTTGCAGAGGTAAAATGAGCCTATGTGCAACCATGATTATGTGTGTACAGTGCATGCTTCTTGTGGATTTTTTCAAGTGTTCACTTGTGTGTGTGTGTTTAAGGCAGGGAGGGAGCAAGTAAAGTACAGGCAGCATGTGTTTGCCCTGGAGAAGATCAGGGACACTGTTAAATTGGAAAAAGGAGCAAACGATATTAACCAAAATATTATCGAAATCGCAATATGGCAATATCCAAATCGCAGAAACTGCAATTTTAAAGGTAAAGGTAAATAAAGGTAAAATGTGTGACAAAACAGTGTTATAATGAAGTGCTGCAGAGATGCCTAGAAATCTTGTTCTCCAGATGGAAGAAAACATGTTTGTTTGGTACAGACCACAACAAATGTCACATCATCGTGATTTTATTAGTTTTTTCAGTGAAAATGAAAATTGTGATGCAAAAGCGATCAATCCCACTAATAGGGAATCATCGCAATCGTTATATCTGTTAAAATAATCCAAATATGATTTTCTTTTACCACATGCAAGACTGAAATGTTCCTGAATGAAGCTGCATGTGTGAATAGTGAAAATCACTAGCGGTGCCTGAAAGGTTATCCCAGTAATTTACTGGGAACTATGTTTGAAAAAGGCTTTAGCTTAACATAAAGACTAGAGACAGGGGGAAACAGCTAGCCTGGCTCTGTCCAAAGGTAACTAAATCCGCCTATCAGCACCTCTGAAACTCACTAATTACTATTTCTTGGCTGAGAGACTTCAGGAAGTTACTGCTACCAGTCAAGCTATGCTAAGCTAAGCTAACCAGCTGCTGGCTGTAGCTTTATATTTACCGTACAGACATGAAATCTTCTAATCCAACTCTTGGCAAGAAAGCGAATAAGCGTATTTTCCAAAAATGTCAAACTATTCCTTTAACCTTCAGGGAAAACAAGCAAGCAGTAGCACTGCATCACACATCAAAGGTCTTATTCAGCCCATCAGGTGACACTGATTGATTGATAACATCATATGTTCACTTGCAGTAATTAATCAGAGAAGCACATTGCAATGTTGAATAAAAAAGTTTCTGCAAGTTGGGAGAAGTAAAGACAAACAGCCCAATCAGTCACAATCAGGTGCATGTGTCTTTCGTCCAACCAACCCTCCAAAACCAAAGATATTTCATTCCCAATCATGTAAGACAGACAAAAGCAGCACATCCTCGCATTTGAGAAGCTGGAGCCAGCAAATGTTTGGCATTTTTGCTTGATAAATGACTAATTTTGACTCTAATCGACTAATCATTTTAGCATGAGATTGCTGTATTTAAAGCTACTTCTTTGAATGCACCCCAGCTGGCTATAATTGTTTTCTTTTGGGGGGGAGGGAGCAAAAAGCATCACAAAGATGTTGATTTGTTGCAAATTAAGTGACACAGAAAAGAGTCAGAGTCAGGTTAGCACCATGTGGCCCTGAAGTGGAAATGAGTAGTATTTGTAAGCTGGCACTGAGGAGATTCCTCTGGATAAACAATCTTCACACTGTGCCCCCTCTCTCCCTCTTTCTCCCCCTCCTCCTGTGAACAAAGGACTCCAGTAGCTGTGTTGCTCTTTAATCTCAGGGACCGGGCTCTAAGCAGGAAGCGGTGGGGCACAGAATTAATAGTAGTTGGAGATTGAAGCTGCGTTGGACTGCAGAAGGGGCTGGGAGCTGGGGGTAGCTATCGATTGTTACAGGGGATATGTTTTCTACTCCCTGGGAGTGTCGAGGAGGCCAAGCCAGGATTGCCTGGCATGCGGTGTGCTGGCTGTGCACACTCAGACACACACAAACATCCCTCCCCGAGCTCTGCTGAGGAGCGAGGAAAAAGCAGAGGGGGTAATCGTTAATATCATCCATCAGTAGGTACATTTAGTAAGAGGCCTGTGGGGCTGGGAGTTTCAGCATCCCCTCTGGGAATGGTTTAGTCCATTTCTCAATACAGAGCTGGCCCTTTCCACTTTCCCCCATTTCCTCAGCCACAGGGGGAAATTTTTCACCTGTCCTTTTTCTCTCTCCCTTTATCTCCATTCCCCCCAATCTCCTGTGCAGCAGAAAAAAAGAGCACATATCTCTCTCTCAGCACCTGCCCAGCTTCACCACTCTCCTCCTCCTCCTCCTGCTCTGGCCCACGTATCATCCCTCACTCTAGGAAAGAAAGCAGTTCATCTGCTCCGCCCCTTCTCCTCCTCCCTAATGCCATCATTTACTGTTGCAGTCCCCCGGTAGATGTGAGGGAGAGCAAGGTGGCAGCACATATCAGTTTCATCCCACCCTCCCAGCCCGCTTCCTTTAAAAGACATCATTCCTGTGGGTCTGAGCTGAGATAAGCTACTACGCGTGCCAGCAGCGCGTACTCTGTCAACACAAGCTGGTGTATGGACAGCCATGCAGACAACCATACCACCATGTACATAAACATATAATAAAATGTATTACGAAATACAGTACTGCCTATGTGTGAGTAAGTGGGTGTTGAGTCACCTCGGCAGTGTGCAGGCCAGCTTCTGCTACAACCTGCCTGCCATGTGGCTAACAAGCTCAGATTAATTACCTGGACTAAATCCCTGCGATACTCTGAGCAAGATGTGGCGTCTGGCATGACATGGGAGACTGATACACTGAGAGACTTAGTTCACAGCTGCTCTAGCACCTCAGGACACCTCGCAGAGAAATGAGCCAGGGTAGAGCCGGGACGACCTAAATGCTTAGTGACTTCTTGGAAGTCTTACTTATCGTAGCTTATCAGCTGTAGAGTTTAGGGGCGAGAGCAGCTGCTCTTTTGTGCTTTGTTAGATTCACAGTTTAGGTATCAAACGCTCATACAAAGTGTGGCAAAGTAGAATGAGCTTTAATTCAGTTCAATAACAAATAGCCTACGGGAAAGAGTTTCAAAAGGTCTAAACTGTAGTTACCTGACAATAAGAACAATCAAGTTGGAAATAGGGTAAAGAAATACAAATCTGAGTCATGGAGAGACATTTTTGATGCCTTAGTTAAATGGATTTCAAAAGGTGTTCTGCTTGGGTTAACTTCCTAGGGTTTTCATTGTATTCTGTATTCTAGTTATGAATATTTCCTGAGTTGCTGCTACCTTTCTCTTTCTTTTTCTCTCTTCGCTCAATCCCTTCAATCCCCTTCTCTCCCAACGGCTAAAACTGAGAGGAATGCTGGTCACATGTAATGTAAGTGTGTACGAGTGTGTGCGCGCAAATGCATGATTAGTGGCAGCTCTGAATGAACAGTCTGGGTTTGGTATGCACAGAAGCCTCTTGTTGTGTGCCCTGTGACAAGCCCCGGAGCGAAAGTGGTGAAAAGGGAGTGTGTCTTTGTGTGTGTGTGTGTGTGTGTGCAAATGTGTTACAAATACCTAGAGGAGACAGACAGTGAGAACCCCCTTGAAAACTACTTAACAGCTTTAGGTTTGGCAAATTAAATTTGGAGAAAGGATGCATTATCTGAAAAGGAAGCAAAAATCAAAAAAAAATGCCTCCCCTCTGGGAATCTTCTTCAACAGACAAATGATTGTAATCGGCTACTTCAGATCAAAGTCTTCCAGAGACAATGATCCTGGGGTTGAGACTTGTGGGTGTTCACTAAGACCAGAGGGCAGAGGTGAATTCACAAACTACTGTTGAATTTCCACTTCTTTCTGATGGATATTCTTGTATTGCAATTATGTGGCTTCACTGACTATATCTGCATGCATGGTTTCAACTGGACGAGGAGACAAAAAAAACCCCAGACCTCTGCACTCATAACCACAGACACAAGGAAGATTCATGGAGTTTTTGTTCCTCAAAAAAGTAACCTTTTTAAATACAGCAAAGCTCTAGATGACAAGCTCCACACAAAGATACATATGAAGAAATGTATTAACTGTGGGGGTGGGGGATTCTTGGGGGGTTCCTTCAAGGCCAGTGCTTCCCTCACAATATGTTTGCATGCCATTACAATACTTTTGTGATCTCTCACAATAGTTTTTTCCCCCAGTGCTCCGCTTGTGTATACAAAATGCTCAGCCCACTCAAAGCAAAGCATGTTCTCTGATGGCCTGTTGATATACGAAGCCCACATCGGTGCAGTTCAACTCATCCTAGAATACTACAGATATGATATTTATGGCCCTGCACACTCATGGCAAACCCATACAGGTGATTTGAATTATTATATAGCTGATTAGTCTGTCTATTCAGCTGTGTGGGTGTGTGCAGACTGTACTTGATTGACATCTCCCTCATTCTTCTGTTAGCTTTGTTGCACCTGTTTGGGCGGGACAAGTAATAATAATCATCTTTATTTATGAATAACTTGTTAAAACCTAAGTAAACCCACATCAAGATAAGCTAATGGATGAAAGTCTTATTTCCTAAATATTAAACACCATATTTACAGGTTAATATCAAAGCACATACTGTGTCTATTTCACACTGTGACATGTCATAATAAGTAAAGCACAGGTGTAAATAATAAAATGAATGATGGCTGAATTCCATTTAGCTGCTTCAGTTTCAGGGTCCTGGTATTGTGGATGCTGGCTCACTGTCACTAAATAGAACAGAGCCATTGTTAATGTTGTTAGTAACACCTGTGCTTTTCCTTCTGTGACAAGTCAAAATGTTTGCTGTGAGAGCAAACAAGAACTATTACAATTAATGTGCAGCAGCTAATTGTCCTACTTCTCAATGTCTATCTTAATTGGACTGAAAAATAAAGCTTGCCATTCTGTAGTGTAAGGTTTGTATATTTTCCATTGAAGACAAATTCTGAACTCGTTTTTGGCTAAAGCTAATATCAGTGTCTGCAATATTGTTTATTCTGTTGACAGTTATGGCAAATTAGACCGTGAGGTACAGTATGTAAATGCCTTGACTGTATTTATGAATAGAATTTCCTCTCAGATCTTACTTAGTTTAAAGGTAGATGATAGCAGGTTAAAGCAACTGTTTGACATTTTGAGAAATATGATTATACACTTTCTTGCTGAAAGTTACAGTAAATGAGAAGATTGATACGACTCTCATGGCTCTATGCTAAATATGAAGCTACAGCCAGCAGGAGATCAGCTTAACTTAACTGGAAGCACTGGGAAACAGCTAGCCTAGCTCTGTCCACAGGTAAAAAAGAAATCTACCTACCAGCACCTCTGAAGCTCAGTAATTGATCCATTGATTAACCAGTGGAGACTCCAGAAAGTCTTCAAAAAAATTGTTCCAGTACATATCTCCCTGTAAAACCACCATACACCAACTATTGTTAGGGCATGCAAAAGTATCAGTAAATTAAGCCAAATTCCTTTATTGCACTTACTATAAGTCACTCTGCATAAGAGCATCAGATAAATGCTTGAAATGTAAATGAGTCACTTAATGGGCATAATTTAATCTAGAATCTGATCACTGTCGTGGAAATGAACTGAAGTGGAAAAATAAGAAAATACCGTAAATGTGTTGATGTCAAAATTATTCTCTTCTGGAACTTTACCCCTAAATTGGATTAAGAAGAAATAGAGTTGAGAGGCGACCTCAAATAACCTCAAAGATTTATTCTGAGTGTGTACCAACAACAAGGAAACTCACAGTGGGAACAATGTTAGAGCTAAAATCCCCAAAGTATGTAGCAAAAGTGAAGCCGGGCTGCCAGAGTCTCACAAGGTTTGGTTCGCCTTCTCCCCTTAAAAATCTTTACTCGGCATCCCAGCAGCTTACATAGATGGATTACTAAACACGCACGCGCTCGCACGCACACACACACACACACACACACACACACACACACACACACACACACCTGCATCTCCAGACTCACTTGCTCACTTGTCCTCTGCCTTTAATACACACACCATACTGTACACACACGCACACACACACACACACACACTAGTCACTTGTGAGACTGGTTTATTGCAAGTCACATTTATCCTGGGGCCTGTGTGTGTTTGTGTCCGTGTGTATGTGTGTGTGTTTGTGTGTTTGTGTGGAGTAATATATGATTTCTCTGCCGTGGAGACAGCAGAAGCCAGAAACCAGGGAGGGTATTGAATCTGAGGGTGTGAGTGCCTCAGTGTTTATGTTATGTTTACAGTAGAGACTGGACTGAAGTGTAAAAGTGTTTTTTAAATTTGCATATCGATGCCCACCTACATTTTCTCTAGAAATGTGTCTATTTTGTGTTAAAAAGCTGGAATAGCTAGTTAGTAAAGATTGTCGCTGATGACGTAAAATGAGTGTTCAAAATCTCAATTGAGTAAACTTCTGTAGGGAGTAGTGAATGAATGAGTGAATGAACGAGTGAATGAATGAGGGAGTGATTGTGGACACAGCTATAGAGTTGCCTTATGGTGGTATCATTCCTACTTCAGCAATAAATGGCGAAAATTGTCCTTATGGAGATTATTTCATTTTAAAATCCTCTCACTTTGGGAGCCATAAATAACAAAATAAATCATAAAATCCAATCCATGAGTAGTTTACAATCCACTTCAGTGGTGTAACAGTGAGCTAGCAATGCTTCCTGAACTATCAACAGCTAGCATTACCCAGCTAGCCAAACCTGACATAATGCTACATGAGCTAGGCAAGGAAATGAGCGCTAGAGACCTGTGATAACTTGTTAAGATAACTACAAGCTGGTGTAGTGTTTAAAAAAAAAAAATCTGGTTGGAAATAAGCTTTACCTACAACCTAAGCTGCACCAATGGAACAAAGTTTCTGACCTACCGGCTGGGAATTTCTGACTTGTGACTCTAAAATGTTACACAGCATACATCTCACTAAACTGACTAGTCATGCTAACATTTGCTAATTAAACTCCAACTCCTCCTCCAGTACACTCTATTTTAGTACTTTTTTTTTTTACAATGAAATATATAATATAGATTTGTTTCGTAGATGCCATGTAATGATATTACATGGACAACATCATTTCTCTCATACACTGTTAGAAAAAAAATGTTTTAATGTTTAGTTTGACCTGTAGGAAGTGCATATTTGATAAAGTTTACATCACAACATGGTAGATTTAGGTAAATTGACAATTATAAAATCCAATTTAAAAAAATATAATATAAAACCCTAAATATAAAAAGAGTAGATTGTCTTTATCAATGTTAGAACCCCAGTGGGATAAAGTGGGTTAACCTGGCTGTGGTCTAAATAGGTAATAGGCAACACTGCTTCTGACCAGGGTGAGATACAGTTCTGACTTTAGACTAAAGGCATTTCAATTAAGAAACCTCATTGGTTACAGTCTGAGGTTTGCAACTCAATACAGTTCCCACAATATAGTGCTGAAATATTTCTCTCTAACCTCATTACTACTGTAGTCAATGTCCTTTGTAGAGTACAGTGAAATGATATATGCCCACTAACTCCTTCAAAACCATCCTCTTATTCTTGTCTTTTATTCTCAAAATCACCTCCCGTCCTCTGCCTCCCTGCTGGGTCAACCCTGGGAGTTTCCACATGACAACAGGAATCTAAATCATACGGATTACATACAGTATATTAGGTCTATATCTCTCAAGGGCATGAAAGACCTTCAACAAGCCATGAGAAGATACTGGCAATTCTCCGACTGTGTCCCTTTACCCCCTCCTCTCTCTTATACCGGCCTCTTATTTTCCTCTGTGAATAAACCCCAGACCTTTACATCTCTAGCTTTGAATGGGGGCCCATCAGGCGATTTCTGAGCCATATCTCACAAGGGCATGAAAAAGCCTTACCTCCTTCTCCTCTCCGTGCACCTCCCTGTTCAGCCATGAAATGACACCCCTATTTAATCAATTGTGAATCATGAAATTTTGCACAAGAGACCCCTTTTCTTTGCACTTGACAGTGATTGAACTGCACAGCCATGCAATTCCATTCACCACGGCGATGAAGAAAAGAGAGCGGGGGAGGGGCTGCGCACTGTGCTGTGTGTGTGTGTGTGTGTGTGTGTTTGAGAGATGGTGATTTCCCTGTGACATCATTGGCCCCTACTTAAATGGCACCGAAACAGAGTGTCCCTTCTATGCATTGAGGCCACGTGGTTAGACAGCACAGTGGGATCCTACAGCTGATCTATAGGGGTGCAAGGGAAGTGTGTGTGCGTGCGTGCATGTGTTTGTGTGTGCATGTGCCACAGACGAACAGCCCTTCACAGAGACATTTTACAGAGGCCCTAAAAAGAGAAACAGGAGAAAAGGTGGCTATGAAGGAGAGATTACAAGTGGGGGAGACAGAGTAAGATAAAGCCTGAGAGAAAAAGTAGAAAAGTGGATAAGAGGAGGAGAACAAGAGAAAGAGAGAGAGATGGGGTAAGAGACCCCTGATGGGAAAGGCCCCCAACCCCCTTTCTGTCTTCTGCATGAATTGGCTGGTGGGAACGACAAGTGAATGTGTGATGTAAGGTCTGTAGTGAGTGTGTCAGGGAACATAGCTGAGATTCCAGGCATCTGTGTGACATAGCTGTGACAAGCCATGACCCCAGTGTGACCCCCGATGCAGAGGTCAGAGCGGATCAGCTCCTTTATGTCATGGCAAAACAGAAAATGACAAGCTCTGGATTGATGCAAGATCCATTCATTCACTGTTTCATTCTTGTATATAGGGTGAGTGAAAAAAAGGGGTGGATGTGTGTGTGTGTGTGTGTGTGTGTGTTTCACTCATGTCCCTGTGTTTGAGTACAGCATGCTAATGATGCAAATATATCAGCTTCGGTTTCACTTCCACAATGCAACCGCAAATTCTGCTGGCAGGAAAAGTCTCCAGAAGCACATTATTGTGTAACATAAATAATGTAGAGAAGTGGAAAAAAATATTCCCTTATGACCAACTCGACTGAAAACACAAACAATTTTACATAACTATTTTTCCTCATTTCGAAGTAGTTTCATGACAAAACTAATTAGGAGTAGAGAGCAACCATAGAAAGTCCATATGTCTGCCAAGGCCGCAAAAAACTCTAGATTTGTTGTTTATTTTCATCATAGAAAATATTTAAACACATTTAGCAATACTAGTGGCATGGCACACATACCCTATCATACTATACTGCCAATACAGATGAGAAGACCTAAAAGTGCTCAGAATCATGGAAAGTTTAAAAAGCTACAGTTTAATGACAACTGAGCAAATTCAATCTGCTGATGAGGAATGTGCAATATAGTCAAAAGCTCAGAAACAAGCAAGTAACTGGAGCTTGAGTTGTGATTGTCACGTCAACTGCTGTTTCCAAAGTATGAACTGTCAAGCACAAAGTTTCTGAGATATTCTGCTAACTGACAGACAAACAGGAGAGAAACATTTCCTCCTTATCCAAGCTAAAAAACTGTCCGGGGGATTGTTTTAATTAGTTTTGATGTGTTTCCTATTACATCTCTGCCTTCATGGGAATGTAAGGCACCTGTTAATTACATTTATTAATGATGTTTGGGTTTCCTGGTAGGTCTGGTGACTCAGATGCACAACATGCATCTCAACATGGGTTCAAATGAGGCTCATACCTTGTCACACATCAGCTCTCTCACCCTCATCTGTATGTCAAGAAGAATTCAGCTCCGGAAAAGAGCACCTGAGGGCATCAGGCCCAGGCAATAATAAGAGGCATTTTTCTGGGAACACAGTTTTGCAAATGACATAAATTGTCAGTGACCTGTGTCACTCTAACAATACAAAGAACACGCGTACTGTGCACCGAGGTTAAGACCCTATCTGCTGTGTTTACACCTGCAGAGGAAATGAATTTCTGCGCACTGATGGTGGGGTGAAAAACAAGGTGAAAGATGGGGACGAGCCACAAAGTTAATCACATGAGGCTTTATGTGTGTAGACTTGAGTTTCTCCTACGAGCCCAACTGCACAGACAGCTGCAGGTTACTTAGAGAGTCTAGAAAAAGTTTGTCAGAAAGAGAGGCAAGACGTGATAATCATACACCTTGAAGGCATTCATGGTGTTGCAAGCAGTTGTACACACAAACAGTGATGAAGTGGTTATGTAAGAATGAAAAAAGAGCTTGAGAGAGGAGTTCAAACCCTGCATACTTTTTAACCTACAGTATGTACACCTGGCCAATAGACAATTATCAAACCAAAGTGGATGTGCTTGTCAGATTGTCTCGGAAAGATACAAAAATTGTTGTCCGCAGCTCCCTGAATTCTGATGTTGGAATGGTGTTGGGTGATGAATGATGGGCAAGTTAATTGAAAACTGTAATCATTTATTCATTACACATTACTCATTGAAAAATGTATTACATTACTTTACTATTTACTCAGCAGTAAAATTAATGTGTTACATTACTCGTTACTTTTGCTCTGTCAAAGCCTTTAAACATCTCCAAATCCTCTCCCTGCACACGTCTTTTGTATTTAACAAATGTAGAAATAGAAAACTAGACATTGTGGTTTAACAAACGCCCCTACAATTTGGAGGCATTTACTGACCACCTAGCGGCTAGCTTAGCTTCAATGACTGCACACAGCTCTCCAGAAGTCCCGACCTCAGCAGTGCGGTTCACACACCCTCCAACTCGAAACAAAACTAGGTGACTCCTGAATGTACGTGTACCCATGGCAAACGTTAGCAAGCCAGCCAAGAACACCACAAATATAAATAAGGCAACTTTGCATTTCTCCTCTTTTGGTAGCAGCTAACCACCTCGCCACACCTCAAGCCTTAGAATATCCTGGACCTTTCTGTCAGCGAACAAACTGAAGTCCAAATGTCAAAGTAACGGAGCGTTACTGGGATAGTAACTATAATGTAATTTCTGAATTTAAAATTGTAATCCTGAAAAAGTAACTGTCTGTAGTAGGTCCAACAGGCAGAGGAAGGACCACAGTAAACCAGGCGTTTAGCTAAATAAGACTGTATAGTGTTTAGCCCTCATTAAAATAAGGTTGATACGGTGGTAGCATTCTTAGGCTAACCCAGGAATCGTACTAGCACCAGGGCCAGGACAAGTCATATACAGAGGTGTCATGTATGTATAAACGCATGATGCATTACAGTGTAACTGAGGACCCCTCTATGGCTCCAATTATTTGCAGAGGGGATATTTTAAATCTGGTCACAGTCTTATAATCACTTCTTGGCTGTCAGACAAAAACGGTTCAGGCTGTGTTGCAGGAATCAGAGGTAGCCTGTGGAGACAGTTGTCGGTTGGGTATCCGCTGAGAGAATTGGGGGTGAAAATCTGTCAGGGCGCAGCAAAAATGTTTACTGAAGAATAAATACACTTTTTCAAACGTGTGAATGGCCCAGTTGTTGCATTTACATTTGCTTAATGCATTTTGCATGCTGAGAAGTTAAACATTTGTCTGGAATATAATTTTCTAAATTATTATAATCAATTCATTTGAAAGTCACATCATGTGGTCAGATTTGCATTTAAATAACAAATGCAAGCAACTAATGGCTTTTCTCCAAACAGCTGTGATACTCTTGTGGGGTTGTACAGTGCGACACACTGCCAGTCATGCTTGGCTACCACAAAATGAAACAAAAAGGAACTCCTATAAAAATCTATGGTTTCAGAGGAATGTAGTTGATAACTTTCTAAAGTTACAAAACTCTACAGAGTTATCTGTCTGATGGAATGACAGAGCGATAAAGATCAGAGGAAAACAGGGAAAGCAGGGGGAGGAGGGGAAAGTGAAGGTGAGGAGTTAAGCACCTAAGCTAGCAATAACGAGTGGAGAGACGGCTGATACGATCTTTTAGTCTGACACTCGGATCATTAAAACTTCTAAATGATTGAAGGCCCCACTGTCCAGCACAGCGGTCCCTGCAGCAGAAAGGAGATTTCAGACTTTAAGTTGTTTTCATAGTTTTAAGGACCTTAATGGATCCAAAGAAAAATCAACTAATGCTAATGTCTAATGATAACATTTACAGGGTGAAAATGTTATATGGTCATTTTGCAACAAAACAAAACAAGTATTTAGTCTCTATCTGACAGAAAGAGTTCCTCTATTGCAATAACCATAGTAACTGTATTTATCAAAGGAGCTACTGATTAATTCTAATCCCGTTTGGAACGATAATGCTTGACCCAAGTATTAATTTTGGCACCAGTTACCTACAGTTTTTTTTACAACACTGCGCTTATCACTGTTGTCCTACCAAAGAAATAGACCTCTGTGGTTATCTGTGGATGATTTGGACACTAGTCCCTCATTAAAAAGGTACTGCTAGATTCCCAACCACTCTTTTTGTCTGAAAGAGAACACAGGCCAATAAGGATTTTATTGATTTGACTGGCTCTTAATTGTAAAGCCTTTCTTCAAATTCAATGGAAATAATGCAGGTGAGTGATAACTCAAAACCAACTGGATATCAATGACAGAGAGAGACAGGGATAAAGAGGGGGAAGGGCGCAACTGTTCAAAATCTGTCAAGCTCTTATTCAAACACAGATGTTTATCTAAAACAGCAGCTAGCTATGCCAAATTGATATTGAAGTCAATATGAGATTATTAATGACATCAGATACACTGCTGTGAGGCTATAGGTACAGTGGTGATTAAATGCTAACATCAGCATGCTAACATGCTCACAATGACATTGCTAACATGCTGATGTTTAGCGGGTATATTGTTTACCATGTTCACCATCTTAGTTTAGCATGCTAACATTTGCTAATTAGCACTGAACCCAAAGTACAGCTGAGGCTGATGGGAATGTCATTAGTCTTGCAGGTACTTGGTCATAAACCAAAGAATCGGACAAACTGAAAGTTTAACCTGATGATGGTGCTTAATTAAGTGATTAGAAGTTATTAAAATTCATCGGGATGGGGACATGAATGTCTGGATCAAATTTCATGTCAAGCCATCCAATAGTTATTGAGACATTTGGTGCTAGATGAAAAGGTGATCAACAAAGTCATTAGGATTCATCATCTGGGCAGCATGTACAAACTTTCATGCCAATCCATCCTATCGCTGTTGAGACATTTCAGTCTGGACACAAGTGGGGGACCGACCGGCCGACGGACATTGCCATCCCTGAAGCCCTGTGGCAAAAAATTACAAGTTTGTTGGCACTTTTTGTTATACATGGGTGCATTCAGCAGCGAATGACTGGCCAGGTCCTTCATCCTTGCTGCCTCCACCCTACTGTTAACTCACTCTTCAGAAACAAAGTTGCATCAGAGCTGCTTTTTCCTTCTCCTCTCTCACTCTATCATGACTCTTAATCTCCTGGCAGCCAACAAGTGGCTTTTTACAAATGCCAGACCCTGATGGGACAAAGTGGATTGTCTTCATTAACCAGTGGGTAACGTGTTACTTTTTAACACCTGTTTAACCAGGAAGCCCACTCTTGCTGTGTCTACAGTACCAGCTTGGGGGAGAATTTGCAGGGGTAGAGATCATGACAGACAGAGATGTTGACAATGGAAACGTGCTATTGTGTAGATAAAGACGAACAGGACAGCAAAAATGTACAAAATGTAGGCAAGCCCCCTTTCACCATGTGATATAGCTTGTCATCACCAAAAAATAATCTGTTTTTATATGGTCCTACTTCACCCTGACTTTATGAACACATTAATATGCATTTAAATAATCATTTACCGGCAAACATAGAATCCAATTCTCCAGCAATTATAGCTAATCAGCTGAACTGCTGAGGTGCTGGAGAACAACAAGCACAAGCAGTCATTGTTAACTTTCCAACACTAATCCCACATGCAGCATGGAGTCTCTCCAAAAAAATCCCACCAAACCTTTTAACTCCGACATCAAAAGCCATTTGTTGCCAGTGGGGCTGCCGGACCAGGCCACACCCAAAACAAGTCGCCACACAATCTGGTCAAATTACAATGTTCACCTCCCCCATTTCTACCCTTAAAGGGCACCTTAATATCCCCTCCACCACCTGGCTGGCATCAAAGCCCAGAAACCCAGAGCTTAGCAGGGAGACACATCAGCAACATTTTTGGCTTTCATTTCCTTCTCCGCAGCGGGAGTGCACAGGGACATGCCAGGCCCCCCGAAGACGGAGGTAGACAGGGAGTCTCTTCTGCAGCCAATAATGTCTGTAATGTGTCCACAGATTGAGGAAAGAAGAGACAAAGAAAGGCCCTCAGACACCACTCATTCAGTTGAAAGCACATTTATGCGCTTGAGTGTGTGTGTGTGTTTGTATTCATGTGTGTGTGTAATTAGCAGCGCTGTGTTACAGCTCCCTTGCTTGGCTGCAGGTTTACTGGACACCAGGACTACTTCTCCTCCTCCTCCTCCTCCTCCTTCACCCCCCAACTTCCATCCCTCAGCTGCATATGTTGGGTTTGGCATGACAATGGACCAGCACAGAAGTGGACAGATGTTTCCATACACACACACACACACACACATGCACCCACAGACACACGCAGATGGGTATGTGGTGTAAAACTGCACTGAACGTGATACCCTGCTCACAAAATCACACACAGAAGAGACACACATACGATTTCTTCACTGTTTCTCCTCCAGTCTTGCCTGCTGGCCTTGTATGGCCTCTACACACCCACCATATGCTAACTGCTGGAAGAGAGCTGTAATTTGTAAATGATTTAACCTTTTAATAGAGAAAAGATGAGGTTGGTTACAGCTGAGTCTCTGTGGATGTGAAGCCAGAGACGAAAAATAAGGATTGGAGCTGTGATTTAGACATCATTTAATTGTACTGTCCAATTATCTATGCGGTTCATGTACTGAAGTGATTTGTCTGTTGTGTGTATGTGTGTATGCCTGAGTGTGCACTTGTTGGTGGATTCTTACTTGAGGATAAATGTGTGTGCAAGTGTGTGTGGTTTTCAAAACAAGCTGGTGCCAAGGCTTAGCTGATAGGCTAATTAAGCTCACCACAGGGAATAAATGTTTCCTCTCTGCCTGCCATTTGTCACACCTGGCACGGAAATGTCACTAGGAAAAGAAACACACACACGCACACACTGGGCGCAGCAGACACACACAGTGGGAGAAGTGCTGAGGCGACAGAGCTACCGTGTGAAAGTAAGTGGAAGCAAAAAAAAAGAAAAAAAAAGAAGAGGGAAACAGGAAGAGGAAAAATAGACAAATGAGACACAGACGTACAGCAGAAGAGAAAAAGATGCAGGGAATTTCTCAAATGAAGAAAAATGCTTAAAAAACACTAGTGAGAAAAGGAAGGGAAATGAGAGAGAGAGAGAGAGACAGAAAAGCTTACTGAGCTCTGCCAGACGACAGGATACCTGTTGACCCTCTCTTGTTATGTGTTCATTACAATGAAATTTCTGCAAAATAAAATGTGTATCAGTGTTTCCTTCAACTACCGTTGAATTGAATATATTCAAGAGGACATCACAAGATTACATAATTAATTGAGCACCAGTAAATTTGATAAATGATGACATTTCATCGCTGTTTCACATCTAGGAGGTCATTTTTGGGGGGTGGTTTTTATGAATATGTATATATACATATGTTTTTATCAGCTGCTATGGTGATGGGGGGGTTGACATGCCAGGGCCCCTCATCTGGACTCGAAGCAGGGGAGTCACAGTACGTACAATACACTATACAATATACTTTTTATTCTTTTTTGGGGCTTTTTTAGGTGGTCTTTTACAAAAATCTGTTCCTGTATGTCTTTTTCACATTTTCTCTTTTTCAATATGTCAACTTTTCCACCAAATGCTAACATAAATGCTAACATCAGCATGCTAATATACTCACAATGTCAACGCTAACATGCTGATGTTTAGCAGGTATAATGTCTACCATGTTCACCATCTTAGTTTATCATGTTAGCATGCTAACATTTGCTAATTAGCACTAACCACACCAAAGTACAGCAGAGACTGATGGGAATGTCATTGCAAGAATTTGGTCATAAACCAAAGTATTAGACAAAATGGAATGTAGACCTGATGATGGCCACAAATGAATCATGAATCCAATATATTGTAAAGATATTTCACTCAAAACCACAAATGTGAACCTCAGGGTGGCGTTAGAGGAAAGGTCAAGGGATCACCAAAGTCTTTAGGATTTATCATCTAGAAACCATGTCTGCTCAAGATTTTGTAGCAATCCATCCAAAAGCAGTTGAGATATAAGAGGTGGACTGACGTACTGACAGGTCGATATTGCCATCCCTACACCACAGTCGCTACCAAAACAGAGATCAAATCATAAAATCAGAGCCTATTTTTTAATCGGGCAAATTTGAAAAGTCCATAACAACAGGTGGATGGAAACAGACCAAGTGAAACCGCAACAGTCAGGCTTTCTCCCATAAGCTACAGTGTGTGCCATGTTATATTTCAGATTGCCCTCTCTTCTTCTCTTTTTCAGACACACACACACACACACACACACACACACACACACCAACAGATGAGCTGCTTCACACTGAAATCTGCTGTTACTTACAGGCGTGACAGCTTAAGTGGAGTGTAGCCCCACAGCCATTGTTACACTACTAACCACCAACACAGACCCACGGCTGCATGGTACTGCACAGGAGAGTAGAGCACCACACACCTAAGAGTCCACAGGAGATTTAAGTTTGGGATAAGGAATGATGACAGAAATTATGTAAAGCCTCCCCCGTCAGCCGGGGGAGGCTTTGGGAGATATCGAGAGAAAAATAGATGTTGCAACCATCTCTTGTTAGATTGAAACAAATGACCTGCTGTTGTTGTTGTGGAGTGCAGCAGGGAATTGGATGCCTTCTGAACAAACACTATACGCCTGGATTATAGTGTGGGTCTGGGTGCTGGAGTGTGACACGCAAGCGTTAGGGGGCAATTCACTCTCATTTCAGCTCGCTAGGAAATGTAAACTGAAATTGCTGTTCATTCATTTGCAAGCGATTATTGTCCCATAGATTAAATATATCATCTTTTTTGGTGCAGAAGTTTTTCATTGATAAAACTTTGATGAAATCCAACTTTCTGAATTGATCGCAATTGAAAGCAAAGTAAGCTCTTATTGCACAAACAGTGTGTGGGTGCATACCGGTGTAATGTTTTCAAATCATGTGGAAAAGGCTGTGGCTGTCCAAGTCAATGCAGACTGTGAAGGCTCAGCATTAGGGATGCTGCGCAATGCTCAAATTCATGCATGCCACATGGTGTTATTTCCATAGATCACTTCAAAGGGAAGTGGAATCAAAGATCTTGTACTTTACTAAAGCACACTGGCATCAGAGGCTCACGGATACTTTCCTTTTTCATCTTTGGTCCATGGGGTCCTCTTATCTGTCTCTTGTCAACATGTCACTTAGTCATCCTTAAATAACACCAATCTTGGTACCAGCTGTTCTTTCTTCCTTCTCCTCCCTGCATCCCCTGCTCGGCCCCCTCTCATTGTTCATGCCATCCCTTTCCTTCACTGTGTTGACAATCGACACATTGCCATTGCTGTCATCTGCTCTAATACACGCTACATGCAGTCCGACAGCATCCGTATGGTCCCGTCCTGCCCAACACAGCAGAAACATGTTGGCCCCATATGGAGCATCTCCACAGGGGGAATGTATCTGGGACGGCTGGTGGAAGTCAGCGAGGATGCTGGCTAGCTGATGCTAATAGACCAGTGGCATTTATAGTGCTACAGTACAGTAATGATGTGGAAACCTTAAGCTGCTTAAACTGCAAGGTGGGACTATTTTGATCAGAATCAGAAATGCTTTATTGATCCCCGAGGGGAAACTCTTTTTCTTCTGATGAAGCTCTGTAGCTTCCTGTCTCTCTCTTTCTTCTTTTATTCTCAGAATTCCATTTTCATTTCAAAGTTTCCACAGGAAGTCTGAAGAAT
The DNA here is from genome assembly GCF_020085105.1 of Siniperca chuatsi. Lineage (NCBI taxonomy): Eukaryota > Metazoa > Chordata > Actinopteri > Centrarchiformes > Sinipercidae > Siniperca > Siniperca chuatsi. Next base: position 25,309,052 of record NC_058044.1, on the reverse strand, counting down.
AGAACATCAGCTGTGTCCGACTAGTTACACACCTATTCAACTTTTTTTTTTACATGACACCGAAAGCTCAAACCTTTCTCGACTTGCAACACCATTCCTTTTCTTTTCACATATGTCTTTGCAAACTCTCTACATGGACTCAAATGGTTAATATTACACCAACTCTCTATGTTGTTGTTAAAGACCAATGTTCCATGCAGCAGCGATAAAAGAGAAGAAGAAGAGCAGAAATAAGACAGTATTCGAGCTTGCGCCTCTTAATCTCCCCTCCTCCGGCTCAGCCTAACTGACATTTTCTTAATTTATTCCTCTCAGGATTCCAACATTTTAATTAGGTCACTCCAAATCTCCTCCCACGCAGCGTTATTTCGAAAAACTTTTTTATTTCATCATGTTTGTCATTTGCCTTCTTCGTCTCTCATCCTCTTTCTTCCTTTCTTTTTCGTACTTGTCAGTTTTGCTCAGCGGGTTATCTTACTAATGATGTATGGTGTTTTTTGCCAAAAGTAAACACTGCAGAGGTAAATACATAATTGAATCGTGGAATTAAATACATGGGCAGGTTTAAATAAAGAAATCTCTTTTCAGTGTCTCTGTGCTGGAAGGAAATTACAGGATTTGTAAAAAATAAAACAAAAAAAAGAAAAAACTGTGAAGCGCTCTGTCAGCTTTTAGATGTGTATATGTTGGGCCTGACGCCAGCTGAAAAAGTGTCTGTATATGTGCACATGTATGTTTAAGTAGGTCAGTGTGTACAGTATGTGTGGGTGTAAGTTCATGTTTTGCATAAGACTGTTCATAACACCTTATACCAAGTTCCTAAAGCTTATAGCATGCACACTTGTGTGTATGTGAGTGTGTTTGTTCTCTACTATGTTGTTCTCTACCACTACTAAGAGAAAATGTGTATAATCTGTAAATTGTTCCTTAGTGTACCAGGAGTCTTGGCTTATCTCCAGCCTCAATAGAAACAAGAGGAAATTACTTTTCTACAAAGCGTCTGACAAGGCAAAATCTTTTACAAGTTTTCCATTGGCACAGCAGGACATTTACTATGACTTAAGTGCTTTGCTGAAGGGGTCCAACACACAACTGTGGTACTATCTTTCTGGTTGCAATTCTCTTTTACGATCAGCTAGTAGGCGTAAGCTCCCCGACACACCAAGCTGACTGTCGGCTCTCGGGCGCTGTTGGGTCGTGGTTAAAAATCTTTGGTCGACCATCGCCTGTAGTTTTGGTGGTGTGGCTCTAGTCGGACCTTAATATCCACGATGATGATGTTATTCTGGATTTAGAAGACAGTCTGCTGTTACTTACGTATTAGTTGTGGTCTTCGTTTTGTGTTCAAGTGCAACTTTAACATAAGCGAGAGCATTTGATCACTTTGAAAGTGCCAGTTCTTTAAGGTCAGCTTGTTCAGCTTGTTTGCTTTGTTTAAACGCAGAATTACGCCAGACCAGAGCTGTCCATTTCATTAAAAATAATTGCTACAATGTTCACATTGGCGTACAATATGATGTTAGGGGATGGGCGTAGAGCTAAAACATTTAGTCAATTAATCGATTAGTCAATCAATCAAAAACATATATAACAAATTTGATAATCAATTAACTGTTTAAGTCATCTCTTAAGCAAAAATGCCAAAAATGTGCTGGTTTTAGCTTCGCAAGTGTGAATATTTGCTTGTTTTCTTAATTTTCTATGACAGTAAACTGAAATCTTTGGGTTTTGGACTGCTGGACATAACAAGCTATTTAAAAATGTCTGACATTTTATAGACCAAACCATGATGAAATTAAAAGTTAGTTGCAGCCCTTGATGAGTGGTGTAGCTTTTCAGGATTTCTTATCCTAATTTTCCCTATCTATGAAAAGTTAATGATGCAGAAAAAATTAATTTAAATGAAAAAAATTAAATAGAGAGCAACCAAACGTATTGTTGTAAGGACTAAATGTCACAGGCAGCATCAACTATAGGGTTATAATAATCCTATAATAATTCTATAACCATATAGTAATTCTATAGAACCTTTCAGACTGATGGCAAATGCAATTTCCACTACATTGATTTGAAAAAGATTTCCCTACAGCATTGTTTAACATTGTGAGATGTGTGGGGTTTGTCTTTCTGTGAGACACTGAGAGAAGCAGAGAGATGGAGATGAAAAAAGGCGATTGTACAGGAACATCAAATTATTTATTTAGTTGACACACTAATCCAGTTCTTTTAGATCTTACAATCTTGACAGTTCCGCTGTTACTCTCTGACGTACAATACAGGAAAAAACATAAGGCTGAGAAAGTCCCCATGATTCATGAATGACTGCAACGAGAGACGTTCAATTAAAGTATTTCCTGGCTGGGTTTTGTCTACTACTTGTCTACTCTTTTCCTGTTATGGGGACAGGATGTAGCTAGGGGAAAATCATGGCATTCATGTCCACTCACTCATATGTATGCTATACACAAATTAGGTATGAAAAGGAACTAGGGCAAATGCATATATACCTGCCATTCCCACGCACCCTAAAAACTCATTCATCAGCTTCTTCAGTCTGTCTGGCCCCCTCTCAAGCGCTGGTGTAGCAGAGTGACTCTCCAGCCCTCCAGAGGAATGCCAGTACGATCCTCTTCCAACACAGTCCGACCACCACCAATCAGACTTTCCTACCACGACTCAGAGCAGTTCATACTGTACTGCGATACTGGTTTGTTGACTGTGCTCGATGCTGATCCATAAGAATGAGTCAGAGCTACAAGGCCCAAGGATTGCTAATCCATGACCTTCTGAGAAAGATAAACTGAGAAAGTCGGCTCTATCTTCACCACACTGCAGTGAGGGTTATGAGGGCTGAGCTCTAGCCTTGTAGTCTCATGTGCTCGAGGGTTTGGCTAAAGCGGCTCTCTGCAACTGCAGGATCATGCTTCTGCACTGCACTCGGCCAGATGAGTGCAGTAATTATGTGGTTAGCCTTGGCAAGTGGTGGAGGTTAGCTGATTGGTGCAGCTAAAGGCCCGGAAACTGAAGGCATGGCTAGCCGGCTACAGTGGTGCACTGTGTGGCAAACCGAAACCGGACTGGAGCTAAACGCCCTCTGTCTGAGAGGAAACTGTTAAAGAGCCATACAGAGCCCCCTCTGTGTGTGTGTGTGTGTGTGTGTGAGTGTGAGTGTGTGATGCAGCGAGAAGGAGTATCTTTACTGAGGAGTGTAGGGATAGCTCAGGTTCACTGGGTTCACTCACACTGTGAATGTAAAGACAATTTTGTGTACACGTGTGGGGGAGTGTGTGAGAGTAGACTCAAGAATCTATCACACATTTATCAAATCACTAGCCAATGTCCCCCCAAACACACACATACACTCATTTGGACATTTGGATTAACTCAAAGCCCTCTATATTGATGTCTGTTGTATTTTCTAAACCATTTTTGATGTCCAAAACCACACGGACTGTACAAGTACATGTATTTCAATCAAACACACTAACTCCCCCTGTTCCCACTGTATTGTGGGAAAGATTTAATGTTTATATTTCCATGTAAAACACCTTCTAATACAAAGTGACAGATCAAGCCTAACGCTTACTAGTACATACGGAAAGCATATGGGCTTGTCACCATAGTAAAGACAGCTTCTGCTGCACTAATCACTCCGACACAGCAGATGCACAGACTGAGGCATTATTGGCAAAATTAAAGCTACTTTCCCCCCTTTTCACAGTGTGAAACAGCTGTCCAAAATTTGAGAGAGCGAGCTAGAGAGAGAGAGAGGGCAATGAGAAATGAAGCAATGGCCAATAGCCAGACCCCGCAGCAACTCAGATCGGATCCCCCAGAGTTGAGGATTAGATTTTTGATCCAGCTTTTAGGCTGGATTTTGTGCTTTTTCCTCAAGTTGGGCCCATATGAAATTCTGGGTTTGCGCGATGATGTCATATTGTTTTTGTGTGTGTGTGATTGTGGGAAACAAAGAGAGAGAAAAGTGCTCACGGCCGTCGTTTGGTATTCAGAGTACGTTGCGGCCGGTGCCAGCCACAGAAGGAGCAGTTAGCCAGTCCAGCACCATCAATTTGTCAGCATATCTGAGCAAAAAGTCTCCGGGGCCCCTGGGAGCCAAAGCAGGACACTGGCAAGAGCACAAAGGGCCTGGGGTGACCCAGCGGGAGCTAAATACAAACAGCTGTACACTGATATGAAAAACACACAAAGATGTACATATCATTCACAATGAATGCATACTAATAGTGACAAGTGTATGACAAACGTAACCCGTATCACCCCAGCACAACAACATTAACAAACACACAGCTGCAGCGTTATATTAACAGCTGCTGTAGAGAAGGGTCAAAGACAGTGCACGCCATGCAGCCTGTGTCCTCTGAATCATCGGGCCCCCTGCAGGCTGGGGCGCCATGTGGAGCACAACACACACACACACACACACACACACACACACACACAATGAGAGAGAACTATCACCTTCCCTGACCTTTGATGTTCAATGCAGCATGCACATATCTCCTCACCCCCACCCCACTTCTATACACACACACACACACACACACACAAACACACAAACACACACACACACACATACAGAGTGTGTACAGCCAAGTGCCATCATAAACTCACAACCCTTCATCCATTAAACATAAGTAACATAACTCTGTACTGGATCCCTGTACATGATATATACAGTATGCAGTGCACATGTCTGACAGCACGAGCCTGGCTTGAAACAAACAGTTTGATCTCAGGCATCTGACACTCAACACACACACACACTGCATTTATAATTCAGCAAACACTGTATAGTACTGTGGTTCTCACAGGGATTATGTTCTTACTTAATTTTTCAAGTCAAATAAATGTAAAGGAATTTGCCTTGGTGTCAGTGGTGGATGCTAACACACATAGCACAGAAAAAACAGGATCGATGTGACAGTGTGCGCACAGAGAGCACGACATGCAATAAGAGTTCCAGACATGTGACTGTGAGGAGCAGTGGAGCTACACACTGTACCTACACTAGCTTTACTATATAGGAGGAAAATGAAAAAAGCATTTTATTTAATCAAATAAGTTGTTATAATATGAAACCACTAGAAAGCTTCACTCTTTGGCTTCACTTAAATAATATAAATATGCGTTGGGGTGGCAAAAACAAGGGTTATGGCAACTTAACTCTGTGACTCCATGGTGATGGCTGTGGTCCTCCTCAGGTTGTGATTTGTGGCTTCAAAAGCATACCAGGTGTAATACTCACCAAGTATGTTTACCTGCAGACAGTCTAAGTTATTATCGGGATTTGAGTCTTTCCTCAGCTCAAGGTCCACTTACTCGCTTATTATGGAGCTCTCGGCCGTAACACACGATCCTCATTAGCAGATGGTGCGAACTCCATCTGCTGATGAAGACCATGTGATACGGTTGTTGTAAGCTCGAGAATAAGCAGAATAAGAAGTAAGTGGACCTTGAGCTGAGATCATTTCAAACCTCAAATCTACATCATATACTGGTTTTAGAAATCTGGACCCCCAATAAGTGGCTCGGATTGAAACTGAGACACTGAGGGATGCCAACACCTTTTACATGTTTCTGATCATTGACTGTAAATCATTGACATTAAATTGACAAAACACATAGTAGTTAGTTGGAACAACAAAAACTATGATAATAAATTGATTGAAAATTGATCACTTGTTGCTCCTGAACAAAGAAAGAGGCTAAATCCAGTAGAGTGGTAAAAGTTGCAGTGTCCTCAACAACTGAGGTCATTCAAATGGTGCACAAATGACTCATGCTTGCTGGAGCCAGCAGTCGGTTAGCTTAGCTTAGCATAAAGACTGGAGACAGGGAGAAATAGCTAGCCTGGTTCTGTCCAAATGTTACTAAAATCTGCCAACCAGCTCTTCTAAAGGTCACTAATGAACTAATGTTGAACTATTCCTTTAACGGGGACACTAGTGTGCATGTGAACATGTAACTGTGGCTAACTGTATCTATATGTGGAGCTTCTTCTACCAGGCATCATTATAACCAACAAAATCCCCATCAGGTCTTAAATAGAATAACTTCAGCAGAAGTAATATATAAGCTATATTCTGAGTCTATTAAGGATAAAAGAAAAATAAGAATTAGGTAAGAAAAAGGTAGCAGAATAGTTTTGAGAAGCTAATAAACCTCATGCTCATTAATCTCCATTGCTGCCATTGGACATAATGCCAGCAAAAATGCAGTCTTATTCCTTTGATTATTCTTCTCACCTTAGAGCAACACACTCACATCAGGCAAATAGTTACCAACTCATTACAGTCCCCCTCTATTGCTGTTAAATTGCAGTCATTTGTGTCTTTTAGGCAAATAGACTGAGTGCTAAGCAAGCAGATGTGCCCTGGCTGCATTATAATTGCCTTGACCAAATCTCTTTCTCAGCAGTTAAGACAATTATGTCCACATACTCCATATACCTCTGGAACACATGCATATGTGCAGGAGGCTAATATTAATAAACACACAAACTCTAGTCACACACTGAAGTACATCCATACAGTATATACTATACACCAGCTACTTGCGACTATTTTGCATGTAGTATGGTATGTGGTTGGTGTACTCATAATTCAGCTCCATAGAAGCAGCCAAGCCTTGTCCAAAGATAACAACAAAGATAACAAAAAAAATAAAATAAAGAAGCATGTATGACAGTTACTGAATGCTGTGAGACCTGCTCGGCCCTCCGTGAAAAAAGACGTATTCATCTATCCTGTGGATAAAGTGAGTTACATAAAAAGATTGTTGTAGGCCTATTTCCCGGAGTAAAACGGATTTCACTCACAGCAGTTAAGAGGGAAACTTGAGGACAAAGAAAGAAGTCCAAAAAAAGCCCCAACCTCCCCCCTTCAAAAGCTAGACTGGTCATTCGGAGGAGAGAGAGAGTGAGAAAAAAAGAGCAGTATTGTTCTTAGTTTGAGCTCGCACACACACACACACACACACACACATACACACACAAACACAAACAGAGTGCTGACACCAATAAGCAGTCAATGATTTTCCTAATGGTTCTCTCCTATGGAAAGGCAACTCTCATGAGGATGGTTAAAGCTCTGAAAGCCATGTGTAAACTCCACCCCTACTAGTAGCTCTCACATACGCGCACGCACACACACACACACACACAGCGGATACACAAAAAACACACACAAGTCTAAAACCCATCTTGGCAAGCGCTCGCTTTCCTTTAACCTCTTTTTCTCTTTACATCTGAGTCCGTTTGTCTGGGAGTCGATTAACCCTCTGTCTCAGTTTTTTCCCTTTTACACCACAAAGACTTCTTTTTTACTTTCCTCATAATTTAACCAACTTTCCAATATTGCTCAGCTACAATTTCACTCTTTCTCATCCTTTCTCACATTTACATGCGAACACACACACACACACACACATTCCCTCACCTTTAACAAACTGCAAATGCCATGGAGGAAAACACAGAGACCTTTATGCCCTATGAAAGTTTTATGTTTATGCAAGAACATCAGAATATTTTACAACTGAATGGGGATGGAAAGAAAAAGAGAGCACTCATGGGTTAAATGTTCAAAGTGTTCGAAATTCAGATCATTTTCGAAAAAGGAAACTCACCAAAATGATCAAGCCTCCCCGTTTCCTGCCATAGAAGCATGACTGCCTTAAGTACCTAGCAAAAAGGCATTTGACATTGTGCTCATACAATCACCCATCCTAATTATCTTCTCTTCCTCTGTCCCCCCCTCCCGCACACACACACACATTTTTTTTTTGTACATTGTAATTTCTGTATACCTCTGAGGCATGTCGTCCAATGAAATGGAACAGAAATGGGAAGGATGGTTGGAGACAGATGAGAGGACCGAGTAGTGACGAGGATGAAGCGAGAAAGAGAGAGGAAATGGGAATAAAATAAGTGGAACGAGAGCAATTGACGAGAGAGAGAGAGAGTGAGAGTCGAGTGAAAGAGCAGGTCAACTCCGGCGGCGGCAGCGTGGAAGCGTCTGCGGAGCGTTGCTGATGTGATGGCACGATGATGATGGTGTTGATGATTCACCGCTGGTAGGAAATCAGAGAGAAGAACGTATTATTATCAAGCAGCTCAATTACAGCGCAATTTCTCCCCAGCAGCGACAGCCTCTGCAGGGCTCCTCATTGAAGGTGATTTGGGAGGCCTGCGGCGTCTGGAGGACCACTGAGCGACTCAGCAGTGCGGTAAGACATCCCCACTCGAGACGGGAGAAGAAGTGAAGGCAAGAGAGGACGACCGGGGAGAGGAGTGGGAGCATCCAGGGATGAAGAGGGTGAGGAAGTAGTCAAGGATGCGTCTGCATTAAGACCTCACGAGCTCCGCACTTGAGGCGTTCGGCGGAGTGGAGACAGGCAGGAAGGACAGACAGGATCTAAATGCACTGCTGATGGAGAAAACACCTGTTCAGTAATGAGTACGAGCTCTCCGGCTGGTCATGGTGGTTTAACATGAATACTGAAGAGCTAGCTAGATATTCATGTGGCGCACAGAGTGTTTTATAATTTTATTTACTCTCAAAGTGTGTGTGTGTTGTGCATGAGCCAAGGAGCAGAGAGATAGAGGCCTTTCTGTACATGCAAGCATGTGTGTGTGTTTGTGAGAGAGCTTTTGTGGGTGAGTGTTTTTTGCAATGCAGGAAGGAAGAATATTTTGTGATTTTATGCATTCTATTGGTGTGCGCCTTTAGCACAGAGGGGACGCTGAAGAGTGCGTGGGAGTGTGTATGCATTTGTGTGGATGTCTGCAGGTGTGTATATCTAACTAGTACGTCCTAGCTGTCTCCAGCGTACCTTCCAACATCCCGTACAGTGGCTGCCCTGAGGCAAAGGCAACCTCAGCTGAACTGCTTCACTGTCCTTCCAGCGATGGGATTATTCAACAAACCTTGATTCTCTCATATACAATGTACCGGTAACTGTGTCATGAGTATGTAACGGGTGAGGTAATTCTGTAGGTATGACCTTCTAGGTCAAACACCACCATATTACCACATTACAGGTATTCTTACAGGAGATATTTACCACTTGAATCCTAATGTTACCAATTGTTCCTTTAACCATGCTTTTATGTAGCTTTAAAGCTGCACTAATCAATATTTTTATATAAACAATGGATCAAATGACTGCGTAATGTGAAAGGTATCGCTTGTAGTGGTGAAGCCACAGATTATTATTACTCAGCTCGCAGGTCCCCTCAGCTCTATGGATCATTTTAGTGTCTTTCAGCTTATTGTTTTGATTTTATGCCCCGCAACTTTACTGCTTTGGTTCACTCTCACTGCTCTCATCAACCTTGCTTCTACAGCCGGCAGATGTTTTCAGTAAAAATGCTTTGATAACACTACCTGCCCAGCACCAAATAGCAGACAGATAACATTAGCCACTAGCTGGTGAACATAGTAGAGCATTTAGCAGCTAAAGAGCCAGATATTATTCTCTGGAGTTGGTGGAGACCAAAAACAGAGCTAAGAAGAAAATGAATACTGGACATTCATCAGGTGGCTAGAAACACAACTCGAAATTAATGTTAACATTTCTGCGTGTCTGCTGAATGTGTTAACAACTTGTTCGCTATTTCAACTTTATATGGTCATAATAGGTCAGTGTTGTCTTTACAATGTGTTGCACTGCCCCCAAGGAGATAAAACAAATATATTCCTTATCTGTTTACTCCACATTGTGCGGGAAACATTTCAATCCAAAAATACATATTTTATGGCTGCAACTTTTTTTTTCGGTTCCAGTGTTGGTACCAATACCATAATGGTTTTATATTTTACTTGGAGAAATATCAATATGTTTTTCTACAATTGTTTTTTCATTAAACAAAAGAAGCCAAAGTTCTCAAATGTTAAATGTTGTTCAAACACAAGTAGACATACAGGAATAGGAACTATCTGATCAAATAATAAGTTGATTAAAAATCCGACCAGACATTTGATGCCAAGTTACGGTACATGACAGTTTTAAATACTACTGGCTACTGACACATTTTGGTTGTTACCAAAAAAATCATTGAGGTGAAATGAAAATTGTAAATACCTTTTGCATAATTTTCTACAAATTTCTCTGCGTTTATGATGACGATTATATAACTGGCCTCAAGAGTGTGTAGGGTTGAATAGCATTATGAAGCGTAACAAAAGTTCTCCTCATTTCAAAGCATGAGCCACACTGTAATGTTATTCAGATGTGGATAAAACAAAGACATATCTAACAGAAGCCAGTATCCATCAGGGTGAATAATGAATTGAAGTGGCAGTGGTGAACTGGGATTATTGGGCAGATTCCCTCAACCATCCTCTTCAGTGTAATCCTAAATCAGAGCTCCTATTTAGAGATGCTTGATAAAACCAGATTGATCAGTGTCTTGGCATCAGCTTACCTCTAAATCCTAAACTTCATCAACAAAGGGGAAAATTACAGATCTGATCCCTGCATGCATGGAGGCCATTTGGACTCAGGTTAGTTTCCAGAAACAGTCTCCAACCACACAGTCTTTGGCCCAAACTACACTAACAAGCCTTCTAACCAAACCGGGTTCCCCTGAGGATTACGCCGGGATTTGCATCGACGTCAGATTTGTAGAAGGGATGAGACATTTATCTTTTCTCGCCCCCCCCCAACATTTCTTCCTCCAGCTCTCTTCTGTCTTTCATATCTGTCTCTCTTTCTATGCCTGTCTCTATCTCTCTTTCATTCTTTATCCCCTCACTTTCTCTCTTAATCACAGATAGAGACAAGTCTTCTGGGCTGCTGGCATTCAGCTCCAGTAGTGAGAAGAAGAAAAAAGGAGGAGGAGGAAGAAGAAGAAAAGCGCCGCTGTCAGTTCCTCTCCTCTTGCTCCACGGGACTGGAAGGACAAAAGCTTTCCCTGACAGGCCGAATCGCCCCTATCTCTACCCAGCCGACGTGTCATTACCCCGTGTCCTCACCACTGCCACGTACTCCTTTCTCTTTCTGTCACAAACCCCCCCGTCTTATTAGAATAACACAATTCATGGGGATTAGTGTATGGTGTGTTGAGGAGGAGATAGCAAGGCAGTGGCTCATACTCTGTGTGGGTGTGAATACATGTTCATGTGCCTTTGGGTGTTACATGTGGATCAGCATGTATGTGTCGCGGCACTGCAGCGATTTCAGAGAAGTGGGCAATCTGTCGTATGCTTCCCCAACGACAAGGCTGTCAAGTGCTTTTCAGTGTGATGTGACCATTATGGTTGAGAGACAAACACACACACACACACACTCGCTGTCTAATGATCCCCTACAGAAGTCTATTCATGGTGAGTGCTGCAGGGGCTACAATATAGATGCTATAGATACAGTACTCAATGTGATCAAGGCTGAAAAATCAGCAACAAAGAGGATATATGACTGCCACTACAGGCAATCTGACCCGATGGGAAAAGGCTAGTGCAGCTTCTCATCATGTCATACCTCCCAGCTTGGCAGCTTACACCATAAAGAGAAAATTAACTTATGTTCCATTATAGAAAAAAATATCATCCTCCCTAAAATACATGTCTCCACAGAATTTGTGTATCGAAACACAATCAATAAAACACAACACTTTTTACAACTTATTGCCCCTCTACTGGCTATAAATAAAGGTTAGTGTCAGCAGAGGTTGTATTTTAGCTCCAGTAATTTCCATGTTTCGTGCTCATAAGGAATCAGTGAATTAAAAAAAAATGCATTCATTGAATACATTAGTTCAAAATTTGAGTTTGTGAGGCATAATTACAAATTTAACTTTACCTTTTACTCATGACATTAAAACCCCTGAAAACTGTGTTTCAAATCTTAAAGATATACTACAGCATTTTATTATTGCAGTTCCTTAAAGTAGGAGGACGTCAGAGACAGAATGGTCCAACTCTGTGCAGCAGAGGTCGGGATATACTGATTTTTAGTGCCTAGTATAGGTCAAGACCCAAAAAGGCTGGTTGCTACATTTCCCATAATGCAACTGGAGTCTTACGTTAGACCCTCCCTGGTTGGTAAGCAGTCACGTCTTTCTAACTCCACACTGGCATAACCCTAATGACACCACTATGACATCATCAGGGTTATTTTCTCAGACTTGGCAAAGCTGCTCCAGCGCTACAGGAGACATTATACAAATGTTTTCACAGTGGGAGTAACTATAGCCAATCCATGGAAAATCTGTGTTCTCCTTTGAGTATTTCTCGATAACATTAAATATTCGTGAGCGCCAAAGTTTAAGTTTGGAAAAAAATTTAACTTAATTAAAAGTTTAAGACTCAAATACTCAGCTAATATCTGCTTCATCAGGACGGTGTGGATGGGGTTTGACTTATAATGCTTGTAAAAAAAAAAGTTGATCAACTCTGATTGGTGCAGATGACATCACCTTTTTCCAACTGAGCCACCCACTTCAAACCAGTGAAAAGAGCACAGACAAAAGCAATGACACAGAAATCTCTTCTCACTTTGTCAGATTATTTTGTGTTTATGTAGGACTGTTGCTCATAATAAGAAGCTGATTGAGAAATTAAGTTTTCATGGGCTTAAATTCAGTTTTTTTCGTTCAATGCAGTTCTTTTCAGTTCAGATTAAGCTCTGAGACATATGCTGTGCATGGGCTTAAAAATAAAAGGCCAATCATGCGGAGTCTTAGTTTTCACAAGCTATTTCATTTTTTTTGTTATTTTTGTATTAAAAACTGTACCTAAGGACCCAATATCACATCCTTTCTGCAACTGGCCCCAGTAGCTTATGAAAACTAGAACCAGCATGTTCTCCCACGTTCAGACACTGAATCTTTTAATCTGTATTAAGGAAGAACAAGAGACAGTCAGAGAGACATCAAAGTTTAAGTCTACAATAATCCAATTAAAATTCAAAACACTGCAATGAATTTACAATAGTGTCCTTTGAGTTACATTTCTTCAAAACATTTCTTTTCATTGAGCAGTTCAATGTGATGATGATAAATTCAAAAGGATGTAATTCAAGTATAGTGTCTTAAAACAGTTGGCACTGATCTCTTTTTATAAATTACAGCAGATCTATTTAAAGGGATAACCCTGCAACTACTAAACAGCAAGGGAGTTGAGCGATTGGCCTAATAACCCCTCCATATGGTGATGATCTAGTCCAAACCTGTGTGCGTGCAGCATTTTAGCTCTGCACTATATATCAACATGGATACCCCCCCCAGCCTAGTCTTCCTATCTCTCTCTCTCTCTGTCTCTCTCTCAGGGATGTCTGCTAAGCCTCTTACCTATGGGATTATTGGCAACGCTAGGTATTATATAGCTTCATTCATCTGGATGATGCGTTATTAATGTGTTGGGGAATGAAACCATCTGTAACGGCAGCAGAGGATGATGGGAGGATGAGGGGAAGTGGGGGGCAGGCTGTCTCACAAAGGCAGGAGAGACGGCCAAGCTGGAGTTGTGGTGATGTGTGTGTGTGTGTGTGTGGAGGGTGGGTTGACACAGAGCGATGCAACTCTAATTGGTGGTAATGGTGAGGTTTGTTTGAATAGACTTGACAGGAGAGAGATGAACAGTAGTTATGATCTTTGATTTTGCAGTTTTACAGATGAGGCATACAAAGGCATCAAGCTGCGCACAAAGCACACACAGACATGCAGGCATATACACAGTCTAAGAGAGGAGAAGGGATAGTAAGTTATGTGTCTGTGATAAAGTAATGGGTACTGGGCTTACATACAAGAAAATACAGACAGGTGACAAATTAAAGGAAAAACCTGAATAAATTTGTGGAGAAGCAGATGTCACTGCTTCCACACAGGACACGAGGGGTCACATATGCTATGGCCCTTCGCAGTCACTAGATCTCAACCCAACTGAACACCTATTGGAGATTTTGGACAAACATGTCAGACGACACTCTCCACCACCACCACCACCACCACCAAAACACCAAATGTTGGTACCAAATGTTTTTGTTGGTATGTTTAAAAATCAGTAGAGTACCAGAATCTATCTTAAGGGGCCCTGAAGCTGTTCAGGAGACTTGTGGTGGCCCGACACCTTATTACAACCCTTTATGCTGATTTTCCGTTTCACATGTCACCCATCTGTAGGTCTCCATGACAGAAAAGCCATGTTGACTCTCTTCAAAGATTACGTATGGAGCTACAACGCTCGTGCAATTATTGGTTAATCTTTTAGTCAATAAGACATCACAAAATTGGGAAAAATGCTATCTTCAAATTGCTTGTTTTGTCCAACCAACAGCGTAAAACCCATGCATGACGTTGGCCAAATCGACATGCTGCTGCGTTGATGCATGATGCAGACAGGTCCTGGCAGATATGTAGCCTTTGTTTGCAATAATAAAGAGATATCATGAACTGATAAGCAGAACTGAAATTTTTTTCACTGGTACCCAGTTTTTTTGCATTTTGGATTTGGTATTAATTTGGAACCGGTTTTCGGTTCCCAACCCTAAAAAAGAAGCGTTCAGACATTTTAACTTTGTGATAAAATATACAAATGTTGGCTTTCGAATGATTCCCGTCCCATTGCAGCCCTGTATATTGAACCATCCTTCTTAAATTGCGTCTGTAGCAATGAGTATCAAAAACTGTTGATGCTTGGTCAGAGTCTTCTTATTCTTTAATTCGACAGAAAAAGTTCCCGTACTGAAATGTTAAAAACACCAGCCCTATCCTTCATGACTGCATTACTATTTTTAAGTAGAATACTTTACATACGGTGCTGATGTTAAACCCTCAACACACTGTTTGCTATTAACTTGGTGATGCAGTTATCCATTTACCCTATTAATTACAATACGATAATGGAACTTGCTCTACTCTCATCTCCTAAGCAAGAGACAACATAATTGGCAGGACTGTGTGAGTCATGCCAGTGAGTTTTCTGCTCCCGAGTGCATGCATAGTATTTCTAACATCCTGACACTTGCTGAATAGCTAAATGTCTATTCCTCCTTTACACAAGAGTCAGCAAAGAGACAGAGGGGGACAGAGAGAGAAAGGCTGCTGCTGTGGTATCCATGAAATCTGTAAACAGATTACATGGATACCACACTGAAGAGGCCTGCAGTACATTCAGCACCTGTGTTAGAAGGAGTGTTTCGCAGGTAAGTGTCCGTGTTGTGATGGTTCAGCTGCTATGGATACCCAAATGTTCAGTCTACAAACTATACATAGTCTAAAGTTTTAGGATTCCATATTGACACTGGTATTTTGCATATGAGTAGGATCATCCTAGTGAGATAACATGACAGGGTTTTAACGATATACTGCATTATGATAATAATAAAATGTTTTTCCATTGCAGGTTTTGAAGAAGGAAAGTGTCATGTATACAAATTACTCTTCAACATCAAAGTGTCTTGAGTTTTCGATGTGTCTCTTTCAAGTCTGAGGTGCATACTTCTACCCTCAGATCTCAATATGTCTCCACCTCTCTCTGAGACTAACGGCACTTTATAAAGAAGCTCTCTGTGTGCGAAATCACAACGACAGATGGATGGACTGATGGGCAGGCTGTACTTTACTTTTCCCTCATTACAGGTTTTACAAAGTAACACTTTGTTGATGTAATGATTGGGACGTTTGAAATTTTAAATCACACAGTGCATCTTCTGAGTGTCTCTGGACTGTAATTATGTATGTTCAAAGGTCTGTTTAAAGCAGAATAGCTCACACTCCAAGATGATTTACTTTCGGGGAGTGCCAATTTAACTGCCAATTACCGCTGCTAAAATGGCTTTGCTATGATACAAAAACCAACACTGACAGTGACTGGCACATGAAATGGCACTGGAACAAACTACACTGCCAGAAACGCAATGTGAGAAAGAACTGAATCTGAAACACGTGGGAAAGGTGAGAAAGGCGGCTTTGTCACAAAGTGAATGAAAAGACTTTCAGGGAATGAAAAACGAGAAGGCTGGCCCTAAAAAACTTTAACACCATTGAAAATGTAACACCACACAATAGCATACTTTAGTAATAGTCCTCTGCAATATACAGTATGTATTCGGTCACTGTCCAAAACATCAAGTCTGAATGAATGAGAACTAACACATAAACTGTAATTTGAACGCAAACTAAATCCTAAATCCTAAAACTAATGTTGTAGGATTGACATTGGTCCTCTGCTGTTGCTTCACTTAAGTGACGTTAAGCTAACGTTACTGTAAGGAAGTTGCATTTTACAGTCAATTAACAGCCTTTGCCCTTTTCCACAATTTTATTTTTTATTTCTTTTATCAGTGGTATCAAATCCAAAACGCTTCCTCACATTACTGGCTATTATCCGTTCAGCGCAGTTTGCTAGTTTACTCCATTTGACATTAGCAAAGAGAAAAACAACAGGCTAATTTTTCTGTGGGCAGCAGGGTACATGATACAATAGATAAGAGTGAATGTGCATTTTCTGGAAATCCCCTCGCTGGAGTACAAGACACAGCCTGTTGTGCTTATATACTGTAAATCATGCACATGGAAGCTCATTTTTGACTGTGAATGTGGATGCATTTCCGAAAAACTAGTACATTTTCTCACACATTCTGTGAATTTGGAATTGATACTTGATTTGTTCCCGCGTTCAAACTGTAGTTCGAATTTTGATTTCAAGCTAATAGGACTGCATTAGCTATGACTGTACAACGTTCTCGTCACAACCTATGTCGTTAACACTATGTGCCAATTCAAAAAAAGGAAATTGGAAAAAAAGGGCTCTTATACGGTGTGTATACGGTATGTGAGTGTGTGTGTGTGAGTGTGTGTGTGTGGAACTATAAATATGTATGTGTATGTGGGTGTGTTTGTGTGGAGCTGCTTCCGCTTCATCTGCGTACGTACATACATAATTTTGGGTGTTTGTGCGAGTGCTGGTGTGTACAGTATGCGTGTGTGTGTCTGTGTGAGTCAGCATTGTGATCATGGACACAGTGGGATGAATCACATTGTGGTTGTGGTGGCGGTTGGAGAATAGACTGGTAGCAACAATAGATTTCAGCAAAGCTCCTAAATGCAAAACACATGTACAGTGCATTGTTTCTTGTAATGCACATGATTACAATTTAAACGATAATCCAGCATGATTGGGGTGTTTAGTAAGTTATTTCATTTTCAATCCCTTTAATGTTAATTCTGTCTTTGCCAAACATCTAAGGGTTCATTTATTCTCATTAAATCCTGAAAAACAACTTCAAAAACTTTGATTGCAGTTGAGTAGCCACCATTATATGAGAATAAGAAGTGTTATTTAAAGTTACATAAAAACATTACTATTTACGGTCACATATTTGAACCCGCACAGAGCTGATGAGACAGGAGTTGGAGACTTTCTTCCACTTTTTGCTTCTCTAAATTCTCAGAGTGTACAACAGCTTCTGTCAGTCACAAACTATTCAAGAAAAACATCTGCTTGCACTCATTTCTTTGTATGAATTTGGTCTGCAGCAAAGCCAAGTGAGCCATTGTGGGAAAATAATTATGGTGAACATCGTTATAATAAAATATAATCTATAATATTTTGTGGGTAAGCTTGTCACGTGTGTATTATCACCATAATGTGGAACCATGTAGAAAAAAAATTAGGTGTATGTGCTTTTTCAGATGGTTTGTAATGCCATCTTTGCCATTAGAAACCATTAGGAAATCTCAGTGTCAATGGAAAAAGTTTACATCAGAGGTAATGTTACTTGTAATACCATGACTAATAGGGAAACTCTTTACAACATGTGTGAGTTGGACACCCGCTGGGCACATGGGGATCATGACGGTATATGACTACCGCGGCAGATGGAAAGAAAACTCTGACGACCAGATGTGAAGCTTTTAAAAGCTTTACTCAGTCTCCTGCTAGAGGTAGATTAGTTTAATTCTGGCACATTAACTGTTTTTCACATCCATCACCAAGACCGCCTTAATAAGCACCTATTAATAATAATTGTGATGCTATCTCCTGTAATAAACTGATGTCAGGCAAAACAAGACAGACCAATTAATAAGTGTGGACATTTTTGATGGGGAATCTGCAACAGGTAGCCACTGTCTGTGTGAAAAGACTTAACACTCACAGCTAACATAATGTCAATTGTGCGATTATATCCAGATATATAAGGCAGTGGAGATGTGAACAACAAACTGTGGTGTCTGTTGGACTAAAGAAGAAACATCTACGCTCTCTAGCAGCATATCCCTCAAGAGACACAACAGGAGACAACCACTAATGACAGCTGTAGCTCCTGCCTGCTGGGATGACACACCCAAAGCTCCGCATAATGCTTCCATCCAACACAAGTTATCACATAGAAATTCTGCTATTGTCATGCTGTAGCTTCTGGCTCATTCTATTCTGGATCAAAGTGCTGCTCTCCCCTCTCTCAGGCGTGGTGCCTCATATAGCATCAGTTGACGCTTATGCGTCACCCTTAGGCTGGACAACTCAAGCCACACACACACAAACGCCACCCATAAAGGGAGAAAGAATGAAAATGCAGTGATTAACCAATTGAGGGGGGATGCATGTGGCCGAGGGAAAACAGTTTAATGTTAAAAGTCTGGGGGCCACAGAACTGCGATCGAGTCGACAAACTGACAGGCAGGCAGCAGGCGAGCTGCCTGGCTGGTGGACTGACTGGCATACAGGCTGTGTGAAGTGCCTCGAGGCGATGAGGGATGAAACCCCTTCTTTAAAAGGTCATGGGTGCAGATCCACTGTGTGTTTTAATAGTGAAACACATTTGGACAAATCGGTGTTGACGCAGCGTGAATAGGTTCTGACACAAGTGAGCCACACTTCCTGTTATGTCACCATTACAAATTTATGTACAATTCTTATAGGAACATTGCAGTAATGCCATACAACAAATAACAACAATACCCTAAAGTGGTATAATGTAAACTCACTCATGAGCACTACAGACACACTCTGAGTCCCTGCAGCACTATTACAGAGATAGTACAGTGATATTTCATTAGCAGATTCTCCAACTGCCCAAAAATAGACTCAAATAGAACCCGTCCTTAGCATGACTTTGTACTGTGGAGATGCCGGCAGGTGGGACAAACAGTCCTACCAGATGAAGTGAGTGAGTCACTGAAAAATCTGCAGAGGAGACAGATGATACAGTGCACAGCTCCGAGTGACTGACTGAGCGCGGAGGCCACAGTGTATCGTGCTACATCAAAGCCGGTCATCTACTGGTCGCATGGTGGCTGAAGAGAAGGCTGTACTTGAACGGCTGGCAGCTTTGTGAAGGGAAGGTGCTGCACGTTTGCCAGGAACAACCGTGTCCAATTTCTTTAGGGCAGCATAACTGCTTGAGAGACCATGCGAGCAAGATGCTCGAGAATTTAATTCCAGACATCAGGTTGTAAGAAATTAATCACATGCAGTGTGGAAGCACTGTACAAATACAAAACCTGCTCTGTGTGCAGCCTCCGGGGCACAGGGAGCAGTCACTGGAGTCTACAAATAAACATTTGGATTTTTTGGGAGCCAATTCTTACATTCTCAGTGAGCAAAGCAGGGCATTGGCTTCTCTACTTCCTGAATGGACACAGTTCCACAGGCTATCTTTAACATCATTTATTCCTTCTGTGTGCACGATGTTCATTGGTCTGCATGTTTGCTTTGACTCCACAATCACATCTGTCTTGACCTTTGAGTCTCATGTTGCCACTACCAATAAAACTGTTTGTGTTTCCACAAACAACAGATGACTCTAATCTTTGTACACTCATCAAAAACAACTCTGCAAATGAGGTTAAGTTTCAATTTGGTCTTGCTCAGACAGGGCTGCTGAGCCACGCAGCTACTGTATTTGACTTAAAACACCAAATAGACCGTGACAGCTATGACCTCAGTCAGCGACTCTGCTGTTCAGGCACCTCCTCAGCTACTATCTTCTGAAAGGATTTGTCCTGCCATGCTATCATTCTGCCCTGGAGTGAACTACACGCTGAGTTCAGATTTCATACCCAGCTTTGGCATTTTAAACTGGAGTCTGGACCGGAATGCGTTCATTCAAACGGCGCAATGTGGCTCCTGTCCTCAGCACGCATTCGGCTGAGGATGCTCGAGTTAAAAAAGCCTCGCTTGCGTCTGTCTTGCTTCAGACATCCTATCGTCTCCCTGCGAGGCAGCCTCCGTTCAAGTGACAACAATCAAACATGAATTCATTTTGAGGCCCGGCCGTGTGCTTGTCTCCCAAAAAAGCGCAAACTGGAGATGTTTTGACCTGCCTGCCAACCCCTCCGGGCTTCATTCACGGCGAGACGGTGTCTTTTTAGCGGGGATATAATATGACTACATCGGTAGCGCCTCTGTCTTACCGGCTGCTGTATGTGGCGAGACGTCCCCTTCCCGGGCGGAGGATGATGCTGCTGGACCCCGTGCTGGAAATAGTCGCTGCCGGCGGCTTTGTTGCCCGCGACCCGGTCCCTCTTCTCCCGCACGTTGGAGCCTCCGTTCTCCCTGTCTTCGCCGGAGTCGAGGCTGCTGAAGTTCCACACAATCAGCGTCTGCACCAGCAGCACCGTGAGGGCAGCTATCAGGGCGGACCGCGACCGGCGGGCCAACCTGCGAGCACACAAGCCGCCAACCATCTTCGCACCGGGCTGCACGGAGCTGGAGGACCGTCTGTGGCTCTGCGCAGCGCGACGGGAGGAAGGAGTGGAAGTAGAGGGAGGACGAGGAGGTGGTGAGTGAGGAGGAGGAGGAGGGGGGGCTGAGCTTTACGGCGGCGGAGGCGAGGAGGAGCATCGAGGAGGAGAGGCAGAGGGCCACCGTGTGGTGAAGGATGTTCAGCGACAGACAGACATGATGCTCCAGGCTACTGCAGGACTCACTGTTCTCTCTGTATGAGTTAGTACACCCTAAATGTTCATCTTTCCAAGAAGAGACTGATTTCTGATAATCACCAAATACCTGCAAATGTTGAAATTTGCAATGCTCAATATCATTATTACAGGCAGATTACTGGGCCTCCAAGGGTTTTTGACAGACACACTGATCCCAACAGGGGCGTAGCCAGGAATTCTGGGTCCCCTGATATAATATTGCCTCTGGCACCTTTTAACTAATTCAGATGTCCCAGTGGAATTTTTGCAGGGCCTCTCTACCTTTGGAAAGATTATCTCCATTTTTACACCCCACTTGCTGGATCCCAGCTTGAATCCAATTGGAAAATGGTTTCTTCTCCGCCTCCCAGGATGTAAGTTACACCCTCCCTGGTTAGGTGTGCCTGGTCATTTGTTCTTTGGGCTGTTCACTCAGAACCCAATGCTTCCAGCCACTATAAAAGCTGCCACTTCGGTCCCCTTTGAAATTCTTGCGTTTGGTTTCAATATCCCCCCACTGAAAACCACAGGTGTTACTAATGCTGGGTTCATGTCATATCAGAGTTATTGTAATTACAAGTTTCTAACTTGAGACATGAGTGTAACAGGAAAAACATTTACAGTACAAAAGAACAGACAAAGTGAAATTCAAACACACAATTTAAATACACAATAGACATTAGTTCCACATTAAAGAAAACACTTGTAAATGACATTTATAATGCCTGAGTATAATGTCTGAAATCTCCAAAAGGAATGAGAGATTGTAATTTCAAAGTTGTTCGTATCTTATTTCATTTGTATTTAGATAATTTTTTTCAAGTTTAGTTTGAACATGTGGTACAGCTTAAGTTAATATGCCCTGTGAGCTGACCTTATTTGGACATGATCAGAGAGCAGAGGTAATTGAACTCATGGAAGGTGTGGAAAATGCTTCTTCAAAGATATCGATTGGATTAAAAAACATTTGATTCATATTGTAATGGCCCCACAATGCTGTGTCTACTCCACAGACAAAAATGTCTTACAATTTAAGTTTAACTGGCGACGAGAAAATACAGCGATGATTTGGCTCTGTCACAACTGTGGTTTATTGCACCTTAGCGCTCCAACGAAACACATGTTCAATCATTTCACTGCCACTTAACATGATTAAAAAGATACTACTCAAACTGGTGGTCTCCTTGGATTTGTCACCAAATAGCTCACATAAAATCATTTCTGTGGTGCCTTTCTGTAAATGAATCCAAAAACCAAACCAGACCAACCAACCAAAAGCCAAAGCACATTTAATACCTACATAAAATGTGAAAGTTCTGCATCCGTCTGTTTGTCTTGACTGCACATGGTAATTACTAAGAAAAACTACAAGACATCTTTAAATGATGATTTCGTTCACACTGAAATGAGACTGTCTGACACTTGCTAAGAGCTTGTGTAGGAAGCTTCATAAATAACTCTCAAGTCGTTGAGGTGGGAATATTTTTAGTCCAATCAAACTTTCAGCTCAATTCTTAGGAGTGATTCAGAGATGCTTGTTAAGAGACGCTTCCTCTGCTGACATGCAAACGCAATGAGTAACAGAGATAGAAAGCGTCTCTGGCAGATACACAGCACAACACTTCACCTACACACAAGGTAATTTTGGTTTTGCTTGGTTTGTATAGTAACAGGAGGGTGTTGATGCTGCCAAGCTTAAGACCTAGGCCAGTTATAAAATGAATAAAAAACAATCCTAAGAATAATCTTAAACTTTGACTTATGAGTCAAGAAATTCTTCGCAAAAGTAGGACTTAGGCACTCTGTTTATGTGCTAAAATAAACTTACAGCTACATCTAAATCTGACTCGAGTAGTTATGGCAATGACTCCTGAGTGTTGTAAAATAAGGACTAAAGTGATGTCTACCAAAAATGCTCTTCCCTCAAGCACTGAATCAGCCAATCGCAGGCCTCCAAAGGTTATGTGTCAGGCCTGCATCACACCATTCATCATGGTTTAGTGGACACCTCTGAAAGCCCACTCATCACTCATTATATCCCATGCTACACATTCTTCAATATATAGAAGGATAAGAAAGTTTATACTGTGTGATGAGATATTGCCCATTATAATGACTATGTTAGACTTGGTATTACTATTCATATAAATACAACTCTTAAATCAGTTAAAGAAAGATATATTTTAAATGTAAATGATAAACATCTGTGGAGGTCCTGTCAAAAGTGCAGTGTGCATGAATAAAATATTTCTTTTTCTTTAATGCTTTTTCAAAATCCCCAAAAGTCTGAATACAGTTTTGAAGATGTATTATTATACAGCAAGTGTCCATTCAATATGGGCTAAGTGTACTTTGTGTTGGCTTGCCAACTTACCTGGTGGTGCATAAAGATGCACCAGTGTGGGTAAGTGTGGGACAGAAAGTCTGTGGGTGACTCTTAACTGGATTATGAAATATTTTGTGCTCGTTTAAATAATTTATATGCTGAGACCAAGTCTTAACATTTTTTGCATGGCATTTGTCTTAATTTCCATAGGATTAAAATTATGTCATTTTAATGCACCAAAGACCATCATTTGGTTGATGGTTTTCTATCCAAACCTTTCCAAATTGTTGCTCACTTAGTCATGATTTTTTTATGTAACAGTGAAATACTTAAGATTTGAAACCAAGTTTTCAGGGGCTTTAAGTTTAAAAGAAATGTCTGACTATTCATTTGCAACATGTAGTTATGATAACTATAACTATGTAATATTCTCCCTCCATTAATTAGTTGGAACAGGCACCACACCAGACTCACCCCATGAGGAAACTATAGTGACAACTGTGACACTGTGATAAACAAGACCCATCGATCTAAAGATTTGGAGCCTGCTAGTATAAAAGCTCCACCAAAATTTTCTTTTAATGAAAGCCGAGTGTTTTTCATTTTACCAAGATCTGACACACAAGGGATAGTTACATCAGACTCTGTGTATTGGTAAATGAAAGAAGAGACTGCCTACTCTAAGCATTTATCATGTTTACTCTGTGGTGTTGAATAAGTGATTGAGCTTTAGGCTGCTAAAATCTGCAGATGAGATAAATGACTATTAGCCAACAAAAAAAGCTACATTTAAGAGGTCTGAATTGACTGCAGAAGAAAAACTTTGAATTGATGTACTCTCTATTGCGTTTATTTAATGTTTAAAGGTAGACCTTGGCTAACTCAGCTCCTTGCTAATTGCAAACCAAGGCTCAGAAAGCTTTGGGACACAAGATACAGTATTATTTAACACTAAGGAAAGAGAATACAAACAACACGTAATTTAATATTGCTGAAGAAGCACACTCTCATGAAAGCTTTTCATGGTCAAAGCCATTTTGCTCTCTTTTTCTTTGTTTCTGGGCAACAAGCCATTGAGGTGAATAAATGAGATTGTAGACCTGACACAGACAGTAGATATAGCTTTCTGACACATTGATAGCTGGTTATACTGTATGTTGAATGACGGGCAAAAATAAGATAATTGGGGGAGGAAAACAAGAAAATTGCTGGATGCGAATTTTAACATCAGACTTTGCATATATCAAGCCTTGGATTGGGAAGTGAATTACATACAGAAAAAGAAACACAGAACACAGAAAAAGAAATGATCATTTTGAGCACCACAGTGTGGTTTTTCATCTTCATGAATGCCTCGACTGACAAGGAGACAAAGCATATAACGCAAAGCCCAAAACAACAGCTCTGTATTTCTCTCAGACTGCGAGCCACTGACCTTGTGGTTCTTCAATCGACATGGCAATTAGACATTCCAGACATTTTTAGAATTACATCTGGGCTTTTTACAATAGCTGTTCGTTTTCAGCTTAACTGTTTGTTAAGCTTATCCCTGTACAATTCTGCCCCATCAAAGAGTTGGAACAAGAAGCAATCGAGCATGTCTATCCAAACTCAGGGGGAGCAATTTGTTCATATCACCCGTTTTGCAGGCCATCATACAGCTAGGTAGGCAGGAATATAATGCTGTTGGATTGAAGCACTTGTCACAAAGAAGAGTAGATAGTTGCTGAAGTATTTTGTCGTCCATGTGCAAGTGGTTAATCTGTATTCTCATCATATAGCTTTCTTAAAGTATTTTAGCATTTGAATTGCAGCACAAATGATTAACTTGGTGGTATTTCTGCAGGCAAACAGAGCCAACGCTACAGAGATAAGGCTGCAGACCACAGACAGATAAATGTTGGGTTGAATTTAAAAATGTCTTTATATAATCACAGACACTCCAAAGATATTTGAGCATCTTATAAATGTTAATTCTTACTTCATCTAGGAGAGTGAGGGACAGGAGGAGGGAGAGAGAGCCTGCAAAGGAAAGAAATGTAAAGTTGTTAATTACGACAGAGATGAGAAAGAGGAAGAGGAAGGGAGGAATGAGGGAGGAGATGCATGCACTGCCATTAATGAGAGCAAAATGAAAGAAGAGTGAGATGAAGAACGGTTAAAAGACAAAACTAGACGTAATTGGAAAGTAGGGGTGAAGTCAGAAAACGGGAGAGAGAATAGAAAACATAATCAAAGCGTGGCAAGTACGCCTATAGGTCTTCTAAATTAGCAAAGAGCGAAGAGAGATAGATGAGGGTGGCGTCAGAGGAAGACAGAGAGAGGAAAAACAAAACCATTTATGAGCTCAATGTAAAGACATTAAAGACAGAGAAAAGGAAAATAAAATGAGACGGAGAGCCGCTCATGCTCCTCTGGCAGCAGAGCCATGTCTTCCCTTCTCATTAGCTATAGCTCTGTTGCTTAGGGGACTGAGTGGGCCGACTGTCGCCACCACAATGGTTACCATTCCCTGCAGCAACAAATGCTGATTTTAATTAGAGCTGACCTCTTTGTCACTCGGACAGACAGACGCACGCACATAGACTGACCAGAGTAAGTCGCTGGGAGATTCAAGCAAGCATGCAACGCGTCCTCACAAACACCTTGCCCGAGCCTTCTGAGGTACACAGAGAAAACGAGGGGTAGAGAGAGAGACAGATGAGCAGCTGGTGGAGTGAGCCTGGGACAGGAGGGAGAGGAACCCGGGTGGGTGCTGCACAACATGACTGTTGAAGCCTTAGGCGATCTGCTGTAGGACATTCTCATGCATTCAGTGTTTTATGTAATCAGGCAGCGTGCTGTAGAACACAGAGAAACCCAGCAGCAGACAGGTGTCCTTGACAGCGATGTCCCCAGGGAACCAGAGGGAGCTTTTTTTCTCCCACTGTGATACGACAAGAGACTAAAGCAGCAGACGTGGTTCGTACATGGCTGATGCTCCTAACGCAGAGGAAGGGAGAAAGATTTGTTGACTTTTTTTTTTATGTAAAACCGAAAATAAGCAAAAAAACAGGTGGAGGGAAACCAACCTATTGTAAACTTCATGCCATACTGGAACGGAAAGCTTGACAGGCGTAGTAACAGTAACTAAGGTGGGCGGGGCTTAGCAAATGGTCAGTTAGTGGACTTGCACACACCAAGTAAAACTTGATTAGTAGGTATCACTGTTCTGTGTCCCTGAGTGCCTACCACCACAGTCAGGGGTCACAAAGGTCACTGCAACGTTGTTAAAAGGTCAGGGTGTTGAATCAAAATATTCCCCCAGTATGTGACACGTCCTTGACGTGACAGTTCCATTAGCACACTGGTGACAGCTTGCTGTTGTGATTGGCTCATTTGGTAGCTGAGCCTGGTGATGTGAAGTCAGTTACCTTATCCCATATGGCAAGAGGCTGTATGTCATTTTCACCGGCACCTTTTGCACATGTGCATGAATGTGAGCGTGTTTCCTGAGGAAATGGATGTATTTCAGGATACTAAGCTTTTCTCACATCAGACAGCTTATCCAAGAGGAACAAAGCCCATTTTATCAGGTACAAAGCTAAAATCACCACCAGGGAAAACAGACCATCCAGTACAATGTGAAGCCACAGCTTCAAAAGGGCAAACGGATAAGGAAAAATGAAGTCAGCTGAAAGAAAATTTCTACAAGACAGTGCATTAACACCATATGTTTTGTAGAGTGGAAGACCATCAAAAGATATAGAAACATATTTGCACATCAGAGTGGTGATTTGATGTTGTTTGTGTTTGGAATGGGGCTGATTTCCATATTTGTAGTATTAAGGAGTTTTACGCACCTTTACCGAACTAATCTAAATACCATAGCAACCATTCCGGGTCCCAATGTCCTCTTCAAAGACCACTGTCAAGTTAGTAGAAGGTCAGCACATCATTGTTCTGGATGCATCACATGTTTTTGTTGCTAAACAACAAAATTATGTGTCCGCCAGCTAACATTCAGACATTTTTTCTTTTTAAAGTAAAACTGAAATATCTTGTTGACTTTCTTGAATAACATGATTTCTATTTGGCATGCTATTCATAGTTAAAGAACAGCACAGTCCGATTTGAGTATCTTCCTATTGATGCTATCAATCCAACAGTGTATTTGCTATATTCAGAAGCTCTACTGCAGGTTCATCTTACCTCCTTGAAATAATAGACTTCTGTGTTTAAAACATGTACCAGCAAAAATAATAAATCATATGTGTATTGCTGTTTTGAGGGCTTTTTCACCTTTCAGGGATATGGTATTTCTGGAAAGTGGGGACACACTGATGTCACAGGTGACTTTAAAGCATAATTACACATCTTTAATTGCCTTCTAAAGAGTATCTCTTGTATGTGGTGTTCCGAAATAATACACATTAGGAGCAGTATAGACAGCATGCAGACTCTATTTCTTTTTCCTTTGTTTATGTCCATCTGTGAGGCTGTGGAATGTGCATTTTCATCTTTTTCAGTGTTTCACCTTTTGACTTTATTTCACACTGTTAGGGAGCTTCCAGTGGCAGTGAAGAGGCAAAACAAAACTTCATGCAGAGCGAGTGAGAGAGAGAGACAAGTACACAAGAAATCTTACCAAATCCAGCCCCTGCAGAAAGAAGCTAATTTTAAAATGACTTCCACTGAAATTCTAATGGCTATATTAAACAGTTCAGTACTACGTGTGTTATTTAAGATGATAAATTACTCAAGGCAGCATTAGCCTATTATAAAGAGTACGGTCTAGACCTACTCTACAGAAAAAGTGCAATGAGATAACTTCTGTTATGAATTGGCGCTATATAAATAAAAACTGAATTGACTTTCGAGTGCAGAACATACAGTAGCAGCTTTTGAGAGAGGAAAAAAGGAAGAATTAGCACCATGGCCTTCAAGAGAAAAGGGTGTCTCAAGTTCGTGTCCTACTCACATAATTAAATTTGTGGTGGAGGAACATAATCATATGTAATCTGTGCTCATTTAAAAAAATTGAATGAGGCTCAACAACATACACCTCAGTGGGTTTAGTCTTGTTGTGCGTTAAGTGTGAAAGGAAGCAAGTAAAATTACACTGGTATTAACCTGTGGAAATGCTCACGCAATAGGAAATAAACAGTTTCGTTCAAAAACAATATATCTGTACCCATTATAGTACCCATTAGTAAATAATGCTGGTGAAATCAAAGCTTACGTTTGTCCTTAATACTAGCAGTCAGTAGAGAGTGTCATTTATTCTATCTAAATGTGGATCAAAACTTAACGATCTGAACAGACCTGGATGATTATGACTACGATTTTCAGAATGATTGAAGCAGTCCACAGTTGTCTTTTGTTCTGAATTGATTTGTTCTTTCTCCTTGATGTGAGCACTTTTTGTCCATAAAGCAGCAAAATACTTTTTTTCTGCCTTAGTGGAACAGCAAGCACATAACAAAGCCGCTCACAGTGTTTTTTATTGTTGACAGCAGCAACTCGGACTAGACAGTTTCACTGTAATCAAGTGGTGGTCTTCCAACATGCCAACCATCAAACATTATTTTCTATTATAGTGCTGTCGTACTGGTCTGTTTGAGAGAGTTGGGGAGAAAATTAGAGTCTGTGGTCATGCTTGCGGCTCTCTAAGGCTGTACTTAGGCACAGTGGTGCTTTGAGCTAAATGCTCATATCAGCATGCTAACATACTCACAATGACAATGCTAACACACTGGTATAATGAGTAGAAACTTGGGTATAATGTTTACCATGTTCATCATCTTGGTTTAGCAAGTTAGCATACAAACATTTGCTTATTAGCACTAAAAGCTGAGACTGATGAGAATGTCAATGTTCTGCAGGTATTTGGTCATAAACAAAGTACTGGACAAATAAATAAAAAAATAATAAAACAAAATATAATACATTTTGACATGCTTATGGTGATGAAAAGTCAGAGGATTTTTCCACAAGAGGAAAGTGATCACCATTCATCTTGTGGCGAACATGAATATCTGTACAAAATTGAATTCCAATCCATCCAATAGTTGTTGAGACATTTCCCTCTAAACCACAAATATCGACCTCATGATGGCGCTACAGGAAAATTCAGGGGATCACCAAAGTCATTCATCATCTGAGAACCATGAATGTCTGTACAAAATTTTGTGCCAATCCATCAAGCAGATGTTGAGATATTTCACAGGATAAGTGAAAACTTTGATTTCACTACAGGAAAAGCCAGGGGATCACCAAATTCATTAGGATATATCCTCTGGGTGCCATGGATATCTTTACCAAATTTCTAACAATTCCTCCAATAGTTGTTGAGATATTTCACTAAAAAACAAATATTTAAACCTCATGGTGCCGCTAGAGGAAAAGTCAGGGGATCACCAAAGTCAGTGGGATTCATCCACTGGGGACCATGAATGTCTGTACAAAATTTCATGGTAATCCGTTCAATAGTTATTGAGATATTTCAGTCTGGACCAAAGTGGTGTACTGACCGACATTGCCATCCCCGAAGCAATGCGAATCTAATCTAACCTAATGGAAATCTGAGATATATGGTATATGATCTAAATCACATTTGAACATCTAGCAGCTTCTTTCTGTCAGCACTCATGTTGTCTATTTGGTATGTAATTGGCTTTGGTCCCTGGTTGTCACTATGATGGAATAACGCCACAGAAAGAGGGCACCTTTAAATCCAACCTTCCTCCCTCCGAGCCAGACTGTATGGATATCGTGTCATGTAACCTGTCAGTAGCATTAACCTTTGGGGAATAGTACAGCTCTCTGTAGCTTTACATCTATTAATATTGATATTCTATGACCTTACAGCTATTCTGTTTGTCCCGAGTCACTACCTCTCCCAGGGACGGACCATTTTACTGAGCAAATTTACCCCTGTGCACCTTCATTAAAGCACTGAATAATTTATCCTTCCCAGATCCAGCCCTTCCTGTTTTTTGCTGACTAGACATAATGTAAAGCACAGTTAAATGGGTTTGAATGGGTCTCCATGTCTGACGGACAGAAAATGACTTTTTGTGTGTTGACGTCTCCTCCTCTTCTCTGAGCATGAGTTATCCAAATGACATGGAAGCCAGTGGATTATATCAAATAGACTGTGTGACCTCTATGTAAATAGGAAGCTATTGTATTTCATATCACCCGGCTCCTTCAGTATTTCTATAAAAAAGGAAATCATCACCACATACGGTGTGGATACTTTGAACTCAAATAAGGTTTTGGTATTTTTCAGTCTCTTGCCAGTGAAAGTCATCTTGTCACCGATAATATATCGCTATGATAATGATATACATACAGTATATTGCCAGTGCATCAAAGTACCATATAAATAAACATACTAAAAATTCAATTGGTCAAACTATTCCTATGTTTAAGATGCTACCGCAGATGTATAATATAATGCGTAGGGTGGACAAATACTAGCAAAACCTCAAAACATAATGAGATTCAATATACAACAAAAACACAAACTATGACCTCAAATATTGCCTCAAAGCTGAATTTAAACCTTCCTGACACCAAGGCTGGATTACCAACTGGACAAAGGGGGCAATTGCCCTGGGGCCCTGGACCTGAGGGGCCCCCACAGTCCTAAGTTCACTGTATGTCAATTGGTTTTGGTAATTTCATTAATTGCCACTTTGTTAAGGAATTCGTACCACTAAAGTACAATCTCAACTAAGGTGTGTGCTGCATTATTCATAAATTTGTGGCCGTATCTTGT
Source organism: Siniperca chuatsi (assembly GCF_020085105.1). Classification (NCBI taxonomy): domain Eukaryota; kingdom Metazoa; phylum Chordata; class Actinopteri; order Centrarchiformes; family Sinipercidae; genus Siniperca; species Siniperca chuatsi. The sequence continues at coordinate 25,278,077 of NC_058044.1, read as the reverse complement.
AGAGGGCCTTTGTGTCAAAATCTAGTTTTAACATCTTTATTGCTTCAGTTTACATACTGTTCTCATGGTGCATATTCCTAAATAAAGTTGTGTTTAATCAAATTACCACAACCTAATGTAAATTAAGTATTATTCCAGCATAGGAGTAGAGATTGAACTGGACATAATGGGAATTTGTAGGTGAGAGGGCACATACACATTGCACAAAAGGTGTCAGATGGGGGGGTCAGTAGGGGCTCGAAAGCTACGTTTCCCTCCCACCCCCAAAAGGCCATGTCTGAGGCAGTCTCAAATAAAAACAAAAAACTGCAAGCTTTACAGTTTAATTTTTTATTGTAGGCCTTTTGTACTGAATGACAAAATAACAAAAACATATATGTATACTGCATTACAGAATAGTTTGACATTTTGGGAAATACACATATTCACTTTCTTGCTGAGAGTAAGATAAGAAGGTCGATACCGCTCTCATATCTGTCTGTTAAACATTAAGACTGGGATGCCAGGAGCTGGTTAGCTTAGCATAAAGACTGGAAACAGGGAAACAGTTAGCCTGGCTCCATTCGAAGATAAAAGGTAATACAAATACATAGAAGGATGACACGAATCCAAAACAATCATTAGATCAACCGATGCTTCCGGGTAAAGTTAACATGGTGAGAGGGTAGGACCAGTTCAAATAGTTACTCAGTAATTCCACTTTATTCAGTAGATCAAAGTCTCTCTTCCTTTTTGACTTTTCAAAGGCTCAACTTTTCTTCCCCAAACGACACCACACAACCCTGATTTAAACCCTGATTTTCTTCATATTCACTCAGCTCCAGGCTGATTCTTTTCATCTGTCTTCAAGGCTAAGAGTTTGTCTAACCATCGCCTGGACTGCAGCAGCAGCTCTTGCACCCACTCTTGTCTTCTTTTTCTCCCATCTCTCTCCATCTCAGGGGGCTCCACTTTCAACCCCAGGGCCCTTTACTCTGGGAGCAGGCGTAACAGAAGTAGCATGTCTGCATCTTCGATCTCAGTGAACATTTCTTTCCCTTGCCGCTCCCCACAGTCCTCTGTGACCAAGCAACCTTGTTAGATTGATAAAAATAGTAACACCAGCGATGATTTGAGAGAAGTAAGAGGCTGTGTATATAAAAAAAAAAGGCAGAGAGAGAGGGGGAAAGAAGGAGGGTAATGAGGGAGAGAGAGCCTGGGAAATATGTGTGTCAGCTAGAGAAGCCCACAGAGCGGCCCAACTTTCAGCTGCGTAGGTGAGAGAGATTATATGCCCCTGCTGGTTTGGCTGATTAGCAATGACCTCTGCTACAGAGGCTGCGACATCACAAATGGCAGCTTTTACCTCACTTGGATCATAGAACACAGCTTTATTCAAATGAAGTGAAGTTTTCTAATTTGAATATTAGAGGCGTTTTTTTCTTTATGCAACACTAAATACTTCTTGTATCTTTCTGTAGGGAAACGATCTATCAAAATCTGTTGTTATGGAGTCATTCCAGGATAACTGTTGCTTTTATGGGTGATTATATGAAATCAAATATACAACAGATGGCCTGGAAGACAAATCTTGCCTCTTGATGTTTTCAGTACAACCTTGGAGACAGCTTTTGAACACAGGAGAGAAATATCACATCAATTTTCAAAGTTTCATCTGAAGTTTGGAGCAAACCTCAGATGGAACTAAGGTCAAACTTTAATGCCATATCTGATATTTTTGGCAGTGGTAGTGGTGGCACTGCAGAGAAAGCTCTGCTGAATTCAGCATTAAAACACTAATAGTTTCCACCCAACTTGTCCTCAATCAATAAGATGCCAGTGTAAGTGTTTGCTCTCAAATTAATTTGGAATTCATATTGTTTTGTTCCTCCTCTTCCCCTTCATGACTCTCTGCTGCTGTTGTGCTCCAGCTGTTGGTGCTGGTGGTTAACTTTTCCGCACGATAATGGAACAGAGTGGACTGCTTATCGATTTGTTTGTCTAGATACAAGTCAGCGTGTGCTCTCGGCAGAGCAGCGCTGTTTCATGGACTGTGTGGCTGCCTGCGGCGTCGATGCTTCAAATTAGGGAGTGACAAGAGGGGGTGGAAAATAGGCCACATGTCAACTAATGACAAACATTGTACATTTTCAGCCAATTTGTTTTCTTTGTGCACTTGATGAGGTCAGTGATGAATCTAATCTATGAAGTGCCCCTCACGCTGACAACGAGCAATACGTCTTTGGCAGGGAGCGCTGTGTGCATAAGGTTGGTCTTCCTCAGTGAGCACTGTGATGAATGAGAGCTATTATATTTGATGCATGTGATTTCTGCTACTGCTTTTATTGGACTGACCCCACAAATGCATGTGTTTTTATCTCCCTCACTCACCCTTTTCCTTCTCTGTGGTACATACACCTGAAGAAGAAGATGTTCAGTTCAAATGATATCCAGGTGGCTCAGTTCCAGCAACAGGGCAAAGATCTATTAAGCGATAATTGTAGTTGCCTTTTAGCCATGGGAGTGCAGGTGCATGTGCTCAGAGGATGGCATGTGGACGTGTGTGTGTGTGTGTGTGTGTGTGTGTGTGTGTGTGTGTGTGTGTGTGTAAAAGGGTTGGGGTTGTGGGAGGCTTTCATCTCAGCAGTGCTTTAAGGCCAATATAGCAAATGGCGCGAACTGACCAGCTGCTTGACGTGCTGTTCAACTGCCAGCGATCCCAGCCTCCCTCCAGAGCCACCACTGGCTGGCTGCCCATATCTCTCTAGTTCTCTCTCGCTCTCTCCTTTTTATCTCCCCCTCTACTATCTCTGTGCTACTGTCATGTTGCTATCTTGTTCTCCGTCCTGTCACTCAATTAAGCTTGCCTGTCATTCATTTTATCACAGTCTTTTTATTTTGATGTAAAAAATTCACTGCCTGTTGCTGCTAAAATGTTTGTTTCTGAGCCTGCACATTAGATGGTTGTCTACATTTCAGGCAGTTGTCTCCCCCAAAACCTTCTTTATTTAATTCTACGCTACAGGCGCAATCATAATTGTCTTGACAGTCACGCGGTGAGAGAGGCCAACCAGTCAGTGTGGGTGGAGGCATCCTTACACTCTCACAGATTCCGCGCTGTCAAGGTCCTTCTGTCCTTAGCCCGTAGCCTCTGGTCACGGCTGGTCCTGTTGTCTGAGCAGATTAGTATAGCACAGCACTGCAAAACCATGCTCAAACAGTAAAAGCATACATACACTCGCATATGCATGTTGCAGACCGACACACATGCACGCCTACATAGTATGAGCACACGTACATGGACTGCAACGAGGATGAGTGCCAGGTCGCCATGGCGCTGCGGGATGCCAGTCCCTGCAACTTGGCAAGGGAGGACATAAAAAGGATAAGATGATTGTTGACTTTTTGACAGGTTGAACCACAGCTGTGTTTTGGGTTGAAATATGGTTATTTGATGAGTCAGTGCAGCTGAGCATCTCTCTCCCTCATTAATCTGACAGACAGCGGCCTATTTCTGGTCAGTTTTGGAGTAGAAATTGAGCACATAATTTTATTATATTTTGAATCTGAAACTGAGGAACAATTTGCCCTTGCAAGCCTTTGTAAACATAAACAAACAACAGCTGTGTTGGAGTCTGCTTGGCTTTTTAGTCTAGTTTCGACATAACCATTTAAATGTTGTGCATCACATCATGCCAAAAGGAAATCACATTTTAACATCAGAGACATCTACAATAGGAGATCACTCTGAAGATCACAAATCGAGAAAAATACATTTAAAATGTTGCTGACTTGACAGCTGCCATATCATCTTCAAATAGTAAAATGTCTGTGGGTTTTGTGCAATTAGGCCCTGAGTAATTATTTAATCTTTTCTCATTTGCTGTGAAACACCCACCACAACATTGTCATGTAAACGTGTCAGCACTTTAAAGTCCAAACTAAAATTGAAAAGAAATCAGTATATGTATCCTTGGTGTTTGTTTTAATTTGTGTACTTATTTGGTCAAAACTGTAATAACTGAAAAGAAGAAATCTGAATCTAAATTGTAATCATCATTTTGCTGTAAAAGCGCCCCCACATTGGTGCTCTCAAGCGGAATTTGAATTTTTGGTGAACAATGTCTGTACTGTAATTTGATTGGTGCATTATCTATAATTGTTCTATTGTTTAATTGTGTGAAGCACCTTGTGCTACAACTTGTTTGCATGAAAAGTGCCATACAAACAAAGTTTGATTGATTGATTGATTGATTGATGAATGAGAGACAGTTAATGCTAGCTACGCCCCCGCCTTTCATTAATGTGGGACGGACACAGCACTGAATGTGCAGGAGCTGTCGATAACTTAGCAGGTGTTGAAATAACTTGAACAAAATGTCTAGTGGGAATCAGTGCTAATGTTAGCAAGCTAGGCTAACACTTGGAAAGTGGAAGCTAGTTAGTCTAGCTTGCTAGCTTCTACTTTCCGAGTGGGATACAAACTTAACAGCACAATAGGTTATCCCAAATTCAATATTGTTTGAACAGACAACTTAAATCACTAACGATTCATATGTAGTATGTGGGCTTGTTGAAAAAGGGGGGGAAATCTATCAACGGTTGTAGGCTACGCGCTCCAGTCATTAGCGAAAAATGGAAGTTGACAGCGTCCTAGCTATGCCCACCCAGAGGTTTGAATCTTCGATTCTGTTTCCATTAAAATGTCCAAAAATGGTATTATAGTCTTTTGAACAATGGAAAAATCTGCTCAATATATTTATAGTTTGTATTTCTTTACACAAAAAATGAGGAGAATTCAAATTTCTATTCAACTTTAATTTGCTCGAGAGGATGTATTAAGCGGCGTTGAAAGTGACTCCTGAAACCGACAGTCTTTATTTTTTTGTTGAGACCATCTCTGCTCCAAATTGCCAGCTGCGACTTTTAAGGCAGGCTGAGCGTGTGTTGCTAAATTGTTGTTGTTGTCGCTGACTTTGAAGCAAGGTAATGACACAAACATCACTCAAAATGCAATTACACCCAACCCCTTTCTTTTTGAGGACCAATGGAGTGTTAAAGTGAATGAAGGGAAATGTAGTGTGAAACCAGCGAGGCTGCATGGGCCGGGCTAATGGAAGCCACAGATGGTTGGACAGGAACCAGTCTGTCCAACCCCCTCCCCACAACTCCTCTTCTGCTTCTTCTTTTAAAAGTCACATCACGCTGATGGAGTGGAAGAATGATGGAGTGAGGACTCAGTCAAACTCAGACAGGAAACAGTGGAATTGAGGATATTTTACAAGATGACAAGCACTGTTTATCCAAGCTGGGAGTTGGGGTGAAGTGGTCTGAGAGTAAGAACATCTATCCCAGGATGTGTTGTTACAAGGGGGGCATGACTTGAATGTGCATGCTCTAAATAAGTTGTAAAAGATGTGTGTGTGTGTGTGTGTGTGTGTGTGTGTGTGTGTATAAGTGTGTTAGGCCCGTCTGTGTGTGCATTGGGGGCATGTCACTATTAATTTCTTTCACTTTAGGCATCGTTTTAAGTTACAGGCACAAGCAGCATTCTCTTACATGCTGCAAACCCCTGAGTAAGAGGAGACAGCTTCAGTCGTTTTTTTTCCAGAGGGATACAGAGACAGTGAGAGAGGTGAAAACTGTGGAAACATGGTACATACAACACAGAGAAAAACAGAAGAAAATATGGAGAGACGGGGAAAAAAACAAAAGAGGGAGAAAATATTAAGAGAAGGCATTGCATCTCTGCAGAGAAGCCGGTCTCTGAGAACCACCAAGGGAGAGAAGGGAGAGAACAGCCTGTATTGTTTTCTCTTCCCTTTGATTTTCTGCCCTCAGCAATAACACCCCCTCCACACACAAACACACACACACACACACACACACACACACTAGTGTTGTTATTTTCGCACACAATCTGATTCTTTTTAACGGGTCTTTGGTCTGAACAAAGGGAACCGACTCGTACTTGGTGTGAGCCGTTCTTTTTTTCCGTTATTCATTTCACTGCCTGCCCGAAATCCACTCCCCTTTATGTGAACAGTGTACCAGTAACGTTACCACAGTAACTGTCTGCGATAGTGGGCCCACTTGATTACCCCAGCGTACGCTGGTGTCGCATCAGCTTAGCGGAGTTAAAAAGTTTTCTAATGTTAAAGTGGCAATACTTAAGATTTCAGTCCTAGCTGATTTGGCGATACCTAGTTACTGGTGGTAGGCCTAACAGCAAGTGCGGTTTAATACTACAGGTCACAGAATTCTGGGCGCAGCAAAACAAACTATTGTCGTTTTAATAACAGCATCATTCTGTGAGCACCTGTGAACTTATTTCATGCTGCACATGGCATGAGTCTGCGAACAGCAGGGCACAGTGAAAGGAGTTGGTTACCTCGCTGAGAAGCTGGAGGTGTGCAGCCTGTCTCTCATCATCTAACAGCTCCCCATGGCTGCTCCTTCATGTTCCATTACTCCCTGCAATATTTCAAACTGATCCGCTGTCAAAAAATGATGAAAATGACCGTTGCCTTGTTTTGTAGACGATGTAGAACGATAGCGGTCAGTGTCAAGCTCACTAAAAAAACACATTGCATTTCCTGTGACTACTTCATAATAAAAGTCAGTTAAATGCTTTAAATGTGAAGCTGCAGTAGTAGGAAATGTTCAGCTTGCATTAGCAGTAACTTAATACAGTTTTTTTCTCTGGGAATGTCGCCACAGACTTCATAATGCTGCAAATGTAAGGACTTTAATATAATTTCATCAGTGGGCCATAGACAAGTCTAGACTAGATAGTGACTTAACAGACATTTATTTCAATGAAAATCTTCAAGTGTTCTAGTGTTGCATGAATTACATTCAAGGCAAGGAAACTTTATATACATAACACATTTATTTCAGAGGGTAAATTCAAAGTAGTAAATTCACTGACAAAGCAGAAGGATATGGTGTCACCTTGTGTAATGTTCACAATGCAGATCATTGACATTAGGGCTGGCAATATGAGTCATTTACTAGTCAGTGCTGCTAAACCTAGTCCACACATGCAAAATGAAATTTTATAGGTGAGATGTCTAAATTTGAATCTGATCCAAATCTTGCCCCTATCATTATCCTAGTAATTATATCGCAGATAAACCTAGTAACCCCCCCTAAAAAAAAGAAAGAAAAAAGAACAATGAGCCGGCTCTCGGAAAGGAACGGAGCCATAAGATCCGGCTCCCTTCAAAGAGCTGTTCTCTATTCGCATCACTAACACACATATATACAGTGGCAGAAATACTCAGGGTTTGTTCTTCCTGTAACCAAAGATATTTCCTTCTGGTTCTGCTCTGTCTGTGACCAGAAAAAAAAGAAATGTTGTCCTTCTTGTTTGCTTCATAAGGTCTGTGATGTCTTCCAGGGATGAAATAAATATCTCTCTAAGCACCGTTTAACAGCTAATATTCAAGAGAATAAGGTTTTAGTATGTGACATGGGCACTGAAGTCAAAGCTAATCATCTATCACAGAGCTAGGCATCCACTTTGCCAGAAAATAAATATCCAGCATTTTTTGAAAAACTTATAAAGTCGTTTAACAACACCTGCCATTGTTCTGAAGGTATTTCAAGAATCCTGAAAAACTCATTTAACCTTCTGGTTAAAAAATATTTTGTGTCTTTTCTCTAATCCAAAGAAAGATGGTGGCCAGAAATCTCCTTGCTCAATTTGTACAACATGAACCAAAATTAGAGATTTTACTATCAGTTATATTGGTATATATTGATGTTTCTTTCCAATATTTTATATTAATTATAAATAATGTCAACATTGTGCTTGTCAAAAAGAGCAAGGACATATATCATTTCTGGCCACATGTACATAGATGTGACAGTAGCAACTTGGAAAAGTTAAAAATCCTTTATCATGCAACAGACACAATATGCATGAGTCTTTGAGGATTCTTCAGAACGACAGTAAGTGTTTCTTAAATGACCTTCTGAGTTTTTAAAAGATCGCCAGACATTTATTTTTTGGATAATCTGATGCTTAGCTATGTGACTCGAATATAATGATTACACTAACAGGGGCTAATCATCTATATAATGTAAAAATGAAAAAAGACAAGAAACCTAGAGTTTGCTAACTTTTCAGCAAAGCAAAAATAGGAAAGTAAAAAAAAACAAACATTGTATTTACTTTGTACTTTGTTGCAAAAGGTCGAATCAGGTTGAGGAAGTGAGGGAGAAGGAGTGAGTGAGTGTGTACACCAAAACAATAAATAAAGTAAGCAAATACTGAAGACCTAGAACACATTGAGGATCATAAGCTGGTGATAAGTGCAAGTAACTGAGATGATTAAGAGTTATACAAAGTGTAGTGTAGCTCAACTCTGCTGCTAGGGGTCGCTTACATCAAAAAAATAACAAAAGACGTAGTTTGATGACGTCGTGAATTAGCGTGGCATCATGGGATTTGTTGTTTTCATTGTTAAACAACCACCATTGCCGATGAAAATCTATCTGACGTGACTCATCATGTTCACGGACGAGGTAATGTATTTAAAGTTTTATTCACGTTACGTTAAACAGACTTCCTTCCTCACTCTCTGACGTATCCTGTGTTTCCCTGGAAGTTATAGCAACTAGAGGGGGTAAAGGGGACATGACGCCATTGACAGGCGACCAAATGAAATGTACCATTACCTTGAATAAAATTACGGATTTCTCTGGGTTTGAACATTGTTGGAAACGTTTGGGATAATGTAAGTACACAACTCAACAAAATATATAACGTAAGTCTAGTCGTTTTTAGACATTTTAATACGGAAATGTTACATATTATGGTTACCTTTAACCATTAACCTTTAACTTGATGTAACACAAAACCAAAGAATTTCATAGTGCTACTCACTGAAAACCATTCTACTCCTTACAGAGAGAAACCGAGGACATCTGTCAGGAACATCTAAGGACTTCTGGTCCCTTTCTCACCACCTTGTGAAGGCCTCATGGACCTCTAAGGGATGCCGGGCACGAGGACTGGAAGCTGTGCTCCTGAATGCCAATCAGAGTCTCAGGAGACACCTGATCCCTCTTCTTTCCTCCTTCTCTTCTCATCTCTCCTTTTTCTCTTGTCAGGCGGAAGTGAATGCTCAGGGCTACACGTGTTAAGCAGATGTGTGGGAATAGGAGAGAACATCAAGGTTAAGACGAAAGGTGCACAGAAAACCTCAGGCAACTCCACTACCTGTGTAAGTATTTATGTGTAAGAGTCTCAAGGGAGGAGGGATTTTTTGCATATACAGGTGTGCGCGCCAGAGAAAAGGGCGAGTATTTCTAGTCACACTCATGTACATGTACTGTATGTTCTTATGCATGGGGCTAATGCATGTGTGTTTTGTGGGTGTAATTTTACAGCAAGTTTGTGTTCATATTAGTGTGCTGGTATGTTAAATGAATTTGAATATATGCTGTTTATCATCAAGCTTGAGCACCACAGTGACAATGACCAACAGTAATTTCTATTTATATCTGTGCAACCATGTATAGCTTAATTTGCACAGCATATTGTAAACATTGTATTTGTGTGTGGGTGCTCATAGTAGTAGTAGTAATAGTAAATATGACGTGCATTCACACATGCATATACAAATGCATGTTTTATGTATAAGTGTACAGTATATCAATGTACATGTATCTAATAAGGTGAATATGTAAATACATATGTAATGTATGTGCATATATTGTTTGTATATTGTGAATAACTCACTATATCTAACAATAGTATTTGTATTTGTCATGCAGATGCACAGCAAGTGTACAGCTATGAAGCCTCCATTATGAGAATGTTTAATATTACAGGATGTTGAGTTGGAGCGCTGCACCATTCATACATTATCTGTCAGAAGGATCCATGAAAGCAGTGCAAAGCCTGCTTGCCAGCCAGCATTTCTCTGTGTATGTTTCATGAGGATGATGATATGATTATACAACAACTGTGTTCAGCTGTATAACTTTAACCAGCTTCGAAACTTTCCCCGCTGTGATGAGAAATCCTTTGATGTCTCCACGGGTGCGGGTGGTGGTGAGACGGCGCGAGGCTGCTGTACATTCAGTTGTTCTGTGTTGGCCTGATATATTTTTTGTTGTCTTTTTCAACTGTTACATTTTTTGAATAATTTCCAGGTGAAACTCTTTATGCAAAATCCTGTAAAAAATTCAACAAAAACACAAGTTTGTTGACTGAGGTAGACAGGTTCTGAATGTGACAACGGTCATGATGCCATCCAAGTAGCTGTCCCAAGAGAAGTTAGGACTTATGAGGGAACCTTATCTAGTTACCTCAACTACCATGTGAAAAAAAAAAATTAAAAAAAATAGTTTGAGCCATATTCATGGTAGCTGTAGCTGTGTTAGCTAGCTAGCAATGTATGCACCAACCTTGTTTGCTTGATTTGAAAGAAAGTACAGTTCTTTCTCGTGTTTTCCTCCAGACACATAGGGTTAAACCATTATAAAAACTCAGTAGTGACAAAATTTGAGCAAATCTATGAATGTTCATCGTCCCGCCTCTAAAATTCTCTCCAGTCTTAATATACTTTAACAGGTTCAACAAAACACTGAAGATGATGAGATTTCTGTTTAGAGTTGTTATATTATCAGTGTTGTTTTCATCATTAAAAAAATTGTAAAAAGCTGATTAAAAATGATAATACAAAAATCCATGTGAAAATAGGATTATAGTGGGAGCTCATTTGCATTACTCCCCTAATCTTCTCTTCAATTTCAATTGCCAGCAACATTTTAAGTTGTAAACATTGCGAAAGGACCTCTTTAATTATGCATTGCGGCGAGTAGTGCACTGAAAAAAAGCCCTTTGAATTTACTTGATTTTAATGTGTGCATCGGTCCCACATGATCAGAATGTGGCCAACTGACATCAATTTCCTCTTTTTCTCAATGAATTATTGCCTGTCAAGCCAACATTTTTCATTCACATTAGACTGTTTACAAGAATCGTGTTGATTCAACATATTATTTGTCAGTTATCGTAATACCAATTTATTGTGTAATGTTACACAATAATAATGTGTAATAAACACAAGTAATTTCGTCATGTCCAGGGTACCTGATTTTCATCAGTAACTCCTACTTGATTTCTTAATACTGATATTATTCAAAGGTATTATGTAACTCTAAAGCAATTTCATTATGTCCCTGGTAAAAAAAACTATGTCTGTAAATCTAACTTGATTTGTTAAAGTTAACTCTATCCAAATGTATTGTACACATCGGTTCCATGTTTAAGTGCAAATATGGCAATAAGCAAACACATTTCTTGCACAAAAATGACTTGTATTTGGTCAAAGAATATTGTACAACTTAGACATTGGACTCAAAATCCACCCAGAGCCCAGTTCAAACAAGTTTAGGGTTTTACAAGTGTGCATATATATAGTATTGTAGTAATGCCAATACAAGTTCTGACTTACTTCACATCATTTAATCATGTCACTGGACTGTTAAATGTCTCTCTTTGTAAGAGCCATAATTTTAAGATATTGCAAATTAATCAAAGGAAAGCAGGACAATATCAGGAGATAAAATTAACATCCATCAAAAGTAGAAGCTAAGAGGAACATTACATATCTACAACAACAACAAACAAAGACTTAAAACTTAAAAAGCAGCAGGGAGGTATCATACAAACAAACAGTCCTAGTTCATGTGAGATGAACTAAAGTACATGCTTAAAGCTTTTAGAATGAATAACACAAGTCCACGATCAGTGCAACGGAGGGAGCAATAATGTCCACAATCCAAGATGGTGAACATGTAAAACTGTGTCTTGCCATTGCACATTGGTAACAGCACACTGATAGTCTTTGATGCTGATCCTGGAGAGTGCGTTGCTTTCCAGCTCCATGACAACCTGGAGTGCTTTAAAGGTGGACTTGAGTTCAAACAAAATGGCAGCCGCAAATACATTTCTCTGCAATCTACCAACACCATCTTGCCCTTGAGGACAGTCCCGATGTCCGCTGGTTTACACGCAGGTATCCTGGTCTTTGATAACGTATTCCCACTGTGGTCTCCTCAGTGGATCCCTGGATGAGAGCATGATCTGCGACCTGTAGAATGCACATTCACAAAATCAAACAAGATGAGATCAAATAAAATACACATTATTTTATAATTATAATTATATTATTATAATACATAATATACAAAATGTCTGCATTCAACAATAACGTCAGATAAAGTCAGGAATGTGCACTTGCAAAACGAGGGGAGAGGTCTGAAGGGAGCCACTTTATGTAAAATCTTCCCTAAACATAATATGTATGTATGTATGTATGTATGCAGCAGAGTTCTGAATCAGCTGCAGCTTCTGATCATTTTTTTAGAGAGACCTGTAAAGACACTGTGACAGTAGTCGAGTCGACTGAAGATAAATACATGGACAAGTTTTTCCAAATCCTGCTGAGACATGAGTCCTTTAATCCTGGATGTATTCTTAAAGTGGTAGTAGGCTGACTTTGTATTTATCTTAATGTGGCTGTTGAAATTCAGGTCTGAGACGATGACTACACCAAGATTTCTGGCTTGGTTTGTGGTTTTTAACATTACTGATTGAAGCTGAGCGCTGACTTTTAATCGTTCCTCCTTGGCCAGTAAAACAATTACTTCAGTTTTATCTTTGTTTAATTGAAGAAAATTCTGGCATATTCAATCATTGATTTGTTCAATACACTTAGCACTTGTATTGGACCATTGTGCCCTGGTGACATTGTTATGTAAATGTGTGTGTCATCTGCATTATTATGGTAAAATGTTTTGTTTTCCATAATCTGAGCCAGTGGTAGCATGTAGATGTTAAACAGAAGAGGACCCAGAATGGAGCCTTGGGGAACTCCACATGTAATTTTTGTCTGCTCAGATGTGAAATTACCTATAGACACAAAATAGTCCCTGCCCTTTAAGTAGGATTCAAACCAGTGTAATACTGAGCCAGAAAGTCTCACCCAGTTTTACAGTCGGTCTAGTAATATGTTGTGGTCGACCATGTCGAATGCAGCACTGAGATCCAATAATACCAAGAGTGAAAATTTCCACCAGTGTCTGTGTTTTAGTGGATGTTATTAAAGATTTCAACAAGAGCAGTCTAAGTAATGTGGTGTGCTTGAAAACCTGACTGGAAGACATCAAAACAGCCAAGAAGTTATTCAGCAGTTGAAAAACAGCTTTTTCAATGCTTTTACTTAAAAACGGGAGGTTTGATTTAGGCCCATAATTGTTCATTAGTGATGTGTCTAGATTGTTCTTTTTTAAGAGTGGCTTGATGACCACCTGAGAGAAGAGACATGATGACAATTTCTAGAAGATCTGAGGCCATGCAATTAGAAACATTTTTGAAAAAGCCTCTTTGCAGAATATCAAGGTAGCAGGACCTCCAAGTTTATTTGGTTAATAGGATCAAATTGTGTCATGCTATTTGAATTGATTTTAAGTGGTCGCATATCCTGTACCAGATATAGTCTAATTTTCTGAATTTTGTCAATGAAGAAGGAGGCAAATTCATTGCAGACCCTGGTAGGTAGAAGTTCAGCAGCTACGGACACAGGAGGGTTTGTTAGCCTGTTGACAGTAGCAAACAAGGCACGTGCATTATTATTGTTTTTGGGGATGATGTCAGAGAAGAAGGACTGCCTTGCATTTCTCAGTTCTAAATTATAAATGCGAAGTCTCTCTTTATAGATATCATAATGAACCTTTATGACAGCTTTATGACACTCTCTTTTTTCTACTCTTATCAGCGTGGCCAGTCTCCATGGAGATCTGTTCATATCAGAGACAGCATTCACCTTGGGTGCAATGGCATCAATAACATTTGTAATTTAAATTTTATCTACAAGCTCATTGACTGAGACCCAAGAAAGGGCAGGTACAGAAGAGAACGCCTGAATAAATATTTCACTGGTGTTTTCATTGATCAAAAAAGTTTGCACAGTATTTAGGTGGCCTGTAGATATTTAGAAATATAGCTCAAGAGCCACATATTCAAAAGAAGCAAAATTCCCATAAGACATCTTGCATTGGAGGGAATCATTAAACAAAATGGCAACTCCACCTCCTTTCTTATGCACTGTAGCTTTGCTCATAAAACTAAAGTTGGGATGGGTAGACTAGGGTCACACAGGCCACCCGGGGTCCCGGCTTGTCCGGGGAAGAGTCATAAGTGCCATTAGCCTTGTAGCCTGCACCCAGCAGATATCAGTTAGAGCCTGCTGTGTTTTGTACACAATCAACTGGACGTCCTATATTTTTATCAGGATGAGGTTTGGGGGGGTGAAAAAAGTGAATCCTCACCGGTGGTTGTTGTGAGGGGGGTGGAGACTCGGATCTGATGTCTCTGATGATTAAAGCTCTCTTCAGGCAGGGGCTGAGGTTGCTCTCTTTCAAGGTTTCTGCTGCGCTGTTATGTCTTCCTCCTGTTTTGATTCCTCTTGTATCTTGTCCTTGGCAGAGGGAACAGATGGGTGACACAGGGAGTAAAATAGGTTAGAGACGAACAATTTTACGCCTGACTTTTTAAGGCAGAGTCCATCTGCCATCTGCAGTCCTAGGAACAGCTAAGATACTGTGCAGAACCCTCAAACTCCCAGGACTCTGGTAGAGGACCTGAGCTTGAGGATGACACATTCCACCCCACGGAGTGAGAGGGGGAATAAAAATTATATATATTATATTGAGCTGAACTTTAGTATGTATTTTTGCACAGAACAAGGACTTTGGTTTTGCCTCCCATCTCTTACATTGTAGTCATGTTAGGAAGAGATCTCTTCATAGCCAGTATGGCAATATGGCATTTGAATGTTGTGCTAACATGGACAACTATCTTTTAAGGAATTTAATCCCTGATCATTCAAATTATTATTATTGTTTTACAGCTTAACAAGATATGAAACATAAAATCTTAAAATACTGAACCTTAAATTAGACTCACCACAGCACAGATAGTAAGTACTAAGTCCCATGCCTCTCGTCCTAAATCAACATCGTCATCCTGGTCAAGACAGAGCAGCAGAAAAGGTTATTTGGTTAGAATCCTTATTTCTCATTCATATGTTAGCAGCAATATGTACAGCAACAGAAAAGTGTTGTTTTTTTCTTATTTAAGCCATGGGTGCCATAATGCTCTCTAGTGTTTCGCTTCTCTGTCCTCTTTTTACAAATATCTTCAGCAGCTTGTCAGGTTGTACATCTGGGCTGCAGGAGACTGTGGAAATACACAAATTCTGCATTTATCTGAAAACAAGAATAATAACAAAATTAAGAATACCATACAGCAGCAATTACAGCAGCAATTTAGTAAGGCATGTCAAATTAAAAACATTAAAACAACAATTAAGCTACCATGAAAGTTAGTGAGCTGAAGTAAAATTGATAGGTATTGATTGGTACAGCAGCTGAATAATTTCACAACTGTCTCTTGTCTTTATTACTTGAATACTTTATTTTCTAATATTAATTTATATTATGATTGTGCTTGTCTTTGAATTATTTGTTTTGCTGCTGCAGTATCCTATTTTAACTCCTATCTATTTAACTCTGTCCTATTTCAATTATCTATACAATCACAAAATATGTTTTTCCAACTTCTTGAAGCTTTTGCTGAAGCTTAAGAGAAATCAGGGTATTCCCTCATGTAAATCTGAGACAGCCCATCCAAGTGTTAATTCAACCACTTAAACAGGCATGTTAAAAAAGTAATACAATTATTAAATCCATATGAATACTGCTCACCACCACAGAGGCTTTGGAAGACTGTTAAGCATAAGGTAACCAATAGCCATGGCTGAATGAACACCAAGTATCTATACAATAACAAAATTAAATGTTATTTTTGAATCAATTTTGTTTTCCCAACTGCTTGGTGAAGCTTTTGAAAAATCTGGAGATTTCCCACCAAGGGATAGCCCATCTAAATGACTCTTCAACATCCTTAAAAGGCAGTTAAACATCAGATAAAATTATTTAATATGAATAATACTCACCACTACCATGAAGACTTTGGAGCATCACTCAAAGCGTAGCAGAAGTCAATCAATGCCCTTGGCTGGAGGAACACCTGATATCTATAAAAACAAAAAGCAAATGTTAACAATGGAAAAAATATAATTTGAACTGCTGCTGCCACCTGAAATGAAACATTCATTTGTCCTCACACATCTCCAATTGATTGTGACTGACTGAGCTGCTGCCTCTAACGTTACTTATAAAAACCTGTCACACAGGAGAAACAAAGCTAACCCATGGAGAGAGAAAATTGTGTAAGACTGCAAACTGTAGACCATAAACTCTTTTACACACATTTTATGAAACATTGATGTTAACAGGTAAGGTTTTAAAAGCTATTTGAGGGCTAATGTTAATGTGGCTAGTGAATCGTAGCTAACATCTGCATTAGCATTAACTAGCTCAAGTTGCTTACTGGCAGATAAACTGGATAATAGCTTAGTAAAAATAATGCATATTAACAGACCATCTCTAACTTTGACTGATTTGATAAGTTTTAAGTTTTGATTACCTTCGCTGTGTAGAAAGCTCTGGAGGTCCACGACAAATGCCTTTTTTCTTTTGCAATGGGAGACAAAATGGCGCAGTGTGTAACGGTCCCTGGCTGTTGTTGAGCCTGTTCCCGGGAGGTGGGGCATTCCATTTTGAACAAAACACAACTTCATCAATTTATCTCAACATGATTGAGACTAGTTGAATTTACATCACTCAATTTTAAAAGAATTCTGCGAGATTGAAATATGTTTGAAAAGGAAATATAAATAAATTGTGTAGTATATAATTGCATATTTGTAAATTAAACAATCCCTCACCTCCCCTTTTTCAGTGTGTTATCTTGCAGCAGGAAACACAACAGCTGTTGTGCCAAGGGACATACAATCCAGGTGAAAATCTTTTAACTGTGCTTAAATGCATATTAAAAATCTGGGTATTTTCTGTAAAAAAAACTGGTAGCCCATGGTAGCCATAACAACCATGTAAGGCAAATATAGCATGTTGGGGCAGTGCTTGTCAGTTTGTTCTGAGGTTCTACTGCCCCCCTAGTGGCCACAATCAATGAATGCAGCGTTAAAATAGATTGCGGTAGCTCAGTTTAGCTCCTTTCATCAAGAGATTTTCACACTGAAACTATGTTTGGAGAACTTAATGAAAGTAAAAGAGTAAATAAAAAACTGTGATAAGAATTGGCCTAATTGATGTCAGAATTTTCAAAGAACAATGCAATGTTTTGACAAAATAAAAAATAACCGTAGCAAAAAAATGTGTAAAGTAGAACACCTCAAATAGCAACTTGAAAATCTAGACCTTATCATCCCTTGCTATTCTCCTCTTGTTTGTCAGCTTTGATAACAAAATGTCGATAACTATCAAAATAAACTTTTGTCACCAGTGAGGCAGGTATAAAAGTCTTTTTTGATCATTCTGCCTCACAAATAGGGCAGAAAAAACTCCCTCTGGAAATAGATTACACAGAAAATGTTGTTATAAGATTAGCTGAAATACAATGTTTGCAGTCTGGGTTTTTATCAGTGTAGTTTTGGTTAATTTCCAATGCACCATGCCAAGATAATGGAAATTAGTGAATCAGTGAATCATCGTCAGTCATGATCAGGAAATGCTTGAATTTCATTTTTGGGCTATAAAAGCGGAATGTATTATCAGATGAAACCATTTCCTGACTTAGACTTCCAGATCGAAAACATATCTTCTTATGTGTGTATGTTTGTTTTGCTGATTACTCACTTTTTATGCTTTGGCAGCGCGCACACACACACACACACACACACACACACACACAGAGCATGGATTGGCATGTACTGTATGTATACACAAGAGATGATAGAACAGACAGAGATGAGCAACAATTTAAAGCATTCATATCCTCACGCACACGCTAAACACACATCTCCTGCCTTTCTTTCGTTTCCTTCCTCAAACAGACTCCATCTGATGGCAAACATCCTAAATACACACACACTTGCAAAGCTGATTTCTTCTGCTGCATAATCAAGCTTGGACAACATAACATAAATTCTAGCTGTAGCATGTAATGTTCAAAATTCCTCAAGTGTCCAGAGTGAATATGGTTTACCAAAGGGTATTCATATCTGAGCCATGTGACATTCTCTTCTCTTTCCTCCTTTGGAACAAAAGACGAGTTAAACCAAAGGAGCCCAACTTTTCTTGCCAGACAGACTCAAAACCATGCACTGGTCCCAGCTGTCATTCTGCAACCATGCGTAACAGAGACAAACAAACAGTGGGGGCCGCTTCGTTTTTAAACGCAACCCATCGATCATAACACGGCACCGCACATTTCCTGGAAGAGGGAGACAAGATGATGTGGAGAGGGAGAACAGTGGAGCCGGTGCACTTGTGTGTGTTATGTGTGTATGTGTGCACAGATTCAATAGAGGACTGGAAAACATTCTGGAGACTTAGACATCCTCTGAGGTACCACCCAGACATCTGCCACCTCCCAGCCTGGTCTCCTGACGCTTCCTACAGCCTGTGGTCAGAGTTCCCGTTCCTGCGCCCACTCCCGGATGGGGTGGGAAAAGGATGGTGCAACATTGGTGGAGATGGAAAATATGGAGTAGGAGGTTCAAATATGATAGGGATAAAATAAATGAAAAATGCTGCAGATGGGGAATAAAGGCCGGAGGAGATTAAAGGGGGTAAACAATACAGGAGGGTGGGAAAAGGAGAGGAACAGTGGGATTAGAATTGCAGCGATAAACCCTTTCGTCTTCCCTCCTCACATCCAGGGGCTGTCTTTAAACCCTGACACCCCCCCACCCCCCCCACCCCAGCCCCTCACCCGCCTCTCCTCCTCTCACACACGCGCCTACAGGCTGTCTTTACTCTCCTCACCCCACCCTCAGTCCTGAAGAAAAGTTCAATCTTTGCATTTTCATTGTGGTTGCCCACACCAACCCTGCGCCTCATGAAAGTTTCATCTCCCCCTCTCTCTCTTCCCCTCTTGTCCTCTCTCTCTCTCTTAGCCTCTCGTCACATATGCATCCATGGCTAGATCCAGCTCCCCAGGTGAGGAATGATGATGAGAAAATGCGAGGCAACCAGTAGAGATTTGCCATGCTGGGCTGTACGCAGCTCTGCTCTGGGGTGAATGAAAACAGCCTGCATGGAGGAGGACTGGAGTTGCCTTCGTATCTATACCACATAGCCCAAAGCAAAGGATGCAGCTGGTCTGATATGAGGCATTTTTGCTTCACTGGTACAAAGATCTTTTGGAAAACAGCCTCTAGTGGACATTGCTGGATGAAATCTGATGTATGCTCAAGGGACACGGCTGAAATAACTGATATGACTTCGCAGACACAAACAGAGACTCTTTGTGTTACGCCCATGCATGTTTAGTGAATGTATGTATTCAAACCTCAGCTGCTCAGCCGCACATGTGCAATTGTAACATTTATTTATGCTCACATTATCACAAAACAAACACTGGCTTGCCAAGAACAGGCCCAGGTTGTGGTGTGCCAGCTAGGCTATAAAAAGGCCCCTGCGAGCATGGCAGGCATTCAGGTTATGAGAAAAGGTTGCAAAGGTCAATACTTCAAGATGCATTATTATCAGATAGCATGACAGACAAATGTATACTCAGTGCAATATTTATATTATGATAAAAATGGCAGTGAAAAGCTCAACATTTCTTTTCAGTACTACACGGTAAACAGAATTTTCTCTGTAGCAAAAAGCCAATCCAGCCTTGATGTCACTGCAGTAATTCCTTAACTGAGTGGTTACCAAACTGTTCCCACCCTGGGCGATGTAGAGCCATTGCAAGGGGGGCACACACACACATAAGTGCTCTGACTCTAGCAGGCTAAGATTCAGATTAGCAGTTCTTTAGAATACATTTACAATTTTAGAGAACATGTTAAGTTTAAGACATTAAGACGTTTAAGGCATTTTTTGGAGGAAAAGAAAAACAGGTGTTTCGAGCAAATGTACGAAGCTTATCTCTCAGAGCCTTGTGTCTAAAAACTCTGGCAGTTTGGGCAAAGTTTAGCTTTTATTTTTAATTTGCACTTAAAGGTTCTATATGTAACTTTCAGAAAAACCTTGCTAATAATGACACCTTTGGCCGTTAAGTGTAATGCAATTACACTTAACATTGCAATTTCTAAGCTAACGTTAGTGTAGCACACTGTTGACACTGTGGGTAACAGGAGAGAGAAGGCGCTCAGGAGCAGTGTTCTTTTCCAATGAAAGCAGCTATCACTAGCTCAAAAGTCGCTAAAAGTCATATACTAATTTGCATGTTGATGACGCCATCATGCATTCATTTGCATAAAGCTTAGTGCAGTGAGGGAGAGGTAACCTTTATTTAAGACATAAAACGTAGATAGAGAAGTCTGGCCAAATAATCACAAACTCACATTGTGTGTATTTGAAGTAAAAAAGTAAAAAAAATAAAATAAAAATCTACAGAGGGACAGAGGAGGGAGAAGATCAAACCGACAATTTAAATATTTACAAGATCAAACAAACTATTTACATATTTACAACATGTAGTAACATCTTAATTCAGAGAGAAAGAGTGAGAGAGAAGCACAGACACACACACACTGACTGCCTGCACACAGCGCAAGAGGAGAGCATGGAAATAAATTACAATACAACATATCTGAATATATTCCTTGCCTTTTCCCTGATGGCCTGAATAAGTGGCTAAATGTGTTGCTAGTCGCTTTTTTAGAAATAAAGTTGCTAAGAAGGTCTGAAAAGTCGCTAAATCTAGTTACAAAGTCGGCAAGTTGCCAAAACCTGCTCGGTAGCGTGCATAAATGTCACATCCTTTGGATTTTCCCAGAAAAACCGTCCCGTCCTTTTACATAGAAATCCCTCCACAGGCTGTTATACACTTAGCAGCACACACGTGCAGCAGAGGAGAGACAGGTGAACTACTCAAGTTGACGACAACTCGTTACGTTACATAACGCTGAAATTCAACGATGGTGTTCTGTTGGGAGATGTAGTGACTTGAACAACAAGAAAGAGTAAGAAAAGTATAAATAAGTATAAATAATATTAATTTTTTAAGCTGTGAGTAGAGGAAAAGTCTGCTAACCGCTAGGCTAATTGCCATAGGCTTAAGCTAATAATAGTGACTAGCATCTTGGTTCAAGCTGAACTAACTATGCCACAGCCTGGCTGAGAGTTTGGTCTTTTAGGGAAGGTTGTAAGTGCACCGCCGTGAAGAAAAGGGGTGCGCTGGATTTGTAACACAAGACAAAACGAGAGCATCATTGTGAAACAAAATGCGGCACAATAATATTTTATCTCGATTATCTTGATTTCATAATCGTTATAAGCCAAAATCGTAATTGAAAAATTAATTTGATTAATCGCCAAGCCCGTTTCGTGACGTTTCACTAAAAACAAAGATGTCAACCAGCTGGTGGCGCTAGATGAAAAGTCAGGGAATCATAAAAGTTAGAAAAAATTTTGCAGCTCACAATAGTCTTTTCTTTGTCGCATCAGAAATAAATCAGCTAGTTATTTACTGAATTCTGATCTGTTTCTCCTATAAATAAAGAGCAAAAGAATAAATCAATCTAAGTCCAGTTTGAGAACAGTAGAAACACAAGAAAAGCAACAGTTATTTTGCTGTGCCCATAGGCTTCTCAGAGCTTTCTCCTTAACAATGTTATGGAGCAATAAATCAGATCTCAATATTGTCTAACTTTGGTATCAAGTAAGTATTATGCATGTCTGATAAATGGCTTGGTGGCAGTAATAAGAAACACATGGGAAAATGTGTATATAAATGAAACGTGAAGGAAAAGTATTGCACAAAATCTTTATTAGAAATGAATTACAATCTGGAAAATGTTACACCCCCAAAAATAAATGATTGGATGAACGTAATTTCATCATACCACCTATAGTCCATCTAAATGATCAAGTAAAATCTCACATCTGGCATTAACAACAGATACCAACATTCCTTTAATAATAATAATAATAATAGCTTTATTTGTATAGCACTTTTCAATACAGGTAAGAAAGTGCTTTACAACAATCAATATGAAACACACAAACAAATCAAAATAAAATATCCTGTTCCTCCAAGCTTTCTTTTTAACATGCATGTACCTCGAAATTCTTTTCAATGCATGAAACAAACTCATTGTCCAGTTTATTATGTCAGTCCTGCAATAAAGATTCCAATAAAGGTTCTAAAGTTTAATGTTCTAAGGTTTTGATGCTACTGTTTTAGAGAGGTGTCTTTGGGGTGCTGTTGAATGGAGTTATACCAAGAGGTGTTAATATTTGGTCAACCCTCTGATATAAACTGGTTGTTCAAAACTGATGTTTTAGGGTAACCTAGTCTACTGAGAAAATTACTTACATTTGACATCGAGGATGCGAAACAGTTGGTTGAAAATATTCCTGCATGTGTCCGTTAAGTCCGTTAAGCAGTTAAATTCAAACGTCCCACTCCTCCTGCTTCTAGCAACTTCCTGCTTGGTTTTTCTACGTCCGGTGGGTGGTCTCATTTATAAGCCAATCAAGTTGGCTCATTTATAAGCCAATCAAGTTTTCTTTTGGATCTTACTGTTATCTCTGGGTAGGATTAATCCTCTGGGGACCATGAATGTCTGTACAAACTTTCATGGAAATCCATCCAATAGTTGATGAGATATTTCAGTCTGGACCAAAGTGGTTGGCCACCTGACCGACCAACATTGCCTCAACTTGAGCTACTAGCGTCTCTGTCTGAAGCGGACACTTAATACCCTCTGTGAGACATTCACTGACTCAGACCTTCTCCACACCACAGTCGTTCCAGCTTCATAGATGTTCAAATCATGCCACCTGTCCGAATAAGCACCTAGACCAGCAGAAAGATTGTTCAGTCTGTCATAGATGTTCCCTTGAATCCCTGGAAGCTGGCGTCTAACACACCTGCCAGTAGGACCTGATGTCGCTTCAGATCAAATGATAAAGATGCTGTAGCAAGATATCTCTCTCAAATACAAATACATCCACAGAGACTTTATCTTGCTTATTTACAGTAGCTCCTTAAAGCCAGCCAGAATGTCAATGTGCAGTTATTACAGAGTGTGGGAGGGAGAAAGAGAGCAGAGCAGATAAACATCACTTACTAAATACCAAATTACTGTGGGCCATCAGAATTTAGGGGGAAACACTGTCATATATCAGGGTGACGGCTGCCTCTCCCTGTTGAAACAGGCGTACATAATGAATCTTAAATGCCAATGCCTACTGGCAATATGGCCTTCACTCCTTCTTCTTGCCTCTCCATTTTTTTGTTTGTTTTCTTGTTCACATCCATGTCCCGTTTCTCCCCGCTCTCAATTTCTATCTCTCTTCCTTTAATTCTTGTTCAATTCAGCGTATCATAGCCCTATATCGTCAGACACCCTGTATGACACCAAGCTGAAAAACTCTGGAGTCTTTTTCTCTCTTCCTAACTCCTCTTCATTTCCAGCCTCTTTTCACACTGTCTCTCTCGCCTTACCTTTTGTTAGTTTCAGTATTTTTTTTCTTGTCCCATATGTGAAGTATTTAAAAAATACCACTATCACACCGCTTTCTTTCTGCATTGCTATTGTCAAAGCTTTGCTTCCATCAACATGAGAGGCGAGGTGAGGAGATGAGACAGAGGGAGAAGGTTGAGAGTACTACTGCAGAGCCAAATTCCACATGCAGTATTTGGCAAAGCATGAATAATGTGTTTTATACAAATATTTATTCCTTTCACCTTCCTTATGTTTATCATACTGTACACTGTCATAGTGGATGATACAAAATTTAATTGTAAAAACACTGGTGGGTGTATCATGGTGCAGATAAACACACAGGAGAGTCCCACTGGGCAGGGGGCCTAGATTACCTTGATTTTTCAAAAGATATTCAATTTGGTGAATGGATTTGTGCAAATCAAAGTGCATTGTATCTGATGGTGCTATGTGGGAAATGCCCCCAGTCAGTACTGTAACGCAAATAAAATTGAATTTATCCAACATTTTGCAGCCAAGAAATAATGTGTCTGATCTATTAAACATCTTCCATCAACAGCAGCACTCACACATGCTCAGGAAATTAACCTACTGCCCTACTTATCATTCAGACATGCACGGATTGCATACCTGTCGCTGTCATACCATCACATCAATACAAAACGAATGATTTTGACTGTTTCTAATGCACAGTGACATAAAAAGACTTGTGGAAATGATGCTTGATTTTCAAATCTTTGGAGATTTTCAAAATGATATAGGCCTGCCTATCTGTAATCTGTCTACCTGCCCAGAGGCTCTTGCTTTTTTAAAAATTAAAAATAAGCTTTAGCCCCCTTCCCCACCCCAATAATTTTCATACTGTCCCTTACAGAGCTTTGTTATCAAGGTTAATCTTACACTGGAGAAGTGTTAATGATCACATTAACTACATAAGGCATCCACGGGGCTGTTTTTTCTCACAGATTCACCATCGAAACAGTGTTTGGTTAAGATGTTGTTTAAGACTTTTGCTTTTTCAACATCAGCTAATTGTTTCCACAAAAGTAACGCCATAAGTGATAGCTGTTTCCAACATTCACTGTCTGCTGCTATGATGCAATTTTATGTTTGCAGTCTCAATCTGCTACTAACACTTGTTCCTCAGCAATAATCTGAGAGGTGTGTTGCATCAAATGACTTCACTTCCATATGGCTATTATGGATACTGAGATATTTTCAGACATTCTTGTGCAGCTCGACTGAAGCTCTTTGTAATCAAATGCTGGAGCCCGAGGCGGAAGGAGGGGGAGGCGAATCAAAACAGCTCCAATTCCCAATCATTTCAGCCCTCACGGAGAGCAGATATTGATAGTCAATGATGTATGTGTCAATTTGACCAGAGCTCTGTCTCACGTGGCCAGACCGGGAGGCATCCACTGTGAGAGCGGGGAGGAAGGGGAGAGACGTGAAAGAGGGGGTGGGTTGTTTTGAGATGGATCAGGATACGGAGAGAAATGCAGCAGCAGGGAAACGAATGAGTACATAGATGCAGGGAAAATGAAACTGTTCGAGACATGAAGGGAGAAACTGAAGAAGTGAAAGGCAAATGTGTTTCAGTAACTGAATGGGTGAGGCTGGGAGAGATAGAGAGGGGTGGGATAGCTGGGAGAAGAAGAGATGAGTCTGTCTGGGCTAGGTGAGATGGATTAGTGTGTCTCCTGCTACCTGTGCGGGGGTCAGTGTTAAACAGCCAGGGCCAGATAAGGGCTTGGCAATAGCTTGAGTGTGGGCAAGCATTGACTGGTTAACCCATTGATTTATCTGGGAGTGAGCACAGAGCGATGAGCAGAGTTCAGACCTGTACAGCTGTTCGTCAATGTGTCAGGGCCTACAGCGCCCACCAAGGCCTGTCTCTATGACCGTATCGGACACTGAGGAGACACCATGGAGCGAAATATGGAGTGTGATCGAAATTTTTTAGCCTTGGATGCACATGAGAAATATAAACATAATAATATAATAAGACGGTGTAGTCCCTCATTCGTCCGGGTGTGTTCCATCGTAGAAAAGGTTTCAGTCGACTTCAGATGACTAGGGCTAAAACCTTTTCTACGATAATAATATAATGTTAATATATATATAAACGTCATCCCAAGACCCATTCACCCATTGGTTTTCTTAATTATATGCTTATAGTTTAACATTTAGGCTTATGCATGTCTTTCCATATGTTACAACAAACACATCAACATACACACATTTTAGTGGTTTCCATTAAAAAGAATAAGCCACTGAGGGGCCGAGAATGGATTGCTTTAGAAATCCAACAAAACGTTCCTCAAACACTGAAGTGTTGACTCATCAATCACTCAAAAGCAACTAAAATAAAACATTATTTTGCTTTCATATAAGAGACAAAAGATAAGAACTAGGAATGCCAAAAATATATATTTATATATATCAAAATAGTCAAAATTATGACACACCTAGTCGAACTTTTGACAAAACCACGTAAAAGTAAGTCAGAAATATGCGATACGGAGTCAAATCATGAAAAACGAACTCAAAATAATTATTTTATTGAAGTATTGAGTATCAAATTAATGTTTTAATGTTAGTTTGATATCACTGATTGAATAAATATCTCCTTGTGCACAATTTGACCACTGGGTATTTTTAACATTAGTAACATTAGCTGTAGATAGCTAGCAATGTACGCAATGGCTGAGTATGCACAGAGAGTGCCTGTGGGTGTTTGTGTGACAGCTCAGCTTCTGATATAAAAACTTACCAGGAACATTTTGGTTTTTCCTTTCCAGTTTAGAGTTAACTGCAAATTTTTTGCTCAAGCTGAAATTTTTTTAACTGACACAATTGCTAACTTCCCTCACTTTGTGCCACTCAGGACAAATTCTCATCCACTCAATTGTGTCTTAAAATTCACTTTGTGTTCAGTCTGAACACACCTTAGGAAATACTGGATGTGCTAGACTTTTAACCAGGTAGCAGTTATAAAGGGACAGTTCACCCCAAAATCAAAAATACATATTTTTTCTCTTACTTGTCGTGTTATTTATCTATCTAGATCGTTTTGGTGTGAGTTGCCGAGTTATAGAGATATCAGCTGAAGAGATGTCTGCCTTCTCTCAAATGTAATGGATCTAGATGGCACTCGGCTTGCAGTGCTCAAAGCGCCAAAAAACTGAAAAACAATGGCAACAGCAATGTCTCTTTCCAGAAATCATGACCCGGTTACTCAAGATAATCCACAGACCTTGTTGTGAGCAGTTTCATGTTTTTACCGAAGTACAACTGCCAACCGTATCACCGCGCAGAAGGAAGCTACATCTACTCATGGACGGGAGCATGGGGGAAAGGGGAAATAAAAGCCTCTTGTCTATCAGACCAGCCACTTGAGAGAGCTCCAACCGGCTTACAGTGGCGTCTGTGAGCGTGCCTGGCGGGCTGGCTAGCTATCAACCCCCGCAGACATTAGCTTGCTGTCGCACCAGTTTGTGGAGCTTCTCTCCGCTACTACGGGAACAAAAACGTGAGCTACCATGAGTTGCTCTCCTCCTGAGCCTGTCTAGTTCCTTCTCCATCTATGGTGTCACCTCAGAGTACTGCACCCCCCCATCCATCCTATCCATTGTATTTTAATTTACAGGTGACCAGGCCCAACTGGCTCCTTTTCATCTGATCTGATTTTTTATCATCTATTATAAAGCTGGACAAAGTCCTAATGGTTGGGGATTTTAAGCTTCATATTGATGACACTACCTGTAATACTGCCTCTGAATTTCTCAATCTCACTGAGACCTTAAGCAACACGACACACAGCTAAGTTTACAAGAATTTGCCAAACTTTAAGATATGTGGCAAACTAAGATCAACAGTTAGACTACATACAGACAGCTTCCTTTTAGCTTGTTTGTAACAATTCACTATTAGCCGAGCTAGCTTGCTGTGCTTGTGTGAAACATGAGACTGCAGACAGAGCAGATTAAAATATGGCTTTCTACATGTTCACATGTTTATGCTTGTTGAACAGGTGTTGTCAAATCGAGTAATCTCCACTGCGGCCTGTCGGTGTGTGTGTGTGGAGGAGCTCAGCCCGACACAGACAGCAGGAGAGGCTGCAGCGAGCATGATAATACTACAGTCTAATGATTTAGCCCCAGGGCCCATTTAATACCGGGTTTCAGTACCCATCCCTACTCGCGAGTGTCCGATCAGTATATGCAACTCTCAACAGAGATACTACTGATGCTAATTCCATCATCAGCTCCGGGAAAATTATGTGCTTTTAACACTTGCCCGATTGGGTGAGTGAGTTGCTAGATTTACTTGCCCGACGTGGCATTTTACTTGCCCTGGGCAATCGGGCAATCCTTATTGTTGAGCCCTGGGTCTGTGGATTATCTTGAGTAACCAGGTTATCTGGATCTTTCTGGGTCATCTTTCTGGAAACAGACATTGTTGTTGAGTTTTTCAAATGTAATTTTTTGGCACCACAGGCCGAGTGCCATCTAGTTCCATTATATTCGAGAGAAGGCAGACATTTCTACGGCCGATATCTCCAAAGCTCGGCGCCTCACACCAAAACAATGGTATATATAATATATGGATAAATAGCGCTACAGGTAAGAGGAAAAATATGCATTTTTAATTTTGGGGTGAACTGTCCCTTTATAGGAATAGTTGTGAAGGAATAGGAAGTGACATTTTGGGAATTACTTTTATTCGCTTTCTTGCCGAGTGTTTGATGAGAAGATTGACACCACTCTAGTAGGCTATCTGTATGCTAAATATGAAGCTACAGCCAGGAGATGGCTAGCTTATTAGCTTAGCATAAAGACCGTAAGCAGGGGGACAAAGCCAGACTAACTGTCTCCCCATTTCCAGTCTTTATGCTTAGCTAATGTCAAACTATTCCTTTAAATTTAGACTTAGACTTGACTATTCATTCCTTACTTTAACTTTCTTTTTTAGTTTTTGTGGCATTAGGCTACCAACTCAACATGGCTTTATGCATAAAAAATGAAATGTGCATAAAGTTGAGTCAAATCCAAAAGAAACAAAAATGCAAAATAGCTTCAAGACACAACACTGTGCATGTACAGACAGTAAACACACTAAAATACAAGGCTGTGCTCACCAGGCAGAAGTCTTTTATTTCTTGCTCTTCTTGTTCCGGGCCCAGTGCTGTTCTGACATTTGTTTTGAGGGTGGTGGTGTTGGTACGGGGCAGGTGGTGGGAGGTGGATGCTGGGAGAGGAACGGCCCAGGGTAGGATGTCTATAATTACATATTGATTTCTCGGGGGCCGCTGTTCAGCCAGTGCTGTGAATGTGTAGAATAAATCACTCGGCCTCTATGATAGCTAAGTATTTATTCCTTTTAATTTTGTTTATGGTGATCTTGATTCATGCCCTCCAACCCTGGTCACGCCTCAGTGCGGCTGCCCCCTTCATGTCAGAGGGAGGTCACGGTACATGGCTCTGTGTATTTGTTTGTTTTACGAGTGTTCGTAGAGGCTTTTCTCTCTTAACTGTGTTTAGGCAAACAGAGTCACCTACAGAGTGCAAAATAATTGTTCACAGAATCAATAGAATTGGAGGGAACAATTGCAGATTTTCAAGGATAAAACAGGAAACAAGAACAAAGACAGACACACAAACAGGGTTGCTGATATCTCAGACACAAGTTAAATAAAAATTTGAACAACTGGGGAACTGGCAAAATCTCACAGTTTGATTGAAATTACACCACAACATATTCTAGGTAAAAATACAGCTCTGTATTTGCTATTGATGGCTCGGGGGGGCTGCATCATTGGTTGTGGAAGACTGCTGTCTTGTTGTTAATGGAAGTAAAGGAGGAAGATGAGATGAGCTCTATTGATCCCTGAAGGTGAATTTAGTTACTACTGCAGCAAGAATATGATATAGATAAAATACGGTTTACACCATATTTACTGATCATATTAAAGATTAACGATACGTTGCCTTTAAAGGATTTTCAATAATCTACAGATTCAGCAGCGGATATTTTTACAGTGAACTGCAGCAGCACGCTGGTTGTGTTGTGTGCAGATGTACTTTGTTGTCTCTGTGAAGACAGCTGTGTAGGGCAGTGAAGGATGACGTGGAGGTGAACAAATGCTTCTGTGGCATTTTGTCTGACATTAAATTGACAATTTCATTTTAGCTCTCTCCCTCTAAACTCAACGGCCATGGTCCCTGCCACAAACCTGTATGGGAGCAGAGCAGAGCATCAAAGGGGATTATTATGCTCTTTCTTATTTTCTGTCATATATATAATGTTACAATGTTGGATGTTCATATTAAACGTGGCCAAAGTTTCAAATAATCAGGTAAATGTATGTAACAGTAATCCCTGTAAGCAAAAAGCACAGGCTTCAGACTGCCCTGAGCACTAGGTTTCCAACTGTTTTTTCAACTCGGATGTCATGGTGACTGGTCATCTGCGCTCATCTGTATCAAAGATGCTCTATAACATTTCTAAACCGTCTGTCTGTATGGACGACTTATTTGTTTTTACTGTTTGTATAATTATTTTGTCAATAAAGAATAAAAAAATAATAATAAAATAAAGCTCATCTGCGCTCATGATCTGCTCTAGGCATAGCTCGCCCACAAAATACAAGGAAAATAATCCACTAGTTCAGTCTGTCGTTGTTCGGCTGCTCTACTCATGACGCTAAAGTGAAGTGTGGAGACGGGACTGGTGATGCGACACTACTCTGCCCCGGACTACCTTCCAAGTTTTTGGAGGATGGTCAGTATGTCTCGCAGAAAGTTCTTTTTTGGTTGTAAAGGAAAGTTAATTTTGTGATGAAAAGATGGATTTACTATTACTATTTTGCTATTAGCTAGCTGACTCTGCCCGGACTGGGAACTTGGAGCCTGTGCCTGAAAAACTCCTCCTCTTGGCAGTCCAAAGCTGTGCTAGCGGTGTAAACAACAACACTCCTGCCCATTCCGGGAGGAGTCAGCTAAGTTGAAAGGACCACTAGCTGCACAGCTAACGGCAGCTAACGTTACAGTTAGCAGCAGTACGAGACTACTTTAAAGCTATCTGTCCATCAGGAAACTCTGTAAATCACAAGAGTTGAGGTAGAGCAGCCAAAGGACATCAGAGGGAAAACCAGAAAAATATTTTATCCATAAAATATGATCCAGTTTCACCAAAATCAGGGAATAAAGTTATAAAATTTGTTTGTACAGTAAGCAGTGAGGCCTGGCCCTCAGAAACACTCCGCTTGGGCGGCGTCTATCATTTTTCCAATTTAATTCTTGTCTCATTTGTGGTCTGATAAACAGGAACTTCTATCATTTTTCCAACCTAATTCTTGTCTCATTTGTGGTCTGATAAACAGGAAATTCATCTAATTTAATTAAATTTTCCAAGGTAAGTAACTGCAGCTGTCATATGCTGTTCAGCACAACAGCAAGACAACGATGCGGTGGTGCAGGCTCACAGCACTGGGTGTATAAAGAAAACTGGTTACAGCGGCTCACTACCCCTTGGCAGGCTTCCGGGAAGTTGGCCAATCAGAAGAAAGTGGGCTTTTAGGGAGGGGGACTATCAAGAGACAGGAGCTAAAACGGCTTGTTTCAGTATAAGATAAATAAGGATTTGTGAATTATGCAAAGCTACTCTACTGGAAACCCATTATAAAAATATAGAGCTGGAAATTAGCATAATAGATCCCCTTTAAGTAAATGATGAGGGATATTGATTTGTGCTTGGATTTATTTTTAGAGATTTTATATTTGTGAACACTGTTTTTTAAAGCTGCAATAATCAATATTTTTAAAGTAACAATGGAAGAAATTGCTATGTGTAATGTGAAAGGTGTCGCTCGTAGTGATGAACCCACAGAGAATTATCACTTTATCAACTCTGCAGTTCCCCTCAGCTCTACAGAGCGTTTTAACATCTTTCAGCTCATTGTTTTGGTTTGGTTTTAGCAACTTCACCGTTTGTTTCAGTCTCACCACTCTACTAAACCTTCTTTCCAGCAGCAGCAGGCAGCTTTAATATACCCACGGTAAACTACGTGTCGAGCACCAAACAGCAGAAAGACATAGTTAGCAAGTAGCTTCTGAACATAGAGGAGTATTTAGCAGCTAAAGAGCCAGATATTATAGAGTTGGTAGAGACCAAAAACAGAGCTAAAAGAGACTGGATAGACTTTTTTGTCGGGGGATATAAACATGACTCCAAATTAACGTTGCTCCATGTCTGCTGGATGTGTAAATAGCTCTTTGCTAACATGTTAGCCATATCAACTGTATAAGGTGATAACATGTCAATGTTGTGTTTCTGCTGCCCCCATGTGGCCAAAAATGTACATATTTATATTTCTGGGTTCTGGTAAAGGAATGTTAACACAATTGCCAGTCAGGTGGAATGGTTGAAGTGTGATCCATACAGTTTGCTGTTTCATTTGTGGACACATTTTCACAGGACATTTTACATTTATCTTAAGCGTGTCTCATTTATAATAAATGCAAAATACATTAATAACATTTTGAAATACTTTTTTTTCATTTGCCTGTATTTTTATGCAGTTCTCCCCTTCAGTCTCAGGACAACATATGAAGCTTGTACACTGATTCATTAATTATCAGCAACAATGACACCTGTGAATTTGCACATCCACTCTATCTTACCGGTCCCCTCTTAACACATCTGCAGTGATGGGCAGCATCTAAAGAGAGAGATATTACGGTAGTGACAGAAAACACACATGGAACTACTAACTTGTCACTGTGACCTGCCGTCATTATTCCTTTTCCTCTGACAGCTGAGCCCACGCTAAACTCTGGACAGAGCCCCGTCATTTTTTCAGCACCTGAATTTGATCAAGATGGAGCCACAATGAGAGGCACCATTAATGTGATTTATAGTTGCCATCACGGTTGCTGTGGCAACACAACTTTCAATACTCTCACCTCTATGAAAGCAGCTTGGATCCCTATTGCTTGCCCACTAATGCACATCAGTGCCTGTGCGCATACAGTTCATATGTGGAAACACACAGAGACCATATTAACTCTCTCTTACACACACACACACACACACACACAAAAGATTGCTCAGTGAAAGCAGCACAGTTTTCCCAAGGCGAAGGAGCTTGTGTAACACACTTCATTTGACACATTCATCGTGCAGCTTGAGCTAAAAGCATTGCACTCAAATATGAACTGAATTAATTTGCGCTAAAATAAGAGAACAAAAACAATTCAATAACCCACTGAAACGACACTCGTTTTCTCCATCTACTGCGGCTCAGTGGAATGAGTTATGGCTGGGGGAAAAAAGTAGACAAATCCAATCCACCAGAGCTGTCATTGTGCCTGATGAGTATAATGCCACCTCAACTCATCCCTCAAACTCTCACTTGCTGTTTCTCTGGCTGAGCCACAGCAGCTCATTGCTGTTTTCCTCCTCTGAACCATCAAAGTCAAGATGAGGTTTGAGTCATATCTGGCTGTTTTCAGCTCTTATGCCACTGGTTTAGCAGTGGTCCCCCGTTGGCGTTTATCAACAGCATCACCACAACACAGCGCAGTCAGCAGCACAACAATTCACACATGCCGAATAGAGAGATCCAAAGTGGATCGAATGTATAATCTGTGGGGGGGGGGCTGACTTTGAGTGTCTCAGTGAGGAATGAAAGACTATCAGATTTTATGACGGATATCCTGTCGGAGAGAAGGCAGAACTGCCAGCTCCTTAGAGGCATTACATGTTCCATCTAAACCGATTCCGGATCAACAACACAGTAAACAAAAGGACTTTCCCCAAGCAATGTTGCTCCCAGTGCCTGTGTCACACTTCTGTTTTTATGATTTCTTCAAATACATTCTAATTAAAATTTCAGCAAGAAAACTCAAAACTTTTATATGTTTAGCAAAAAGTTTCTCCCAACATCAGCAAAGTGAATGCATTCCTTCATGGTTGCAGTAACCCCAAGAAACCCAATTAAAAACTGTGTATCCAAAACACTACAGTTTATTGTTACTTTAAAGCGGCAACCACATGAACTCATCCGTGACCTCCTGCTTTCAATTGTACTGGTCAGCTTCATGCTCAAAAGACCATATAGGTTTTCTCTTTTTATGCAGCAGAGCAGTGATTTGTAATTGCATTGCAGTGCTGCTAACCTCAGTAATGTTGTTTGAAGTGAACCTGATATAAAACAAATGTTGAATTGATTTAGTGATTTCTATGTCTAGTAATACAGTAAGTAATTTGAATATAATACTAATCAGACTTAATTTCCATTTCATTTCACTTCATTTATTCAGACTGACTGTGTTCATGTTAGTAGATTTCTTGTTGGGGAGGGGGATTAATTTGTTTTATTCAGCCCTAACCAATCAGTAGTGAACAGTGTTAGGCATTACCCATTATTTAGTAACACGTTACTTTTTCATTATCAAGTCGTGTAAGGCAGTACAATTTGAAGTTCAATATTTACATTACAGTTACTAATCCCAGTGATGCTGTGTTACTGCAACATTATTGCGGGGTGCTGTCTTACCTGTTGTTGGATGGTTATCTTCTAGCAAAAGAGGAGAAATGGCCCTTCAAAGCATGGATGTATAAAGAGAACTGGATACAGCGTCGGAGGCAGGGCCCTGTTTATTCTGATGAAAGCTGCTCAGTGGCGCATGAAGCCAAAAAATTCGGCTTCTGAGTATAAAATTATCCAGATCTTCTGCAGAGCAAGTGCACCAGAGGCTTCAGCTGGCCGAGCCGGCTAACTTGAATGGGGACAAAATGATTTAATCATGTGGCTCTTCTAGACTTTCCAAATGTTATTGGACCAAATGGATCAAATTCTGATAGTAAAACGATATCATTTCGTGGGGGTTGTGACTCTCAAAATAATTATCTAATTATTAGCTGACTTGCTAACATTAGCCACTGTTAAGCCTAAATTCACAAATCAGACGATTCTGTTCAGAGTTGGAGGGTGTGTGAGCCCCACAGCTTCATTGTGCAGACTTCTAAAGTGAAGCTAGCTGTTGATGGTGTTAAATTCCTTCCAAATCGTAAGCTGGCTGCTTGTTAAACCTCAGTGTCAGGACAGGATGTGTCAAATGTGGGTGTGGAGGATTTGGAGTGTGTAATGAGTAATTGTTGTAATTACAGTTTTCAAGTCACTTGCCCAACACTGGTAGTGATGACGAATCCATCCCACAAGTATGTTAAGAATTGTTATTTCAGTTGTTATGTGTGGCTATTTTAGGACCCTGATATAAATTTTGCCTTCTACGCTCTGATTGGTCAACTGTTTCTCCAGCCATGGGAAACAGCCTTGTATGAGCAAAAAACCTTGAATTGATGGACAAATCCGAGATGTGGCCGGTGTTTCAGAGGTCTTTAAGCAGGCTAAATCAGAGGTGGATGTTTTCTGAGAAATAAGCTGGTGATCAACATGTGACAGCAGCCATAGCGTTTGGCAGGGGGGCAACCCTTTATTTTTTGGACATTTTTTGTGTCTTTGCCTTTACTTATTCATATCCAAGTTGCCATGTTTTTATGATTTCACCAATACAGTATTTCAATTGGAGAATTTTGAGCATAGAATCCCACTAAGCATGCTTTTGGTGATTTGGTCAAAATAAGTCTAGAAGTCTAGACTGAAACTTCAATTAGGTATACTACTATATTATTACTATATGTCAAAGTTGAAGCAAAGTTGATCTTAACTAAATGCAGAAATGTAGTAGTTAAATGTGGTTGAAAGAATGGACATATGGGACCTGGACACCTAAAAACCCCCAAAACAAATCAGTAAATATTCACTGAGTTGACCATAGCATGTCAGGTTTAGCATGCTATTGTATTTAGACAATTAAACACCCAAAACATCAACCCTAGTGTGGTTTTATTTGCAAAGATAACTTTGTTTTAATATTCCGGGAAGCAACATTGTATCTGTTCAAGTGATCCATATTATTTAAATGAGTCAACGCTAATGTGAAGATCATTCACTGACACAAGCCCCATGGGCATACCTGACCTGTCTTTACTCTCCCTCTGCTCTCTGAAGTACGCTCCATCCATCTCATCTCACCCCTCTCCGTCTCTTCCTCCTACTTTATCTTGTTTCACAGCTTGTCCAAATGTCTGACTCTGGGTTGTTTTATACAGTTACCTTTGGTAGGTTTTGTACCTTTATCTTTTAAATAATGACTGGATAAGCTGTGCAAAAATAAATAAAACCTCACAAATCAATTTTAAAAGGAAATGGAAATGCAGCTTTTATTTTTTAACACGTGTGGCATCTGACAGTTGTGGGTGTTGATTGGTTGACTATCACCTCTGGCTTCTCTCTTTCTTTGGCCTCTCTCTGTATTGGCTTCCTTAACTTTTGTTTTTGCCAGCAAAGTCATTTCACCTCAGCCTACAACTTTATTTACATCTCTCCCAATTCCCTCAGCAATAAAGACCGCAGCTCAAGGCAACTGCAAGGACATGTGCTTGAGCGAGGCCTCGCTTTATACCTGCATGTGTTTATGCATACTTTCGTGTGGTATGTGTGTGTTGTGAATTCCAAAAAGTCCTTATGTGATGTTTAAGGGTGCAGTGACGTCTACAAGGGTGATTTAGCACATGCACAAAATTTGGAAGAATGCAAAATAAACTCCGCCCCGTGCAGACCTTAAGCCGCTCAGTCTGTTTCATGTCCCTCAACCTCAGCTCTAGGTCAACGCCTCCCCGAAGCCCTATCAGAACTTTACGATTAGTTGATTGAACCTGCCTCCAGTGAGCCATCTGCCTGGGCACACGGTGGAACTGATGTCCTCACCTGCCAGAGGCAATTAACTCTAAATACGACTCTCTCCGCTCATGCACTGCAATTCTCCTCCCAGCTGAGTATAATAAGGTCCAACTATGTTGAAGTTGAAGAGGGGGCGGGAAGCCTGCTCATGGCCCCCAGAGGGTGATGGGTAATTACTTCCGTCAGATTTATGCTGCCAGTCATGCGGAATGGTGGACGACTGTCTTCGACCGTCGTAGGCAGGGGAAGCGGCGGAGGTTTTCGGCCGCCTTGGGTCAACTGGGATCGGAGGGTGGGATGGAGAGAGAAGTGGGAGGGAGGGCGGCTGGTGGCGTGAAGGGAAGGTTAGGTGATTAATTGGAAGAGCAGCTCAGGGTCAGCCTCCATTGTCGGGGTGATGGGTCAAATGAGTGCAGCATTGAGTGCGTCACCTGATGCATGGCTCACCCCCTGTCCTCTGCTATGGCTGAAAGATGAAGCTGTAACTCAGAACAGAGAAAGAGACAGAAGAGAAGAGAAGAGAAAGAGATGAGGACACCGGAGAGACAAAAACACAGATTCTGTGGATTCAGAGTCCCTGTTTCTCATCTGACAT
This sequence comes from Siniperca chuatsi, assembly GCF_020085105.1. Lineage (NCBI taxonomy): Eukaryota > Metazoa > Chordata > Actinopteri > Centrarchiformes > Sinipercidae > Siniperca > Siniperca chuatsi. Next base: position 25,241,113 of record NC_058044.1, on the reverse strand, counting down.
TTCAATTAAATTGCTATCACAAGTGCCAAGAGTATTGTTGACTTCATATCTTGCACAGATTTTTTTTCAATCTGAAGGATTTGAATTCGAAAAGTGTAGGAAATGTTCCCAACTAAAGCAGGAGAGGATAGAAGTGCCAGAAACTGTCTCAAGATTAAGTTGACAGTAAAAAGATGGCTGCTATCAGAAGAGAATCGTCTACACATAAGAAAGACAGCAACAGCTAGGGTGATTGTCACCCTAGCTTGTGTCAATTCACAAAAACATATTAAATAAAAATGAAGGGTAATTCCCCATCACCATTCTACATCTAGACATCCTTAGTTTTTTGTCTTTTACAAAATTCCTCTGGATTTCTACAATGTGAATGTCACTGCAGCGCTGTCTCCCGCTCAGCCACTAAAGTGGGCCTGGAACATGACACATCTTTGAAGTCTCACCCCCACTCTTCCCAGCGATGTTCCTCTCCTTCCAGTCTAAAATGACTAGCTCTAAGAGCTGTGCGATGTTACAGCACTGTATTTCAAACCCATTGTGGTAACATTGTTGACAGTGGATGTATTTTTTGGACTATCTTCACTTTATTTCTCCCACTCTTTCGCCTGCATGTTCCTTTCTATTATTCAGAAACTTCAATTTATATGGTCTTGTATAACCCTGATGTCCTTGAAGAAAAACAATGAAGATCTACAGAATGCTAAGAGGCACATGGGTGTATCATTGATAGCAGCAGTGAGCTATCAATCTTTGAAACAGATGGCCTATCAGTTGCATGGCTTTGTCCTCGACATGTCTTCTACAATGCAAAGAGGTGACCTTTCAAAGATAATGCACACTAAAGATGATGGTAGGTGCTTAATGGAAATGCAACATATCTGTAGTACTTTGATAATTGTGATAATCATTTTTAGTGTCGATAATTAACATTATTTCATATATTTTCATGCCCTTTTTTCTGAGAAGCTAATGAAAGCTCGGATGAAATGTAAAATAAACGATTAGGCTATAACCAGCTGCCCATTGTTTCACCACCACGTCCCGCTTATCAACAGCTCCATGTTGGCTTTCACGGCACAAGAAAGAGCAGCCATGTCAATCCTCATTAATTCTCCCAGTGAATTAGAGCCAAAGTAGATGATAGGAAATTAATGTCTGCAAGGAGATACTTAAATTATTCAACAGTAACAGGATTATGATGAAAGATCACTACACTGGCTTCTTTTTCTGCATCCCCATCCATTCTTCTTCCCCTCCACCTTCCCCTCCTACTTTTCATGCTTCCTCCCTTTTTCCTTTTATTTCTTTCAGATGGCAGCTATTGCCTAGGATATACAGTATATATATTTATTTATTTGAAACCCTGCTTATTACTTGTGTACCATATTGTTGGTGCTGTCTTGGCACATAATCTTATTGCATTAAATTATAATAATTGTTTTATTCATTCATCTTTATCTTAAAAAATCAAGTACATTCTATTTAATGTAGTGAGTATTTGCTCTGTCAAGGAGATTATGTTTTCAGTCATGTTTGACTTGTTAGCAGGATATTTAAAAAAGTGAACAGCATTAGTGAAATGTGGTGGAATGTGCAATTGACAAATGTTTAGTTTTTGGTGTAGATCTGGATTCATATGCTGGGCCAAGAAGTAGTCTGGCCCATAACCAGTCAGTAGCCGATCCGTGCTGGCTGCCCAATCTATTCTGCACATGAGCGTAATTATTCCTGCTCGATTTGTACCACACATGTGTGAACATTGTACTTGACGGCAGCCAGTGAGTTTTTTTTTAACTTAATTAACAACACAATATTATACAAATACACTACTACAATACAAATAGCAATACAGGGAGTATTGTTATTTGTAACACAAGCAGAAATATAATTGTAAGACGTAAAAAGATACATAATACAGAAATCAAGAGAAGTAAATAGATAAATACAACTTTAAAAAGTGAATAAGCATTATTGAAAACCAACTTAAATCATCTGGCAATGTCGTCTACAGTGTCTCTCGAGATGAGATGTATTGGTCTTATATACTTTATTGGTCTTAGATACGTTTGGTGAGTTTACGTAAATGGAAACAAGTGGCAGCTCACAGCGAGAGTCTGTTTAAAGATTATTATATGCTTGTTATTGATAGCAATAGAGATAGCAGACATAGCTCAATCTCGTATCACTAATTTATTAATTTGATACCAACCAACTCTCTCAAAGCAACGTACACTTTGGTTTTTGTTTGGACCGAGCCAGCCTAGCTGTTTCCCTCTGTTTCCAGTCTTTATGCTAAATGACTGCTGGCTGTAGCGTCATATTTAACTGAAACATCTAACTCTCGGCACAAAAGCATATAAGCATATAAGCATATTTTCCAAAATATCAAACTATTGCTTTAAAAACTTTTTAATTAAGTTAGTTAATACTAAAGAATTGGTCAAGGCATGCACTCTATGAGTGCTACCTACTGTAGATAATGTGTATATCTTAACAGTTAGATCAGTTTGCAGGATCGTGTTTGGGTCAGGGTTAGATATAGTATGTGTAGTCAGTTTCTTTGTAGGTTTGATGAATGTCCATTCTAAGGTCAAACTCAGGAAATTTAACAAAGAACTGTTTTCCAAAAGCTGACTTAGTTCTGTAGAATGGGATGTCATTGTAAAACCTTCATAAATGACAGTATTTTGTCACTACAAGCAAAACCCAACAACACTTTTATAGATTTTGTAAAGAAGGTAAGAACAAGCTGCAACCCCAGGCAACGAGACAGACACAAAAATCATTGGCTGTGGAGGCATTTGAGGATGTTATACAACCATGACAACAAAGATTGTGAATATTGCATTTGTTGCAGACTGGAGCCATGTACAGCTTTTGCTTAAATCTTTGGAGAATGAAGAACAAAGATCATTGTGTCTTAGTCGACAACAAAGGCTGAAAGCGGATATGGACAAAACAGCTTTCTGCCACGCAACAACCACAATAGACTGAAACCGAAAAAGAAACACAGTGGCTGAATTGAGAAAGCAAATGAATATCACATTAGTCCCTTTAAAATGAAAAATAGGATACATGAAAATGTTTGCTGTTGTGTGACCCATGGTCATGCACGTCTATGTTGTATGCAGGCAATAAAACCTGTTTGCCAACAAGCTAAGTAACAGGATAATTTATCAAGTACTTGTTAATGTAAAGTGACATCTGCGTCTTTTGAGTATGAAATACCCTATGCAGGCTTGAAAAGTGGCTTTAAAGAGTTTGTAGTTTGTTCTTTCTCCTGGGCTGACTATCATTTTAAACTATCAACAGTGCTTTTCAGGAAAGAAACTCTTCATTTTCACATCTTCTCACCTAGGGGGCTGTCTGATACATATTTCATGTTTACTGCATGCTCCTGCACTAAAATTCAAAGTTAAAAGCACTTCTTATTATGTAATTGTTTTTTGTTATTGTTTATGCATATCACCATACACTAGCCATTGTTTTTGTTGAAAATACATAGAGCTGAAGTTAGAGTACTGAGGTCTTTTTCGGTACTAATAAGAACAAAGTGTTTTTGATGATACTTTGAACCTGAGTATAGCCCCAGTACTCCCATCATGTGAGGACAGAACAAACCAAAATGTAGCAATTTAGATGGGCCTAATGGGCGATACAGGCAGAAGTACATGGTACCTGTTAGTACATGAAGGCTTTTCATTAATATCTAGGAAACATTTAATTTAATTTTTTATTTAACATTTAATGAATTACCAATATTTAGAAGACCTTCAATTTCCTGTACAAAGTAAGTTTTGGTAGAAGATAATTTTAGAAATGAGAGACTACAATCAAAAGGTCTTGAGGTACAGTATGTGGGACATGTACCTTTAACACCAAGGAATGTGCGAGACAGATTTCTGAATCATGAAAACTCAAACAGTGCATAAGTTATGAAGGAATGTTACACTGTACTTAAAGTGCACTTTGCTATTACACAATCTTGAAGAAAAAAGTCCTTAAATGCACCACAGCTGCTTCTGCAGACTGAAGCGTGAATTTGTAAAATGTAGCAACAGACCGTTGCTTTGTCCTTAGCTGGCACTGCAGGATGTCTTCAGAGGAGTAACCTGAGGCCAGGGATGTACAATGACTGTGCACTAATTACCAACTGCTTCAGTTAACGGTCAATTAATTATTAATCTATGATGGGTTATAGATACATGACACCAGTATGGAAAGAATGGTACCTGAGTTTAACCTCCAATTCTTGACTGGATAAGTATGGCAGTGCTGTGAATCTTTTATTTTAATATTAACACCATAATGTGCTCTGGCTAATGTTTGTTAAAGCAGTTGATAATATTCAGGTTTTGCCCAATTGACAGTACAGAGGTACATATTTACTTTTCCCTAAGCTAACCCCCCCAGAGTGTAGATTCAGTGTGAATAACTGGGAGAACGAAAACAAAAGGTTCTCCTAATGTCAGGGAGCCAGAGGACAGGGAAACTGTGAGTCATTTGATGAATTAGCTCTTTATTCTAAAAAAAAAAAAAAAAAAGGCAAGTGGAACAAAGGGATACTGAGCAGTTGATTTCTTTTCATTGCTTTTCCTGAGGTCAAAGAAAAAAGACAGAGGGGGGGAAAAGCAGAACGTGGAGGGATAATTAGACACTAAGAGCAAGGAATCTTTTACAGCACAGTGAACATGCATCGACCCATCACCTTGCCTCGATATCCTATTTTATTCAACAGTTTTCCTGTTCGCTGACTGAGCTCCACAGATTGAACTGCAAATAATGTAAGACGTGGTGCTGATGGTGATGGGTGAGACTAAATCAGCTAAATCATTAGCAGGGAATCATTTTCAGATCCTTATGAATATAGTCTACAGTTTAAGTTACAAACAGGCAGGATATAGGCCATTCCTTAAATCTCCATTAACTGATTTCGCCACTTAGGGGCAGCAGAAACAAGCTGTAAACACGATACCTTATAAAGTTGTTAGGGTGAACTTGTTAGCAAACACTTGCCTATTTACACAATATTCACTCTCCTTTAAGTCCTTTGGGTCTTCACTAATTCGTGATGGAAATATCTGGCTATTTAGCTGCTAAATGCTCCACCATGTTCACCAGCTAGTCTCTACTTTGTCTGCCTGCCGTTTGGTGCTGAGCAGGTAGCAGACAGTTGGTTCAGAGCTTTTTTACTGAAAACAGCTGCCTGTTGCAGCCAAAAACGACGCTATAAGAGCTGTGAGAGTGGATCAAAACTGTAAAGTTGCAGGCCGGAAAACCAAAACAATAAGCTGAAAGACGCTTGCGGAGCTGAGAAGAACTTAAAGGGACAGTTCACCCCAAATCAAAAATACATATTTTTCCTCTTATCTGTAGTGCTATTTATCCATCTGTTCTGGTGTGAGTTGGAGAGTTTTGGAGATATCGGTTTCTCGAGATAATCCACAGACCTTGTTGTGAGTAGTTTATAGGAATAGGTATATAGGAACTTTTTTCTTTCTACCGTTCCTACATGAAACTGCTCACAACAACGTCTGGATTATCTTGGGAAACTGGGTCATGATTTCTGGAAAGAGAACTCAGGAAACATTGCTGTTGAGTTTTTTAATTATATATTTTTTGGTACTTTGAGCAACACAAGGCGAATGCCATCTAGTTCCGTTATATTCAAGAAAGGCAGAGGTGTGTTGTACCAGTGAGACATGAAAATATATCCAGGAAGTCTAGTTTGAGGAACAAATCCATGAGTTTATCAGACACCAAAATACTATACAGAGGTTTACAATACTCTCACACAGACTGGCTTTCAAGCCATTAAAAAACATTCTTTCTGTGCTGTTCTTTCTGTCACATCAGTCAGTCCCTGTTATCAACCCCTTAAAGGGATAGTTTGGGTATTTTGAAGTGAGGTTGTATGAGGTACTTATCTATAGTCAGTATTACCTACAGTAGAGGGCGGTCAGCTCGCCCCCAGTTTGGAGAAGTAGACAGGAGTCCCGGCACAGAAGCAGAGCAAAGCACTGCTGTGGACAGGGTCAGCAAAAAAACGTATTTTAGCCACATAAAAAGGCCCAATTTAAGTGTACGCTATATTAACAATATTTTCATCGCTTTACCTCGATGTCAGACAGCCTTTTTCTTTGGCACTAACCATAGAACTTCTGCATTCCTACGCATAAGCCCAACTTTGTCACTGCTAATGCCCTCTGTTGGCCTGGGGAGGGTGTAGACCCCACAAGTGGTCCAAAGATAAATCTGAGGGGTCAATGTAGGATGAAAGGAATAAGTCAAACAGTTATGTAATACGATGTTGTGTATGTTTATTTTTCTGACTTTTGTCTAATATTTGCTCTTTTCTTGTGAAATATGTGACACCTTGATTTCTTCGAGACTTAAAATCCTTTAAATGAAACAATCTGAAAAAGGGGGAAAAAATCACTGTTTGGTTGAACTGCTCATAACTCATGTCCAAACTGATGCCATGACCTGTGACGAGGGGTCGCAAATAGACTTGGCTTCTTTTAAAGGGTTCACAAGCCAAAAAGGTTGGGAACCACTGGTGTAAAGTGTGTTTGCTCTGACACACATGAAGTCACCAGATTTTTCATTTTCATTTGACAGCGAGGAGTTCCACCAGAAAGGCATATAAAGGCTCAGAACCAAGGTGACGTGACCAGCCAGGTGCAGCAACAAGGACATCATTCTACACAATGCCACCTCGCTTTTTACATCCCTTTCCATTGTTTCTATTAATTTGTCCATGCTTTTATATACCAAAACAAAAAAGGACTTGTAAAAGTAAGGACACAAATGGCTGCTGTGATACTGAAAGAAGCATGTCCATATGTACACATTATCCCCTTAGTAACACAAATTTAAAACAGCATCTGTATGTGCTTACTTTCAGTGCAAATACCACCATCTGAGAAGCTTTTCTTGCATTTTCCCCAGACACTGTTCAGGCAGATGTCTACCCCCTTAAAGAAAAGAGCGAATGAATGCTTTACAGAGCCAACATCTATTTAAAAGCAGCAGATTGAGTAAGCCAGATGTCAGATGTGTTTTCATATTAGTCACAGCTCACTGGCAAAGGAGATAAAGTTGGCTACATCAACAGGACATGCTGGCAAACAGCCAGAGTTGTCCAGGCATATACAGGCGACAGCCCCATCAACTGAATGACAAAGTTAGGTGGCTAAGATAATGTGATGTAATTCATTGACATTGCATTTTCCCACTGAGCCATTCAAAATGATATCTACGTAAAATGGAGCTAACAGATGCCATACGGGAATATTTAGTGGCCCAGAAATGAAGCTCTTTGACAGTGTCACATTCATATTGATGTTCAGCTGCTTGTATCAGCCCCAACTTTGGCTTTTTTCTTCTTTAAACACAGGTCTCTGTTGTATGAAGAAGAATAAAAAACAGTATCATGCCTGTTTCAAGCTGAAACCTCAAGTGGTTGCCTTGATTTCTGCCAACACTCCATCAGATTTATTTTTTTGTTTTCATCGTATTTGACTTCTTCGAAGAGCTTTGAAGAAATCTGACAGAGTATGTTGAGGGAATTACCTGATGCAGACCCAAGAGGTTACATGCTAAACTGTCTTGGTCTTTCAGTGAGGGTGTGCAGCTCTCTCTTCATGTGATGTTTGACGTGATCGTGTGCCTGGAGCAACTTGGAAGTGCACTTCTGAAAAGAATGAAACTATAGCACAAATATGTCTGGGCTTGACGGCAAGCTTTTGATGTTATCTGTGCATGAACATAGTACACAGCTTACACTTACACAGTAGAACTATGATCAACAGTTAAAGAAGGTTATCGTATTCACATTTAATTCTTCTGTGTAGACACACAAGAGTGTTTTGAAAGGCCATCCAGTTTTAATTTAAGGTGAACTGTATCGCCTCCTCATGCCCAGACAGACCATATATTGCCTCAAGCCACAGACCAGGCTAAATAATTTAAATGCTCCATGTTTCAATGGCGTACTGCAGCTCCTTGTGTTTCCATCAGCAGCAGAAGACTCTTCAGTACTTGAGATGGTTATCAATTTACAGTTAAAGGGGTATTCCACCAATTTAGTATTGTCTCGCTTTAAATCCCAACATCTATCTACAGTGTATGTTTTGTTACATTATGAATGTGATGTACCGAATGGCTGCTACAGAGTGTCAGCTGGCTAAGAGACTGACTTTTGTAGAAGGGCAGCAGACGAGAGGTGCTCGTGGTTGTCGTGATCACCTTGATGTGGCTTCGGCACATAATGGATCCACAAACTTTTCACCCACTCACTCTCTCTTTGCTTGTCTACTCTGCTGGTGGGTGTTGATGTGCCTGAACAGGTTCTGCACTTTCCTTCTATTTACAGTTTACAGATGAAGAAAAGTGAAATGCTTGTAAAGTGCTGTTAGGGAAGAGTGTGATTTTATATCCATGTGTCCTTGATCTGCCTGAGATTGTCTGACAAAGCTCTTGAAGAAGCCTTGAATATACCTGCTGTAACATTAAGTTGAATAATATAAAAGAGTGCATTTTAAGAAGGTGATGGGCCTCTCTACAAGCCCACAAATGTAAGAGATCTAATGAAAGCAAGTGTTGTATGATACACCTAATGAGGTCTGACAGTATGGACTGTCAAGTACAAAAGAAATAGGAAATATAGGTGGTCAGTAAGATACAAATGGAGTGTTAAATACTTACTGTATTATGTTAGCTCTGACAAAGGGATTTTTCCTTGTGGGCGTCTGACACTAGGAGAAAAAAGCTCTGTAACATGAAACAAAAACACCACGGCAAAACAGTCGGACTGAAAAAAAAAAACATAAATTACAAAAGCACACGGGCTCAAAGGTCTGCATTTCTGCTGGAGGACAAATTTGGCTTGAAGCAGGAAAAGAGCGAGGTGAGGACGCAGGTCAGCTCTCTGGTTAACAAGGTCAACAGAAGGCAGACCCGACAGTGCAGCCAATCCACAGCCAGACACGCACTCCACTTTAATAAAAGACGCCTACCCAAAGGTCAAATCACTGGCTACGGAAAATTGTCAGAGCTTCATTTTAAAATGTATTCTTTTTTTTTTGAGAGAGAGAGAGAAAAAAAATATCCACACAGTAAAAGGCACATATTGTACAAAGAGGCAATTTGAAATCTTTTCAATGATATTGGCGTTTTAAACAGACAGCGAACGGGTCAGACAGGTCAAGCTTGTCTGGACAGAGACACTCGATGAGTTGTCTAACAGAGAACTTTTAATTTTTAAAGTGCTCTTTGAAGACAGCAGTTTTTTTTTGGATGGCTTCTGTTTTTTTAAAACTTGAGTACATTTCATGACCATAGATCAGAGTAAAGTGGTCTTTGCTTCTGGTTTACACTGTCAACCATTCACGCTACCCTTGCATGCTGACGATGCTTACATCGTTGAAATGCCTCTGTTTCCCATTTGCAACAAAAAAGAAAAAGAACCACACTAATAGCTGCTCTGATGCAAGCAGTGTACATGTTTACATAAATGATACAGAGACAAAATTTTAAAAAGCAAGCTGTATTCATCACAGCACCTGTCTGCCATTGACCTGCAGCCAATGGACATTTAGTTTCAGCTCTGAATCACACTTTAATGCACTGAAAATGAAGAAGAGATGAATCACTTCAGGGGAGGAGAGAGAGCTTTTCAGTTTTGTTCATAGCAAAGCAAATAAAAAGTGTGATACATAATATAAAGAAATGCCTGTGACAGATATATTTTTTCTACTGAATATAAGTGTTTGAATAAGTAAAGAGGAGAGAAAGTGAATCATAAAGATGAAGCATCTCTTGTCCTTGCAGTAGAAGTGTGAGAAAGAGGCTGATACTGAAAAGCACACCCATCTGGGATGATTGCAGTGTTTGGACTAACACACACACACCTCCAAACTCTCACATATTCTTAATGATTTATTACCCAGGTATTGCCTTATCTCCATATCCATGACACTAGTCCGGCCTGCCGTAAATAAACTTGTGTCCCTTCATTAGTAGGACAGCCATGTCTCCCTTGGCCTCACTGGCACATACCCACACACAAACACACACCATCCCTCCCAAGACCAGGCCAGCCATCACCATCATAAATCCATGGGGTGCACAGTCTGGCAGCGAGGGCTGGGCAGCTAATTAACCAGACAAGTAGAGCTGGGCATGGAGGTGACCCAGACGCACAGACTGGGAAACCCAAAGATACACAAAGAGATACAGGCTGATGGCAAAGCATTGTGGGTCCTCCACTTGAGGGGTGGTCTCCCCACTCTCACTTTATCACTAAGAATGAATTAATCAATTGGCTTTACCCACTTGTTGCTAATTAGAGCCACCAAGGGTCAGAAATTAATGTACACTGAGTGGAAGGTAAGGAAATAGCCTGGACAGGTTTCCACTCTATTACAGGATCTCATTGGATGAAGACTGCTTAATAAGCCTCCCATTGGCTGACCATATTTTGTTACCTTTCAGTGTCCCCATGTTGCCACTGTCAAAGTCTATGCAACAACTACTAGGACTCGAGCTAACAAGCTGTAGGCTAATGATGGAGCACACGGACAAAGTTTTGGACAGCGGTAAGGCCAGACTGACTGGCTCAACTTGTGGATTGAATCAAGAGATCACGATTAGAAAATTTGCTTTTAAAAAGGGATATTATTGCATGTTTGCTTACAGGTTGCGGCAAACTTTTGTCAGCATGTGTCACAAACACCCTCATCAGTGGTGAGATAAGCGCAGTTAAAGCGTAACTTAACATCAGGCTGAAAAGCAGTGTTTCGCTGTCCTCTCTGGTTGAAAGTTTCATGCCTGTTTCACCTCTGACCACACCCAGCATCACTGCTAGGTGTAATTAGGTGTCGTTAGAAATGTGCTATATTGAACCTGTAACCACGCCCAACAGTGATGTCATATGGTCCTGGAGTCCACCTATACTTCACTGCAGCAAGGGGAAAATTAAACCACTGGATCTCAGCAAAGACAAGATATTCTTTTTACAGTAACAATGGCTCAAATGACTATGTGTAACATGTAAGGTGTCGCTCACAGTGACAAAGCCACTGATAATTACACTACAATATGATAAATGCTCTACAGCTTTTTTAGCAAATTTTTGGGCACAAACACAACTCCAAATAAATGCCAATGTTGCTCCGTGTCTGCTGTATAAATAAATAAGCGACTGTTTGCTAACATGTTCGCCATACTTGATAATATGTTAAATGGACTGTACTTGTATAGCACCTTTCTAGTCTTCCAACAACTCAAAGCGCACACTACATATCACATTCACCCCATTGATGGACTGATGCACTCATCAGTCCAAATAAACTAATCATTCATGTACACACTCACATACCAAAGGCACAGCCCTCGGGGGTAATTTTGGGTTCAGTATCTTGCTCAAGGACACTTCGACATGTGGGCTGGGGGAAGCTGGGATCGAACGGCTGGACGACCTGCTCTACCACTAAGCCACAGCTGCCCCAGTTAGTATGCAAGTTGTGTTTACAGCTTGTTGCACCAAAAAATAAATGAATGCAGGTTTAACTATAAGTCATGTATATTTAGAATATTTGCTGACGATTTTCAAATGCAGATTTCAGCTCTTTGGATGTATATTTCCTCCAATTCTGGGCAGCCATTTCCTTACAGCATGAAAATCAATTAGCTCTTGAAACCTGCTTGAGTTCTGTAATCCATCACAGTGAACATCAAGTCTGCATTAATTTTTTTTTCAGTTACATGATCATTGCATGGTTATGCAGATTGATTTGAAACGTCTGCACTGCATAATGATAGTGTAGCTTTGACAAAAATTAATGCAGACTTGGTGGTCACTGTGATGGATTACACAGCTCCAGCAAGTTTCAAGAGTGTGTTAAAGGGGTATCCACCAATTTTCCACATTAAATTCAGTATACTTGTCACAAGACTACTCCGTACTCTTGTAAAAAACTGTTGACAATAATGTCTTCTGTGACTTTAAAGAAGGTATCTGGGTGCATTATGGATATATACAGGATCCAGAGTTGTTTGAGCTTAACACATACTATGGTATAAAATTCAGGATATCTCTGCCTCTGCTGCTTCGATTTGGACTGTTCTTTTTTTAATCTGTCTTTTGTGATTCCAACTTTATGGAAGTACAATACTAAATTGCTAGATTACCTCTTTAATAATTTTTATATTGTGAAAGAAAACCAACGGATGCCTGGAACACCTCAAAAAAGACTTTCAAAACCCAGCAGTATGAAATGCAAAATGGTTAACTGTGACGTAAAGTATATGTGATTTGTGTTAAATTTGGCTAAATTACATTATTTTCACCTGTCACATAATGTGAACCCTTCAGTGCAAAATTAGAGGTAAGTCTGGCACTGCAAGATCACAAAGCTAACACAGTCGCACTCATATTCACACACAGACTTGCAAACCTGACTTGTGTTTCAAATGAGATCGGATTTCACACAAACTAAAAGGGAAAATGCATATCAGTTGAACTTGAACCCTGGTGTCTGTAACAATCTTTAGACATTTTAAGACAAAAATCCATAAATATAGACTTATGAATGAGTCAAACCACTTCCTTTCAGAGTTGGCACTATGTGGCCGTCTCCCACCTGGTGTGGTCACGCTCCAGTGGGTTGGCTCAGCAGGGGGGTCGAGAGCAGAGCTCACCAGCCTCAGCCCGGCTGCTGATAGAGTAATACTACTGCTGCTCTGGGTATGTTTTGGGGGAGGCGCTGACAGACAGGCGAAGGCGACCTGCTGTGCTGCAAGGTGCCGTGGAATGGCGAGGTGCATGAATATGTATGTGTGTGTGTGTGTGTGTGTGTGTCTGTAGCGGACTTGATGAGCAGACTCTGAGTGGGCCGTGTGAAGTCCCAGCAAGCCTCAGCACAGAGGGGGTGAGAAGGGGGTGGGGGTGGGGAAGCCATGGCAAATAAACTATGGTTAAGTTATGATTAAGGTTAGGCAAATAAACACTTGGGTTAGGGTTAGGACATTAATTGCAGATCTGCGACAGGTCAAGAACCCTGGTCACGCACATCCAAGTCAGGTTACATGCCCATCCACCACCCTGACCTCCATAGCCTTAGATTCCTTGCTAAATAAAGTGCATACCATTTCCTGCTTTGGCACTAAACGTTGCTGAGGGATGTAAATGTAAAAACCACGAAAAGGATAACAGAAGCCAAAATCAGCTGAATGACATAAAAGACATCTAGTATGACAGCACCTAACTGATACATTTGTCACGTGACATGACGTGATATTTTGGTTTGAGAGAATTCATATTTATGTTAAAATACTGTGCCAAGCCTATATGACATTGAGGCTTTATTTTACCATAAAAGGCCCAAACCATTACCAACCACAAAAAGCAGAACAGAGACAGCTGTCTCCAGTTCTGCATCTGTTTACCAAAATCTGTCATATAAATCTTTCAGGGGCCTAGCTTGAGCTTGACACAAATGGAAGGGAAAGGTATACATTAAAAGTATTAGACATCATGCCGAGTTTTATAGCTAGATGACAGGTTGCCTTCTCCTTTATATATTTGTTTTTTAACTGTGTCATTTGTTTTTCGTAATAAGTCAGTTTAAATAGGTGTGTGTAAAAACCCGCAATATTCAGAATTACAATCATTAGACTATTCTGCACCTCACGATTTACATCCCTCAGCAACTTTTAGTGCTGAGGGATGTAGATATCCTATTTGGTTTCTAATTAGAGTATAATTTGGTATAATAGTGTCTAAGTATAATATATTTTGGGTCTAATATGGCATTATATGTGGTTTCTAATTACAGCATGATTTAGGTGTATGGTGTCTAATTAGGGTATAACTGTTCATTTACTGTTAAATTATTATTTCTAGTTTCGGCTTAATTTGATACAAAGTACGGCTTATTATGTCTTATTAGTGTACGTAAAATAAAGTGCGACCCAAAACAGGAAAGTTGTATGCTATTAAACCAAATCAATGAACTGAAAGATGCTAAAAAAGCTCTGTAGAGCTAAAGGGAACTTCTGAGTAGGTTGAGAATTCTCTTTGATGGTTGGTCATTACACGCAACCCCCAGTTTGTTCCTTATGATGAGTCAGTTTCAACAAGTGCAACTGTAAAAACCCAACATACTTTTTTTATGTCTAAAAATAAATTATAATAAGTCTATATGTTTTCATTCTCTTCAGTCATTCTAATTCCTCCATGCAATGCAATGTTGTTTTTCTTTCTTTGTTTCTGTGGACTTGAGTTCAATCTTTCATTTCAATATTCCTGTGTTTATTGCTTTTTTCCCTGATATATCCCACTATGGAGCATGACAGTCTCAGATCACAATTTCATATAAGACATTCGTGAAATACAAATGAATTCAGATCTTTGAACTCCTGAAGTCCCTATCACGTTTCTTTCACTCCCAACCCCCCGCCCCGACTTTTGTCAGCGCTGGTTCCCAGTGCAATCAGGTCTGTGTTCTGCATGTCACACAGCGGCCGGCTGCATTCTGACAGCCCAATCAAGAGCACCAGCAGGAAACCAGTAGCAGTTAGTAAACCTACAATCAAGCCTTGTGTAACATAAAGCAACTACAGTACCTCCCCTATTTCTGTAGTACTGGTGAAACCATTTATTTTTGTGCTTTAGCGCAGGATTGGGCCGCAAAGCATCTGAAAAATAGGTACAGGTACATGCAATTCTTTATGTGGGAATAAACTATTGCTGACAACAGCCCAGAGAAGCTTTGAATCAAATTGTCTCAGCTCTGTGAAATAGCTACACCTCAGAATGTAAGTCCACTGGAGCCAAACCTGAAACAAAAGCTTGTTTTGAGGGATATTCTTGTTCTGCAGAGTAGCCGAGCAGCAGACTACGAGGGCTTATTCCTCACATAGAGTGTATGTTGCAGTGGGTGGATGGAGAATGGAGGTTCGACTCCTGCCACAGCAGTCATCCGACAAATCCATTTTAGTGACACTGCACTGTATACTGTGGCTGGATCTGCCAACTGCCAACCTCCCACCTCCAACACCAATCAGAGAGGAGAACCAGGCTCATTATTCAGGACAATTAGCCAATGGGTTGGGTGTCCCCTGCCGTTACTCATGGCTCATTTGGTCCCAGTCAAATGACGGTGCCATGTCCACTCAGACTGCATGTCACTCGGGGGGCTGACACAGAAAGACGAGAGAGAGGCGACCACCTCCAGATCAGCTCAGTCAGGAATACAGCACTTCTTACTCAAGTGTTAATGTGTACCTGCATGCATTTATCTGTACCTTCTTCATAACAGACGCTGGTGAAGACCATTCCGGTAGATATAACCAGGCAACAAGATAATAACAAGATGACAGTGAGCATCATCAAGCTTCTGAGGAGGGAAATATTTTACAGCTTTTATCAAACATGAAGGTACTGTACGTGGCAGCCTCACAGACCAGCAGGCTGTGCTGATGCTGTGGCAGCAGTCATGAATGTGTGTATGTATGGACACAAAACCATACACACACACACACACAGATGAAACTGTGTATGCATGACTAATCCAGTTAACACTCCCCCAACAGTCTGGCATGAGTGTGTCTTCTAGTAAAACACAAAGTTGGATGCTCTGCTTGTGTGTGTGTGTGTGTGTGTGCATGTGTGTGTGTGATGTTGGCTTTTTACAATGGAGATAGCATCCAGTTTGGCCTGTTTCAACCCATGGTGGTTTATGCGCACAACTTTGTGCATTCATTTTCAACGGTGTGATGTGGGCAAATAAAAAGTGTGATTTCCATCAGGGCTGCTGCCTGTGTCTGAAATGAATTATCAACCACAGATGCTGCCGAAATAGTTGATCAAAATTCTGAAACTTTTCTGTGTTTATTTTTTTAACAAATGAAACTATAATTGTATCAATAAATAATTTATACAGTATTTATTAATACTGTGCTGTAGTATTTACTCAAATTCAAGATATCTCCATTATGTTTTGACTGCTTATACCTCCAGTTTAAGAAATCTACTAATGCATTATCTATAAAAACAGTGAGAAATTTACGATGACGACGAGTCAGACATAAATTCACATTTCAGATCTAAACTAAAAAGTTAATTGAAGGCTTCATACAAGCTATTGGCAGTAAAAATAACTTTAATTGTACTAGTCAAAATGTAATTAAAGATATCTTCAGTTAATGGTTTGACTAGTCATAAATAAACTATAGATATCTGCAATGTGAATCTGGTATATCCATTAAATAATAAAATGGCTTAATGATATCTGTGTCATAGTTATGTCTTAAGAATTCTGACTCGTAAAGACATTTGGAGATATCATAAATTATCATTTTCACATGTCAGATTGCAATTTTGGTTCATTATAATTCTGACAGGTCACAGTGTAATTATGATTCATCAAAAAGCATTTGTAGATATTTAAAATATAATTATGAATAGTCAGGTGAAACCTTATAAAAACAAAGTGGCTTGCAATACAGTCACTATTCTCAAATCCCAGAAGACCTGGTAGCTCACCTGATAGAGTGCATCCCCCATATATGAGTCCTTACCGCAGCATCTTGGGTTTTAATCCAGCCCGCGGCCCTTTGCTGCATTTCCTTCTCTTTTTTGGAGTAGCGAAACTAAAATCAGTCTTTCCAAGTTCGGATTTGACCTATTAAGACTTATTGTAAGTCCATTAATCAAAGATTTGTTTAATTATATTATTTATGATCAATATTATTTGAGTTTATCTGGAAGAACTTCATATGAAAAGATTTGTGTAATAATTTCATTATCACAATTAATGAGGCCTATTGGGCAATACTGAGATTATCGCCTTCCTGCCCATGTGCTACGTTAATAACTGCATGACACAGTGTTTGTTAAAAAACTAGATTTTTTATGAAATTTTTATTAACATTTAGACAGAGAGAACTCATTTGTTTCCAACCAGTTGTATTGGTAATTCGACCATTCAAATCAAACTTGAATTAAAGACAGCAATCAACCATGGAAAATGCCCCCCAGAGAGGCAACCCCCTTCCAAGACTTTCAGGTGTGTAACAGGTGTTTAGGTCAGGTATACAGAGCGATACAACCCTACAGAGGACATAATGAGTGCTTGGTACAGATTTCTTTAAATCCTTTAAATGTTTCCCCATGTTAGAGAAGTATTGCATAATACCTTTGGTGAAAGCAGGCTCTAATCTGTAGGATTTATAAGCAGGTGAATATATTAAATGACTCCGGTTTCCATTAGGCATGTTGCACCAAATTGTTTATCGACCCATATCTCAGCGCTGACACTCCTGATTAATGATGTTATTAAGGAGGGAGGAGCAGTGGGGGAAAAAGATGACAGTCCATTCTGTGATTGACCATTAACGTGTGTGTGTGTGTGTGTGTGTGTGTGTGTGTGTGTGTGTGTGTGTGTGTTAGTTATGAACAAGTCCAATCTGCCACATGTGTCAGTACAGAGAATTTACATTTGAATATGCACCTGATCACGGATTTGTGCTCACTGGAGCATTCATGCATGCAGTATGTCTATTGATGTCTATTAATGCATTGCTTCTGATGAGCTGTGTGTAAGTGGATATGAGGGAGTGAACATGCATGTACAGTGTGCATTGACAAGTTCATCGAAACAGCAGTGTGAAGTAGCCTGACGGTGAAGAGCTTTGGTGTTTTTCCACTGCTGTGAGGTAATTTCTCAGGTAAACACATAATCAAGTCAATCACAGCAGGAAATACTTTTGTAAACGTTTGAAAAAAATAATTCCATTCTGTAATGCACTTCTTGCTAAATTGAGGTGCTTTCATTAAGGATGACAATGGCTCGTTCAGCCGGTGTTTTGAACAGCATGCTGATAATGTTAACCACATAGCAGTTGTTTTTTTTATATGACAAGATATGATTCGATTCCATTCAGATAGGATGCCTGCATCATTGCAGAAAAGGCATTTTCCACTGTCGCCGTATTGCCAGGGAAGGCTAGATGATATCTCAGAATCATATGTTAGGAGTGATCAGTAGATCAAAACCATCGCTGGCAAAGCACTCCGTGTCTTTGCAGAGCCACCGGCATCACAGAGGAAAGTTTTTGTGTTGTTTTCCTCCTAGTGCTCTAA
This sequence comes from Siniperca chuatsi, assembly GCF_020085105.1. Lineage (NCBI taxonomy): Eukaryota > Metazoa > Chordata > Actinopteri > Centrarchiformes > Sinipercidae > Siniperca > Siniperca chuatsi. The sequence goes on along the minus strand of NC_058044.1, from coordinate 25,222,965 downwards.
GCAATCCCCATCACTCTGCCTGCTTCTTGAAGTTTTCTGTCAGCCATCGGTCCCACTGGATGGAGCCCCGACCACTGACTGCGAGCAAAGCCAGACAGAGATATTGTAGGTCTAGGTGACCTTTGAGCTGTGGCAGGCTGCAAGTCATCTGACACCTGTCTCATTCACATCTGCTCCAGGACCTATGGGCCACTGATCTGAGTGCATGCGTGCTTGGCCTTGCCTCACTACACCTACAACGGATCAGTCGGTGGGAGGAGAAAAATGAACTAATCAGCCTCTCCAGTGGTGGAATCTTACCCAATTTATTTCCAAGCTAACAGGCGCTGGTTAATGAGCTGAAGCAAAGCATCCTCTCTCTTCCCTCTCTCTCCTCTCCTCTGCTGTTCCACTGGTGAGTCTGCGGACCGAACCAATTACTTCTGAGCGCATCATTTATGTGCACACACGTTCACATTTGTGTTTCCAATCACACATATTCACATTCAGCTCAAAAAAAAGAAGAAAGAAATGCACACACTTGCATCATGAATAGACTTGCAGTAGTCTCTCACTCACACAGACGATCAACAAAACATCTCTGTGCACGTACTCTGAGCTCTGAGTCTGCCAATTACTAAAAGTTTGTTGAAGGGTAAAAGGCCTGGTATTTAAGAAAAGAGTGAGACCCAGACAGCGTCATTACCAAAAGATTTTACCAGGCATACTATCTATGGGAGTCAAATTGAAATAACACCTTCTTGACTTGTTAAAGCCAAGGACAGCTCTCTGTCTCTTAGCTATAATGAAAGAATACATAATTCCTTGCAGATTATATGAATGCAAACACACTGGGCTATCTGAATGTTACTGTATGCGCATGGCAAAATAATAATTTTCATCCAGGAAATCTCACCATATCTCTCTTGTGGAAAGTTCTCATGCATGAGATTGTTGGAATGCAAATATGCTCACACAGACCACACCATCTAAGCATTGTCAGCTTGAGAAGTTTCAATGTGGCTTTTGCAAAAAACATCTCTGCAGCACTGCAGGGTTATGTTTCAAGTTACTCTATGCTGTTGTCTACAGAATAGACTGTATATGGTCTGCATCAAACACTTAACTTATAACACTTTAACATAAAAGAGGCCGTCTTTACAAAAATAAACACGTGGTTAAGGTTATGGAACAATGATGATCTTAAAAAAAAACACTGTTACCTGTTGGGTGGCAAAAGGGAAACAGTCTCCCGCGCTAAAGTCCAATGTTTTGTTGGCTCATCCATCCACCCCTCTTCGAACTTTAATACCGTCACCTCACTTCTTCCTTTGCTCCTGTCATAATTACTACCGACACTAGAGGGCTTTGTCAGTTTAATTTACCCCCCCCCCCCAATTTAAATATAGTAGTTGCAATGCGCAGATATTTCAGAAAAGAAGAATTCTAAAAACATTGGCACTGGACGTGAAAAAACGTTGTCACTGAATGTCATCCGGGGTTTTGCAGAATTGTCCAATATCGCGCTGTTGTCTGGTGCTATAGGTTTGCAGTCAGACCAGCCGATTACAATATTCATCTTAAAAGAATAAATGGATTTAGAAACATTTCTAATGTATACAAATTAGTTAGTTATAAGTTTTATTCTCAGAAATATATATACTGTATATTCTGTATAGTTGGGGTTGCATAGTTTCTCAAAAAAACAAATTACTAATCAGACAACAGGGATTATAATCTTCCTCCCCCAGTAATTACAGTAATCTGATTTATTAGTTTGTGTTGTAAAATGAATACCCACAGAATATCCAACATTAAGTTCCTTTTAGTGTTGTCACATATATATTGGACTCTGGACACAATAAACATTTAACTTCTGCTTGTGTTCAAGGTATTATCCAAAAGCTTTCTTGGAAATGTAGAAATTCATTCACTAGTTTAGAGGAAAACAAAGCGCACCAAAAAGGTGAATTTAAAAATCCCAAACTAAATCGTAGAATGCACCGAACCTCACAGACAACAATCTAATCATCACTGATGAGAATATTCAAACCATTTTTGGTCAGTGCCAGCTCAGCAGTTTTAAAATGCCACACATACTGTACAGATACCAGCTGAACTTGTTCCTCTGCAATCAGTGTCTATAATAGTTAAGGACTCAGTCCACCTATAAGGTGCCAATACTATCGACCATATCAGTGAAAAAGCATACTCTAAAAGTCAACAGTGAATGGCTCAGATGACCTTTAAAGAAAATGCCAGTGGAACTTCCCAGCAAAATCGCATATTCCTGGAACAGCAGTCCTGACATTATGGAGGGGATTTGTAAAATGTGAAAGGTGGCCCACTCTGGTTTTAACAATGAGGGTTGTTAGCTGACCAAAAGCCATGGAGGAATTAAACCCCGACTACCGTCCTCTCGTCTTCCAAACTTCTTTTAAATTGACCTGAGAAACAACCGACAGACAAAAGGAAGTAGACAGTGATACGAGAGGTGAGAGACAGAGAGAGGACTGAGTGTACTATATTCGCTCACATATCGCCATAAAACATTAGGTTCCTCTGAAATACATATACTGTATTTCATAACGCAGTGGATATGAAAGTTCTGTGTACATATATGTATATATATGTCGCTTGTCGCATATGTGTCAGCCCTCCATCTCGAGAGTGTGCAGCCGTCATATAATTAAATTGAAATAATTGCATTAGTAGCAGTCTGAACAGTGTTATATTTTAAAAAAGGGGCTGAATGATAGATTCACTGTGCTCCACTGAATAATAATATACAGATGAAAATGATGTATAGTAATAGATAAGGCTGGATTTTTATTCAAAGTTCTATTATATAAATGTGCTAGTTTGATTAAAAGTGACAGCATTTTACTGTGGGAGAAAAAGAAGTTGTCAAAATTTACATCTGTGACAGCGTTCATAAGAAAATAATCTCATGACCAAAAGCATATGCAGTGAGCATATGCAGCAAAATTTGTGAGTGCAAAGAAATTGATGTGTCAACTCTGATAAATCATTTCATGATTTCAAAGCCCCTGGAGAAGTGCTTCAATGAGGTTACATGGACAGTTTATGTTATTTTTAAATGTGCAGGAAGAGTTTCATGTACCCTTGAAATGCAGTGTTTTCAGCTGAAACTAAGCAGGAAATGGTTTTCACCTCACTCCTTGTCTTTTACATGCCTTTGGTTTTCTTTACCTCTGTTGCACCAAAACTAAACCTGTTAACCGTGTGATTAACTGCTTTAAAGTGTATCTCCCCATTTAATCTCAGCTCATCAGTGTTAACCTGAGATTGCTCCTCATAGGCTGATCAGCTCTCGCCTGCACGTTTGATGCAGAAAAGGCCAAGAGTTCAAGCCAGCAGGCACCGACGCCAATCACTCGCGAGCACCTGCTTGTCATGTTCCCGTGATAAGAGAGTCTTTTCCTCCTTCCTTCAGGGCTGGTGAAACCAGGTGCCCCTCTGGGTGCAGAGAAACAGAAAGTCAGAGGGAGGGCAATCTGTGCCGGCTCAAGCTGAATAGCTCAATATTCTATCTGAGCTGAGCTTCATGAAAAAATCAATAAAGACACAACATATTTAAGCACATACGCTATTTGACACTGTACAAGGAAAATTCCAAGTGATGTCTCTCACTCAATTCCACGATCTAATAGACTCTTACACAACATCTAGCAAATATCTAAATTAAAATGTGCCCACAGGTCTTTGCTTTATTGTAACATTGTTTATTTTTGTCTTTGTCTGAGTGTATCTTTTCTACTCTGCCCCTCTCCAAACTCCGTTCACACGGAGACAAAAGAGAGGCTTCTTTTCTTAGAGGGGAAGAAATGGAAGCAATTATAAGGCAAGTGGCTTTAACATTCCAAGTCTATCTCTGAGCGCTGCTCGGGTAGTAATTAAGTCCTCCAGAGTGTTGCAGCCATTAGAGCCCACGAATTACCAAATGAGGACACACCCAGCCCAATGTGACCAGATTAAAAGAAGAGAAATCAGCTCCTCGCTGCTCCCAAATGGCCACCATTGCTTCGGGCAGTCCATCACTCTACAATGTACGACTTGAATCACCCTCCAATCAGTATGAAAGTGACATAAACTTCCCAGCTGGCTGCTTAACAACAGTCATATAAGTGTATTTACAGCAAGCCATTCACAAAAAATATTGTCTCAAAGCTTTTCAGGAAATGTGTGTAGTTGTCTTTTGGGTATATTTTGTGGGATGATAAATTGCTTGTAAAAATATGACAACAATAATTAACTTTTTGGTGCTATCACTTTCTTGGCAACATCTAGCTTAAGAACAGATGCTCTGAGTTCAGATAATGTTACCTCTATACACATAAGAAATCTCATGATCCAGAACTGACTGTTCGCTCTCCTCCAATAGCAACCATGGGGCTCTGGATTAAACAGTGTGTTTATCTGAGCAGCTCTGCTGGAGCGGTTGGGCTTAAGGGCCTTGCTCAAGGGCACCTCAGTGGTGGTAATGAGGGAGGGGCAAGTGCTGCTTTTTCACTTTCCCCACCCAGATTTATCCTGCCGGTCCTTCTGGTCACAAACTCGCTTCTCTGACCTAAAGGTTTACTACCGACTAGTTTACTACCTACAGTATTAACTTATAAGTTAATACTGTAGGTAGTAAACTAGTCGGTAGTAATGGAAGTAATACTATAGTATTACTTCCAAAGCCAAGAGTAAGCATATCATAAACTAACTACATTCATTTGTGGGTTTAAGTAAAAAAAATAGATAAAACGTTCACGACTGGGACTTCCACTGTGTAGTATTTCCCCAATGTGTGGCCGGTCCTGGATACTATCAGAATTTAGGCTAATGTTAGCAGGTCTGTCCTGCTCTTTTTTGGATTTGGGGAAGTTTACACTCCAGCAACTCTAGCCAATGTTACCCGAGATAATGCTACATTTGCCAAACACAGTTAGTCCTCATCCGAAAAGCTTTTTCTCTTGTAACGTTAAAAGTGAAAACATGCTGTGTGAACATACAAAAAAGTATGTAAGCTAAGAGTCTGATCTTACAAGAAGAACAATGCTTCTCCTTTATTTCCATGTCTTTAAAAGTACATGGGTACATGGATACTGACTTTTTGCCTGGAACATGCAGCTTTAGCCTCGGTTTTTTAACGTGATATCATGTAGCCTATGTAGCCAGAAGTTTTACAGTGTTTTAATATGGCTCAGCTGGAAACATTAAAAAGGAGACAGTGTTTTAAACCAACTCAAGGAGCTACTGTTAGCATAATTAGCAGTTGTCATTTCAGCTGGAAAAATTGACAGTCACCAGCTAGAAATGATAAGCCTGCTTTTGACTACCTCTGTCCAAAATCAAGCACCCGTTATTTCAAAACTTACTAAGACTTTTAGGTGGGAAATTATTACCATTATCATTGTAAACTGCATAGCCTATTTGCTATGCAAAAACAAAAGACTGACAGGCGTAGCAACAGTAACTGAGGGGACGGTGTTTAGCGAACAGTCAATTAATAGAAAACAATTTTTAAAAATGTTTTCATCATCTGTTCCCCTTTTGTTGTTAACAGTGCAAGCTACACACCTTATACTGAACATATCCAACAAACACAGTCTACCGCATCACTGGTATCGAGTCCTGTTCTTCAATTTGTCTTCCACTTCCAGACCTCCTGAAGAAATATGACGCAAGGCTACTTGGGGGGAAGCAAGGAAAACCCTTTCATTATCCCCGGTGTCTGCGGTGTGGGAGAAATCAATAGAGGTGTCCATGCTGGATTCATCTGTATTCTACTGTTTGAACCTAATACCCTCACATGGGGAAAGGAAGATGAGTGGGTGGTTTGAGGGGAATAGGTGAGGGAGTTACAGAAGCAGGGGGGCACACTGGAGGGGAAAAAGGAAGTTAGAGATGGAGAGGTGAAAGAGTTATTTATACGCAAAGTTTTTTGGGCCACTCACACAGGTTGGAGTAACTTAGTCAGGTTAGAACAACTTTGGGGAAGTTTAGAGTTTTCTAGATTTAGATGCCGGTGTGATACAGTGGCTGCACAAATATCACTTGTGACCCGTGCTGAACTGCAGAGGAAAACAAACCCCCAGTTATCTCCCAAGTCTAAGAGATATACATGTAAATGGAGACAAAAGCATCTGTGATTTTTCTGAGAAACAAATCAAAGAGGAACATAAGGCCGTTGGAGATGTGCTAGATAGAACAACAGACCTTTCAGCTGTGGAAGTCATGCTAACGAGGCACTTGTTCAACCTCTGTGAAAATCCACACCCACACACGCACGTTCACACACACACACACACACACACACATACACACAAAATCTAACAACCACATCACCTGTCAGTGGGAGCCTCATTAAGCTGACAGGCGCTGGCCCCTCAGGGCAGGCCAAGACGTCAGAGCCCTCTCCTTCCTGTCATGACATGATGGATCTCTTCACTACTGGCTGCCAAGCTGCCACTCAAGTCCACCTTCCTGTGGGCGTCCATCAGGAAGCACTTGCTAAGCATCCTGTTGATCTTATTTGTATATATCCAACATTGCCATTCACGTCCAAATCTGACTGCATGTCAAAGGGACAATCAAGTTCTTCCCAGTTTCTCAACATATTAATGGATGTATATTTATGTTTTCCCAATGGCTAACTTTATGCTATACTATATACTAGCATAGCCTGGGTTCAGACCTCTGAATCACAGCCCACACTTCCAATTTGTTCAGTGATTCATATGGGTTTGATGTTGTGCCAACTGACCCCTAGCTGAAAAACATATCCCACCAATCAGAGCTTGGTAGGATTAAAACGGGGCCGTCATCTTCCTACATAGCTAGCTAGCTACCTAACCATACACCAAATTGGTAACCCTTCCTTTTACAGTCCCCTAATCACTATTTACCCGGTAAATATATGGTAAATTATAGTATATTGTTGGGTAATTACCACTTGTAAATAAGTAGGTAAATACAGAGAAACTACAGCTGAAATACTCGAAAACTAGAAACTACTCCACTATCACCCATCAACTCAACTAAGTACCGTGTAGTTGTGTCCAGTTTAGGTTGGTAATAATTTAGATATGATTGCGTACTTCCTAGGAAAGTAGACTATATGTAGACACATGAAGTTGTTATAAAAACGGAAACAGTTTCCTATTTACACATCCGGCTGACACGGAGCAACATTAACATTCATTTGCAGCCCTGTTCTTGAACACGTGATGAATGTAAGTCCTATATTAACTCTCCTTTAGCTCTCTTTTGGTCTCCACCACCAAAAATATCTCCACTATGTTCACCTAGTAGCTAACTTTGTCTGTGGTATTTGGTGCTGGGCAGGAATATGAGGGTAGAGTTGTGAGCCAGAAAACCAAAACAATGATCCAAAATTGACTAAAATTCTCGGTAGAGCAGAGAGGAAAGGCAGAGTTGGTTCGTCATCATGAGCGATCCCTTTCACATTACATTCATTTGATCAATTGTTACTATAAAAATGTTGATTAGTGCAGCTTTAATGTTTGTTGAGACACATCTGCAGAACACCAACTGTAATATTTTTTTGTTGCACTCATTCTTTATTCTTTTTGTACAAATCCAAAACTGGGATCCCCACAGTTCCTGTCAACAGCATTTCAAGATACAACAATTTATTTAATCTTTGACGAAATGCTGTCTGTCAGCACAAGTGTTAAAATAACACTTAGATCCTTAGAAGAGTAAAAGTTTTAGTGTAGTAGGAGAAACAATCAGCTCAGAAACAGCTCATCACTAAGGACAGCACTGGCTTTGACGAATCCCCATGAGTTCTGGTATCTTAAGGTGTTTGAGCAGAACCAGTAAACTGCCAGAACTAGTGATTGAGCCTGATTGGACAGCTGTCAGACAGGGGGAGCTGCATATGAATATTCTGAGGTGTTGTTGGTTGATTGTGGGAGGCAAATAGTTGAATCCAGATATGGACAAAAATATCTTGTTAAATCTGTTCCAATCACAAGGAGATGTAAATAGAATCAGTTGAGTTAGATAAACAGTTTTAAGCTTTTAGACAGCTTTTATAGATGTCTAATAATGCTAAATAATAATACTCAAGATCAGGAAGAATACTAGGCTACCTAATATTTTGGAAATTCAGGCTTTATGACTCAAAAAGCTTCAAATTTAGCTTTGATCACTGCAGTGTTTGCAGGATGGCTGGTCCAACATCTCACATGTCTCATTCAAAACCTCTAATGCACATTGTGCCTTACAATGTAATGCCATTGGCAATTGGATATTTAATTTTACTTGAGAAACTTCCAAAGAGTTTCCCTTCGGGGATCAATAAAGTATAAAGTATTTCTGATTTACTTCAATAAAAATTTTGTCTATTTTAGGAAAAATAAAGTATGTTAAGGAAATTCATGGTTGGATGGATGTTAGTTCTTAGGATCGTGCTAGTTGTCTGCTTAGAAAACCAAGAACTATTGATGAAAGTCATGCTTCATTAAGTGTGACTTTGTACTACGGCTTAGATCGATTTCACTAAATTGACTTGTGACTTCTCAAGTAAGGGTTAATGAAGTGGGTTGTTATGTGTGCTCACATAATTTGTGCCAGCTGAGTAGAGAAATGCACAGCAATGTAAAAAAAAATACTAGAAAATGTTGCCTTCCTGGACAAAAGAGCTCATACTGCAGTTCTATGAAGTTTACAAAATAATCACCAAGAAGGCAACTGAGTTGTCAATTTCCAACTGCATTAATAATTGATATAATGGCTCAAAAAAGGCAGGCATGTGTGGCACAAATAGGAAATATCAAAGTACTTCTAAATATTACATCTTGTATTACTCTTAATAAAAGCTTATTTTACAGTATTCGATATTTTTTGTCAAATTTATTTATTTAATTGTTGACATAACCAAATGTAGTAAATGCTATCAAAATGGAAACTGAGTTATGAAGAAACGTAAAAGAAAACCAAACAAGTGTTGCAAGGCTAATGTAGGTAAGTTTAGTTTGTGTAATTAAAATACAGTTAAGTCAAACTAAACCAACTGTTGTATATTACATTTCAAGCCACATATGATTGCTAGATTCATTTAATAATAAAAGTTTAGCGTATGTTAGAATTACTTGTTTCACATAAGTCACTTATGCCATCTGAAATGCCATTTGTATCATATTTGATACATGATTTTGTGAGGCCTCACCATTATCAACGAGATGAATAATTACCTGACACACCCAATGTATTGAATCTGGCACATGTTAACTACCCTCTAGTGGATTATCAGTGTAATGCAGGAAGTAGAGGGCCATTATTTACCAAATTCAAGATCGCTGCATCAGTTAAGGAGGAGTGAGCCATTTTTATATCAACAATGGATCAAATGACTATGTTGTATGTGAAAGGTGTAGCTTGTAGTGATGGACCCACACAATCAGCGCATATTATCATGCTGTTCTCCTCAGCTTATAGCTGAGCTATTTAGCATCTTTTAGCTCCAAGACCAAAAACAGAGCTAAAAGAAGAGTGAATATTGGACATTTGCTAGGTAGTCAGACTCACGACTCCAAATGAATGCCAATGTTGCTCTGTGTCTGCGGAATGTGTAAATAAGCAACTGCTTGTTAACACATTAGTGAAATAAACTTTAAAAGGTGATAATATGTCAAAGTTGTAGAGCTTGTTGCGCTGCCCCCAAGTGGCCAAAAAAATCAATGAATGTAGGTTCAACCCAGCTAAGTTTTTTGTTAATTGTTGACATATCGAAATGAAGTGAAAACAAATATTTTTTGTGATTGATGGGGGAAGTACCACTTGAGTCACAAATGTGTGTACCTGTACTAGTGCCTGGAGTCTGTGAACCTACCAAATCTGATATTAGGTTTGTTTATTGGCAGCCTTACACAGAGCCCATTAAGCTGTTAAGCAAACACATTTTAACCTCGCACTAAAATACTAACAAAGCTCAGAAGCTGAACTCACAAAAGCACCAGGTCAGACGTTGTCATCCAACATCAGTAGTCTACCTATAGAGACATATGGGACATAAAGTTGTATGATTTATTGAGTATTTTTCTTCAAACACTTCTCCTGAAGCACGTCTAGACATCTCACAAAGTGGAAGTACAGAGGCATTGTCAGCTTTGGTGATAACAATCTCAGACACCTGACACCTCCATTGCCAGATCCCTCCGTCCAACGTTCCTGTGTGTCCCTTTCTCTGTTTGTATCATCAAAGAGCAGCTGGTGGCAGGCGGTGCCCCGCTGAGTGTGTGTCTGTCCGGCGGAGCCATTTGACAGCAGACAGCTAGTGTAGCACACAGAGGCCTGGCCAGCTTGTACCAATTTAATGCTGGCTGCTCTCATATGCGAGTCCCAGTGGTGACCCAGTGACCCGGGCGCTACAGAGCAGGGGGATGTTAATTGCTTGGTAGACATAGGTAATGAGGTTATCAATTAGAGGGAGACTTGCTCTCATTTATCCCTGTTATGATGTCGTGTTTTCAAAAGGGCTTCGGTGGAAGGGAAGCTAGTTGTGAATTTGTAATTGTCATTTCATTAAAGGATGCAGAAGCCGGAGTTCCATTATGGGCTGTTTTGTTGTGAGCAGATGTTTCTAATGCAAAGAAGGTTTCAGGATTTGCACAATAAATTATCCAGACAAGACTACAAGTGATGATGGGCCATTATCCTGAGAAAGATAAAACTGTATCATAACCATGCGACGGATCATGAAGTTCATTTTATTCGCATTCTGGTCTCACCCTCATGCACACACAGAGCATACATAAAGGTTTGCATATGTGTTTCTGCATATACTAGGGTGACCTGCCTATAATGATGTGACTATGTGTGTGTTGTAGGAGGTCACTCAGTATTCCTCTCAGCAGCTGGCCAGACGCTGTGAGCGTGAGGGTCCCAGGAGGTGAGCAGACAGAAAAACAGCCCAAGCCAGGTGTCTTATTCTCTCTTCACATCCGAATCCTCAGAGGCCATGTATTATTCACATAGGAAGACAAGGGGTGCACCTCAGCATGAGGGATTGGAAGAGAGGAAGCAAGGAACACTAGCAGGCAGAGAGATGTGAGGATGACAGCACTTGGGGGACAGGAACGTGTGAGAAAGAGATAAACTGATGGAGGGACAGATAGACATTAAGCAATAAGATCAAAAGTGAGATGAAGATCACTTGGTGGTAGAACAAACTGTGTGCTGTTGAGTGACACGCGTCTGTAGCAAACACTTGAGCGTTTGATTTCACTGATTAGCACACCTTCATTCAGAGGGGAGGAACTAATCAGTGAAATCACCTGCTCTTGTGCTGGCTCGAACTAAGTCCTGCATAAACATGATTTTAATAGCACAGTGGTAGAGACCACAGAGCTTGACAGTAAATGTTCCTATGATTGTGGGGTTTCTTTTTTCTTTGGAAACCTTAGACTTCATGGAAAACATGCACAGATACAAGAATATGACCACAAACTCCCTTTCTACCTCTATATTCTTATACACAAGGCTGACAGTTTGCTTTTAAAGCGGCTATAAACAATATTTTTATATTAACAATGGATGACATTAAAGAATTAGAAGAGAATTATTACGCAACTCTGCAGCTCCCCTCTTGCTCTACAGAGCTTTATAGCAAGTTTCAGCTCATTGTTTGGCTGTCCAACCTGCAACTGCTTTAGGTCACTCTTTCTGCTCTCATAGCATTATTTTCGGCCACAGCAGGCAACTATTTTCTGCAAAAAAACACCCCACTGTACACTAGCTGGTAAACACAGTGGAGCATTTAGCTAAAGAACATTCGACAAATGAATGCTAATGTTCCTCTGTATCAGCTGGATGTTTGCTAACAAGTCCTCCATATCAACTTAAAAGGTGATGATATGTCAGGGGTGTATTCACAGCTTGTTTCCACTGCCCCCAAGTGGCCAAAAATCTGTTATTGCAGGTTTAAGATGGTACCTATAGCTTTTTATAGCGATAGTACATGTATATTTGCTTTCTTTCTGAGAGTTACATGAGAAGTTCGATACCACTCATGTCTGTATGCTAAACAAGTAGCCAGGAGGGTTCAGTTAAAGCTAACAAAGGCATGAGGAAAACGCTAGCCTTTGCTCTGCTCCAAGGTAAAAAATAATCTGCATATTTAGTGCACAGACATGAGGATACCATTGATTTTCCATTAATCTCAGAGTTTCTCTCATACAAACATTCTTACATCATCATGTCTGGTAAATCATCTTTCCGCCTGTGTTGCTTGAGCCACAAGATGCTGTCATTCTGCTCTTTGAGACCTACTCCTGCGGAAACCACCACCTCCCAATCACCACCATGATCTTCATATCGTTCCTGTCTCAATACATCTTGCTATACGTTTCTAACTGATCTCTCTTTATTGAACTTCTGTTGACAAGGATTTTCCATTGTTTTCCACTATCTGCAATCACAAACAGCTCTAGAAGCTTTACCTCTATTCCCACTGGATGGACAGTGCTTTATTTCTGTTTTTACAGAGATTTCAGCACAGAAGGGCATTATTTAACAATGCAGCACAGTGGCTTGAAGATACTACCAAATACATTAATGTGCTAATGATTTTTTGATGGTAAAATATGCACACAGCGCATTTAAATTCTGTCAGTGTTACATCCATGTGTCTTCCCTCTTGCACCAAAGACCGCCCACACTAGCTTACCCATTCCCACTGTGTCATCTCTTCATCCTCAGGCTAACCAACAGTGGAGTTCAGTGAGGATTTCACACTGTCTCTCTCCTCACACACGCACACACACACACACACACACACACACACACACACACACACACACACACACACACACACACACACACACACATACACACTATCTACCTCTTTTATTTTTAAAAAAATCTCACTCAATGCCTCTAACGGCCTCCCTACATCTACACAGCTCTCCTAATTGTATGCACTGCACACCTATCAAATTAAATTTGCACACAAAACCCTCTTATGCTATCAATTGGCTGACTATTCACCCACTTAATTAATCCAATTAATCAGAAAAGGTATATCTGCCTAATCAAAACATGTGTGTGGAATCTGGCAGCATCATCAGTATCCTCCCCTGCTCAGCAAAGTGTGAAGGGTGAGACGTGAGGACGATGAAACTTTAATTCTGGTTTTCCTCCTTCTTTCATTATCCTCAATCATACTGAAACATGACATTTTCCAAAGCCTGACACTATAGCTATAGAGTCCATAGCTTGTTTTGATCAGACGGTGCTGGCAGATGCATAAATTGCTTTGAGACTGGCTTGTTTGTTTGTTTAATGTGTGCCTGTAGCTGTGGCATGAAGCTAACAAATAAAAGCCTCATTAGAATAGTGTTTTCACATTCGCTGGCTGTGTAGAACACAGATAACCAAGGCAGGGCACACATTTCACAGGACATTTTTGGGAATCCATGCGAGACATGCACCGCAGTTGAACATAATCAATAATTTTGCTCATAAATTACGCAAAAGGTTGATTTAAAACCACACATTTCACCCGTCACTATTCTGTATTTGAATTAAGTCAGGCCCACCCCTGGCCTGGAAGGGCAGCTTTAATGACTGGCTGGGCATTAATCGATACTGGTAACGCTGCAAGCTGATGTTAAATATTTAACATTCAAAGCTCATCTCACTGATGTACTAAGGAAAGGTCTTAGTATATGGAAGTCTTTTGGTCCTTCAGGGTGTCAGCAGCCATGCCCACCTCTTTTGTCCTCCTCTTCAACATGACTTTGCTCAAGGACTTCTACAACTCCAGTCTGATCAACTTCTCTCCCGTATATACACACTCCAGACATCCCTCTGTCTCTCTTTGCGCCACTCCTCCTCCCCTTCCGTCAGGCTCCGTTGACCGTACAGATGACAGTATAGACTATGGCACCAGTGTATCGGAACCAAGAGCTGAGGAGAGCGATGAGGGAAGGGAGAGGAGATATGAGACAAAACAAGATGGATAGAGTAAGAGAGAGAGAGAAAGAGAGTCAGTCCTTCCCAGAGCATGGCAGCCTTTTTATTTCCATAATGTCTGTGCTTTTATTACCATGCCTGCCACACAAAAATCTCTTTTAGCCAATGGGGCGGCAGCTATGGAGACCTTGCTGAATAGCGAGCAGGACTAGGTGCTTATTTTGATCCGCAAGGCATTTGAGTATTGCAGGCGAGGCACAGTGAGCCTGCGCTGGAGGGAGGAGGGTTCACCTTGTTGACCTTGTGCAGAACAGAGGGAAGGGGTACAGACGCCATGTTGAGGACAGCCAGCAGCGGTGGTCAGTGTCACACATGTGTTCAAGGAGAGATTTGTGGACAGGCAGAGGATTAGAAGACAGTGTTCGTACGTGGCTCACCACTGTGAACTGCTGGGAAAGAGGCACTGAGGCTCAGACAGAGAAGTAGTCATGTGTCTGGGTAAAAATGACTGACTCTTCAGACAAAGGGAGAAAGTGTGGCAGGGAGAGAAACAAAAAAAAAAGAAAGATGTGGATGAATCTCAAACATCTTCAAATTAAACTGACCTCTCTAACGTCTGGCCTTTAATCTACATTGTTTAACATAATGGATTAAAAGTGTTGGAGAGAACTGTACGCCTTACAGGAGTGTTATGATATAAATTCAAATTTTGCTTTATTTACTTACTATGATCACAGATACAAATTGATTATTGATTTTATTATTGATATAGAGGAGCTGCTATAAAGTTCCTAGGCCCCACTGAAAGTGGCACAGCAAAATTCATTCATGAGTCCTCGCGAAAGACATAGATAGATAGATAGATAGATAGATAGATAGATAGATAGATAGATAGATAGATAGATAGATAGATAGATAGATAGATAGATAGATAGATAGATAGATAGTTTTTGGTCTCCAAAAAACAGAACAAACTCCTGAGGGAAATATCTTCTATTAATCTTTAGCTACTAAATATGTTCACCAGCTATTCGCTAACCTTTTCTGTCTGCTGTTTGGTGCTGGGGAGGTAGTGTACAGTGGGTTTTTAGATCTTTTATTGATGAAAACAGCTGCCAGCTGCTACTGGAAATGATACTGATGAGAGCAGTGAGAGTGAACCAAAACATTAGAGTTGCGGGCCAGAAAACCAAACAATGAGCTGAAAGACGTTATAAAGTTCTGTAGTAGAGCTGAGGGGATACAGAGTCCGGTGATAGCTCTCTGTGGGTTCATTAACATCAATAGCTTTCACATACAAGTAAGTCAAGTGATCCATTGTTGATATAAAAATATCGATAACTGCGGCTTTAAGTTTGCACAGTTAATTCAAGGGAACATATTTGTAGCATCCACTCCTTCGCCAGAGCAGGGTTATATAAAAGTGAATGTGCAATGCAGCTAATATGATACCTTCCTTCATTTTGGGCTCTCTGGCTTTCCATTTCCTCAAAGGTCAGCTCTGTCAAGACTGTTTGCAATTGATCAACAGTGCAAATTTTCATGTCAAAGTTCACCAATGTTGATTGTATGTGTTGGCTCTAAGCATTGAGTAGATTTACTTTGCCTCTACGAGCAAATGCAATGATCGTGGCGATTTAATAATTAAAGCAATTTGTTGCATTCAAGCCCTTGCCAAACGAGTTCACACAATGCTGATTATGCCATAGATAAATCACCGCCAGGAAAATCTCTCTGTATTTCGCAGTATACCAGTTTTTAAATCTGGTGTCTGTGGCGACATTCCTACGCTGGCGCACCGGTAATGATGCGTTTTACGTCAACCAGCAAGAGCTGAAAGGGGGAGCAACCGTAGCGACAGAGTAGGCTACAGCAACTAGGAGTATGGTGGAAAAACCTAAGAAGCAGCCAAGAAAAGTTTCTGATGCCCAGATAAAAAAGAAACTCGGTGTTCAGAGGAGGATTTACAGTCAAAAAAAGCAAGGACAAACACAGATAACCCTTGATGTAGCTTTTTGTCGTTGTAGAGCGCTGAAAGAAGAGAAGGGACTGAAGGCAGACACTGATGTCGCGTTAATGCTCTTGGACAGGTTGGTATTTGTAAAATATTTGGAGTAGGCTATGTAGCTATTACATTTACTCTACCTAAATAATGGATTATTGTCTTGGAACTGTGGCAATTTCTCTGTATTTTTGTAACTATTTCTGAACAGGAGCCTGGGGCGAGCTCACTGTAGGCAAATGTCATGAGCATGCGTCGACAGTGTTTGTGTAATTACTCACACTGCCAGAAGGGGGAGACAAAAGTCCCACACTGCAGGTTTAAAATATTAATAATAATAAGGAATAGACTGATTTTGAAATGTAGCTGTTATAAAGGCTGGTGTGACTAAGCCCTAAGAGTGCAGTAATATTCTTATTCTGAGTCATAGTATGTATAAATGATGTGAGACTTTTAATGTCTTCTATGCACTCTTGATCTCTCTGATTACATTAGTGGGGACACAGCCACCTCAGCTATCATCATATCTGGCATACAGTAAGTAGGCATTAGGTTTCATAAAAGGGCGACATGACACACCTCTTGTTCTGATAGAAACTGGCACTTAGAGTCCGTCTGGGTCATGTCTCCACACACACAGACATCAGCTCCCACAAAAAGCAGCCAGTATATACTATTACAAATCACCCTCACCACTGCCCATCTTGTCATCATGCCCTATGAATATTCAATTCCTCTCCCCCTCTCTGGCCTTCTCATCAAACGTCTGGTATTAATGTGCCACAGACGGTGTGCTGCACCCCTCTCCGCCTCCTCCCTCCCCTGCTCTACAATGACTTGTGTCCCGGCCAATGCATTATGACTGGTAGGGGTGACTCAGCCTGGGCAGCAAGCCACTAGAGTGTGGGGTGACATGAATGGAGAGGGGTTATGTTAGGTGACACACTGATGCAAATGCAGCAGATGCAGGACCGGTCATGATGCTGTATGGATTGTAGATAAGACTTTGGAATTATTTGCATTTAAGAAACTCTAAACAAATTCACTTGCTGTAAGACAACAAACCTTCATTTAAAAGGTTGTGTGATAAGGTTTTAGCTGTTTTATTGTAGGTGTGGAAACTTCTCATGAGACAACAAATACTACCCATTATCTGATTTAAAAAGCTCCCACTAATCCGTATTTTGGGGACTTCTTATAAGCCCTCAAGGATCTCTGAAGTACAATGTGGGAGCTACTTAGAGGCTATGAAAAGCACACAGAAAGTGCTTTGAAAGCGTTGGTAATGACAGTGTGTGATACATGTCGTGAAACAGCTGATTTCATGAAATCATACTAGAATGTCAGCAAACTGAATCATAATTATTCCTGCGGGGGAAAATGGCTGCAACAGAAAAAAATACCCAACAGTTTTCTCAAGAAATATAATATATAGGCTGCCGTGTGTTATGAACTTGAGTGACAAGGTTATCCGATCGAACTGCTGACCCTGGTGGGTGTTGTTGTTGCTTCTTTTCATTCCTCAGGTTGCTTCAGACAGACGCTGAGTGGCTCACACTAATTGGCTGCATCTCATCAAGACAAAATGCCAGCAGATGAGCCCAGTGCAGTGTCTCAGCTACCATCAAAAGGCTGTGCATTATGCGACAAGCACTGTCTCAAATGTGTCTGTGTCGGACGAAGGGGATAAAGGCCAACGCTAACAATGCTGAGGAGAGATATAAGAAATAATGATGGGCAAAAAAGAACCACCAGTTCACTTTTTAAAGCTCAAACTGGAAAGAACAAAAATGAGAATAATGAACAGAGAAAAGCAGAAAAGACTTCCAGATTTCCAGATTAGAAGACAGAAATCTTCTTGTGGTTCTCTCATTAAGAATCTTCAGGTAAGTCATATTCAGTGATATTTTTGATTCCATTCCCTTCGCCCTCTCACAACTGCCCCCACTCCTGAATTTGGCGTGATATACTTGATAAAACACACACATTTATCTTATCTTTATCACGTCGTGTACGCACGTGTTCACACACACATACACACACACTAACATGCACAACACCGTTGCACATTAGTTCTGTATCTCCAAACTGATTAGAGGAAACAGTATATGTTCCAAATAAAAGATGTTGCATCATATAGTTTGTATAGGCCGACTAACTGAATGTGAATATGATATTAGCTTCTTGTTGTGTAACTACTGTATTTCACATTAGCTATTGTCATTATGAATTATTTCACATTCACTGGCCCTCATGCACGAGAGTGTGTTCACCAGCAGTAAACAATATCATCATGCCCCATGAGTATTAGCTATTGTCACACCTTCAAAGCCTCATGGGAGGTGTTGCTGTTGAATGCTAACAAAATTGTCTTGCTTTTTTTTCTTTGTTAAAATGCCAAGTGCATAAATTTTACTATCCATTATATAGCTTAAAACCCCAGGAATAGAAGAAGCCTGTGGAACAGAGGCAAGCAAAGACAGGGGGCAGAATTTCAGCAGCAGCAATAAGCCTAATACAATTGATATTATAGTAAAATATGCTGTTTATTTATTTGGACCAGAGAGGCACCACAGCGAAAGAGGGCAGATGGGTAGTGTCTTGGGCAACTTTAGCCCCCATGCTTGCACGTCTTTGTTTTGACATCAGCATTCACTCAAAAGTGTCCGTGTACTGCAAAGAGGTGTCTCCTATTGCCAACACCACTGAGAGTTAGCTAACAACACACAGCTCAGTTCTATGCAGCTTTAAGACATTTTTATCTCATTGTTTTGGTTTTTGGAGCTAGCATATAAACGCACTCCCAACTCCATCCTTTATATTGCTATCAAACTAGTTCAGACAAGCTCAGGGTAGCTAATTTGCCAGCGCAAATTGGTAGAGAGTGGAAGTAAATGACTGGATGGTGAAAAGTCCCTTCAATTACCCAGATATTTATGGTGCTCTCTCTCTCTGGGTGTGTAAGTAGGCAAGTATTTGCTGACATGTTAGCAACAACTTCAAAAGCTAATGGTGTATCAGGGATTTGTTTCTGTGAGTGTATGTTGCAGTATATCTGCCCCTTGAGGTCAAACTTATACCTTTTTCACTGCAGACATTTTGACATGTCATAGCAGGAAAGACAGATATAAGTACTAGCATTAATGAAGTTCCATTCCATTCAAGTGTCCCAGTACGCCATGCTAGTAGGCCAGCGCATTACCAGGGCCCTGGAGGTGGCACACCTAAGTGGAATGAACTGAAGCCATCGTTAATGTTATTAGTTCCACCTGTGCTTTTACTGCTACAACATGCCAGAATGTTTGTTGTGAAAAGGCCAGTTGCATCTTTTTATGAAAACAAAAACTTTCAAAGACACCCAACAAATGTATACAGTCTATGGTCAGGAATTGTTACTGCAATACTATTTATGGCAAACACTACCTTCTGAGCTCCAACCCAAACCATGACACCACCCAGCCACATTCCAGCTGGAACACAAACACGTGAGTGTGGCTAATATTTTTGCATCCCAACACCAGATTTGTGTCAAGCTGCGGAGTAATTTCCTGTGGTCATACTGTTAATAAATCTAGCCTATTATTAGCTGACAATGGAAGCCAGTCAGGAAATAGAAATTGTTCTTTTTTTTTTTTTTTTTTTTAAACACACACTTTCAAACCACACAGACTGGCCATAGTTTGGTTTAGTCAAAGAAGTTAAGCTCTGGTATTCATCTGATGCTGTATATATCCCTTTGTCTTTGAGGAATGCCATCTTCTAGCACTACTGACCTAACAAAGTGGTAGGAAGATTTTTGGAAGTCCTCTTCCCTCCCAGCCTCTCTTGGAGTTGGGTCTACTGTAGTTCATTAAGATCTTTGCTGTCAGGGTTCTGACACATTTTACATTATCTAGTGGACAGCAGAGAGAGGCAGTGGGGCAAAGCTTTCAGGGCAGAGTGCAGAGGGAATTCGTGTTTCATACTTACACTTCCTTTCCACATTACAACAGTAAGATTTAGGCTGAAAATCAGTAACGTGGTTCTTTATGGACAGCGCTACTATTAGAGCCTTTTAACCTATCCAATAGGGTATAGCTAAAAGCATTCCATTTAATTTGGCTGCTGATGCCTGCAAATGATGGACAATGTACCAGTCAAGGAAAGAAACAATCCCACTTCATGAGGAATTTCATTTTTGTTCAGTTATTATCCTGGCTATACCCTAACAATAAGTCAGTCTGATATTTATTTGTTTTCTAGGGGTAGTCCATATATTCTTTTATCAAGAACCTATATAGTATAAGTTCTGTACACTAACACTTGAGATGAGATCTACAATTCTTGCCATCTTTATGAAAATATTCATGCCTAAAGTTACACTGCCCCCTAGAGGCAAAACCACAAAACAGTCAAGTTAATTTCCTTCCATTCAAACTTTATTCATTATCTCAATTTATTTTTTTTTACAGATTCTGACCAAATGACAAATACACCCCACCCCCCTCATCCTCCCGCCACGACCCCAACCAAACTAATCAACTCCCCCTAAAATGTGGACTAATTTGAATATATTTAAACTCAGTAAATAGTCAGTGGTCTTTTCATCTTTCAGCAAAAGTCAGCCACAATTGAGAGCAGATGAATTAAATACAGAAAAATAATTGGGATCCATAGTTTTCAGTGCATTACACAGCTCAGTGGTAAGACAATGAGCTCATGAAATTACAATTCTGCCATATCTTTTTAACTTTCAAGGTCATGACAGTCCCTTTTGTAGATATTCTCATTCATTTTCATTTCCGTGGATGTGAGTCTTCTTAAATGTAATGCTGCTCTTTAAAATAGCTTGCCACACACTTCATCTGGTAGAATATCATTCAAAAAACAACCACACTACTGTAAGCCATTTCCCAGCATACAAACTAGGTTAGCATTCACATCTGATTAGACACATTAATAAATTAATCAACTGTCCCCATCCCCATCCCGCAAAAAACTAAAATTTCTCCTCACACAGTATTCAAACCCAAATTTCCAGCATCCCATCAACCACAACTTTCCTGAGCGACTGGAGAAACTGACATAAAGTCAATCTTGCATCACACTTAACAGTTTATAAAATACCATCAGAAGTGGAGTGCTTTACAGCAACTCAAGGGTGTTTTACATTTTAGTGATATGACATGACTGACAACGGCATAAGCATTTATTAGCTTGTCAACGTCTTTGGCTGTCATTCAAGCATAGTTTAGTTTCAGAACCCCCCCAATTTGTAATGGCATTACAGGAGTCTGAGGCTGATTCAGTTTAATATAAAATCTATGGGCTCAAATAAGGGTCAAAAAATTTGTTTATCACCTGTTAAAATGTGAATATTTAGAAAAGATTTGTAGTTCAGAGTGTCTAAATAAAACTTGTGCACTAATTATGTCAACGATGAGGTTACATGAAAACTCTGAGGACACATTTTGGACACAATGTGTTCAGATTTGAGTTTCACATGCAGTTTTCAGCTTTGAAACTGCTCAGATGTTCACAAAACAGTGAACAACAGTTCAGAATCTTTGTGTAACCTCACTGGTGAAAACATTTTTAGCACAAATTTCATTTGGACATTCTCACATTTTGTACAACTAAAGATCTTTTCTACACATTCACAAACGTGAATTGAGTTTTTTTCCCCAGGTTTACAAGGGTGATAGCTCAAAATCTTAATGACCCTTATTTGATCCCATAGAATTCAATTTAAACTGTAAATTTTAAATATCCTTAAGTTAATACTGGTAGTTCTGATTAGAGCCACATTCTGAAGAAAATCCCTGTTGTGTATTGTCTGAATTGATCCCAATGCTGGTAAGTGAGACACATGATTACCCACGGTGCCTCATAGTCCTAAACTACGTTAGGACTGATATCAAAAGCATTCAAGTGCTTTCAAAACACAAGCAAAAGATTTTAGTTGACCTAGATAAATTACAAAGATATAAAAAAATGGCTCATATTCTATCACAAATATTAACAATTTTCTACGACAATGAGTGTTCTGGAAAAAAAGAAGTTCTAAAAAAACAGAAGACAAAACAACTTGTAAAATGTCAGCGATCAGTCCACTGAATCTGAATGGCTGATGAGGTGGTGGTAATGCGCGGCGAGTGGTTCATGTTGGGCTTCACTTGGGGCCAAATCACATCTTTGTGAGCAAAATAGTTCACTAGCACCCACAATTAGCCACAGCCAATCCAAACGTTAAGAGGTTTATTTAGTGAACTGGCATCTACTCTATGAGCTAACCCACAGAGCGCTCTGAGGCTGTAACCATGGGTGCAAGTGTGCTATTTAGTGTACAAAGATGTAGTCTGAGCTGAACCGTGATTGTGTCCTCATGTGCGCCTGGCCTTCTGTCTCTTGGCCTGACGTTTGGCTTCATCCAGAGCAGCGCTGTCCCCGCTGGCTTGGGCCATGCTCCTCACTCCCTGGATACGATTCACCACCTGTAACAGGAGGGGGATTACCTGCAAAACAGGCCCGCAAACAGTATTAAACAAATACTTTTTGGATTAACAGTTTCTTACTTGAAATATTAAGAAAATCCCTGAAAAAAACTATGTGATTAACAGGAATGAATGCATGCATATGAACTGATTATAAAACATGAAAATTATAAGTAGGAAGTAGGACATTCTTCTTGATGTCATTCCAAATTTAAGGCTTGGCCATGATAAGGCCAAATTCCACTGAGGTTAGATTCAGAAATGCAACAGTCGAGCAAGAAAAGCTCTTTGAACATATTCAGGGTATATGCAGGAATCCTGAAGTTAAATTTAATAATAATAATTTAATATGTTTTTCCATACATTTTAAGACTTAATCGCCACTTCGAGTTGAATGAATTGAGTGACTAACCCAATGCAAGGTTTATTAGAGTAATATGAGTAATATCAGTAATCAGGCATGTGATTGGCAAAGGACAAAAATGCAGGAAAATATACAGAGCACAGCACGATGCTGTGGTTGCGGTTGGGGAGTTGTGTTATTTGACTAAAAACTATGCATTTTTATATAATTTTAGACAATTATCATTACTATATATTTTTTTTATTTAAAACATGTAGTTTTTCCACATTACACTCAGACATTAGCAAGAAAAAAAGTGAAACAAATATGCTCACTGATGCTGATGAAGTAGGCCTAAGCACAATGTCCTGAAATAATCCTTCATATTTTTATGAGTGATTGCATTGTGTCCAATAAAAACTAATAATCACACATCTAAAATGTCAGTAAAATAAATAACCTAATATTCATGAAATCAAAAATTTTTTTCTAAACTTCACTCATTAAGAACACAGACATCAGTCAGAAGGAGGAAGGACTGATAGTGGAGGAGCTCCTGTCCTCTGTCCTCCTCCCTCTGCTGCTGTTGTGATTCACTGCCTGCAGGTACTGCTTGTAGAGAGAGGAGGGGCTGGTTTGGAGGGGGGGCTGCCATCTCAGCCAGTAGCTAAGTTTACAAGAATTTGTCAAATTTTAAGATTTGTGGCAAATTAAGATTAAGCTAGCGAGACCATAAAATATTTTTTTACGGATTCAAGGCGGTCACATTTTCAGGTCTTTTTAATACTTTTTACAGGCCTTAATAGTACCTAAATTGATATTTTATCAACTACTACTACTAATACTTTTTAAGACCCCGCGGACACCATGATATTGTCTGGAGCAGGTGGAGGTGGTTATGTACCTTCTCATGGTTGTACGCTGCTAACAGGAGCAGCAGAGTGAGAGGCAGAGCTATGTAGGAGCCCTGGGCAATATCCTGGTCAAGCACTTTACGCTGTGGGAAAGCACACACAAACACACACACTCTGAGATGAGACAACTCCAACAGAAGCAGCCCAATCAATACTGTTTTGATACAAAACCTACGACAACCTGCACAGTATACCTCACTATAAGTCAGGAATCCTGTAGTTCTTGGCAGTAAAAAAGAAATGATATTTTCACACAGAAAACGCTCATTGAAATATTCTGTAGGTTAAAACTTGGGTAAAAAAAATAAATAAAAAAGCATCTGTGTCTTACAGTGGGGTTGAAGGTGAGTGTGACATGTTTGTGGTAGCCGCTGGAGGTGAAGGTGACCTGAGGCAGAGTGTAGTCATACTGGGAGCGGGACAGCGTGGAGTACAGCATCAGCACATAGCTCTGGAGAAGAAAGAGAAAGGCGACTTTAGATCCAACAACAGCATGTCCTGGATCACGGCTCAACTTTAAAGCCGTCTATAAATTTATAAATTTAGTGAAATATACAAGCGTGTCATTAAGGAGACTTATAACCACTGAATAATGTAAACTAAACTTTTTTTTTTTTTTTTTTTTTGGATACCTCTCCATCTCTATCCAGAGGAGGGAAGTGGAAGAAGAGGGACTGTCCTAGAGAAACACTGTTGATTGGGTTGTCCAGATTGTCACTCTTGTAAAGCTTCACCTGGACAAAGACAGGGAAAAAAAGTAGTAAAACTTCAACACTGTTAAGTCTGCACATTCCTGCTATGTGAGCACTGCAGGGGAGTTGCAGAAATGTATGCAAGTTCAATAAAAAGGACCAAAATGCAGGGACAATATAAGCCAAGCAGTCCTACCGATAGTGTTGGGAGATGTTCAGGGGATGTGTGGACGTTTCCACTGAGGTCAAACTGATTGATTTGCCTGAAGGCGATGATGTTGACCCCTTCAATGTCACTACTGCCAACCTGAGAGGGAACACAGGGCTTAATGTACAGATACAACCTTGGACAAAACGGCAAATGTGAACTGTGGATAAAGCTTTGTACAAGTCACACGGTGTGATAATAATAGAGAATTAAGTGGAATTAAGGCATTTCCTTGCCAGAGAGATTAGGAGGGCTGCACTTTTCAGACAAGCTAAAATTATGAACCGAGGGGTTTAAACTTGCAACGGGATTATCGTTGCTTTTGTTCTGCGTATAGAAAGAACCCATGTGATAAGGCTGCTGATAAGTCACAATCACAGGGTTCCCACAGTTATTTTAACAATTCAATTACAAAAGTTTCCATACCCTCCTATCTAGTTTTCAGTTCCATGCATAAAGGGACCTTTAAAAAACACTATGACATTGAAATTTCTGTCTGGACTGGAGGATCAAGACATGGCATAGTAGAGGTTTCACAACAAGGTCCATTTAGTAGCTGTTCTGGAGATTTTGATCACATGCCATGATATTCATCAGCAGATGGAGATGCCCCATTGTCATTATCAAGAATGAACTTCAAGGCTCAGCTTTTTAGCAACATGGATGAGAAGATGAGGAGTGCTCACAAAATGGAAACTTAAACATCTACAATTTGGTGGCAAGTAGGCCAAATTCATCTCATGATGAAGTGCATGTAATATGACTGAAAGCCCCAGAACAGCTACTAAATTGACCTTGTGGTGGGGTTGTTTTCTCAACAACAGTTTAGTACTTTTAAAAATAAAGTTGTGAACCAATGTGCCTCTATGGTTTACCTTGTACAACATGCATTCATATTTAATTTGCACAGATGTGATTCCAAACTACACATTTTAGTTTTTGGGCAAAATACTGAAATAAAACTGAACACTGAGAAGACATACCACTGCCTGAATAAAGATACCTGTAACATTAGCAATTTACCTTGCTTACTTAAAGTGGAACTCCACTGGTTTTACACGTGTTTACAGGTCCTGGGGAGTACCACTGCATATGTGAAAAAGTTATATAAAGCCTTTTGTGGCTCCAGAGGGAGCTGTGTGAAGTCTGGTAAATGTCCTCAAGTGATGTCACAGTGCTGTGTTGGCCAATCACATACATGCAAGCACACATTCCTGGTTAATTCTTTTGTAATGTGAACCGAATATTTCTATTTTTTACCTCAGTGTGATGAAAGATAAAATAGTTACAGCAGTGATAACTTTTCAGAGTTGTAAAATCCTGTCTGTGATTATTACAATCCATTGTGCAGTGTTTTGGCATCTCATGAAGACATTAATCTGTTACTCCAAATGGACTTCCTGGACTGTATTTCATGTCTCACCGTACCTTAAACAACACACCCCTACCAACGCAGCCCCCTGTGTTGTCTCAATACTCTTTTAACAACATAGAATCTTAAACCTGCTCTCTAGTTAGCTAGCAATAAATGTTAGTGTTATATTTGCATATTGAAACAGTGAGGTTAGAATAGTGTAAAACTGACTCAAACTGTGTTAAAGTCTGACCAGTTACATTTTATGGCGCTCTTATTTTTGTGACACTTATTCAAATGATTCCTCTAATATTTAAATTATGGCTAAGGGGCGTGGTCGCCACAAACAAATAAAGGCCAGCCCCAAATACAGGCCAAGGAAAGAAAAGGGTGGATAAACTCCTGGTGCCTGTTATATAATGTGCATGCCAACAAAGCATAATGTACATTTCCATCACTTTTAATCACAATTTAATAAAGTCAACAATATAATCAGGCTATTTTCAACACTTTGTTTTTCTGGATTACTCATCTTTAGTATTATTTTCGCATTTCAGTCACTGTGGATGTATGTCGTAGAAAAGGTTTCAGTCGTAGTCATCTGGACACTGTTTTCAGAATCAAGACGTTTCGGCTCCCACCTCGAAGTCATTCTCAATTGTGAAAAAATGGGACGGGATCTAGAAATTTAAGCTACTCTGTGTTACATAAGCCCTGCCCTCAGGAAGGAATCTGCCTGAGTATCTGTTAATAGCTAGTTTCACCTGAAACTGACCAAATAGTTTCCAACATGGCCCAGTAATCAATAATCAGGCCTATTGTTTTCTGGCTGCATCTACTTCATCACTGTTAAGTACCTGATTAGCATGTGATTGGCGTGACCAAGGTGATAATACACTGTGATAGACTTTGGGCAGATTGAATCTCAGACCACCATTTCTGTTCAAAGAGGGGTTCTCTTTTTCACAAAAATGGCTTCCTTGACGCCCGCTCAAACCAACTCTTCTCTCTACTTAGAATCTTCACCTCGCTGTCTTCAAATGTGTGGTTTGTAGCTTTTAGATGCAAATGCACGGCGCTCTGTAATCCTGAGTTAGCGTGTCGTCTGTGCTGATAAAGTCTTTATCAGCACCCCTCTTTGAACAGAAATGGTGGTCTGAGATTCAATCTGCCCAAAGTCTATCACAGTGTATTATTACCTTGGTCACGCCAATCACATGCTAATCAGGTACTTAACAGTGATGAAGTAGGTGCAGCCAGAAAACAATAGGCCTGATTATTGATTACTGGGCCATCTTGGAAACTATTAGGTCAGTTTCAGGTGAAACTAGCTATTAACAGATACTCAGGCAGATTCCTTCCTGAGGGCAGGGGTTATGTAACACAGAGTAGCTTAAATTTCTAGTTCCCGTCCCATTTTTTCACAATTGAGAATGATTTCCGGATGGGAGCCGAAATGTCTTGATTCTGAAAACAGTGTCCAGATGACTACGACTGAAACCTTTTCTACGATAGAACACTCCTGGACGAATGAGGGACTACACCGTCCTGTGGATGTATGTGTGTTAATGTCCCAGCCAAACTGTATTTTCTAGTAACGTACAAGTGCCACAAGATGGCAATAGCTACATTTGAAGTGCCATATATGAACCATGCAAGTCACTGAATTTTCCACAAAACAGTGTTGCTAATGTTTCACAATAAAAGCCTTGTTAGGAAATGAAGGGATTCTGTCCACTGAAACACTAAAGGGCTTTTAATTTGAAACGGATACAGGAAGTGTTGCAGTTTGTATTAACAGCATAATGCGGTAACAAAAATTTAACAGGGCCAAACACAGCAGATCATTCTAAAATAATAAACAAATATACTCATCAAACAGAGGGAATTAAAAATAAAGGCCTGTCTCTAATATAAGCCTGCTTCAAATAAAGGCCTGGTACCCTCTGCAGTTAGGTAAAACAAAGAATATGAGAATTTACAGTAATTTTTTTGCTTTTCCAAAAAAGCCCTGTGGACCAAGGGAAGCCTTTAATAAGTTTACTTCTCACCTCTACAGTTCTGTGTTGTGGTAAGGCCCTCTCTATGTGGTCGTTGCCTTCAGCTCGCAGCTGAATTCGATATTTGCAATTCGGCTGCAAGGAAACATTCAACATGCATTCATTAAGTCATGTAAGGAGTACAGTAAAAACGCTTAGAAGATACAGTAGAAGTATAGCATTTGACAGAACCAATATGCTTGCTGTGTACAATCGTATACAGTCTGTTATGCCTGCTTAAAATGCTGCTTACACAATGTGTTTTAGAAGGTCAAGTCACTACTTTTCCTTGTGATCTAAGACAGTTCATTTTAGTTTAAAACCCTTCAGTCTGATTTTAACATGTTCCTAGCATACTCACCAGCAGACCCCTGAGTCTGAAGCGACCGTCCTCATCTGTGACGGTGTCCTCGCTGTAGAGGCTACACTCTCCCTGTCCCACCGCCTCCACGGCCACATCCCTTTCTGCATCTCCACTCAGAGACTGCACCGCTCCATAGCAGCTGAGAACAACAGTACAAAACCATGACATTGATCAGACTTATGTGGACATTTTTGGAGCTAGACCCTCTTCTTTTCTAACTACAAACAGCATCAAAAGGTAAATTTGAGTGTCATGCTGTAGATGTTGAAACAGGAATTTCTATTCTTGTATGCTAAGCTAAACAGGGCCTTACTGTACAAGGTACATTGTTATACCTATAAGCAGTCTTAATGCCAGTTATATCAATGCTGAGGTTTTGACCCTCCTCCACTGTGATCATCTGAGATGCCGGCTCAAAGCGGAACTCCTTCATCATGGGCTTGAAGTAGTACTGACCAGGACTCTGAGGAGAGAAGAGCAGTGATTATATTAGGAAATGTGGAAAGCAGAAAATATATACATTAGCTAGAGCACAATACAATTCAAAGCGTCCCTGCAATCAGCTTTACAGCTTGGCAGAGTGATATCTTACACCACAGAAAGAAAATTACAATGGTGAAAGCAAATGAAAGAATTGCTGGATCCCTACCAGGTTATTAAAGGTGAGCAGGCCAGTGTCCTGGGTCAACAGGTTGGAGCGAAACTGTCCTCCACTAAGAGACAGGAGGACACCTGACAGGGGATGACCATCCTCCGATATGATCTACAGCACAGAGGGAGAGTACAGATTATAGATCTCATGTCATGTCACTTAACTAATAGATTAATTGACTAACTGTTTTCGCACTTTATATTATACTACATGAGTGTGCCAGATTTGTGTAAATATGAATAATAGAAATTGAACATATTCAAAATACTTAAAATGTTATAGCTGTGGATGAACTTCTTCAGATCATGTGGACTAAATGATGCCATTGTAATGATGCCAAACTAGCACGGAGAAATCTTGAAATCACTCGGTCATGGCTCAAATTGTGAGATCCAAATTGTGAAATTGTGGGTATAATGAGGATGACAGGTGAGTTTAGTGTCTAATATTCTATTTCAGAGAGGATTTACAAAAGAAGGATAAATAAGGACACAAAACCCAGTGTTGACACTGTACAAAATATTTTAAAAGCAATTTATGACACAGTCTGAAAGGGAAACTAACACTGATCATTTGTGCCAGGATCTCATGGTCACTGTAGATAATTGCAGACCCTTTTAACGAAGGCAGTACAAAGGCGACACACTGGCAACACACAGCAAAGCAGAAAACTGATTTAGCTATCACCAGTGATCTTTTCTTTTAATCATATGTTGCGAAAACATACAGCAGGAACTAACAACAGCTTTTCATCATGTCACTTCATATTCAATTTAAAGCACATCATCAGTGAAAGTAGAAAATTTGAACAAAGAGTTATAATTGTAAGATACTCTGGATGAAAGAGTCAGATAATAGTAACACATAATAATAATAATAATAATAATAATAAGCAGAAGTGAAAGTGGCTGGTGATTACTGGCATGTAATATGTATGCAAGTGAGGATGGTCACATGTACCTTGAAGGTGACACCAGCCAGAGCGAACGCCTTGAAATCTCCCTGGGTTCCCTCCACAGGACTCAGGACGAAGCCTTCTTTACTAGCATTGATGTCATACTGCCGGTCGCTGTGGAGTGGACCCACACTGAAGGAAAGAGGAGCAAAAAGGTGGTTAGGACTGCATGTCTCCAGGATGCATATTTTATACTATGTGTCATGCGATTACAATACAAGCCCACATACAAGACAAAATAACATGCATATGCATATAATAGTACAGAATTCCATCCAACTTAAAAAATAATAATTTGGAATCATTAAACCTCTAATAGTGAAACAAGAGAAAATGCTACTCAAACAGGACATTACTACACATTAATTGGATAATTTAGCAAAAATGACATCTTCACTTTTGACACTGACATTTTAAAGTCAACCTAAAACGATTTCTACTGTGTTCCTGCCTGCAAAGAACTATTTTTTGTTCAGGGCTCAAGGCAACTGCTGACGACCTTCTCGAGAGACCCAGCACCTTCAGAGGATCTTCCAGATCCAGAACTGCAGATCCATTTTGACATCTAAAATTGCACCTATACAAACTGTAATGTGGGCAACAGTAATATTTCTAATGCAAGTAAAAAAATTGAGATTTAGTAGATAATCATGCTCTACGTTTTGGAATTACAGGTCCCATAATGCTTTGTGATGTAAACAGGAAGTATAATGTTGCTATGGATTCAGTGAGTTATGCTGTGGGCTACAACTTGAGCCCCGTTTTTTTTTTTTTTTTTTTAGCCTATACTTGTTTGCATATTGCTGAAGTAGCTTTTAGCAGTTCCTGTTTGGGATGTACCCATGTCTGTACCATAGAGTGTATATAAAGATGGACGGAATGACAGCTCCCCAAAAGTGAAGTCAAAACATCTTGATTGCCCCCCGGTGGCTGACAGTATAGGTCATAAACCCCGCCCCCTCCATGTTAGGATTTTAGGTAGTTCTTATCACGTATGTTCAAGTGTTCATTTTTCTGATAAGTTTGGTTCTAATTAGTTATTTGATGCTATAAAAAGGGAGTTTCATGACATGATTGACAGCTGAGGCCGGCTCCCGAATGAGTTGGCCTGGACCTCGATGCAGTGGCTCCAACCCAGTTATAACGTACATTTTCAGGCAAGTTCTGGAGTTACAAGTAGCCTCTTCTTTCCTATAATATCTAAGAGGATTTATGGATGTTTATTCGCGGTGGACATCGGCGATAGTGATAGCATTGGAAAGTGTTAAGTCCCACTGAATCAAAAATATGTACCTTGTCTGTGTGTTCAGATTTGAGTTATTACCGCTAGCATGGCTAAAAACTACTCTCTACAAACTGCTGATCTGCATGTAAAAAAAAAAAATCTGTATGACCACTGGAGAAGAAAAACTGAGCAAGCTTCAACAAACAGGGCAAGTTAAATGTTTCGATAAGGTTTTCATGCAAAAGACAGCCCTGGCACTCGCATTGTGTGCAGCTTTTGAAAGCGTTTAACCTTAGGTCCTTATAAACAGACTGCACAAACTGGTTGGTCTCTCAGGCACACATTGTGATTTAATTGTCTGTCTGATTGACCAGAACTAACAAGGATTGTTGTTTTTTTAAATCTCTGGGCTTGAACAGCAAATTATGTTATTGCCAGAGTTTTAACTAACCCCCACACATTGCTGCTGTTTCAACAATTCTTTTGTGGTTTAAATGTATTCATGGACTGGCCCCGTGTTACATTAATGACCTGTTATGCACATAAACTTGTAGCAGAATCATAAGATCTTGTGTCGCAGGCTCTGTAACATCCTCCCTCTAATGAACTTTATCTTTATCTCTCATGTAAAGTGCTGCGTTTTCATACTGTACCTGTATGATCCCATCTCATTAGTGGCCACAGTAATAAGTGGTGCAGCAGCTCCTCTTTCAGTAATGGAGATCTCCACACCCTGTAGCTCTGGTGACACCTTGCCCTCCAGGAAGAGCCCTGCACGCCCCATGATATCCACCAGCCGACCTGGACACAACTCTGTCGGGAGAGTTTAATAGGTTATAGCTTATTAGGCAGCTTGTTGGTGTTGCATGCTACAGAATTTAGAGGATGTTGTTTTTTTCCTCTTTGTTCATGCAAACAATGAGTTACATTTGGAAGTTGGCGCTAAAATATTATAGGCACTCAGGTATACACTTTCTTAAAGAATAAAAGACTTAAGAAGCAGCTATAGCAAGGATATGAATAGACATAGTGGGTTTGTTAGAGGACTGTGTGTGAAGGAACTTACCTCCAGTGATAGTGGCCTCTACTTCAGGAGGGTAGAACAGCAGTTCCTTGGATGAGGGTGTCACTGTGATCTTCTCTCCAGCCCTGTACAGTCATACCATATTCACTCACTGCATCATCACATGGCGTCAAGACTGAACAAGATTCTTAGACTTGGTGCTTAAATATTAGTGGAAGTTGCAAAGTGATAGGTGTTATTTGGGGTTCCAAGTTCATTTTCACCATAGACAATTTTAGGTGACACACAGTTGGAGCACTTCTAAAGCTTGGACTCTCCTGGTTAAATCATCAGTACAAAAAATGAGCAACTGCATTAGAAAATATCTAGTTCTTCAATAAAAAGTAAAAAAGCAACAAGCCTACGGGCATCAAAACATTAACAGAGAAGTTTACTACAACTCCCCAAGATGCATTTCATTAAGAAACATCCAAACACTGAGCTTAATATTCTGTAAGGGGTGCAGCTAAAGCCAAGTGGAAGTTGATGATGATGATGATGATGATGATGATGATGATATGGTGCCGTGTTTTTTCAAGAATTTTGAATTTGCTAACCAAATAGCAACAGTCTGACCAATAGCAACGTTGGCTGAGGCTCACGGGCAGCGTTGTATTTAGAGCCATCCACTATTCCAAACAGATGCTACCCAGAATCAAATTAAATTATTAAAACTGATGGCCATAACATAAACCTGTAGGATCGTTACATTATCTGGGAGATTCCTGTTTCTGTGTTTAGAAACACTGTGGATATCATTCAAAGTAAAGTAACGACTTACTTACCACTAAATTTAGTGGGTAAAGCGGGGTCATTCCTATGTTCCCAGGGTCCTATGTTCCCCCCGATTTATTCTTTGTTCCCTAGATTAATATGGCACATAATAGGAACATGACAAAGGGTCCTATGTTCCCAAGTTCTAGGGTTAGAAAACTTCGGACACTGGGAATATAGATACGCTCC
This sequence comes from Siniperca chuatsi, assembly GCF_020085105.1. NCBI lineage: Eukaryota > Metazoa > Chordata > Actinopteri > Centrarchiformes > Sinipercidae > Siniperca > Siniperca chuatsi. Next base: position 25,189,786 of record NC_058044.1, on the reverse strand, counting down.
CGGGAAAATTGCTTCAACAAACAAAACAGCTCATCCCACCATTATGCATAGAGCACTAGTATGTGCAAGAGGTCGTCTTCACACAATTGCAATCCTTACTTTGTTATATTGTTAAGAGCAAAGAGTATAAACTGAAAATTGCAGTGAACATGCAGTGCAACCGACCTGGCCCAGTAGGCGAACTCATAGTGGAAGGGGCCTGTCAGTTCATCAGCCTTCTCTTGGATAGGAGGGCTATCATCCCTGGCACCTCCGTCTTCTTCCGCGGCACGGCGCTCTCGTTCCTGACGGCGCAGTTGAATCTCTTGCAGCTGCTGCTCCTGCCTCTGTTCCTCCAGGCTCCGCAGGGGACCCAGCACCAGCGCCGGCTCACTCTCAATAGATGATCTGACCCAACAAACAACAAAACAATTTAAGATGGACATTTGCAGAAGGATGCACAGCAGCTAATATTAGCACACGGAAATTGAGCATAGTCACGCTAAGTCTTACTTGATAGTAACTGTGACGTCTAGGATCTTGTCGGTGGTGATGAGCCCGGTCATGTGATGCCGCACTGCAGTGAGGGTCAGGATACTTGGGGCCGAGCTGTTGGACACAGGTTAACGACAGTCACTTTGTTGAACTGTATAGAGGGAGAACAGTCTTTTAACCCAGAAATAAATGGACTCAGCATGTCATTACTTACGTATCGTAGGTGTAGAAGTCCTGCTCAAACTGGTGGCAGGAGCGAGGGGTGACTTTGTAAACACCTGGACAAGACATTTTTAGTTGATTAATTACTTTGGTCCAGTTTTATATTTAGGTAAGTCTGACACAGACCTTTCGACTCAAAACACTGTACTCTAACTATGCACAAGGGAACAGTTGGTACACAGATATTTTCCTAGATATGCTAATTCATACTATGTTTAGCTAATGAGAGGTCAGCAGAATGAACTTCACCAGGCTTGGAGAGGCAGAAGCGGTTGACTCCCTTAGAGAGGTTGTACACGCCGACATTCTCAGGTTTGCTGCCATCTTGGAAGAACTCCTGCACAGAAAAACGCATTCAGCTATCGGCTACAACACACACCAGGCGTGGCTACTGTAGAGAGTTACTGATTACTGACCAAAGTGATGGCATGGGAGAGGGAGCAGCGCAGGATGTAGCCAATCTGTCTGAACTCCACCCCCAAGACGTCGGAGTCCAGAACCTCCACTTCCACAGACTTATGCTTCCAGCACCACTCCTCATGAGAAATACTCACTGATGGGTTTAGAGATGGGAGGGAATAACAAATAATTAACAAATAGACTAAAAGTAACAGAAAAACAGAGATGTGAATGTTGAAAATGATTAAATTTGCAACACCAGCCAAGGAGGAAGGTCGAGGCTTTCCCACAGACGATCTTATAATTATCTCATCTTTAAACAAATGTTTAAGAAAGTAAACTTCTTGCACTACTCTGGCCTGGCAACACTACAAGCTGAGTAAACATGCTTCGAAGATGCTGTGTGTGCAGATAGCTTGCAGGCACACAAAACAGATTGTGTGCATTGAACAGTGAGTGAGATGAATGCAGCACCAGAAGGTACAGAAACACTGGCTGAATAATGCGTGTTCCTGAAAGCTGATACTAAATGCTAATTATGATCGAAAGCTGGTAATTACTAATTGATTTCCCCACAATCGTTAGAGAAAGGTTTGTGTGATTTCTGAATACAAATGGATGGAGTCAGTTTATATACAGTTGGTTGGCTTGATGACTTCCAGTCAAAACTTGCATGCTGACTTTGCATTTGTGCTCCTCTTAAATGTTGATTTACAGAACTGCAACTAATGACGACCACTTATAATTTGTAATAGCTCCAATCAACCCCAAATGAATGAAAGAATAAATATCCCAATTATTATTATCACTATTATGAAGAATGTAAAGTGTTATTGGTAGTGAGTTCTGACCTTTGTATTTCCCAGGTAAAACATTTTCAAAGGAGAAGCTGAGGATGTCACTGCTGCCAGACAGAGCCACCGCCCTTCTCTCTCCCTGCCGACTCACTGGTTGCAGGGTTACTGACAGATCATCGCAGGATGCTAGAGGTCAACCAGAGGACACAAGGTCAGTTTATGTGAAAATATGAACAACCACACAAAGATTTTTATGGGTTGAAGTTGCATTTCAGACAAAGACAGTCTGTATTCTAAAAACGAATTAGTGTAAAGTACCAAGCCCTTACCTAAACAGTAGACTTTTCCAGAGACAGAAGCCATGAATTGGGTGAAAAGTAGGTCTGTGAGGGGCCGGTCCACAAGGGAGACCTCCAGGGCCTGAGGCTGCAGAGCCAGGCCTGCTTTCACCTCTGCCTCAGGGAGAGACACCTGAACATGTGCAAATACAACCAAAGTTATCTGGTAGAAAGCAAAGTTTTTAATCACACTACTATATAAGTAGTGAAACATATCTCTGGCAATACGTCTCAAAATCTAATAGTATAATAGTATTGACTTATTCTGGACTGTTTCTGAATACTCGTGAAGTTGAGATTTGTTAATGAGTTGGGTTTTCCTTAGTTTTTGATAAGACAATTATCTTATATGTTATGGTTTAAATAGACAAATGTTGGAAATCCGAGAATCAAGAATCAGCTTATTGTCCATTAATTAGTGACTGAAACTGTGGGATAATACAATTTTGGTTTTGAGATATTCCAGTCAAATGACTGAATTTGAATGTTTGACTTCCAGCTGTGATTCTGCAAATGTCCTATTATCTCAGTAAAAATCCATGTTTACCGTCTGTGGATTAGACATCTTGTCAGCTGTGCATTTTCCCTTTAAATTATTTAAGAGCCCATGCAGATTAAACCATGCAGATAAAGTCTAGTATAAGAAGTATAAAAAGATGCTGCTAGTCTTACATGGACACTGTAGTCTCCAGGTTTGGCCTGAAAGCAGAAGGCCCCTTGAGGGTCAGAGTCGATGGTCCTGCTGGAGGTCTTGTCTTGGTCCTGGTGTGTCAGAGTGACCTTGTAGCGGCCCTGCTGCTTCATGCCCTCAGGCAGGCGGCTGATGGAGATCTGACCGCACACACTGAACCTGTGTGGGACCAACATAAGAACTTAAATCAAGCTAGTTAGCAATGTGGTAATGTGGAAAGCCAAGCTGAGAGCACTGAAGCTGAATTTTTGTAATTAAATTCAAAACATGTATAATGTAGGAATTTGACATCTTCGTGAAAATGTATGCAGCTCAAGCAGTAAGTTGACAAGCCAGACGTACCCTGCTGTGATGATGTCAGGAAGTTGAGGTGTGTTGGGGGCGATCTTCACTGTGATTGGCTCAAAGAACATGAGCTCCTTGTTGACACGGATGGTGTAGGTACCAGCCGTCATGTTCTCCAACCGGAAAGAACCATCCTCCTTGCTTACGACTGTGAGGACAGAATAGCAAAGTAAGCTACAGTGTGAAAATGTGTAAATATGAGAACCACTGAATGCACAAATTGAGCATTTCCACAATTGTTTGGATGTTTGTTTAGTTTTTTGTTGCTTTTAAGACACAACAACTAAAGCATGGAGTCTTCTAGTATGGTTACCTTTGATCTGATTGTTGAGGGACACTGTGGCATCAGGGACGCCCTCCCCACCGACACTGTTGAGAACTCGGCCTGTCACAGAGAAGCCCATGACACGAAAGATGGGCTACATGCAAAGCAACAGAAACACCATTAAATGTCAAAATGTGGTACCATGCATAAAATGTATTCATATTTGTAAGAAAAGACAAACATTACAACAAATACTGAAAAATTGATATAATTTGACTCTTTACCTCTAGTTTCAAACTGTTGTGTTCCACCTTGAAATTCATCCTAGAAGGAGCGACATCAAACGTGATCCTTTCTCCCCTGTAGAAAGGCACCTGAAGTGAAGGATTTCACAAAACCAAATTAGAGGCAGAAATAATTATATTTACCAGAGAGAGAGAGTATGTGACAGAGGCAGATTCATTTTCAATACAGTGTGCAGGTCAAAGTTACAATGTCATGAAATCAAAACCCATTTTTGAGACCAATTATGGTCAGCATTTTTCTGCAATAGCCATTCAATGCATTTACATTCAGTAATTATCTCTCACTATATTTTTTAGTGGTAGTGGCGGAGTCCGCCATTCCCGCACTGGATTCGAACTGCCTACCTAAACATGGGATGGGTTGGGGAACAGGTAAGACAAACATTCCGCAGTTGTGGTTACAGCATGATGTAATACAGTCCTTCAACATGCTTATGTGGTATATCGTCAAAATTTTTATCTTATATTCTGTTTTTAGGGTGACTAAAACATCTGTGCAGGGACTACAGATGAAAAAAACCCTCTTCGCTAACTGTGGCGCATTTACAGCAATGTTTATTAATGTGCACTATCCCTGTTAAATAAACCAATAAATAAATATTCAAGTGAACTGTTATGCATCAATCTGTGGATATACTCATGTGAAAACTCAATTAAAAAAACATTCGCAAAAAGCAAACAAATTTCCTACCTAAGCATGAGGGATTCACAGGAAACAAGACATGCACGCAATCTAGCGTAATTTTATCTCATTGATATCAGCCTCACTGTTTACTGTTTGCTCTCTTTACACCGTATAAGAGCTGTATTTAAGTTACTGCTGCTTCACAATAAAAGCGTTTAACTGGCAAAACACGGGGTGGCTTTTAGGGTGGCTTTTATTGTGAAGAAGTCACCAATCACAGGTGTTGCCAAATCAAGCAAGACTGAAATCTTTAGGACTACAACTTTAAGTGAGATTAGAAATGGCGACAGCCTTCTTTTGGTTTCTACAGTAAGCTTACCACAGCGTACTCGCCGCTGGCCAGTGAGGGGAAGACGAAGGTCCCATCTTCTCTGGATAGAGCGCTGCACAGGTAGACCAGGGAGCTGTCCCCAGAATCTGCCCCCTCCACTGGGGATGTGTTACAGCCACCGACGTCCTGAAAACACACAAACAAATATGGAGCGATGCAACTCAGTTTTGTGGTTATAATCCATACAAAATTTTCAGAAATGCTGCAGAAATACTGCTAAAATTAAAGCTACAGCATAGTATACTGACTTTCATCAAATAAAGCATGATAGATTAGACAAGCCCTGTGAAATCATGATCTACTTCCTTACTGTTCCTAAAAATGTAAAATAATGTTGGTTTACCTCTCTGTTGACTGTGGCTGAGTACAGTAGGAAGGTGACCTCTTTCATGGGCTCTCCATCACTGCGGACCTCCCCCGAGACATCGTAGCCTCCAACTACCAGATGGTCGGCGGCCGGGGCATTGGCATTGGAGACATAGACTGAGGTAGTACTCTACAAAAAGGGAGACGGCAAAGGTCACCACATAAGTTACACTGAGGATCGGAATAATGGTCCTGTCAGGAGCAGTGTGATTACTGCTGGAGATCATTAGTTATCAACCTGCTAACCTGACAGGGAACCTTATCAGCTGAGCAAGTAGGTGAATAATGACATTTTCTACACTCAAGTGATACAGAATTAAAAAGACCTCTGAGATCATGTATTCTCCACCGTATTAATGACACTACTCAGATGGAGAACGGCCATACTGTGGTACCCAGCAGTGTGTTAATACCTGGGTATGGGAAAGAAAATGATGTCAAACAAAGGGTCTAATCTGAATGCTGCTTGAAATTATTAGTTACAAACCTGCTGATCTGTCCCAACTGTGTTCCAAAAGCCTTAATCCATCTTTTTCCAATCATCATTGTGGAGTACTCTATTCATATTCTGAGCTAAATGGGTATCTGCTACTCTACATTCTTCAGTTTTTAACAGTGCCTGTGTATGTGATTTAGTCTATACAGATAGTTTGTTCTCAGGTCTCTCTTGCAAATGAAATTGTTTGAACTAAATGGGATTTTCTGAATAAATAACTAACTTAACTATCTGTTAGAAAATGGGAGTAACATTTTAGAGGAATCACAGTAAAGAAAGATTTGACTATGACAACAACATCATGATCAAGTCATTTGCTCTTGATCAAGTAGCAGTCGGCTGGGCTAAATGTTGAAGCCAGAGCTAAAGTGTCTTACGATGCAGTTCTTATAATGACAACAGGAAATCTCTCATTGTAGTGAGGCCAATGGAAATAAATCGTAGTGATCTTAATTCTCTCTTACAATACAGAGTTAATACATATTTTCCTCAATATGTTTGGGTCCCAAAAGCTACTTCAACTTCTTCTGAAGTGTCCCCTGGTGGAAATAAAAAAAAAAAAGTTTTACCAAGGCTTAAAATGAGAGATTTGTTTGCTAGCTTATCACTCCGCAGCTCCACCCCACTGATCAAATTTGGACTTTCCAGCTCCAGTAAATGATATAGGCAGAAAGAAGAACAAATAAATCCAAATGTTCCTTTAAAAAAAAAGGTCTGGGCGACGTCACATACAGTATGCTCCATTCATGTTTCTATATAGTCTGTGCTGTTGATATGGCCCAATGAAAACTGAAGTGAAGGACCCAACCTGCTCCAGAGTCCAGGAGGGATGGGAAGCTGTGATGTCATAATTTCCAGGGAGCACTTTTAAAAAGGTATACCTGTGTTAGGAAGACCAAAACAGAAAAGCCCATGAAATGGCAAACAATTGAAGACATATGTTCGCTGCAGAAACACCTGTGTGAAACTCCAAACAGAAAGGTGTGAGCCACTTACTTTCCTCCAGGCTGTGTGACGACGCTCTGGAGTTTCTCCTCTGTTCCCACTCGGCTGAGTTTGACTTCTACTCCAGCCGGACCCAGGAGATGGCCCTTACTCAGAACCTGAACAATGCAGAGTACATTACATAACCAGAAAGATATTTCATGACGTAAATTAATTCCTAGACTGATACTTTTCTAAGAAAAGGCTTACAGAGGGGTTGATAATGCAATCAAAATAGTTTTTTTCTGGTCTTTGGTGCATAGATAAGAACTGGAAGACCTGAAAAATGTTCTGCAAACACACACAAAAAAGCACTGATGTACGTTTGAGGAGCTAAACCTCACTCTGTTGCACACATGAGTACTTTTTCACTATGCATAAAGCTGCAGGACTTATGGATCTCACTCAAAATGTTAAGCTTTACCCCCCCTTTATGTGCAGATAAGCTTTTAGGGTCTCCAAGGCAAAATGTTTTCATTAATGAGTCAGGAAATCCTTAACAATTCTCACCGTTCCTGAGACTGAAAAGCCAGTGAAGACAAAGTTGATGTCTTCTTCTTTTGTACAGATGTCACTCACTCCATCCACATGGAGGTCGACACTGGTCGGTTCTGGTGAGAGTTAAAACCCAAGAAAAAAAAAATCTGAGACCAAAAGACATAGACGCGAGTACACAGATAATGCAAAAAGCATCTGAGACTGTCTTTGCATTTCCTGGACAACAGCTGACATAAGTAATATTTGGTGAATTGTGAGGATGCAGCTGTTACACAGTCTTACCAAAACTCCACCCGAGCGGAGGCTCAATCTTCAAAACAAAGTCTCCCTGTGTAAAAGAGACAAGTCCATAGATTACAATCACCATCAGTGAATAAAATAATTTAAAAGTACTAAAAGGAGTAAATCTCTTACCTTGTCATAGAGAGGGATCATGAAGTAGCCATTGATTGGAGCACAATCCGTTTGATATTTCAAGGAACCTTGTTTCGTGTACAGTTTAATCTGCAAGACAGAAGGCAGAAACTGATCGTTAAATGTATATTTTAATTTGCCTCCTAAATTTAGGACTGTTATGGCGAGAGTACAGTCTCTGTTACTTTAAATACTAAATTGAATGGCAAATTGGTGGAGTAGTTTGTATAACAGACCAGTCTATCTGGGATTTAGTTAATTTCACCAATTAAACAAATGGCTAATCCCATGGAGCCTGTGAATGAGCAGGGATTAGGACTGATGGCTAGCATGCAACGTCTTCCTCGTCAACAGACAGGTTTTAGGTTCAAGACAGAGCAGTCCTGTGTAACACAAATATATTAACGTTAACGTAATATAAAGTTAACATATGGGTTTTCTGCCAACCCTGACTGTGTACAGAAAACATCCAAATTAGCAAACTAGCAGATAGCTAAATTAACGTCAAATTACAAGTAAAGTTATTGCGTTATTATAACAGAGAGCCAACTTTGAGTTAAAGTAGACTTTCGTTGTGGTATTTTCATTCAAACTGTCATTCCACCAAATCTCCAGTCTCCGCCTAACCTTTAACCTATTTTACTACCATAATCCAGCTAGCTGCTAGCTAGCTAGCCGGCTAGCGACTGGCCAGCTAGCCGGGACGTTTGCACTCTCACCTCGATCAGAGAGTAATTGATTTCAACATCGGATTTCACAAATCCCCCGCATGCCACCACTATGTCATCAGAGGATATGGTCAAGAACTGAGAATAGGTGACACATAATAGCACCCAAAGAGCTCCCATATCTGCCCGGATCGTAATTCTCAACATTTTGGCTGACTGATCTCTCTTGAGCCGAGCACCAGCACGCTGCCTCCGGTTCCGTACCAGCTGAGCTGCTGTCAACTACCGAGCAACGCGTCAGGAGCAGCGACCTCTGCTGGGTCGGAGGTGGTGTAACTTGACGGTGGTGACACTTTTGTGAGGGTAGAAAAGACAAAAGAGGACTGCCCAAAACGAAGATTGTGAGAAATTTCAATATTTATTTTCCACGTAAATAGTTTAATATTAAAGGCAATATCCACAGCCATATACAAGGCTCATAATAAAGTCAAACAGCATTTCTTCCCAAATTCTGACTAAAACTTTATTTATATTACTAACATACCTGCCATCCAAAAGTTAAATTAGTTACATAGACTGCAGTTTTGAGTGGCCTTCTTTGTTTAGTGTTAGAAAGAAAAATTCAATCTTCCAGGTGAGATGATAGATTCTGTAAAACTATTATATAAATATCCTACAGCTAAGATTTATATAACTTACTGTCTGGGGAATTTACACTAGAGAGGAGTACTAGACAGGGTTGCCCACTTTCCCCACTCCTTTGTGCTCTAGCAATAGACCCCCTTGCAGAAAGAATCAAGAATTTTGGGACTGTTGCAAAATTCAGAAGATTTGGTTTGATATTGAATATTGGTTATCGGAGAAATTGGGGGTGAAATTTAATTTTAATCCATCAATTTGTATATTTCAAGATATATAACAAGATACAGTGAGGTATCCGCAGTTTTCATCAAATGTATTTTAGAAACTTATACCCAAACACTGGAAATCCACATACCCTCCTACACTACTACACTGGAAAAATACATATATATTTTGTTTGTGGGAAGTGTATATGATGTAGATTATATATATTAGGAAATCTAAATAAAGACTTTTAAAACAATGGAGACACAGTAATGGTAAAAAGAACACAATTACAATTTAGTATTTTGAAATGTATTAGTTCTTGGCATTATTATGCAACAACAGAGTGACTAATAAGACAAATGGCAGATGTAAAAACACACAAGATGCACAATGAACACACAGTTCTGTAAACACAAAAGTTGTAAGAAAACACCAGTGTTAATACATTTAAAGTGCATAAAATTCAGAAAGGTTTTTCAAACTCCAGTGGTTATATTAATTCAAGTCCTTCTCAGAAGGAAAAGATGACAGTACATACAGTAGGGAAACACACAACAAAAACATCTCACCAGCAACGACTACTCTGGTTTAAAAATACTTGAACATTGTGGCTTCTTAATAGTTTTTAATAATCAGATAGTCAACAAAATAACATGGAGAAGACAAGACACATTAATGTAAGCTGGTCCATAGAAACTCCCAAGTTGTAGTGTTTAAAAAAAAAATAAAAGGACATTTAAAATATTAATTCAAACAGTTCTCAACTCCAATTCATCTGTCCAGTCTTTTTTCTGTAATATCAGGACCTTGCCTCACACATGAGTGGAGGAGTCAGGAGGTGGGTGTGCCAGGAACACACCTTCATTGAAATTGTTGGAGAAGCTGGTGTGGTAGCTGGGGCTGCTTTTGCTACTGCGGGGCTGGGATTTAGACACTGGGGATTTGATGGCTGAGAGCCTCTGGGCCTGGCACAGCTTTTGGATCAGGAAAAGTTTGTCACGGCCCTCCTGGGAAACAAAATGTTACATAGATAGAAGTTCCCAATTTTGGTAATAACTCAAATGATGAGCAAGCATGGTCAATGTATGATTTAGAAAAGAGATAGGATAGAAAAGGGGTGAAATAGACTTGAAATAGATTAAATGAAGACATAGATTTTTGAGTAAACCTACCATGGCTAGCTGCTCCCTTAGTTGGTTAATAACTCTCTTGTGAGCTCCAGCTAGTGCGATCACATAAAACATGGCCAAACTGCAGGGGGGAAAGAAAATGAGAAAAGACCACTTGTCACCCACAGTTAAAACATCAGTTTTGCAATGATCATCAATGCTGGAATACCTGACTGAAACATCTACCATGTAACGACGAAGAAGGAGACAGCAAAGGCCTCTGATGAGAGAGCGAAGAGGAGTGTTTGGACTCCATGGGGTAGCTGGGAAACTGTCGTTGGCAGCACCTCCCAGGAGGTATTGTAATTAACAAATGGTCCACAGGCCTGGGAACAGTTTATTCTGTGTAACAAGGGATGGGTGAATGAGTATATGCGCCAAGAGAAACATGTAAGTAGTAGCAATGAGAACTCCTACATTTATGTAGTCACTGAAACGCAGACAGGAATGACAAATGTCCTGTCTACATTTATATTCAACAGTAACATTCTTGAGATAAATATTGACGTCTGATGTCAACACTCCCAAGCTGCAGAGACGCATACGTGATATTACCTAATAGAGTTAAAGTTAAAACATAACATGGTCATAAACAGTGCATTACTCACTGTGCTACACTAACAGTGACAGGCAGACAGGCCAGAGCCAGGCCTATCAGCAGCACACCCAGGAAGAAGAAGTTGGAGCTGGACGCTCGGAAAGGACGTGTGGCTGGACGACAGTTGTTTATCAACGAGACCTATAAACAAGGAGCAGAAAGGTAATAGAACATCGGAAACCCTACTTTTGACTTTGACCTGTAAGTATGTATAAAAAAAAAAAACATGTAAGAAAAAAACTCACCTTTTTGATATAGAAGATAAAGAAGTATTTAATAGTGCAGATGGCAGGCAGCATCGGGCTGTAGAACGTGCCGATCCAGCAGATGGTCTGACCGTAGACGATCTCTAGCACATTCTGAGGAATAGCAAACTCCTGCGGGCCCCACCACTTAGCCAGGCCACAGTCAGAGTGCTTCACTATCAGCCTGAGTAGTACAGGGCAGCACAAGGGCACTGTTACAAATGACTAAAGAACAAAGGTTGACAAAGTTTCCACCTAAAGGTTTTACCAGAGGAAAGGCAAGGAAACTGATTGGGGTGACACAGAATAAAATACATATTATACTTGAGCAAGGCTTTAATAAATACTGTAAAATATGTCAACAGCGACAGTATACTTCAATAAAAGGTAAAATGTCTATACCTGTTGAAGTGATGATCACATTTTGTCCACAAAACTAGACTAAAAGAAGTTTCTGTTGAGACGATGAAGATGTTTTTTTGACTTTGGTAAGATGAGGACTTACTTTCTGGGAAACTCCACAAAGATGGTGACTGCGACAATGATGATGAAGTCAAAGATGGTGAGTTTGTACATCTCCTGGCCCACACGCGTCTCCCAACACTGTGGACAACAACAAAGAGGTAGACAAATAAAAAGTACTTACATACCTAGATACTGTATAATGAAAACCCAAATGAGTGACAAAGGACTGAACAAATGTAGTGCTCACTTACCACTGAGAGGTATTTTTAATCAAGACCAAAATAATGGGCACATATCAGTGCGTAATGTTAATTTAAAGAGATATAAATGATTAACATTCTAAAACATAAATCTTAATGATTTACAACCCCTTAGATTAGAGGAATCATTAAGTGCTGAGCTACAGGTATGCATGTTGACAGAGAGATAAAAGTGGCTTTTATGCTGGCACCTGTGTGTTATCACAAAAAATCATTGTACATTGTATTGGAATGCAGAAAAATGACTTACAGAGTAAAGCAAATGGTTATAGCCACAGATGCAGGCCCCTCCTTCACATTTAGTGATCTGAGACCATAGAGAGAAGAGCAAAACCCCAATACTGGTCAACCGCATGAAGACACACCTGCGAAGAAAGGAAGGAGGAAAGAAAGAGAGATAAAGACGGAAAGAACGTAATTGAGTACATGTTTCAAAGAATTTGAAACTGGCAGCAGAGGAGCTGAAGGCAGCTTGGACAGGACCAACGGACTTAATGTGTTCTTTAACAGATTCAACACACCGGCTCCTGCTCATCCCCCCTCTAACTCAGCTGCTGTCGGCCCTTAGACTCCTCTTGAGTCCACTGCTCCGCCCTCCTCCATCTTCCTGGGAGAGTCCTACTCCCCCCTCAACTGGCTCTCAGGCTAACTGCCCTCTCACGACTGACGACTCCCCCCCTCCCCCGCCTGTAACCTCTGCTGTGTGCCTGACTGCTGACCAGGTGAGAGGACAGCTGATGAAACTCCACTCAAACAAGGCTGCAGGCCCCGATGGCGTTAGCCCCGGGGTGCTAAAAGGCTGTCCCCACCAGCTGTGTGGAGTCCTTCAACATATCTTCAACCTGAGCAAGAGTCTTCAAAGGGTCCCTGTTCTGTGGAAGACATCTTGCCTCGTTCCTGTGCCGAAGACGCCAAGTCCCAGTGGCTCCAAGGACTACAGACCGGTGGCACTGACCTCCCACATAATGAAGACCCCGGAGAGACTGATGCTGGAACAGCTGCGGCCCATAGTCAGACCCCTCCTGGACCCCCTTCAGTTCGCCTACCAGCCCCGGCTGGGAGTTGAGGACGCCATCATCTTCCTGCTGAACCGCATCTACACCCACCTGGACAAGCCGGCAAACATGGTGAGGATCATGTTTTTTGACTTCTCCAGTGCTTTCAACACCATCCGGCCAGCACTGCTGGGTGAGAAGCTGGCAGCGATGCAGGTGGATGCCCCCCTCGTGTCCTGGATTGTGGACTACCTGACTGGCAGACCACTGCACGTGCGTCTGCAGCACTGTGTGTCGGACAGCATGGTCAGCAACACTGGGGCCCCTCAGTGGACTGTCCTCTCTCCCTTCCTCTTCACCATCTACACCACAGACTTCAGCTACCACACAGAGTCCTGCCACCTTCAGAAGTTTTCTGATGACTCTGCTGTGGTGGGATGTATCAGCGGTGGTGATGAGTCCGAGTACAGGGCTGCGGTGGGGAACTTTGTCTCATGGTGTGAGCAGAACCATCTGCAGCTCAATGTGACAAAGTCTAAGGAGCTGGTTGTAGATCTATGAAGGGTCAAGGCACCAGTGACCCCGGTTTCCATCCAGGGGGTCAGTGTGGACATTGTAGAGGAGTACAAGTACCTGGGAGTACACATGGACAATAAACTGCACTGGGCTAAGAACAATCAAGCGCTTTGCAGGAAGGGCCAGAGCCGCCTCTATTTCCTGAGGAGGCTGAGGTCCTTCAACATCTGCCGGACAATGCTGAGGATGTTTTATGAGTCTGCAGTGGCCAGTGCTATCCTGTATGCTGTTGCGTGCCGGGGCAGGAGGCTGAGGGTAGCGGACGCTAACAGACTCAACAAACTGATCCGAAGCTTTTAGCTTTTATACTTATATCCACTTTGTACTTATCTTACCTGTATTATAGTGTATTATATTTTGAGTTGCTTAGTACTTCTATTCCTGTGTGCACTGACGTGATAGTGAGCAACTGTAACAAACGAGTTTCCCCTCGGGGATCAATAAAGTATTTCTGATTCAACAATAAATAGCTTATAAATTTCCTTTAACTTCTTTTAATAACTTCCAAAATTGTCTTTTTTTCTGACTTTATATATTAAATCCTCCTTTTTACATCATGTTTTAATGGCAAATATGACATTTTTCCCTAATAGTCTCTTAATGCAATTACTTTTCAAGTTAACATCACCATTAAGAGAAAGGATGAGTAAGTGAATGGAAGTCCACTGTACCTTATGAGAGTGAAGCGGATCTCGAAGGCAGGTGAGTAGTCCTCAAAACTGATGATAATGGAGAAGAGGAGGGGGGTGATGAAGTTGGCCAAGGTGATAACAATTGAGGGTAGGTACTCATAGATGAGATCCACAATGAAATTCTCCTGCAACCAAGCAAAAAGTGTCATTGAGAGCATTTCCTCAATTACCTTTGATGCCTACTGACGTCTGTTTAAAGCTTTTGTCTACATTTGATAAACATTTCACTAAAATGGAAAGAGGATATTAAAGAGTCAGGAGCTCAAGTTTAAGAAATGCTTTACAGAACTAGAAGAAAAAACAAAACATTGGACAGTCTCAAGTTGGAATGGAGTTTCTAGTCATGACAAGCAGTTACTTGGACAGAAGGATCATAATAAAAGGCCATCAAAGGACATCAGCTTCACTTCATTACCTTTATTTTATCCATCTGTGCATCCTGGGAGAAGATGGTGGCTGCATAAATGCTGTAGAAGCAACCAGCCAGTACAGCGATGACAAAAACGTTGAGAATGAGGCGGATGAGGTAAATGCGACACCTCTGTTTGCGGGTGCGATCTGCTATTTTCTGTTTGATCCTCTCCTCCTCCAAATCCGTCTGGGGATATATGAACAATTTTAGAATGAGGCAGCTAAACATTCAATGGATACAAAGATTAAACATTTGCAACAAACAACTCATTTATGAACAAGAAATACTACATCGGTCTACATGACTGAGAAGAGCTTTTTGAAAGGCACTAAAAAATAAAACATCCTAAAGAAAGTGAAATCTTAGTTATACACTGATCTTCTATATTGTATGTAGCTTTCTGCTGTTCCTGTACTATTCTGCTAAGGTTACGCATATCCACCAAAAACCAACCAAAACTACTACTTAGGTTCAGATTGAACTCTAAGCATGTAAACACTGATGCCCTAATCTTATCGCTCCTGCTAAATTCTGTCCTACAAAACGTCGTGTTCAACAGAAACTATCAACTAACCCTGAGCTCATAGAGTAAACTGCTTCTCTTCAGCCTCACGGCGTTCTCATTAGTGATGCAGAAGTCCCAGCCAGCAAAAATCTTGTTGCAAAAACTCTGAAAGCGATCCTCATCCTGAACCAGGTTACGTTTGAATCCTGTGGCGGACCTTGAAGAAAAGTTATTCAAAGTTAACAGCACTTCCAGAAACCGATCTTTCAAATAAAGTCCTCATGATTTTTGCCTTTTCAGTACCTTTTAACAATCCAGATGAGACTGAGAAACAAGTAGGCTATAGTGACCAGCAGGTAGGCCAGCGGCAAATTGTAAGTGGTCTTTGGAAAGTGTATTTTGTCCACCTTGTAGTAGCCATAGAAGAGATAGGTCTGTTCCAGAAAGCCCTGTAGATTGAGCACAAAAGGTGAGTGAGGAAATCAAATGCAAACTTTTTTCTTCCAGAAACCATAAAATGACAAGTGCGAGGACTCACTCCACCAGACAGCAGATCTGTAATGTGCTCATGAAAGATGACCAGACCTCGACGGGCGCTGCTTGGATACACACTGCACGCACTTCCTGTAGTAAAACACAGCAAAGTATAAGCTTAAGACTATTTGATGCTTAGTGGGTTGAAATAAACAAGTGTCCTCTCACCATCATTCTTGTTGTAGGTGGTATTCCCTGAAGCATGGGGGGCAATGATGATGGGTAACATGACGAAGGTGAACATGAGCAGAAAGATGATCAAGTTGAGCATGACCAGGAAGCGCAGGAAGGAGAAGTAAGATAGGATCCCTGTGCCGAACATCCCTATTGAACGTAAAGGAGAAGAGAGGTGAGAAATGAACTTTGGAACAACAAAACAATTGGTACACTTTCTGTTAGAGCAAAAGTATATCTACTCATGTCGGCCATCCTGAATAGAAATCAATAAAGAGGCTCTGAGGCTAAGGATGCAGTTTTCTGACAGTCCATCTCATTTTTTATCTCTCACCCTCTATCAGGTGGATGTCTCCTCTCCAGAGCTGCAGGGAGCTCAGCCATTCTTGGGCTTCATCCCTCAGCCTCCTCAGATACCTGCGGGTGCTTCGTCTCATCTGGCTCCAACTGCTGAGCTCTTGAGCCTCCTCCAAGCGCTGTGTTCTAACAGGTAACAGTGATTGTTTGCTGAGAACTTACACTTTATGATAACTTTTAAACATAGCCAACAATAAAAATTTTGAACATATTCGAGCATTTTTTCAGGAAGGTGGTGGGGCACTATGACAATGTGTTTCCTACTTGTCTCTGCGTTTCTCGACCATGGTCTTGGCTAGTTCCCTGATGGGTCTCTGCTCCATCTGATTCTTTTGTTTCTCCTCATGTCTGCTGACTGTGCTCACGGCCCATTTCCCACTGCCAGAGGAGCCAAGTCGCGCTCTAGAGCTGCTTCTTCGTTTGGTGCCACCAGTCGATGACTTCCTGCGGTACAGCAGGGACTGGTAGCTAGGGAGCTGGTCCAACAGTGGGTTACTGGTGACTCTTCCACTACGATCAGTGTAGAACACTTGATAAATATATGAATAAATATGATTAGATCTCTCAGAGTTAATGATACGTTTGATAATGTGGTACTCAAGGCTACTGTTCAATACAATCCCAAATGTTCAATTCCAACAGTTACAATATGGTTAAAACCACTGGACTGAAGTCAATTACAAAATGTCCTGACAGAGAAGAGAACAAGACAAAAAACAACTGCAAAACAAATGTGATGGCAATTCAAATCCAATATTTATAGTATGTTTAATACACTGTGGCCAGATAATCATTGCACATGGTTACCACACCTTCTTAAACATCAAATTCAAAGACTTTAAAGGACTTTCCAGGCCCAATTCCCTCAAATTCAAGGACCCAACACAACATAGTTTGAGACACGGATCAAGGGTAAACACTGTTTACAGCAACAATTAAAAAGAAGAGAGAGGCTTGAATGTGTGAACACTTTTCTGTTGTGCTGCTGTGTTACAGTGATGTTACTTTAAATAAAAAAGACATTTCTATTCTTGTATAAAAAAAGACATTTCTACTCTTGTAAAAAAAAAAAAAGACATTTCTATTCTTGCACAAAATATATAAAGTCAAGCACTTCCAATAACCCATGTCTTTTTATGTCTATTTTCAAAAACTTTCAAGACCTTGATTTTGTCCCCTCACAAACTTTCAACGATGTTTTAAAATGGTTCCCCTTCCTCTTTAAATATTAATCGGACATCGTGTCATGCTGGAAAGATACTTTGTCATAAAATGTGTACAAGTGACTTTCCCAATAAAAAACAGTTATGAATAACATAGTTAGATGATTCTATTTTTTCTCTACCAATCTGAGAATTTACCCACATTTTAATATCTTGAGGAGGACTGAATATATCTGTGTTATTCAGTACAACGAATGTACCGAACGAAATACCCGTTGACAAGTTAAAACGTCAGTAAGCCGAGGTGTTGCTTATGGCAATTAAGGTACGTTTCTAATGCGAGCAACAAACACCGAATGAGACTAATTTAATCTCCCTTGTTGTGTTTATCCAGCATAAAACAATGGCAAACCAAGCAGCAGACTCAGCATGTAAAAATGCCAACAGTGGAGTTTCGACACGGTAAAGAGACTAAGCCAAACAACTCCCTAAACGCAGTGCTGTTCCAAAGACCCGTTCTAACAAATCCTTAACTTACGTTAGCAGGGCAAAGTTGTTAGCCCGTCGTTAGCGGCTATATGATCTAAGTTTGAGGCTAGCGTGACTAGCTGGTTAGCGAATGCTGGATTAAGTTTTAATTAACATAACTTATTAGTAAGGAAAGCTGCAGACACAAGTATGGTGCTAAATTTACCTGAGTCGACCTCCATCATTCCCTTTTTCTGATTAAAAATGGCTATGTATTGGGTAATATTACTACTAGCTAACAACCTAGCAGACTGAGACTTCGTCAGCAGGGAGTTGACTCTCCGTGGACAACATTTTTTCCCAGACACAACTTCCTGAATGTGGATACTGGTCCGAGAGCAGCTCTGACCCCACATCCGCTGTATCATATGTTTTATGTCATTTTATTGTACGTTTTCCTGTTTCATTCTGTCTTATTTAACTAATTTAATATGTGTATTATCCTAATGCCTTTAATCCTTCCATCTATTGTGCTAGATTATTAAAAAAAGAAAGAGGAACATTTAATTAAATTAAGGCTTTTCCCTCCAAAGAAGACATTGTACAACTGTTTTTACAGGCTGTATACTAGGAGCCTCCTCGTCATGACAACTAACCTAAACATTTGTAGCAGTGGAGTGCATGTTTAAGGAAAACTAAATGGAGTATGAGAAGAAATAAGAAACCAAGAAAAACAAGCTCTAAAGATACAGAGCAACAATGCATTAAATATCCTGCAAAAATGATATATGCAAGGACTTCTTAACTGTTGGTGGGTTGCAGATTAGATATCTATCTATCTATCTATCTATCTATCTATCTATCTATCTATCTATCTATCTATCTATCTATCTATCTATCTATCTATCTATTCATTGGTCTGTATCTGTAGACAACTTTAATCAGTAAGCACCACCACAGGTCAACCTACAGTAAATAACACATGGACTCTTGGACACACACTTTGGATGCAAATTACATTTTTGCCTTAGGGGTTTAATTATTTTTGTGTCCACATGGGCTTTGCATGTCCTATTCAGAAGCAGTGGACTTTTACCTTTATGGGCTGCTTAAGCCCACACTTCCTGGAAGCCAGACAGTCCTTCGTTTTATCTCATTGACAGTAGTTCTCAGGCTGAGTCACAGGTTACTCCTCTGCATGGACTTCTAAAGAGACTACACATCAATTTTTCTGCAACTCTACAGCATTTTGTCAGGACTTCCTTCTGTATATTCTCTCACCATCATAAAACACATTTACCAGGTAAGCAGGGTTTAAGAAGAGAGCAGTTTAGTTTATCAATGTTTTTCATTATCTGCACAGTATAGTAAATCTGTGGCATACACTTTGTGTTGTCCCACTGGATGATTTCCTATGTCCACTGTTGATTTGTCAGACTGTAGTTTTCTGTTCATTGTTATTCAGATTTTCCTACTCTGCTATCCTTCAGTAGCTCTGTGTGAGAACCATAGAGCTAGGCTACTACATGTGGCAGAAACCAAACCTACTGTGTGAATTAATGATGAACAGATGAGGACGGGACCAAGAGATTAAATTACACATGCTCCCCCCTCGACAATGTTGCTGTCACTCTGAGCACAGAAAGCCACTTGGCCTCATCATGTGATACTACTTGTTTGCTATATTAAAGTTGACTTAGCTGGCAACTGAAGCCTAAATGCAACACGTAATGAAGGCGTATACCCTTATCTTTCTTATGATAACTTAAGACACGCCATTATAATCATCTATGTTATTGTATGTTCAAAAGAGCAAGTTTTTCTGGAACTGGACATTACAAACAACATATTGAAGAGTGACTGTGAGCTGAAGGATCGTCGTTGTTTTCAAAGAAGAGCGAAAGGATCTATTTGAAGGATCTCATGACAAATTACAGCAATGGAGGATTCTTCAACCCTGCCTACCATGACAGCGAGACTCTGGAAATTGATAGAAGGTTTGTGGTAATATGATAGCATAAATTGTGGTTTTGTCTTCAAATGTGCATCAGTGAATCATTTATCCTGAAAAAAACCTGCTTCCCTTATTTTAATTTATCAAAGAATGTGTTTGAGTGAGAGCTGTGTGCACATACTTTACTGTGAAATAATAAATAGGTTGTCCTCAAGGAACAGGCAGCTGTGTGGAAATGATATTTATCCTGGCTATACCCCAGGATGTAATCAATTTATTTTTCTTCTTTTGGGTAAGAACTAAGGTCTTAAGACTGAAAGTTTCTAAAAAACAAACAAACAGTAAACTACATTAGAGACAAATACATTAGTCCACTGGTCTCTGAAGTTTACTCAGGAACTTAATCCTGCACTTCCTTGTAGGATATTTTAATCTTAAAATTACCCACAGAAGAAAAACATCAGGTCCATAGCAGTCATATCTATGACACGTAATCATAACTTGAAATTCCAGTTCCTTTCTTGACCCCCCCAGTGTTCTTAGGTACCATAAACACAAACTATATGACCTCGGTGATAAGCAGTTTATCTTTCACTTTCCCGTATTTGTTCCGTGTGGTCTCTAGGTCTTCAAACAAAACCCACCACACTAACCCCTATGCCAGGGAAGACCCGGCTTGGCGGGGTGAGGGGGCAGACGTGCTTTACTCGTCAACTGGTCAGACCAGCGGTGATGATGCTGTGGGCAGAGTACCCTGGGGGGGCTGGCAGGAGGAGAGCTGGAGAGGGAGAGAAAGCATCCCCATGGGCCTCATCTCAACGCGCCCCGGGAGTCCTCCATGGCAGCATGACCTCAGTGAGTGGACCAGCACTGAGTGACCAAGCTAAATTTATTGAACTATGGAACACTATGAAGTCTGTGTATACATTTTGATGTCTATATTGCATTGTGTCATAGAAATAAGCATTATTTGGTGTTGATTACTTGTTCATTAGGCTCTACAGTTTTTTTTATGTGCCTCTATGTGTTGCTAAGTGACACTTCTGTTGATACTTTGACTCTATCTCCTCCTCACTTTTTTTATTCAGATCATAGTACATTCCAAATCCCCCCTGACTCTCAGTATGATCGATCGTCTTCTATTCGACTTCCTTCTTCAGCGTCAGGTAATGGTTAATCTTACTCCATAGATAATAGTTTCTTTTCACAGTTAAAGTCTTCACAGTTATTGTAAACTCTCACACTATTGCTATGGTATCGCTAACACACACACACACACACACACACACACACACACGCTAAATTGTGAAGTGATTTACAAGACAATAATTCAAAATGAATGTGACATTCATGTTGACCTGTTGACTTTGATTATGAATCAAGCAATGTCCAACTGGATAATTATTAATGGAGGCTGTACACGACAACAAATGACAAGGAAGTTGGCAATGAAACGGGGGGAATTGGATTGTTTGGAAAATGTTGTCTTAATCCAAAGGACATAATCTAACGGTTGTGGACATGTGTCTGTAAAAGGGAAAAAGAAATCTGAGTGGATATTTATTGTTGTCAGGCATTTGTGCCTGCACTGTGTCCTTCGTGCTGTAATGTAATGAAATCCTTGTACAATTTACTGACCATATCTTTAGCTTTCAGCTTATGTTTTTAACATAAAGAGACATTGTTACATTCTTAGTCATGCTAGCAGTGTTGGTGATGTCTGTCAATCTGTCAGTTGGCCCACCATTTTCGTCCAGACTGAAATAACAAAACAACTATTGGATGGATTGCCATGAAATTTGGTACAGACATTCATGGGCCTCAGAGGATGAATCATCTGATTTTCATCTGGCACCACCATGAAGTTCACATTTGTGGTTTTGAGTGAAATGTCTCAACACCTGTTGGGTGGATTGCCATGAAATGAGGTTCAAACAATCACGTATTGCTCAGGATGAATTGGGATAACTTTGGTGATACCTTAACTTGCCATGTAGCGCCATCATCAGATCAGATTTGATTGTCTAATATTTTGGTTTATGACCAAATAGATCATAGGTTTAATCAGGAGTAAAGATAATGTAAGGGCAGCAGTATAATAGCACCCACATTAGCTCATACTGTATATTGCACTGCTATCAGCTGTACCTTCAATTAGTATATTTGCAGTAGGTAATACACACATCTCAAAAGGTTATGTGTAGTAGTTAATGAGGGAAATATAAAGAGAAGAAAGTAAATCTCTGTCAAGCTGTGATGGGTAAATGTGTGAGCAGCTGCAGGTGTTACATTTAAAAATGCCAACCTTGATGACTGTCACCCTGCTCCTGTATTTCCCCTATGCTCCGTGAGTTTACCTTTAAATATCAAGTTCACAGGAAAATTTGTGACAATCACTGTTGAGCAGCAAAACACATTCTTCTCTCCTTGTATGTTCCTGCAGGTAACATGACAATGAGATGGAGGGGAATTACAATGAGAAGGATGAGCATGTTTCCTAACGCTGATCCTGCCCATCTAGCTTTCACAGAGGATGCCATCAGGAACGAGATGGAGAATGGTAAGAGCCTGTGACATGGTGTCGGATTATTCCTGTGGATATGTGCGATGTGAAGTGTGACACCTGATCTGCATTCTGGATGGTAGCCTGTGTAAAGATAACAGGGAAAGCTCATCATGTCATCTTGTGTGTGACAGAGGAACAGAACCTGGTCAAGGAGCTTGTTGCCCTGTCAACACGAGACCGGATTCGGGCCATTCGGGACCTTCCAATGAGCTTTGAGGAGAAGAAACATATCAGGTGGGTTTTCACTGACAAGTAAATGTGATATGCTTCCTTGTCAGTGTCATTCTAGGCACTAGGGGAAAAGTTACATATATGTGAGCAAACACACACACATATACACACTGCTCTCTTGTTTCAAGGTATATTACACAAGAAACTAAAGTCAAGGTTTTTCTGCAGACTGTTGCAATGTGTGGCAAATTCTAATTCATCAGGAGATATAGATTTTTAAGGTACTAATGCCATTATCACATTAAATTATGTTCTCCCTCCACAGGAGCCAAGTACTGGCATTCAAGTCTTCTAAGCAATCTCGCCAGTTCACATGTTTTGCAGATTGCTCTGAGAATGTGTCACTGGTGAGTCTTTCATCAGTAATAAAACAATATGCTGCAATGTCATACATAAACAACTCATTTTAAGTATAGCCCTCTGATTCATAACCTATGCTTGTATGCTATACACGTCACAAGCTGTTCTCTCAGTCTTTCCGTAGGTGCGGCTACAGTATAAGGTCAGCCAGGCAGACCCTGGAGCTGTGGCAAGGCATCATGAAGGAGATAGGTGGCAAGTTTGGCACCAGCGTCCTCTCCTATTTCGTGTTCCTCAAGTGGCTGCTCATGTTCAACATTTTCTCCTTCCTCATCAACTTTGGCTTTATCACCATCCCGCTGCTTGTTAACGACCCCTCACCCAACATACCTCAGAATGTGAGCTTCAGAGGACTGGAGATACTGACTGGAGCTGTAAGTGGAGTCTCTTATCACACCACATACCTTTTCCTTAACAATAGATGAAATTACTATGTATGATTTGAAAGGGCTCACTCATAGTGACAAACCCACAAAGCAACTCTGCAGTTCCCCTCAGCCCTATGGAGTGTTTTAGCTTCTTACAGCATGTTATTTTGTTGTTACGGCCTGCCACCCTTCTGTTTGGGTTCACTCTCACCGCTTTCATTAGCATAATTTCAAGATGCCTGAAAATAATGCAGCATTTAGCAGCTAATAAGCCAGAGATTTTCCTTTGGAGTTGGTGGAGACCAAAACAGTGCTAAATGGAGTGATTATTGGATTTACATTCATCAGGTGGCCAGAAGCACGACTCCAAATGAATATTATTGTTGCTCTTGTGTCTGCCGGATGTGTAAATAGGCAACCGTTTGCTAACTAACGTGTAGCCATAACAACCTTATAAGGTGATATGTCAAATGTTCTGTTTTACAGCTTATCGCACTGCTCCCAAGTAGCCTAAAAAAATCAACGAATGTAGGTTTAATTAATAAATAGATGCTCAGTACAAATACTTCACAGTCACCTACATTCAAATCAAGTTTTATTGTCACATACACAATCATGCACAGTACAATGCACAGTGAAATTCGTTACCCATATTAAGTATTAGGAGCAGTGGGCAGCTCTGTGCAGTGCCCGGGGACCTACTCCAGTTCTAAGCCAGTGCCTTGGTCAAGGGCACTGACAGGAGACTTAACCTAACATGCATGTTTTTGAACTCCCCCCCCTGCACTAAGTGGCAGCATTATTGAACGTTTCCCACTGGATAGTAAATGTGTTTCTGTCAGTGGTGAAAGAAGTGCTCAGATCTTTTACCACAGTGTAGAAATACTACTACTTAGTTGAGTATATTTAGTATTAATCATCTGAATCTGCAAAGCAGCTAGTAACTAAAGCTGTCAAAATAAATGTAGTGGAGTGAAAAGTACAATATTTGCCTCCAAAATGTAGCAGAGTAGAATTATAAAGTAACATAAAACTCAAGTAAAGTACCTCAAAATTGTACTTAAGTACAGTATTTGAGTAGATGCACTTAGTTACATTCAACCACTGGTTTTGGTTTCACCAGGGTTACTTCAACTACACAGTCATGTACTACGGTAGCTACAGCAATGAAACCCTGCATGCTCTGGTGGAGTACAACATGCAGTTGGCCTATTTCTTCACCATTGCAGTCTACATGGTTCTGTGTGGAATTGCACTTATCTTCAGGTCAGTCCAGTTGCCTGTATAATTATGGAATAGCACTCATTTTAATATTGTGGGTTTATTGTACATTTCCTTGAAGTTACCCAGATAATTTTCTTTCAGGTTGACAGTGGTTTGAATACAAAAAAGTGTTACCTATTTTTCTAATCTGTGTCTATCATCACGCAGCATGGCCAGCTCATTCAAGAAAAACTATGTAATAGCAGACCCAGCTTCAAACAATGCATGGCAGCTTCTGTCCAGCTGGGATTTTAGCATCACCAATGAGAGGGCAGTGAGACAGCGCAAGAACAACCTACGTGTCCAACTCAAGGTGACATTTTGGTGACTATTACTGTGTTACAAACCCACTTTTGTCAATCAAGATACCAAGTCAGGAAAGAGAGAGGTGTTTTATTATAGGATAATTTCACCTACATTGCATGAAATATATCTGAAACAACCAACTCTGAATGACATGTTTAATATATACAGTACATATCCACTGATTTGTATTCAACTCTTAGCTTTGCAGTTACATTGTGGAGCAGCTCTAGCTTCAAATGATATTTTCACAATCTTTCAACAAATGTCAGACAATTAGCTTTCAGAGGTTAATTCCTGTTTAAGGACACATCATACATCTCATTATTTTTAATCACCATGTTTGTTCTCTTGCCACTCCTTCAGGAGTCTTTGTCAGAGAAGGCCCAGAGGGAGCTGCTAACCCTCTCTGAAAAACTGAAGCACTTTGGGGTTTATCTGGGTTCCTGGCTCCTCTCCACCAGCTTGGCTGCTGGATGTGGAGCTAGCATCTACTATCTCTGCCAATATGAACAGCAGGTACACAAGTCAAGATTAAGATAATTACTCTTGTTGTTAAATTGGAATAATTGTTTTTGTTGGATATAGACCACAGAGAATAGAAAAAAAGGTTTCTTCTCCTTCTGGAAACAGAAAAATGTCCTTGCCTGCGCAGTAGCAGATCCCTTTGTATACACGCATAGAGAAACATGGTATAACGTGGTAAACAAGTATTTGGTCTTTAAAATCCATATCAGCATGTGTCATAAGCTTACAACCTACTGATAGTAAGTGTCAGTGTGTCAAGTCATTTACCGGCAGCGCAGGGTTGGATTAATTTCATTGCACACAGTGTTCGTCATCTAGCACTATCTTGATCTGACCTCTGTTATCTTATAGCGGGCAACAGATGCTGCCAACTGGTCTCTGCTTCAGGAGGCAGAGACTCTCCTGGTTCCCTTTGTGGTGTCTCTGATGAACCTGGTTGTTCCGCTTTTCTACTCCCTCTTCAACAAGTTTGAGCACTACTCCAGCCAGCGCAAACAGATCTACGCTCTGATAGTCAGGTTAGATACATAGACTGTATAAGATAGCAGGAACTCTAGTTTTTGTTAAGAGCATATAGTACATGAATTAAAGGACATAAGATCAAGGAATATGAAAACTGGAAACAGGGGGAAACAGTTAGCTTGGCTGTGTCCGAAGGTAACAAAAATCACCTACCAGCTCCTCCAAAGATCACTAGATAACATGTTATATCTCATTCAATCCGTACTAAAACCAAAGTTATATACTGGACTGTTTCTTGGACTATTCCCCTGTAAAACCACAAATGGTTGTTTGTACAGATTTAACAAACTACATATGACATGTTAATTAGTGAGATTAAGGGGTGCTGGTACAGTAGGAGGAATTTGTTAGCTTTGGAGAGAGCCAGGCTAGCTGTTTCTCCCTGTTTCTGGTCTTTATGTAAATCTAAGCTAACCAGCTGCTGGCTCCAGCTTCATATTTAGCGGACAGATATGTGAGTGTTTTCGATCTTCTCATCTCACTTGTGGAAAGAAAGCAAATAAGGGTATTTGCCAAAATGTTATACTATTCTTTTAAGCATCAAGAATGCTTGAAATCTTTTTTTTCTTTTTTCCCACATACAGGAATGTGTTACTCAAGATATCCATTCTGGCTGTCTTGTGTTATTACTGGATGAATGTGGTGGCTAAGAAGTTTTCGGTATGTTTGACAGGGATTAACCCTTAATTGCCATCTTTAAACACACCAATATTAGTTTCATCAGTAAACATCGGTATACACAGCCATTCATGAACTTAATGTGTTCTCCACAGTGTTGGGAGTCCATGGTGGGACAAGCTTTGTACCGTCTGGTCATTGTTGATTTCCTTTTTCTGATGTTGGGATCCTTCTTTGGAGAGTTTCTTAGCAAGTGAGTTCCACACTTTCATCATAGAAATGAGGAAGGTTTACCTCAGACATAAATCATAATCATCATTTCTCTATAACAGTGTGATTGGGACAAGATTACTACCACGTCTGGGGGTTCCAGAGTTTGATGTAGCCAGAAATGTCCTTGAACTCATCTATGCACAGACTCTGGCCTGGTAAGAACAGTACATTCAGCACTTACTACATGATCTATCAACTCAATGGAATTAAAATCAGGACTTGTGTGTGTATTTTCTCTCCCGGTCTCAGTGCTAATTTATTATTAAAAGTTATCTTAACCTCTATGTTCTCTCCACAGGATTGGAATCTACTTCTCTCCTCTGCTTCCCGCCATCCAGATTCTCAAATTTTTTATCTTGTTTTACTTAAAGAAGGTAAACGCAGTTTCATAAGGTTTAGAGGCCTTGGTAATTGTAAACTGAACTGCCATGATGACACACTGCCATAGGCAGATACAATGCCATCGCTGCCCGAGCTGCTCCATATACTGTTTTAGGCTCACGTTACTCTATTTATCCACCTGGTTCAATAATTAATTGAAATCCTTTCATCACATTGACCGCATGCTTTATATTGTGTTATGGAAAATACTGGCAGGGTGTCGGATTTATGAAGTAAACCTTTTGGTTGCACTGAACTAGGCAAGGTCAATCAATCCCAGAAGAGTAAATAAATTCAATACGATTGGTAATTTGACCCAGGCTGGATCTGGTGTTGTTGAATGTTTCATGAACATGCTGAATGACCTTTGAAGCAATGCTATTCAAAGCTCTGATGAGATCTTCATGTTTTCTATTATGGAGTGAAATAGATATGGTGTTTAGGCTGAAATGAGCTCATGGTTTTGTACATTTGTAAAATATTATACAAGCTATCGCAAGAATAGCTAGAATATATGAGTGAAAATTGTGTTTTTAATTTATATGTCTTTGTTCACGTGCATGTGTTTGTTTTTTTTACCACCTCCCCAGGTCAGCCTGACCCAGAACTGCCAGCCTCCACGGCGGTCAGGCAGAGCAGCTCAGATGCAAACCATCTTCATTGCCCTCCTCTTCTTCCCTTTCTTTGTGGGAGCTCTGTCCATTGTTGCATACACTGCCTGGAGGTACGAGAAGATGACTTGTTTTGACCGTCATAAACTTTTATCTCACATTAACAGCCTGGAGTCAAAGAAAATCATTGTACAAGATCATAACCTTCAGAACAAAATTATAACAAAACCCCACCAGTCTTTGACACATGCTGCATTCTTTACCAGTACATAAATTCCCCCAAACCAAACTTCAGTCTTGTTTTGTCCACCTTGTCCTGCTCTGCAGACTGACTCCCTCAGAGCAGTGTGGTCCTTTTCGGGGACTCAACAATACCTTCAGTGTGGTTGGAGTCTGGATGCATGATCTGGAGAAGATCTCTGGTTCTCAATGGGCCGTCTGGATCTACCAAAATGTCATCAGAAGTGAAATCTTTTACTTTCTTATCACACTCATCATCATGTAAGTGCATAGTGGAGGTGCTATGTTGTGTGTATGTTGTGTGTGTGATACATCTATTGTGTTGATGCAGATAAAATCCAGTTGTGAATCAGTTTTTGCAAAACACATTTTCACTCATTCTTGGCAAGAGAAAAAAAACCAACCACAATTTATGTCTTATTATGTTCTGCTCAGAAGTAGCTCTTAATGTTGATAAAACCATCTCATCTCAAGGTCCATTTCGTAGCTGTGCTGGAGCTTTCGATCATACCACATGATCTTCATCAGTAGAAGAGTTTAATGAGTTTTGCATGTGCAGAGCATCTGCTAAATGTCTAAATATACAGCTATGCTAGTGGCTCTATGAGGCTGTACTAAGGCACAGCAGGGCTTTGAGCTAAATGCTAATGTTAGCATTCTAACATGCTCACAGTGACAATGCTAACATGCTGATGTTAAGCAATTATAATGTTTACCATGTACACTGTCCTAGTTTAGGGTGTTAGCATGCTAACATTAGCTACTTAGCACTAAACATAAAGTACAGCTGAGGCTCATTTGATTGCCATTAGTTTTGCAGGTATTTGGTCATAAACTTAAGTAATCGACCATGAATGTCAAATATTACAAATATATTTCAGTCTGGACAAAGGTAGTAGACCAGCTAACAGACTGACATTGCCATCCCTAGAGCCTTGCTGCTAGCCTATGTTGAAATTGAAGGGTAAATTATATATATCAGATATTTTGTTTCTCGAATATATGTACAGGCTGTAATGATGTTATACATAGCATGTGGTTGTTATTCATGTAAAATTTTGCATCTTTGTGTCATTATGTAAATTGTTTCTACAATATTATGTCATGTATGTTATCATGATTTTCTTCTCAGTGTCATTATATACATCTTCTGGCAAGTCACTCAGGGCCGCAAGCAGCTTATTGGTCAACTGAAACAACAGATTATTAATGTGAGTATGTTTTAAAAACGATCCTTAAAAATGTGCTTTTGTCTATTTTTGCCTTTATTTGACACCATTTCGTATGCCTGTTAATCCCTAGGCTGCATTTGAAATTCATTTTTCAGTAATGTCTATTATTCCTTTCCTTTTCTTTCCTTTTCTTTCACCAGCAAGGGAAAGACAAGTCCTTCTTGTTAGACAAGCTCCAGAACCTCCAAAAATCTCAGCCTAATAAAAAATCCAAACAGAAGAATCCAAAAAAGGTCTGTTGTTAAATTCTTTCATGCAACTAATCAACTTTCACCCTAAGATTTGTTGTCAGCCTCACTACATATTTTCTTCTGTCCTTCAGCACACCAAACGGCGTTCAGATGACCACTCCTTGGGCGGTCAGTCCAACTCAAACGCCATGGTTCAGGCTTTACTCGCTCGCCAGCGGCTTGAAGAGGAAGAGGAGGAGGAGAGACGCTGCGGCGTGCCCGTTCCCTCCGACATCTCCACCTCCAGTGCTCTGGTTCAGGCCATGTTGGCCCGTCAGAGAGCTTACGACCAGGATGAAGATTTGTACCAGATGCCTGATGACCAGGCCATGCAAGCCAGGCAGAGGGCTCATGTTCCAGAGAGGGATGAATACTACAGTACAGCAGGTTTTTCTAAAAACCCTGTCAACACATCCAGTGCTGTCACACAGTCCATGCAAGCCAGACAAAGAGCAGAGGAGGCTGGAGCAGAGGATACAGATGACCTGCCGTCTTCTGTGTCAAGTGTTATGATGCAAGTTATGCAAGCCAGGCAGAGAGCAGAGGAAGAGGACAGGATTCAGTGGGTACCTGACCCTCCACAAAACCCAGCTCCCACAGGCTCCAGCGCTCTCATACAGGCCATGTTGGCTCGGCAGCAGGCCCAGAATGAGTACGATGACGGTTACTGAACAAAGGGGTCTGACTCTATCTTACCGTGGGAACAGAACTGAAAAGAACAACAGAATGTATTTCTGAAGATAACCGAAATCACACTTGTCAGGTTATGATTTGTGTTGTCACCCATAGATGAATTAGCATCAGTTATAAGTCCAGAAATGGGGGGATTTCTCCAGAATTGCAATACATTCAGTCCTGCTGACTATATATGCAAAAGAACACAGTCCAAAGACAGCTACTGTAGCAGGGTTAGGAGAGAGTGCAGGTCCACTTCTTTATGCACCTTTTTGAATTAATATATTTTAATAGTATGTTTCTATGACAGTATATAAGCCTTGGAAGACAAATAAGTACTATAACATATATACACTAGGCCTGATTTTGTGCCATTTCTAATGTACTTTCTGTATGATAAACACCAGTTGTTAATACTGTATATATTCTCTGTGAAATGTAGATGAACACCAGATACAAATAAAAGAGTCAAAAATAAATTCATAAATTCATCACTGTCCCCTGCATTACATTATATTGTAAGAAATTGCTTTTGGAACCAAACTATTCATGCCAAAATAGGCAAGGCCAGCCCTAGGATTTTGTTTGTGGCCCCAAAATCCTGCCAGTGTAACCACCATATCACACACACACTGCTCGTAACTGAATGAACACACACACACACACACACACACACACACACACACACACACACACACACACACAATAGAGATGGACAAATTAATTAACAAATCTCTCATTTTATTTGAGGGTTGGAAAGTAGCTACATCTACAAACAGTAACATTGTATGAAAAGTAAATGAAGGAGAAAAACACATTGTTCAAAGACAGTGGATCCCGCAGGATCATTTTGAAAACAAACAAACTAGATTTTATTAAACTAGAAACCCTGCCTAGAAATAGAGAGAGAGAACTATTTTGTTTGGATTTATCAATTTTTTTCTTTTTATGTCAGAGGTGCTTTCACACATACTTACTGACAAGACTACAAAGGCAGTTCATCTTCTGACACCTTGGCAGCTAAATGAAGCTATTAACCAATGATTGTCTAATAAATAAGAGCTGGGATAAATACCAACGCATGATGATGATTTGATTTTCAAATTTGTAGTAGGCCTACTCACCTCCAGGGGGAGCCTAATTAATCTAACCCAACCTGTCTTAATCCATTAAATGTTGTATTTATTTATTTTATGAGCATTTCAATTTGTCATAGATGTAAAATTGAGGAGCAAAGTGAGGCAAAACTCTACATAGATGAAAGGTGTTTTTTTGATGTTGGAGTGGTATGTGTGTGCGCCTCTGTCAACTAAAGCCCACAAACTGAATACTTTGGGCTCTGGTAAAAAACCTGATGTTCAGACTTTGTCCTATTTTCAGAGAAAGCCTATTTAACATATAGAATTACAGTTTTCATGAGGGAGTGGCTTTGAAGCTTACTCTTATTTGACATGAGATTTGTTCAGACAGCATGAAAGTGTGTTGGCAACCCTGTATAATATTAACCAAAAATGTTAATTTATGTTATATTACTAGATTTCAGTATTGCAGTACAATTACAATCATGATTTTGCATAGGCATTCTAACCTAAAAACCTCTTATTGGGAATCATGAGAAAGAGACACAGAGCATTCCTGTAACCATAGTAACTCAATTCAATTGGGCTTTATAGGCATGGGAAACAGATGTTAACATTACCAAAGCATGTGTGAAATAAAAACATAAACAGAAAAAATGTGCTATTAGAATATATACAGATAAGTAAGATAATATAGTAATAAAAATAATAATAAATATTGACTTGCAGTTAAAAATACAAATACAAGTAAGTGAAAACTACATAAACATTGCAACTTTTTTTAATGAATGTGTGTGTGTGTGTCTAGGTCATTCATTCATTCCTCAGGTTGTGGCATGCTGATATAGCTCACTGTCCTGCCTGTGTGAGCACGGTGCAAGAGGAGAGGGAGAGACGCTGTACTGCTGCCAGAAGAGATTACTCTGATGTATGGGAATACATTACAATATGATAGATTTGTGGAAATTTCTCACTTTCCCCCTGATGGTGTGAATAACTCGCTGCTGCACGGTGTTGCTGTTGTGCTGTGCTGCTCTGTCCTGTCTGTCTATGCGCTGTCCTCCAGTGTTGCCAACTCTCGCAAGACAAATAACCACAGCTTCAAATACAATCCCAGTATTAATATAGCTTGTTACAGCCTCGATGTAAACAGGCTCAATAAATGAGCCTGCAACAAATTAAAATGAAAACAGATTTTATTTATAATAGCTTTGGTGGTTACTCTTGTATTTTAGGCTGATGCTGACAACTTGGAAAACATTTTCCACTAATGATTACAATTTGCATTGACAGAATATGTGATTGTTAGATTACTCACAAAGCATGACATCTAGTCTGTATAAGCAGAAAATAAAAAGCCTGTAACAATGCTGATTTAAATTTAAAAAGGAAAACTAAGAAGAATCATGTGCTCCATTAACTTCTTTTATCATCTATAAAAAAAGAATAAATCAGAGTAATCAGAGTCAATATTATTTGGTACAAATTAAATGTAAAAATAACCACAGGAAAATGCCTTCATTCTAAAATGAGACATGTGTTTACATTTAATTATAAACAACCTATAAACTATTGTATTAACGTATTGTTTAATTACAAAGGTTAGCCTACATATTTCTGAGAGCAATGTCAAAATTCTTAAGAATGGTGCACTCTAAAAATAAAACTATAAACCTATGAAATCTGACCATACAGTCATTAATCTGACTCGTAACTAGACAGTAACTGCAATAAAACATAACTGACATGACATTGATTTTTCTCCAATGAGAGGGAGGAGGGGGTGGAAGAGGTCCACGTGGGGATTTGTGGGAGGGCGAATTACACTACAGCGCTAATATCATTTGTGAGGCTGTGAGCAGTCGCTTGTCAGATTTTCCTAAAAAGCAACCATATTTTTTAAAACAAGCCCAGAAAACCACAACCTGCGACCCGCGATTTTTTCAAGCGACTTCAAAAAAAAGAAGCCCAAAGTTGCGTATTATAAGTGGACTTGGCAACTCTGCTGTCCTCTTGTCCGCAGCGACGTTATCAGTTAGCCTATGAAATAGTTTTACACTGCGTGAGAAAGTGGATGTGTGGTGTGAGAGCATGTGAAAAGTGTCCATTGCGTGAGTCTCATGTCACAGTCAGTGTGTGAGAGTTGGCTGGCAGCCTTGCCTTAAAGTGAGCGAGGCAGTCAAGCAAGGAGCGAGCAACACAGAAAGTCCCACTGAACGTGGGGCCCCCTTAGCGATTGTGGCCCTAAACAACCACATAGTGTTTATGTCAGTGGCCGGCCCTGAAAATAAGCATATTTGGAATTGCATGAGGGGATAATAAACTGAAAGTTATGGGAGAACCATCACTGGTTTCCAAACTAGTTGAGATGTCACAAAATCCTGTGCATTTCTTACACTCAAAATTTAAGGTGAGCACAGAGAAGCTTTCCCCCTTCGTCAGATGGGTGTCAAACTCTGCACATCCAAATGAAGTAACATGTGAAGTACCCAAGGGCGTAGGTAAAAAATTAGAAATGCTTTGTTCATTGCTGTAATATTAATACACTTGGTTTTGTTTTTTGTTAATAGAGGCCTTATACTTAATGAAAAGCATATGCATCTGTACAAAATCTGATTCTGAAAAGTGAGGGGGACAGTGGAAATTCTGCCTTTGGAAGTAACAATAGCCAAAACACAGTTTTTGAGTGGAGGAGGACTTTAATAACCAGCATATTCGTCTGAAGAGACATTTTCACAGCATTGAGCATTTATTTTCCTCCAATCAAAGCAGAAACATCAAATGAAAATTACATAATGTACTGGAAATGAGTGATACTATACAGACTGTTGATCATCCTTATCGCGCCATTATAAGTGTTCATATGAGCTTTGATGCTACAGAGGTCTGTGTCTCTGCAGGTTGTCCTGACATTGTCTAACGAAAAGTGTTACAAATGCACGTTCGGGCTTCGTGAGACAATAAAAGTAACTGATTGTGAACATCCAAAAGAAAAATGACGCACAATTTTCCACAACCATTCTGTGTAGAAACATACTGCACACTTACACTCCACAACTTATTTACAATTTATATATATAGGCACATTTGCAGTTAAGTATTTTTAGCTTGATTTCACAATGAATGAAAACCAGTTAAACTGTCAATTAAGAAATCAATGCAAAGACAGGGTGTCTTTAATTGACTTAAACATGTTTAATAAGGCTATTACCCTCACTCTATTTATATATATACGTATACTTAACAGTTTCTTTTAAATCTACATTGCGGTGGGTTACAAAAACAGAGAAAACACCTCTTTCAAATACTTCATGTCCACTTTTTCCAGTTTGAAGCTCCTATGTGACTTGAAGCTCCGTGACTACTGATGCCAACAACACATCCACAACTAAGGCAGTGTTAAATGAGCTAATGATGTAGCCTGAAATCCTGTTAGGTGTTCATCCCGTACTGAACACCAGCCACATACGGACAACAGCGCTTTCCGTCCATCAAGCTGCCACACTGAGAGAAATGCCACCACCTACTGTCCTGTCCTGTTCAGCACTGTTCTTCCCCCAAAGATGCTGCAATGTCACTCAGGTCCAGAGAGTCAGCAGGTATGGGAGTTTTCCTGACACTTTTCGGGGTATGGCTGGAATAAACCTCTACAGAGTTGGAGATGGAGTGCACGGAGCGTTCCCGGTAATATCCGAAAGCCTCCCGTGCGTGCTCCTCCCGGATGCTTTGCTCGAAGGTCTTGCGTTTGTGCCTGAACTCGATGACTGTCTTCGTATAGGAGTTGAGGGTGGTAACTGATGCTCCCATGCAGCAGGTGAAGGACGCCCAGGCCATGCTGACAGAAAACAGAGCAAAGAGGAATTCACTTTGTAATTTAGCACGTGGTGACTCTGCTGTTGGCTTTTGTGATGAAAAATGGTGAGCACCCATGTAGGGACACAATCCAAATAGCATTTTGACATTTTTCCCTCAATATTTTTGTTTGTTGAGATTAGTGTCAATCCCTTTAAGTCCTTCTGCTCCCCTCAAGCATGCTGGGCCACGTGAGATTAGACATTCAGATCACCGTCTCATGTACTGTTCTTACAAGTTGGTTAGTACCTACAAACGTCATGAATTGTTTAGCCTCTAAAACAAATTTTCAGCATACTGTGCATATTGTAAAGGAGTGAAATATTATCCCCTTATGCAATTCCAATCACGCCTGTATCGGGGCTTTGGACACCGAAGTCTAATCCGTGCGTAACATGAGCGCTTTGGGCTTTTTTCATTAGAGACAGTGACGCTGGGGAGAGGTGAGAGCAGAGCTACAACCCACTATTTAAAAAAAATAGTATTGGTATGATCTTTGAGTTGCGCTGTGTGACTGTGGCGTCATACCAGAAGGACCAGCCGTAGTCCCAGTTGTAGGGCCTCCAATCAGGTGGACCGAGGCTGACAGTGACCTGGAAGACCTGTGTGTACATCACATGAGCCACCATGCCAAGAAGACCTGAAATAATATAGACAATATGTGGTTAGTTAGCTGGCTGCATGACATATGGTTAAAAAATATGCACAAAGACTTCTTCAGAAATAGGATGATTTGTTTCCACAAGTACAGAGTTACAGTAAAGCCTTTTCATGTACACACAAATATGCATACATATAAACACACTGAAATAATGTGATGCCAATCTTGATAGCCTTAAATCTCCATCCAAATACTTTACGCTTGTTCATTCTGAATTGTTCTGAGCTTTTGTGCACAGGATCTGCAACACAAATTTCCTCTTCAATTCCATCGGATCTTGTCAACCACTGAAAAAACATTTCTTCACCGAATGTCAACATGACTCACTGTTATTTATCACACTCTTATGTCATAGATTTTAAATCTAGTTTGTATTTATTCCTGCTCATTACAGAAAAAACTAAGGAAAAGAATCACAAACACTTGACTATAGTGCATCACAGGCAATACAAACAAAAACTCAAAGCCTTTCAGTTAATACCATATAAAATATGACTACCTGAGAGAACAGTGAAGACAGCAGCGAAGGCATTGAGCTTGAGTCCATCAATGACGTTGCTGGAGTGGACCAGCTCTAAACACATGAGGCTGAAGCCCACCACCAGCAGAACAATGTACAGCATCTCAGAAACCAGTGACAGCCACAGCATCCCTGCAAATGGGCACATTTGCTTACAATAACATCAAATATTAACATTTGAATGTAGTATGATATAACTTACAGCATATGTACAGTATATTACAATAACTCAACGTGCTGTATGTAAAACCAAGGAATGCCATCATGCTTGCAATCATGTCAGAGATTGTACGTTGTTTCATGCCCTTTTAAATGTACCACAGCATGCTTATACAGAATGGCTGATGTTGATTGGGGCAACAATTAACAACTGAACTGTGAATCATTATTTTAATATCAGTCTTAAAACAGACACTGACATGCAATGGACAAGTGGATGATTTAGATTTCATCAAACATCTCAGTGGTTCCTCAGGCACTTAATAGGGGCTGATGTGAACATGAACTGGTAGGATGCTGAATTTCAACTGATGTCAGAGCAGTCTACTCCAAATCTTATTCAGCTTTGAATCAAGCCAAGTGTAATTGCATCTCCATTGCAGTCTGCCTCTCGTTTTTCTTGCTATTCAGTCACTTCGCAGAGTGACAGGAAGTGAGCATTTCTCAAATGGCCGTGTCAACACAGCTGAAAATCCTTCGCTGAAAATTGCTTAGTGAATTTGGGAAGTTACAGAAGCTGGCCAAACCTATTATTTAAGTATTTACAGTACAGGGTAACAATTGTCCTCCGTAGCTCAGTGGATAAAACTTACTTATTGTCAATGTTTGATATCATAGCTTCATCAAGAGGTAAAATTATTCAGAAAATGTATATTTAACTTCACTGTTAGGGCTAGAGTTCCAATTCTGGCTTTGGAGATTGTACTGTGCTGTCATCGTCTAAATGATCATCTTAAAGATTTTGAAGGATGATCAGTTTATTTGGAAAGATGTGCTTCCAGCCATTACACTTCTTTACTCATAGCCGTGTCTGTGAGGATGCCTCGCTAATACAATGAACCTGATTTACAGTACCACAGTCTCTCTTCTTACTGATATTTCAAACCAGGCCTCAAGCACAACAGGTTTGACAGAATTTCATTCAGAAAGTGGTTTGCAATAACAACATCAATCATTTCATGTTTCCTGTGAATACTTATCTATAAATTCCCTTATTGTAGGGGAAAAGAGGGAAAAAAATCTTGTGAACTTTAAACTCCACTAAACAGGTAGTAACTGTCTCGTGAGTGTCCTCGTTGGGATTGTTGACGAACTTTTGATCATGGTTGGACCTCCTGATGAGCAGTGTACACTCACCTTTCTCTGATGCAGGGGCCAAGTCGATGAAGCTTCGGCATCTCTCACCTGCAGCAGAAAAACAACATCTTGTCATGACAGCACGGCAGCAGTGGCATCTTTTGCCAGTACTTTATGTTGAATTCACTATGTGGCACTTCAGAAATAAGTGAGTAATATGATCATGGAAGAGTTTGCAAGAGGCAAGAGGGACTGGTTTAGGATTAACAAATAAAACTGAATAAATAAATGCTCTTAGCACTGAGCCTCGGCCCAAGTCCTAATCCGTGTTTAATTCCCAGTTTCTGTCCAGGTGTGTTTCACTGCTTTGGCTCAGACGATGACCTGACCACACAGCGACAGCAAATACGGAGTTCATAAGTTCAAAAATGAAAAAAACAGAATGTTGAATAAGAGGTAGATGTGTCAGAAATGCAGGTGTTCTGGCTTCAGTGTCACAAGCTGGTGTGTTGGCAAGGCCGCTCAACATCTGGTTCTTGTCCTACTGAATTACTGATACCTTGCATAGAATTACAATGATAAAATAGAATAGAGATATCATTCTGAAAAGAAATAAAAAGATGCACTGTAATAACAGCCGGTCAAACCTTTAACACACTGTGAGACGTTATTAGAGCCTCTGTCAATTTAACAGGCACGGTCCTGCAGATGTGATGTTTTCCCTCTGTCATCTGTCGAGTGGATTTGTTGTAAGTGGAACTCTTTAATCAGGTAGAAGGAGGGTGGCAACAGCTGTTTTGAGGAAAAACTCATCAAGGCCCCTGTTACATAATCCTTATTAACTCAAGCTGTCTCAGCCCCCCCTCCATCGTACAGCCACTTGATGAGATAGACATGTGCTAGCAATTCCTTCTTGAATAATCTCAATGTGTGGTTCATTTCTAGTCTTGAGCATCATGACAAAATGTATTATTAACACAGATATAAGCTGCGGTGGGGTTTTACTGAGTTTGCAGATGGATGCTGGAATGAGTCCTGATCAAGTTGCAGTGGACTAACCAGAGAGGACTAATCTGGCCTGATCACACCTTTGACCTGAACTTTTCATGACCATGGCCCCCATTCTGACGCACATTTTACCTTTGCAACTCATCTTCCCCCTCAAGCGCCTTGTTATTAAATGACTATACTGTACTCTGATGTGATCCAATTCCTTTTCCATTTCCCTGAGTGAAGAAATGAAGGTCGTGCAAACATCATTCACTTTTTTCTCTTCCATTTGGCTTAAGCTGTGAAGCAATCACATTCTGCCCCTATCAAGTGTTGTACAGCCACCCATATAAAACCCTGGTCTGAGTACAATACTGAATCTGGAGTGCGAGTGCCCCCTTTCTCTCTTTTCTTTAGACTTCTTTCTGAAGACTTATTCAGACTGAAGCTCTCATGTGCTGCCGCTTGCTCTGCATTTCATGCCAGATAAAAACAGATTAAGCAATTTTAACAGATCCCTCCAATTTCATAAGTACACTGATACGAATGGAAGGTGATTATCCTGATACTGTCATGAAATGGAATAACTCAAAAAGAGCAACAAATCTCCATTTGAACTGAGTGCTCCATTATGACAAATGAGGGAGTTAAAATGACAGATTTTCAGAGGTGAACATTTGTATATTGTGTATTATGTTTTGAATTGTGAGTAATAACTAGGCTCAGTAAACTGTGATGATCATGACAGTGATGATCAACCTGTAACAATCAAAACAAAAGATGGAATGGATGAAATGAAAGCAGTCAAAAAATGCTATTTTAGATATTCCAAAAAATAGTAATAATAGCCCCAAATTGATTTATTAAAGAGATTTTCAACTCAATGGCATCAATACAAGGGCAATAAAACAATTAGAAAAAATTAGAAAATACACATTTTCTACATTAAGTCTTCTTTTTCATCATTTCCTCCTCTTAACGATTTCAATGGTCAGTCCACTGAAGCAGACACAAATGTCCCTCCAATTCTACAATTCACTTTAGTCATTAATATAACGGTGCCTGACGGTGAGGTAAAAAGTTAAGCTAGCTCAGTAGCCACACACACCTCCACACACACCTTTTCCTCTTACTTTCATCGTGGATATTTTCCTCGCACGAGAACCAGATGCCGGTGTGGAACTGTCGGAACAGGAACCTGTCGTCCCCGGTCTCCCAGCTGTACACCACTTTGTTCGGGTCTGTCTCGTTCACTCCGTAGTCTATACACTGGTGTGTCCGCAGCTTGCTGCACTTTGGCTTGGGGACTCTCTGGGTCCCCACGCACCAGTAAGTCGTTATAAACGCGGTAATTGAGAAGAACAGGGCGAAGAAGTTCAAGCTAACCGACAGAAGGGTCCTGCATCTGCGAGTCGTCTTCATTGTCCGTGAGAAGGATGCAGCGGCGCACCGAGGACCGAAAAGATCATGGGCGCGAAGTGGAGTAGATGCACGAGCCCCGGCTAATTTCCAAACACACCTGGTGAGGTACTGGTTCTATTTGGCGCTCTACACTTACCAAATATCTCCATTGATGCGCAGGATACAGACCGCACCTCCACACTGAGCTCAGCTGTGTGCCAAAGTGTTACATTTTCATCATTAGACTTTTCTCTCTTAAACGCGCGGTGCCCCACGAGCCTCCAGCCTATAGGATGTCACGTTGCCAAAGGATTTGACGCTCGCTTGCGTCAAGTGTGGGGTTTTCTTATGACGCGCTCTCTCACTCTCTCTCTGTCTCTCTGTCAATAGGATGCTTCTCCTCTCTCCATCACTCACAAACAACTAATCAGTTGCAGGGCGATTATCAGCCTGGTTATACGTAGGACAAAAGTTACCACTTCAATTAAATTTCTAAATAACATACAGCAAGAGCTTAACAATATCTGCAGCCAGACTTCAATGCAGAATGAAAGAATGAAAGAAAAATTGCTCAATGAGTAGAATGGATTTTAAGTGCTACTCCAGCAATTTGTTTTTAGTCAGTTTAGTAGGCTACATTTTCATAAAGCTGGGGGACTCACAAGAGACCAATTGAAAAAAGAAAGGAAGCAGCAGATGCTGAGAAA
The DNA here is from genome assembly GCF_020085105.1 of Siniperca chuatsi. Lineage (NCBI taxonomy): Eukaryota > Metazoa > Chordata > Actinopteri > Centrarchiformes > Sinipercidae > Siniperca > Siniperca chuatsi. The sequence continues at coordinate 25,149,185 of NC_058044.1, read as the reverse complement.
TCCTGACTTTTAGTCCCTAGCTGGACAAGTCAACAGTCAATCTAGACTGAACTCTACATACCTAAATGTACGATTCAGTTAGTAGAGTTTGCTAGGATTATAAACTGCTACTGACTGTGTGCAATGCTAAATTGGCTAAATATTGATCTAGTCCAGCCTTGATCAATTCATTGCAGGGGCCTAAGGACATATATTTGTGAATATAAATAATCCAAAGCTTGGAAAAAGAGGCACAATCTATATACTGCATAAACTGCTCTACTGACTTTGAGTGTGGGAAATTTTTTCTTGAGTTTATACTTCAATATGTTCTTAGGTTATTTAAGAGGGACAATGCACAATACACGTATTATACCAGATATAGCTAAAAGCTCATTTTCCATCTGTAGTCCCTGGACAGACAGTAGCTCTGAGATCACAAAGATGGTATGCTGCTCGTGTTCCACCGGCACACACTGTTTCCTAACGGCAGGTGCTGCTTGAAAGTGATAGGCCACTGTCAGACTGTCACACCAAATCAAAACAAGTTCTGCTGTAAATGTATATTTTTTCAGTATGAAAAACGGCTTGATAGCAACCGGTTACTCATTCAAAGTATTTATGGTGAATAATAAATATGCCATACCTGTGCCTGCGATGTGGAGTTTTATATGATGTAATGTGTGATCGCGTTCTACTAATATCTTACAATAAACATGCCAAAAATAATACAAGTATTATTTGGTTAGTTGACTCTAAATTTCTGTTATGGATTATTCAGACTGGCTATGGTGGCTAGGCTAACAATAGCTATGTTAGCTAAGGCTAGCACTAATATTAGCTTTGGGTACATCGGCAAGGAAATATGAAATTACTTTAAAGTGATTTCAGATTACTAATGCTAATGTTAATATTAGAGCTATGTCAATGAACCACTAGCGGCATACCATCAGCCACTTTTCAATCTCAGCGTCACTCTGGACGGAGGCCGCCATGATGCGCAGGTTGACAAAGTAAAAGATAACAGTCAGTGGTAATAAATTAAAACATTACATTTGACACTTTTATTATTCTGAACTGTCCAGAATGTCCAAAAATGTGCTTTCCAAAACCACATTTATCAGTCAAAATAATAAATTAAATGTAATAAAATGCAACTTTATCCAACTATTCCTTGTTAAATTCCTCACAACAGTTGTTTTTCTATTAATCCTTGCCTTCACTTCCGATAGTTGTTTCTGTTTTCAGAGAAGCTGATCTGTGCTCTCGTATAGAAGTACATGCAGGTCATGGAGAGGATGATGACCTGCTGCTGCTGCTACTGACCAAACTGATGGTGGTCTGTTGAGCTCTGCACACTGTGAGAAATCGAGATTACTCCACAAGACTAGGAGTCTGCAGTGCATGTCTTCTAATCTGAACGGTGCTGTAGCACAGAGGCAACACAAAAAGTTGGCATTTCAAAGGCATTTCCCATGAGTACCATGATTCCTCTGTGTGAGAATGTGCTAAAATTACAAATCGTTTGAGCCTCTGTGCAGTGTTTACAACCCTGGAGTAAATGAGGCCAGCTAGGCCTGGCATCTATGTTACCTCAGCAGCATGCCTTCATGTTCAGCCCTGGAGGCTAAGCCACACTTCAGCATGACTCTGAAAACTGACAAATCAGGCCAAGGCTCTCCACCAAAGTGCTCCAAATACTGTTGAACAAACTGCTGGTGATACTGTGGTGGTTATTACCCACAGTATCACCAGCAGTTCGTAAAGGTGATCAAGGGGTGAGAGGCACATTTGCTGTTGCAATTACACAGAACAAAATCTCTCACTTCAAATACCACTTGCTCTATATTATACAGGCTTATAGGCACAAAAATAACAAATGGAATTTGATGAACTGCTTTGGTAATGGTTGAAAATATTCAAGGAGAAGACCCACTGAAATACTGTAGGATAAGTCATGACTCCCCACTCTGTGAGTAAACCCTTCTACACATCTCAAAGCTTCAAAAAGTGCTCCGTGTCCTTAAATCACCCAGTGGTTCGCGCCAACAGCTGTCAAGAGTCTTATTGAATGTAAGCAACATACTGGAAGTCAGAATACTCAGCTACAGTCTGGTAAACACTGCTTATGACGTCCACGTGGATGGTGATAGGCAGTGATAGTATTGGCATGATTCTTGTTACTGTAATTAAAAATAATAACCGCTTAATCTTGAAACATTTAGATTTAGAATGAAGAACTTTTTTATTTTTTGTAATTTTCATATATTGTATCTTATGCCTGTCCTATAAAGAAAACATACAGCATGTACATTTATAGGATAAAGATAGAAAAGGTTTTAATAAAAGAAAATGGTCACAAATAAACAGATGTAACGAATAGCATACCCCATTTTTAATGTGTATGTTGTTTTTTACTGCTGCAAATGTTTAACATTGAGCTAATTTTAACTACTTTATATACTGTTTGGTGGTTTAATCTACAGCAATGCATCATATTCTATAAGATCATCATGTTCTGTGAGAACCACGTATCTCTAAAAAGTCAACTTTTCATGAGCTCAGAAAAACAGCCCTGTTTTCAGCTTTGTGACGATGCATTTTCCAGCTAATCCAAGGGGGGCTTTAAATAGTTTATTTCACTTGAGGAGTATAGGAAAATTTTCTCAACCCATAAAGGAATACTTTCCATCCTTCAGTTTATCACAAACATTCACATTCAAAATCACCAAATTTGGAGATACATGGTTTTCATTGGACATGATATGAAAAATTGTAATCTACAAAGTAACTAAAGCTGGCAGACAACTGTAGTGGAGTAAAAGTACAATATTTGCCTCTGAGATGTAGTGGAGTAGAAGTATAAAGTTGCATAAAATGGAAACACTCAAGTAAAGCACAAGTACCTCGAATTTGTACTTAAGTACAGTACTTGAGTAAATGTACTTAGTTACATTCCACCACGTAGGGAAGGGAAGGCCATTGGCCCCCCCACTTTACGCCCCTGGCCTCTTGCCAATAATGACACGTTCTACATTTACGACTAACAATGTTGAATGTTGTACAATCCTTGTATCAAACCAGGGAATATTTCAGCAAAGCACATACACATGTCAAAACTAAGATAAGAATTAAGAATTAGATTAAAAGTTGACCCTGTGAGGACGGTTAGGCATATTGAATAAATCTGGCACAGTTCACCTGTTTTGCCAAACTCGCTTCTCTCATGTTATGTGTTCCATTGCACCATACACACCAATTTGGCGTCGCGGCTGGTGTGATCCCAGCATAAGATGGTCTCGAGTTAAGGCCAGTGAATGTGGAGGAATGATTTATGACTGCAAAGAAGACAGAGATGAAAGAGAGGAGAGATCATACAGGGGAACCTGAAATATGAAATATTTCTTTACTTTGCTTTCTGTGTTTGTGTACAGTGTACAACGTCAACGTGTGGTGTATCATGGGTGTAGTCTCTACCAATTTCCACAAAATATCTATAATACGTTCAAACTAACAGTGAGGATTTGTGCTCTTTTTTACTGCAAATGTTTAGCACATTTTAAAAATACTCTCAGGTAATTTAGTTAGTTCCCAACATACGTGCTGTTTCAAAGCCCACACTGCCAAGAATAATATTCTGATGACGAACTGTATTGGCCTAAAACTAGTTGGATTTAAATATACTGAGTGTAATAAATACTTATTTGTTTTTACTTGTAGAATTTAAACGACCCCCAGTGTTGCTAACCCCCCCAATACATTACCTTAGTGTCCCCTAGCGACAGCCCTGCATACAGAGCATAGATTAGAACAGACTAATATTCCCTTCATCTTTAATAACCTTAAACCTTTAATGACAACTGCTTATACATTCTATTTACCACAAGAAAGTGTTGCCAACTTCTAGTTATTCCAAGTCCAGTCTGTTCACTGTGCCAAAAAAAAATCAGCACTGTTCACACAATGATCACTCATGACTGAATTTTATCAGGAGGTAGCCTGCCATAGCTATTGGTGTCAACAGCACAACGTTTTTGCTACTTCTTTCACGTCTCCATTATATCATATTCCATATATTCTCACCATGTATTTGCTATACGTTGTCAGCACAAGTTTACATAGTCTTGCTTTAAATAATTGACTTTGCGCACAGTTTTCTTCACAGTTTGTGTCCCTAAAGATCACTGTGTTCCACTTGTTCTTCACTCCAGAACTAACGTTCACTGTGATGCTGCATTTAGTTCCTCCCCAGAGATTAGAGGTTGTGAAACGTTTTCAAACGTGCTTTTACCTGTTAGCTTACTTGCTTATGGAATTTTCTGATACATATACAATTTCCCTACAATGCAATTCTTTAGTCAATGTTTAGCAACAATGTCTGTATATTTTGTTTAAAACGTTTCTACTTGTCTTTTTTTCTCCATGTTTATTGTTAACTGCATTCAATTCTTTGAAATCTGCAATATGAAGATTATTATTAAAGAGGACGGCCCTTTGGAGTTTAATTTCATATTGGGGTGACTATTAGCTCATACTTTTGTGGCCGTAGCTTTCTTGGGATTACATTTTTATTTTTACATGTATTCAGACACATTTTTAATATACATTCAGACTTCAGTTTTAGCTCCTGTAATCTAAATCACTGAGAGGAACAGAACTGTACTATGTATGGTATGCATCATCTGACTACAGTATTGTGTCAATCATAGTTATATAAACATGCTATTACATATTCTATATAGAAATATTACATAAGTTATCTGGGACAGAAACCAGAATGGATTTCTCTGGCTGTTTGATTAGAATGTATCTGTTAGGATTTGATAGGAGATAATAAGACGACACGTTTCCTTACAGCTTTGCCTAAGCCTGGGAATCACATGGACATGAGCATCATGAATGATCACTGAAGACAAAAAAAAAAAAAAATAGTGGGCTAAGATTTTGAAATTTTAATGTTTTTGTTCCTCTGAACATCACTGAACATGCACAGCTGCAGCCTTTGCATGCGTCAAGATGGCCAAGCATTTAGACACATGGATTAAAATGATGGCATGATTATTTTCCCTTTACGAGATAATTTCACATCCATGTACAGTATGGCATCAGATTGCACGCAGTTGTCCCAATCTAAACTGAAACATGCATTAAAAGTAGCTTTTGGTATTGTGCAAGAGGATCCATGTCAAAAGATATTAAGAGCCATTGCATTGCATTGCATCTTTCATTGGCTTTGAATACCTTGGGAGCATATGTGGCTTCAGATGCAACATTGTAAGGCCTAAGCTCTTGATAGACAGACTTCATTTGTATTTCAGTGGCAACTTCCGCTTAAAGCTGCTAAGAGTAGAATTTGCCTCTAAACAGATAGCCCCTAAGGATTAATCTTCTTAATCTGCTGTTCACTGATCCTCGAAATCATACTGTCTGGGGACTCTGAAATCAGCTTACAGTAGTACAGACAGTAGATGGTGTGTGAGTGGTTTTATGATTGGGATTGCGTGCCGTGCGGGCTTTATGTACAGTAGTAACGAATGAGAAAAAGACAATTGTTTAAAGAGAATGTTGCTTTCAATCTGCACACAGGATATGTCTCCAACTGTTGTAGAAACGCGCTGCCTCGCATTCTCTCGCACGCAATCGTTCAAATGGTTTCCTTCTGCTGCACATAACCAAACAGATGCCTGGGTGTATGAATTGAGCATCTCTGGTAACCTTGGTGACGCCCATGTGAAAATCCAGTACACACACCTGTAACGCATCAGCGGAACTCACTATTGCATTTCAATAGAATGGACTTCTGTCGTATGTACGCATCAAACATGGATTCACTCAAATGTGCAATGGCCTGAAAAAGGCTTGTGAATGGGACGTACATGCTGGTGCAAGGACAGAAACCAGACAGAATGTGTATACTGTCGACAGGCCTTTATATGGATAGCATTAAGAATCCAGATCTAAATCACACAACTGTCCCTTTTATACAGTCTTACAGTATATTAAAGTTAGATTACAAAGACACTTGGGCAGTCATTGGGTGCAAAATACCAGATGGTGAACGAGATGGGATGAGAGGACTAAACTATGGAGTGCCCTATAAAATTGAAGTTAAAAATAAATCTAAATGTTCGTCATTGAAAACAGTCAGTTAAGTTGATGTGATTGACTTCCATTCCTCAGAACATAAATCCTCATTATTCAGAGGGAATTTTCTTGGAAAACACTTTAGGTATAATCCACGTAGGATTTTATCTTTATATGTATTGTCAAATAAACTGTGATTAACAAGCCATCAATGTGAAGACAGATTAGCCCTGTGAACATTTCTTAACATTAGAGGTACCATTTTAAATTTATTAATTCTAGGCATCTTAAGCTATAGACAAAGCAAACACATATAAGCGTGCTATTAAACGGCACCTTCAGCCAAGTCTGATGCCGCAGATACACATTTTACAACAAACAAACGAACGAACGAAAAGAAAACAAACAAATTAAATTATTAATCTAGTCATTCTGCATGTCAGAGGTAATATCAATTATAAAAGAGAAATTGATATTGCTTACATGAGGACAATCTGGTTCTGGAGTACTAGACCATTTCGCATAAATACGAAGTTAATGCAAATGAGCACAAATGTCACTTGCTTTCTTATCAGGCATGTGCTATTCCCCCCCCCTTTTCTGTTCCTTTTGCAGCATGGAAATGTCACATATGAGTCCAGAAAGAGCACAGTAAAATCAAGCAAGCACATACAGTAGACTCTCTGGGTTTGGCTCCTTTACAAAAACAGGGGAAATGTTAATGGATCCCTATATCAGAACGGGAATGTTGGATCACTCCTCTCTTTGTGATGGAAGAGAGACGTCTACGCAGAGCTGGAAACAGCCAGTTTCTTCAAGTGGTCCATGAAGACCTGCAGGCTGACGTCATCAGTGAGGATCGGGGCTCCTGTCTCCTGCAGATGCACCGGAAACAAAAAAAGAAAAGAAGACAAAAATAGTGGTTGAGTGATTGACTCACTTTTCGGACAGATATTTACATGACAAAACTCTGATCCCATGATCTCTTTAAGATTATCTTATGCAAGACCTCGTTCTCTCGATAATCTCATTTTCAGACTGCCACAGATGTATTCACAGACTTTGAATACTGCAGGTTATGGTTCAGCTCTTCCTTGACTTGGGAAATAAGAGATTAATACTATTTTCCGCTTTCAATCTTGCCCACTTAGAATCAGAGGTTTGCTAATCCAAGATATGTGTTTGCTGTCATCACAGATTGTTTTTCACCCAGGACACAGACAATTCTGGGGTTCTGAAGTCTTGATTTGGATGTAAGAGGGAAATTAAAAATTTCTGAAACCTCTCTAAATTGTTTTATACTTATATCTGGTTATGAAAATTCTGTAGGAGGGTGTACATGACCTCAGCCCACTGAAGCTGCATGAGGAGGAAGACAAATGAGTGAAAGTCCACTGAATCTGATTTCTTTAGATGGTCTGCTGAAAATATTATACCTTTACATATATAAATTATATTGGAACTGAGCTGAGAATCTGAAAATGTACCTTAATTTACCTTCAATAAATTAAACTGAACTAAACTAAACAACAACCTGAAAAAATATATTTTGATAACCAGGGTCTATTTACACTTTGAGTGAAGAGCAAATCTATTTTCAAGTATGAAAAGCAGAAACAGCAAGTTGTAGCTTTTAAGACCGTACCTGTCCCCAGGCGTAGAGGTTGTTGTGGGTCTGTGATGGGTTGACCTTGGAGAGCAGGAAGCGAGCCTGTGAGCCTCCGTGCTCGGTGTCGACATAGCGCGGCATGGGGAAGCGCGTCTGTAGGATCTCCTGGGCGTCATCCAGTGGAGCCTGCAGCAGCTGTTTGAAGTTCTCGTATTCTGCCATTTCCTGGTAGCCTGCCTTTCGCCACTGGGCTATGGTCTGGAAATAAAGAGAAAATGACAGCTTTAAGAAAAGCCTGCTGTATCACCACGTGTTGTTATCCTCTAGATAGAAATTAAGGAGATGAACGACAGATGATTTTTGGAGCTAATTTTCTCTAATGGGGGTTAATCAAATGTTGTCCTGCTGGAAATCTAAATAAATAGATGCGTTCCTAGTCGGTGGTGCCCTGTCTCACCTCTCCATGGTAGATAACCAGCTGGAAGAACGTGTCCATCAGCAGGATTCTATCTGGCAGGATACTGCTGCTGTCCAGGAGAACGGGCTGTGAAGAGCAGACCAGGACACAGTTTGAAACATCTCAAGCACTGAAACATTTATTATAAAGACATTCTGAAGCTTCTAGGAAAGACCATATGGTCCTCTAGCATTGATAATAATGGCTGCGGAGGGTGTGAGGCTGACCTCTGGTGGTCCATAGAAGGAGTATGAGTAGAGGATGGGCTGGATCATGATCAGGGACTGGGTCAGGTCCTGCCTGACAAAGTGGTGCCTGTAATAAGACGACTCATCTGGGCTGTTGTTGAACACCTGCAGGAAGGGCGACCGCCGCAGGTGGAACATAAACTGCAGGTGGAGGAGAGAGGAAGAAAAAGTTGTTTAAATGAATAATCAGCATCATGTAATAAAAAAAAACTTAAAGCATACAGTCCTAATACATATCAATTAAAATTGAGGACAGTAATTAGAATTGATTAAGTCCCATTTCAATCAGACTGAAAAAGATTGGAAAATTCACATTCATGTTATTTCCACTAGGAGGCAGGTTTACCTGTGGGTAGAGGGACAGAGACTCCGACAGTTTGAAGGATGTAGGATCATCTTTATTGAACTGGCCGAACTTCTGGCACTGAACCCAAGGGAGACAAAACATTGTTTAAACATTGAACATATCATACATAACCTGGCACATCATACAGGAATAACACAATACATGAACAATCACAGAATGATGTTTTACTGGCAACTATGCAGGTAGGGAGTATTTGGTGTGTGAGTGTCACTCACTAAGCGGATGAGCTGCCTGTCAAGCCAACGCAGGACATCTGGTCCCTCCTCCGACTCGGCTCTGAAGACTCCCAGACGAGCCATGAGCACTGCAGCCGCTTCCTGGTCAAATGACGACTCAATGTGCTGAATTTGGGACTGTGCATCTGCCCAGCTTTGGTAGGGACAGAGATAAAGAGGAAAAAAAAGAGGAAGGGAGGGAGGAAAGCCGAGAGCTGCAGGTGAGCGTGGGTGTGGTGTGAATGACGCACACAGGTCTCTGAAGAATGTAAACATCCTTTCTACTGATGCTAATATTGACTCTAGCTGTCACTTTTTTGACAAAATGCCAGGCTCATTATTATCACTAACTTAACACTTGTAGGTGCATAAAGTGAATATTCACTCTGGACAGTCTTTTCTGCAAAAAACCCAGCTTTATTATAATAATAATAATAATAATAATAATAATATTCCAGGTTGACGTGGAACAAAGTACAATTTTAGGTACAGTCTTGTCATAAATCACTAAACAGTGTCTGCACCAATAATAAATCCAGAGTCTTACTTCCTGGCGACGGTGGAGACCCGTATCCTCCTCTGTGTGTTGGAGTGCTGGTACTGGGTTACAAACTGGATCACCCCTCGGCCACCCTGGGGGACTGGTGCATTATGCTACACACACACACACAAAACAGTAGAGACAGTAAGACTACTTTGTCAATCACTTCTCTCAATGTATGAGCCATGAGAACAAACGGCCTTCTACTATAAGGGGGGAAAAAACAACAACACAAAAAGCCATTGTTTGTAGAGTTTTACTAAACAAAGCCTTCATCACAATTATTCACTTGTTTGATGTGATTAGTGACTGTACTTTCATCAGCCTACAGTGATCCCATCAGAGCTCACAAGCTAAGGTTCAAGTAAGTGTTTTTTTTACCTGATTCACCACTTCAAAATAAATGCCCAAAGTAGTGGAGGGGTTGAGACTGCACACTTTCCACTGGCTTGTGCCACCAATACCCATCTCCTGAACAAGACAGAGAGCATATTGTGATGAATGCCAGCAAAGAAAAAAAAAAAAAACAGCTCTCAAATTACAATTGAGATGTGAGAAGGAATCAGAATCTGGGGTGGGGACTCACATTCTCTGAAACACAGGAACCCTTGGAGTTTAGTGAAACACACGGTCCAATGGCCCCGCAAACCTTTAGTTCCCTTGATGTCTATACAGACAGAAAGAAACACAACATAAATTCAACTTGTGCAACAGCTAATGTCAGATTAGCACGTATAAATTTATCTGAAAAGAATAATCGCACAATTTAAGTAATTGATACCTGATCAGCAAACGACTATGACTCCAATGACTAAATCACTTCTTTACCTTGACCTCCAGGACGCCTCCGAAGGCCATGCGGAAGTCTCCATTGTAGTCTTTGCTAAAGACCCTCTGGAAGGTCTGCTTGAAAAGGGAGGTGTTGAAGGAGTCTCCCATCACAATTTGCCCCCTGTTAATACATTACAACAAATCGTTTAGAATCACATGTCCCTAACAGTTAGACTAATATAATCTCACACTCTCAACCAGTAAGTGTTGACGTACCCGGTGAGATTTGATAAGCATTTCATCTCCAGCAGTCCAGTCTGATCTAGGGCACAGGCGTAGATATCAATACAGTGGCCATTTACTGCTGAGCGGTTGGCCATGGCTTCATAGTACTGTGTGACACAAAAAAAAAAAACAGACAGACATGAAACAACGACTTTGTCAGTCAGTGAACATACCCTCAGCACGTTGTGTACAAAATGTATTTGACTTTAATGTTTCTTTGGGACGAAAGTCATAAAGGACACAAGTATAGTTGCATATGCCAAGATCTGTAGAGGGTTCATGCATTTGTTCACCTTGGTGGCTTTCTTCAAATGGCGAGCGTTGTCTTTCTGGATGTCGTGCCAGGAGCGAATGGGGGTTTTCAGCTCGTCTCCCACCACCATGCCTGGGCCCTGGGTGGGGGGCCCTCCCATGAACAGCATCACACGAGCCCCTGTGTTGGGGAATGTACCCTGAGGATAAAGAGAGGCGGAATTGGGCTTGTTAAGCGTGGATATCATTGTACAGCACCTCTGCTCAAGTTACAATCTAACATCACAAGCTTGTTATTTGACTATATCCCATAGTAGTTATAACAGATATTTGCCAATTGAAATATATAGTATGCACTCATCTATATCCATATTGATATCCCTGATGCATTTCAGCACTGCTCATAAACTGCAGCACATGTGCTGAATCCCTGTTTTTGGACTGTGAATGGGGATAATGAGCCATTTAAAGAGTTGTGTTAGGGGGAGTATGGGTAGGTAGGTTTCACATTAGCAAATAAAACATCATAATAACACAGAAAGGCATTTCCTAATTATTTTATCAAGTCATTTGAAATAATCTTCCATTTTAACAATGTTGTTTTTCACATTATATGACAAAAAGCAGAAATCCAGGTTAACTGAATGTCTGTATAAACAGTATAAACAGTCTGAATAAGAGCTTTTAGTGAATCACTTTCAGCAAAGGGCAGAGCTCACAGCCAACACTTACAACAAAGTCCATAGTCCAGGAGTCTGGGAAAGTCCAAGACACGGAGACATTTGGAAGTAGGCCACGTAATCACAAAGCCACTGGAAGGAGCTTCTAATATAATGTGACCATTTGATATCGCGTTCTGTGTAAACGTGATTCATTTAAGGGACAATGTGTATTCATTCCCAGAGAACAATAATAAATAATAAATAAATAAATAAGGCAGCTAATAGTGGATGCTAACCACTTTTTGCAGTTCTGCTTTATATGTAAAAGACCCATTCATCAAGTCAAATGCCTCTTGACAAATCAGTGAATCTGGAGTCACTGAACAAGCCAAATTTATTCTAATCAGGCCTCATCTCCTATCTGCTGAAGGAGAGTACAGCAGGGGAATGATCTGTTGCATCAGTTATATAACCACACAGATTAGCAGTAGGAGAAAAGAGAATAATGATGGTGGAGAGAAAAGACAGAAGGCAAACAAGGAACCAGCATAACTGTACTGTTTCTGCAGAGGACAGTTACATGTGGCACAATCGTCTTGAAGAGGCTAAAGTTCAGGTTACTGTGAAGCAGGTGTGTGTGTTTGACAATAATATTTTGTACCCAGGTATGGTTTAAACCACACATGTAAGGGTACAGCATATTCACAGTCCAGCGTTATTTGTATCCACATAATGTACAATATTATCTGTGTGTACTGTACCTCCAGCAGACCGACAGCAACAGACAGTGCAACACCAGTGGAGCGGAGGGGCCGTTTGCCCTGAGGAACAGGCCACGGGTCTCTCTGAAGCTCACCGAGCAAGTCAGTCAGGTTCATATCGACTCTATGCACGGGCTGAAGGAACCTGAATATATACACAAACACACCTTAGACAAAAAAAAAAGCTAGCTGCCGTAGGATCACAAAGATTGTGTATTTTTCAACTTTTGGAAACAGCTACCATTAACTGAGAAAGACAAGTGGGAAGTGTTAATGCGCCTCCATACCTGCAAGAAGCTGCAGCATCCTGAGGTGCCACTGGGCGACCTTGTTGTCCTGATGCTGCTGGCTTCATTAAACCCAGCATCTCCTGAAACACACAAAAAAGAAAAACAAACATAGTTTGAACAGAGTTTTAATGCCTGCTACTTTGTTTATCACACATTTCCTGGGAGAATATGGTTTAAGGAGACGATTTGACGTCATCTGGGAAGAAACACTATTTTTGTTTCCACAGTCATTTAAATCCAACTAAACAAAGTTGCATCTGTGTGGTCTTAATGATACCTAACCATTAGTAATCTGACTTTGATAATGTCCCCATATTTCTAAACAGTCTTCCTTCATTTGTCTCATTTCTCACTTTCCCCATGCCTTTGTCCCTACCCACCTGGATCTGTTTGGAGGAGAGGTCCTTGGTGCCCCTGAACACGTAGCTCTTGGCGATCCCCTCGCAGCTGAGCTCGTGAACCTGAACCATGCGTCCGAATGTGATGAGGCCCACCAGGGCGTTGGGTGGCAGCAGGCTGAGGGACATCTGCAGGGACTCTTTGAGGGCCTGGAGGTCCTCTTCTTCCAAACATGTGTCCACTACATACAGGAAGATCAGAGGGGTCGGGGGTCCACGCTGTAAAGAGGTGGGAGGAAGGTTACACTCTGGTGGAATCATAAGCTTTTTTTCCACACACATTATCACATACACTGAGGAGCTGGCACTGTTTGTTTATATTTGTTTATTTTTCATGTTTGCAAAATGAACCTAGAGAGGCCATTGTCGGAAATCGTTAATATTCACCTTTGCACAGTACATCTTCAGTACATACAATCTCCATGCATAGGGCTACAGTCAGAGTGCACACGTGTATGTAGTATTTACCTGTACTATGTACTCAATGGTAGAAAACTGCGACATGAGTTCAGCTGGCTGGTTCACTTCTGATATGCCTGCATAAGAGGGAGGAAACTGCAGAGACACAAAGAGACAAAGAGATTAACCACCAAATTAACCAGCCTAATAAAGGAATGTAGCTTGTCCACATTAAGTTATGCAGACTTATTACAATTATGACAACCATTAATATCCCACTAAATCATGCTGTGAACGTCACTACTTACTGGGTTTCTCTGGAAGCAGAAGTTGCACGCCCATATTTTTGCTCTGAAGTCAACTTGACTGTAAGAGGGAACAAAACTATTTAGGTTTGCATCCAATTGGCAGGAGTGCAACTGTAACTGATAGTGAGATATACAAGGTGTATTTCAGAATCAGAATCAGAAAAACTTTATTGATCCCCGAGGGGAAACTCTTTTGCTACAGCAGCTCACGTCAGTGCACACAGGAATAGAAGTAGTAAGCAAAAAAATATAATACCCTATAATACAGGTCAGAAAATAAATTAAGTACCAAGTGGGTATAAGTCTAAAATAAAATAAGTGTGAAGTACAAAGTGGGTTTACCGGTTGATGATAATAATATGGTATAAAGTTATAGTGCAAGAACTGCCAAGTTAAGTGTAGCTTATTTATAATGAGACAGAAGATATTGTAAAGCAGTAATAGAGGTATGAATAAATATCAATATCAATAAATAGGGAATTTAAAAGAGTATATTGCACAGGAGTATTAACAGAATATTGCACAATTATGTCATTTGCAGCTCTTATGTACCACACCTAGTTCTTATAACACATCAGCATTTAGAAACCTCAGTGTTAAAAAATATTCAAACACAGCACCAAATTCAAATCCCTGCAACTCCCTTTCATCCCCATTTTCTTTTACTACAATGAAGAATTGTCAAGAACATTGTTGGCACTAGACAGTTGCACAGATGGTTAAACACAATTCCCATGTTAAAATGATCAAATAGAAGCTAAATTATACTATAAGAAAAAAATAAACACTGAATACTCAAATCCTTATTTTCTGGTGCTTTGCAGCAGAAACAAAACATTCAAAAGTACACATCTGTAAGCAGGGGCATTATTTTTCTGTTTTACTCACCATAGTGGGTTGAGCACTGCCTTGCAGTTGGCCCGGCTGCACAGAACTGGTTCGTACTGGACCGGTGGCAGGTCAGGCCTCTCCTTGAGTGGTGTGAAGAGGCAGGATACTGGGGCCACTAGCCTCGTGGCTTCCAGACGGCTGGAGGGCCAGAGGTTCCAGCTGAATCTCACCCCATCCCTGTCCTCGTTCTGTTGAATAAACTCCTGGTAGGTCGCCATCAGAGCTTCAGCAGAGAAAGAACCCAATAGACCACAGTGAGGTTGTTAGTCCAATAGAAGAACTGGATATAGTCCCAGTGACACAAGTAGTCTAAACCCGTTGCTGTTTTTCACTAGCCGAAGTGAACTGCTCTTTATACAGGTGCTCCTTTCTCTCTGCTAAAATAAGACGTAGATATTGAAAAGCATGACGCACAAATGTGTCATCAGGAAACCTGTCCAGCATGTTTTGATGAGCTCAAGTGTAGAGGAATCCCAGAGGTATTTTTAGGCTCCACCTTTGTTGGTGTGTTAGTGAAACATCAATGACGCCTTTAGCAAAGCATCACCAGGGATCCTATTGTAGTAACTGTACACTCTCCCTCTTTCTCACCACTATCAGAAGAACTTCATATTCCCTGAGCAATTCAACAGTAATTCAGCAGGGTTACAAGTTTAAAAGACGCAACAAGGAAATGTTTTGCATTTTTGTTTTATTCATTACTAAGTGATCAGTTTATTATGAACATATTTGGCAATCTAACTTGATAATGTCTGTCACCTAGCCTAATCAATTCATGAACTAAAGGTTTCAGTTCTAGTGCTACACTAGATTGTTCCAAATTATGGATTAGTTCGAAGAAAATAAATCATTTTAATTAAAAAAAATATTATATTAAATTATTGCCGGTGACATTTACACGGTCTGAAATAAGAAACAATTGATTTCTAAGTAGCTAAAAACACCTCTGCCAAAAATGCATCCACACTGAAACTTTATTTGTATCTAGCCCTGTATCAAACAATCGATTGATTGTTTACGACATTTTCTAACAAAATTGTCAAATATTCACTAGTTCCCTAGATTAGTGGATAATAAAAGTAATTGTAAGTTGCCCGATATCGAATGTTTTTCTTACGGAATGTGACCTTTGCCTGGCCATATCTAATGCAGGGGATGTGGGTGGTGGTTTGGGGGTATTTGGTGCTAGAAAGAGTTTCCCTTTTCACCCTCTGTGGGAAAGTTAGAAGTTACAAGGAATCCTCGAAATGTTCTTTAATCATAGACAGCAAATCACTATTTTGAGCAATTTATACAATGATTACCTTTAAGACTATAACATAGGCTACAGGCCACGTATCAGCACTGATAAAACCCACCAGTGAAGGTTGGTATCTGTCGTGAACAGCATTTCTACTCTAAAATCATTCAAATACGATCGTTTTCGTGGTGTCTTCTCATGTGATGTGGCACGCGAAACTCTGTATAGCAACGATGGTGGTTGTCGAAACCTAATTAATATAACAGCAAACGTCATTGTCAATCAGCGTTGCCAAATGTCTTTACGTTGCTCTCTCAATCAAGCCTCTACAAGCTAACGCTATGTTGTATCGCTGGTTGTGTTAGCTAACGGAATGTAGCATTAACCCACTTCCTGCCCCTTCATGAATGAAAGCACAAACGGGCGGCCTTACTTTCGGGCAAAATTAAGTTGAGTGCTTACCTTTTATATCAGGTTGGCCTCAGGTCTAGACAAGCGTTAAAGAGTACGTTGTATTCAAAACAAATTATAGCATTTGGAGATAAAGCAGACTGAT
The DNA here is from genome assembly GCF_020085105.1 of Siniperca chuatsi. Classification (NCBI taxonomy): domain Eukaryota; kingdom Metazoa; phylum Chordata; class Actinopteri; order Centrarchiformes; family Sinipercidae; genus Siniperca; species Siniperca chuatsi. The sequence continues at coordinate 25,132,872 of NC_058044.1, read as the reverse complement.
ATACAGAACAAAACGACGACGGAGAGGGGATCAGTCCCTGTCAGCCGGCTTCTGGACTTTATTAGAATGACGTGTTACTCCAAGTTCAGGCGTCTGCTATTGGTTCTTCTTTCCATGACGTTGCTAGGACTCTGCGTACGCACGGAAAAGGGTAACTCTGGGAAATGAAGTTTACAGTATTGGACTACAGCGACGTGTAAGGTATATGCCCCAGTGATTAGTCAAAGGGTTGCAGTAGTTGTTACCTTCTAATGACTGTATTGTAGGTTACAGTTTGATAAACGTGTGATTAGACGAGTGTGAAATTCATTCATTCAACTAAGTGGACATACAATCTTGAGGTACTTTAGTTGAATATTATATGAATATAATATGATTTTAGAGGGAAATATTGCACCTCTGCTTTTTACTTAACTTCATTTATTTGAAAGTTATTGTTAGCACAATAGAATAGAATGGAACTTTATTGCAATTATCACTAGTTAAGTTAACCAGATGCTTCCTGTAGCACCTACTGGAAACTGTGGCTCATTTATGGCTGAGTGGCAAAGAGCAAATCATTATTTATTTTGTTTTTAAAGACCTATAATTAATCTCCATAATTAATAATTAAGCTGCACTGTACTTAACTCTGCAGATTCTCATTTTACATACAAAACCTAGATCCACCCATCCACCCATATGGTCATCTTATAAAACATGATACATTGTGTTGTAGCCTATAACAGTAAATGAACAGTGTTTTGTTCAAATCCACAGACCATTTTTTTCCCTACAGCTTGGGGCAATCTTGTTTTCTTTGGATAAACAGAAGGCGCAGAGTAGTGCTGGCCTACTCCTAATCAGCCTTGCCAATTAGTGCTCACTAGTGCACACAGTAGGCTAATAACATCCCTTTTGAAATAAGTAACCCTATCTATGCACTATGTTGTATACAGTGTTATATCTCAAGGTCACACAAGCCCTGTTGCTCCCCATTCGCAGCTGTCCATGGTGCTGGAGTGAAACTGTGGCCAACTGCTGCTCGTGGTCATGCTGCGTTCAGGGCTAGGCTCGCAGACTGCGACGTTTGGCACATGTCTCCGTACAGGCCTAGTAGCCTCTATCTGTGGAAATATATGGACGACTGAAATTTCAGTGACTGAATTTGATGAAGTCAACTTGAAATGCCACACTATAATGCACTCTGAAATAGGCCTAGGTCTGCTTGTGATAGGCCTATTATTAGCCCAGCTGAAATATAGGTTACTGTGAATGGGTAGGCCTATGAGAATAAGTGGTAGCTAGGCCTACACCAGACTGACACGGAGGATGACAAGTATTGTAATTTTTTTCAGCGTATTTAAATGATCAAAAACAGAAATTACTGCTCGTCGTTTTTACGTGCTACTGAGTTATTCTGAAAGTAGCCTATTTATGCAACTGTAGCCTATGTACCATACAGTCTATGTTTTCTGCTAAATATAATGCTGCCCATGTCAACACATAGAGAGATATCAGAGATATAAGCCTGAAGGAAGCCTGCGTTTTGAACTCAACATTTCACACAGCTTGGTCAGGCTGTGTTTGAACATTAAGTGGCGCTGTAACCAAGCTATAGGCCTATTTTTTGTGAAGCATAAACCCCAGGAGAGAGAGAGAGAGAGAGAGAGAGAGAGAGAGAGGAGAGAGAGAGAGCGGCTCTGTTTCTGCCGGGCACAGCGGACTCCCTCCTCTCTCTCCTTCAGTGTGCTGAACCTACAGGCGGCAGGTGTGTGCACCGACTGTCCGCCGAAGCGTTTCTCACTTCGATCACGTTTGGGACCGAATTTGGATACTGAACCGAGACGATAACTCACACTGTAAGTAGGCTGCCTACAGTACAGCCTGGCTGTGATGCTGCTGCAGTGATAGACAGCAGAGCATCTTCTCCACTGTATCGCACTGAGCCGGCATCGTCAGCTGTTGCTCTAGCGGAGAGTGGAAGAGTCGGGAGCAACAGAAAAGGCCAAACTATGCGACTGACTTTCTACCGGTGACCGTTTTCCACCTTAAGTCGACCGGGGAGCGGATGCGAGCAGAGGTTGTCAACGAGCCTCTGACTATTTTCAGCCCTTTGTCGGTGCCGGAGGAGCTGTGCCAATGGAGAAAGCGACTCCGCCGCCCCAGCCTCAGCTCCAGCTGTCGATAGCGAAGACTGAAAGTCCAGCGGAAGACATCTCCGGTCTGACTGACGAGGAGCTGCTCAAGTGGACCAAGGAGGATCTGGTGCGGCGGCTGAGGCGGTCCGAGTCCGACAAGATGAGCGTGATTCTGGACCACGGGAATCTCATCCGAGAGGTCAATCGTAGCCTCCAGCTGCACTTGAACGAGATCAGGGGGCTGAAGGTGAGGGGGCGCGCATTGGTGAAGGATGAGATCATAGGTTTGGAGCGCACCTGAGAACGCGCATGGCAAAGAGGGATGTTCCGCTGTTAAGAGAGCGCCTCTGCAAACATGGTGTGAGAATAGATGGTATCACTGAAGTTCATTGAGCCATTGTGTAGGCCTGTATGAAAATCTGATATGGATGAAAGTAGACCCTGTGTGCACATTGGCTTCATGGGCCATGGTTAACCTCAGGCAGGCTTATATTCATTCAACTTTTGCAGGGCGATGGGATATTCAGGGTTCTAAAAAACAAGAAGAGTTTAATTAACAAGGGAGAGGATTCTTGTGACCAAAGTCAATGACAAAATGTATCCCTACAACTCAGCTTATGAAACAGTACAGGTAAAAGTACAGTACAGGCCAATGAGGCAGAAATTCATCCTCCTAAGAAAGAGGGCATCCAGATATCTCTGTCTTAACTTCACACACCTCACATTCTTGCACATAAATCTACAGTATGTACAATTTGCCTTTAGAACAATGTGGCATTTGCTTTGAAAGTACATGCAAGTAACCTTTACCTACTGCCTTCATTTTCTGCACTACTAATGACATGACTATGGCACAATGTCCACAATGTTTACAGTTAAAGCTGAGACCCCGCCTGAGGTAGCCTCAGATAAAGCACATGGTGATCGTTTGCCTTTTTTGGAGACCTCCTCACCTCTCCACCCATCCAAGCTGCTTAATTACACAGGAAAGAGCTGGAGGGTGTAAGAAAGGGGGAGAGTGGGAGAGGGAGGATAGGGGAGAAAAGAAGGAGCTCTTGGGGAGGTGAAGAAGGGATGTTTAAGTAAACGTTGCTGGGTGTAGAATGTTCAGGGTGTGTGATTTCACTGCCCTAACCCATTCTTATTTTTGTGTGTGGCCTCTCCTTCTCCTACAGAGCAGTCTAATCTACATTATGCACTTCACATTGAATGGTACACAGTGAGTCAGTGCTTTTATGGGAGAGACAGAGAGGATTAGGATTTCATTTCATTATGATTGCATACAGCGTTTGACTGATATCTAAAAGAGCAGTGAAATGGATTGAAATTGGACAATGGTTGCAGTGATTTACTTGGGAGTTAAATTAATAGAAGACAAACTATTGTTCTGTACCAAATCATAAGCACATTTGTGTTCTTTCTGCACTGATCAGCATTGTTTTATTTAATGATGCTTCCTAGGCCTCAGTTTAACTTATCTCTCTTTTTCTCCTGTTTTTTCCTTCTCTTCCTCTCAGGACATTAATCAGAAGCTGCAGGAGGACAACCGTGAGCTGCGGGACTTGTGCTGCTTCCTGGACGACGACCGCCAGAAAGGCAAACGTGTATCCAGGGAGTGGCAGCGCTTGGGACGTTACAGCGCCAGCATCATGCGCAAAGAGGTGACCCTCTACCTCCAGAAACTCAAGGAGCTGGAGCTTCGACAGGAGGAGGTAATCCGGGAGAATCTGGAGCTCAAGGAGCTCTGCCTGCTGCTGGACGAGGAGAAGGGGGTGGTAGGTGGAGTAAGTGGCGGCGGAGGAAGTGGAGGGGGAGGGGGTGTAGGGGTGGGAGGTTGCCGCAACTCCATAGACAGCCAGAATAGTTTGCTGCTGGTGCCCGGGCATGGGCTCCTGATGAGAGACGTGGGGGACGGGAGCAGCACCTCCAGTGCAGGGAGTGCCGACAGCTCCGATCACCCTCACCATAAGCAGCCTCACCTGGCTGCAGGGGTGGGTGGAGTTGGTAGTGGTGGGGAAAAAGGGAGCCCTGAGCTTGTGCACAAACCCAGGTGTAGCAGCATCAGTGGAACAGGAGGTGGAGGTGGAGGAGATAGGGAGGTGTCCAGCCCTGAGCACCCTGCTGGGCGCCACCGGAGTACAAGCCTGGAGTACCCATACACCCTGCCCCAGCTCTGCCGGCCCCGCTGTGGCTCCATATCGGTGCCTGACCACAGTCGAGTCATGCGGGGCCTCAGCCCTGAAAAATACGGGAGGAACGTGGGCCGACGCAGTCCGGAGCAGCACCCCAAGCACCACAGCTCTGATCTCCTCCTGGGCCAGAGGCAGCACTTCCTGGGTCAGGGAGGCAGTGGTGAGCTCTATCAGAGGCACCACAGGAGCAGCATTAGCAGTACTGGCTGCGGGAGCCCAGAGCCCCGGCAGGCATATTTAGGGAGCACTGAGCACCATGAAAAGGGCTGCGCGGTCCAGGGAGGCAGTCCTGAAACTCATAGGCACCAGTACAGTATGAGCCCTGACCATGTGAAATTTGGCAGCCCTGTGAGAGAGGGGCAGAGGAGGCCGGCTGGAGACGAACTGTCGCCACATCATCGGAGCATCTACAATGGCATGAATGGTAGGTGTGTGTGTGTGCAATGTTTCTGTGTGAGTGCACCCAGAAAAGACAAAAAATACTGAAATTATCTAACTTTTCCATGCACGCAACCCCTTGCAAACATCTTCTACACACAAAGACATACAAATTCACATAGACTCAAGCCACACAAACACACACACACACACACACACACACACACACACACACACACACACTCAGACAAACTTGAGCACCAAAAGTTAACACAAAAGACTCAAGGTTTTGCTAGTTTATTGTTTTCTCTCTGTATAAGGCTGCAGAAACATTTGAAAAAAGAGAATTGCTGTGTGATATGTGATTGGAATGCATTTATTTGATTGAGAAAATAGAGATACTCTCCTCATTCTGACTGTTGCAAAATTTACAGCATTATTGATTTTTGTGGCGTCTCGAGAGGAATGTGGGTTGGCTCAGTGGATGAGAAAGAAAATAAAGTGTTCAGAAATATTTATTTTACATGTTCTGTATCTAAGTTGGACAGCTCAAATGAACCATGCTCAGATTTCAGTGCATGGTGTAGCGTTGTAACTGTTGGCACACAAAAAGGCACACACATGCACCTCTTAGACGATGAATTACCCCCAAATCTTTGCTGCAGTGATGTCTATCTCAGCGAGATCAGTGGGAGTTAAGGGTGTCAGAGAGAAGGAGGAATATCAAAGTACCAACTTGGCTGCAGTTTAAATACCCCACAGTGGCTGATAATGATTTCTGGAGTCCGGGGGAAAAAAAGTGCTGAGTGGCACAGAGCTGGCAGAAGCTAAAGGACAAATTCCTCAAGGTGAAATATCTGCCTGACTTTGCAATATGAGGCTGAAATGAAAAGAGCAACAGAAACAGTCTAAACAGAGCGGAGTAAATGCAACACTTACAGGAGGGATTTCAATTACCTGTCATGAAGTAATGTCAATAGTTACGTGAGATTATGTGCTATTGTTGCTTAATGGTGATTTATGCCAATTTATTATTTGGATTGATATGTTTCATTGTAAATAGCCAATGACAAAGCAAAGATGCAAATTACTGGTTACAGAGTGTGCTATCTTTGCTAACATTAGATGACCTTAAAGGGGCACTCCACAGATTAGCTCAGATTACTGGTCACGGGGAGTACTACTCATCCTGTGAAAACGGTTGTATAATGTCATCTGTGGCCCTGTCATCGGCTTTGTCAAGTCTGAGAAAATAACCCTGATGATGTAATTGTGATGTCATCAGGGTTATCTAGTTATCAAGCTAGGGTTTGGAGACTGAGTGTCGACAGAAAGCCTCTGTTACAAACTGGAGTCGTAGAGTTTGAAAAAAACGTGGGTATTTACCAGACAGATCGCACCGGATTATTATAAAGACACACACAACTTTGATTTGGATCATCATTCTATTTTAGCGCTCTGTGCACTCTGTAGCTCTATTAGAGATTTCAATCTTGATGTAACCTGAAACCCATATGATGTCTGCAAAAGGCCACGCCACATTAATGCCTCACAAATCCTTAATTGGAAAATGTTATGAGTGCACGGGGCACTCACTGGCCCTCGAGTCTGGTGGTTTGCCAACTGTGGCATAACTGTTGTGAACTTAGCTCGGAGTAAAATGCATGCACCAAACAGCCTTTAACCAGGTTCATAAAGACTTCATTAAGTGTGTGAGAGCGTGTGTGTGTTGCTGTAGACAATGGCTGTGTCCCTATCATGTACATGAATTAATTGCTTCAAAATTTTGCAGACAGATTAAAATACAGAAACACTGCAATGTAGGCGATGAAGAAAAGAAAGGGCACTGAATAGATTTGTGAGGTAGGAGAAGTAAGGAGAACAGCTTTGTGTCCGTGTCCGTGTGTGTCATCCACTGACCCATCCTTATACTGCCATGTCCTTTTTTGGACGAAGAGGGAATTTAATTCCTGTGACGATGTAGTACACTCCACTCGCTTGGATTATCCTCTAAGCCCTTTGCACAGTATTATTTCATTTTTTATGTACTTTCGTGTGTGCTGGTGTGTGTGTGTGTGATTTGGGTGGATGTGCCACAGTGTCCCATCCAGTGTCACTGTAGCAGTGTAAGTTTTTATTCAGATAAATGAATGTCTCATGTTCACGTGCCACTCGACAGTACTGAAGCTCTAAATGAAAGCAAAACAACACTGACCTCTGCAGCCTTTTAATACATTCTGCTTTTGCATCGTTTGGGAGGCTTATCACACATATTCTGTTATGTTTACAGCCGAGAGAAAGGCATGACCCCCAGAATGACTAGAAGCACTCTTAGTTTTGCTTTGTAAAATGACAGAGATGTTTAGTTTTCTGCCAGAAGAAAACAAGCCTGCATAAGCTTACCCTATCATCTTGACAATAGATGATCCAGAAAATAACTAAGTTGTGTAACTAAAAAGCATTTAGAGAATTCAGGGAGTACTAAGTGCATAAATTAGCGATAAAATAACTGCATGTCACTTTGGAATTTTACAAGTTCCTGAATAACAATACATGTTGTCTTTCCCATATAAAATGATGGGCCTGTAAAGCCTGTTAAGACTCTGTAGGCCTATGTGACATTGGGCTGTACAAATAAACAATGAAAACCTTCAGTTCAGTTGTGACAGATTAATACGTCCATCTTTCCATGTGATAGATTCCCTCTTAGTGAAAGATAATCAGCCATGAACACTGTAGTCTCCTGACCCAGACTGGAGGGGCGACTGTTCGCTAAGCCAATAGGATCTCTGGACTGCAGAGGGTTTTTTCAAAAAGAGGGGAGACTTAATCATGTTTTCTGCTTTAGCAATCACAAGTTCTGCATATTAGCTTAAGCTGCTCAGATGATCGGGAGCAGAAAAAAAAGGCCGCATGGGAAAAAAAGACACTACAGTGTGTGGGAGAACCTCTGCCCTTGTGATGCCAGTGAATGCCACACACACGCAGTTTACAATGATAACAGTAGCCGGTTTACAACTTCTTAGTTATTTTTGAAACTATGGGGACTTTATTTCACACAGAGGTGGAAAAAAGCAGGCTCCTTATTTCTAGCCAGCGACCATTGATTTTGCCGCCTGAAATGACAACTGTCGTTAGCAGATTTTATTTGCTAAATAAAACTCTGTAAGTTGGTCGAAAGGTCTGTCTCTAGGTGAGTCGTTTTAAAATGAAAACCATGTAAAAAGTACTTAAATATGCAACTGATGGCTACATACATGATATGATGCTAAAAGACGTGAAGTCCAAGGCAGAAAGTCAGCATCCTCACAAGTTAACTAATGATCCATGTAGAAGACATCGAAAAAAATGGAGTAGCATTGTTGTTGTATTGCAAGGTAGCACTAGATTAGATCTACCTAGTATTATAAGATAAAATGTAAGATCAGACTGTTATTTCATTCTAACATAATCCCCGTTTGGACGCTTAGCTCACTGTAGAAAAAGTTTGACAAACGTAGTGTTATCACAAGTAACGAGTTTGGCTGGGGCTGCTGGATTGTAAACTCAAAATCAAATAAAGAGCAGGACAGAGCTGCTAATGTAAGCATAAACTCTGATATAGTAAAATCCAGAAATGGCTCCCACACAGTGGGGAAATACAACACATGATGTCCCAGTCAGGAACGGGTTTTTTCTAACAAAGCCTGGAACCCAAAAAAATAATGTAACGCTAATGATGTGCTCCTTGGCCTTGGTAGTAAGCTACTTAGCCAGACATGCTGACAGTTTCAGCTTAGGTTAGAGCAGATAAACTCACAGTTGAATCCATTCCTTACACTTTTACTCTTGTGTCTTGTTTTGGTTTTGGCCTAGTTACAGTGGCTAAGCTATGATTGGACAATCACTGTTTGTGGGAGGGGTTTAGCGAACAGTCAATTAAACACATTTATTTTTTTCTTTAACAGAAACTGAATCTTTGAAAGAAGTGTCTGGTGAACTTTTGCATACTCATGTCAAACTCCACTTGGTGTCTTTCCATTTAATAAGAACTGACAAACACTGGCAGCATGGTTCTCCATTCTGGAGCATAAAATATCTGATCGAATTAGCAAAGATAATCCCACTGTCTCATTGATTCTATAAATCTTTCTAATTGTAGCACCAGTTGAGACTAGCCAGCTCCTCTGGCTGTTGATTAGAAGTGGTGTTGCATGTCAGTGCAACAGGAAATCATAACTGAAGCTTTGGCTTCAGATAATGTTCTCCGTCTCCACTGTCACTGAGAAAGTCAGGCACTCTCTCTCTCCCTCTTCCTCCTCTTTCTGTCTTTCTTTTTCCTTCATCCTAATTAGCTGCCAGTGTGAACAACCAGCTGTCGGACAGAGAGAAACCTCTGATTACAGAGCCCTCTTTCTGGTGAAGGCCAGAGGATGTACTGTTTGCCAGGCTGAGCTGAGGAAAGAGGGTTGAGGAAGTATTTGAGTGGATTTCTGGCTGTTTTCTTCCCCTCCTTCTATCTCTTTTTCTGTCTTCTTCTCTTCCTCTACTGTGACTCCACTCTATCCTCTTATTCCTCACTCGACTGCCAAGGCAATGGATGGAAAGCATCCCCTTGACAAATTGTGAAGTCTCACAGCCTAAGCAGCATGAAGAAACTCAAATGTTTGTCACAGCTGCTTGGCATGAAAGGATTTGGGGGAGCATGCTGTAACTCAAATAGATTAGTATTATTTCCTCATCTGTACTGCTACCATCCCAGCTTTACCTTTCATTACTAGTTCAACTTGCTAAAGTGGCATGATGTTGTGTAGACTGACTTGTTCAGACACATAATCCTGTGTTTCTGTCGCAGAAGACTCAATTTAAAACGTTATGTCAGTGTATTTTTCTGCACATAAGGGTAGTATTTTTCATTTTAAAATTGAATAGGTGTACCCTGCTTGGTGTGTTTTATCATTTGAAACAGTAAAGGAATGAGAGCAGGTTAAAAACTCCAGAGATAGTTAGAGTCGAGGCCATCAGAGACGTGCAACTCTCTAGGTGGATGTCTTTATCACAACTCCGCAAAGGGGAAAATGTTACTTTTAAAAGCTATCATGGCATTTGAATTTGTAATCACACCTGAGACCAATTATCCCAAACACCCTTGCCTATCAGAGCAGCCATTAACCAAGGAGTGCATGATTAGGCATTTTGTTTATCAACCTCTGGTGCACATCATTGTCATTTTTAATCAAGCTGTCGTCAGCTTTGTCTCTTTAAAGCTTGCTTTGTCTGGATGGAGCAAAGAACCTTATATTGCCTCTTTGCCGTGTGATTCTCAAACAGTGCACACAATTCTTTTGGTCCTATACCCGGAATTCCTGCCAAATACTCAACAGTAATGTCAATGGGAAATGGAGTGTGAAATGTCTCCAACAAGAGAACAAAATTATTTTTGGCAAGCTAAATTATGAATTGGGGAGAGGCAAGGAGAATGATTATGTACTGTAGATATAGCCAAGATGAACATTTAAAATATTACATGTAAGTGTGTGCATGTACAGCATTTTGGCACTCTGATCTCTTCAAAAAAGGTGAAAGCAGATTGAAACAGATCATTCAATCTTTATTTATGAACATGTCGAGCAATTAGCCATTGTAGAATGCTCCAAGACATTTCCCCCCACCAGCAGCTTCTAAGTAGCTGTGTGAGATATGAAGGAAGCTGCTTGGCGTGTACTAGTGTCGCTCCATCCCAAACCCCAGAGGAATGTGACAAATGTTCTACAGTAGCCCCAGTCATCCGGTAGACACGCAAACCCAGTGGAATGCAGAACAGTCTTTGTCCTCTTACGCAGTGCCAATGGGGAACGGCCCACTGAGCTGAGAGGAAATTAGCTTGCTAGGCCAGGTAATTAACTGGAAGTTGAGTGGCTGCCATGTATGAGGGCAGCACTGGGCCTGAGGGAACCTCTGACAGTCCCAAAGTCACCAGCAGTAACCACATTTAGTTATCTTACATTTACTTCAGCTGTAGCTGTGTGTCATGCTGAGAGCTGGCAGTCCGAGGTTATCAGGTGACCAGGTGGGAGTAAAGGAGGAGAGTGGAGCTGGACTGACGTGGCCAAGTGCACCATGTACATGCCATGCATAAAAATGTACATACGGCATATGAGCAAATACGAATTAAACGAGAATCTCAATTTAATATGTTGTAATTCTATGCTTGTCCATTCTCTTAACATTATAAAATAGGCAGCAGAATTCTAATAAATGATGAGAAGATGTATGAGGGGATTCACTGGTAGGGGGCCGAGTGTTGCGCTCATGATGGTCATTAATGAAAGTACTTTTTAAAATCCATCACTGATGCAACCTGTGAGAGAACTGAGAACACTCTTCTTCCTTTATATTCGAACTTTTTAACTCACTGCTGTTCTCCGGCATTGACACCGCTCTCTGTGGCGTACCAGGGTCAAGCGACACCTATGTCTGAATGACAAAAATCCATTACTATGACAGATAGAGGAAGACAGTAATGTTACGTATTCCATGTCTGAAAAGGGATTAAAGTTAGCTAACATTAGCCACCAGAAGTGCACTGAATTGAGCAACGGCGCATTCTGTGCTTATGAATAACTTTTAATCTGTAAGAGAAAGAGTGTGTTTTCTCCTTTAAAAAGTTGAATAATCTTGCTTTAATGCTCGTTTGGCTTGTCAGTGGTGCCTGTCTGCATTTGTATCATCATCAAGCAGCAGTGATGAGCTGCTTTGCTGCTGCCATCACTGTGATGGTTTTTACAGCCCTGCCATCTGTTAAAACAGGGATAGAAAGTGAGGTAACATATCAGGAACATAACATGTCAAAACCGCTGCAGCTGACAACATTATTATCCCTCCCTTACACAACACCCAGGATGTAGTTATCCATTTCCTGGGGCATAAATGTATCTCCTGTCCATATTGTGCATTATGTGAATCTGATGTAATGTTTTTCCTGATGAGAATGACAGCAAGGCACGTATGCAGATCCCATTACCGCAGATGGATAGGCTGATCCTACCAACGTGAAATGATTGGCACCGCAGTCATTATATTTATATCATTATCTCTTCTCTTTCAGAGATGTCTTTTGGTCTGTGAGATTTCCTCTCTGAGATATTGAAATCAATTTCATTATCCCCCGCTGCACCAGACTGACTGGCTCATTTCCTTTACTGTTACAGCAAAAAGTACTTTTAATTACCTCTTTCATGTGGCTTTGTGAGACCTTTAGCTGCAGGTAAAACATGTAATTGAGAGAATTCTTGGGTTGCTTTTACCTGCAGTAAATGGTCAGTTTCTGTGCATGGTATGTTACATGGTTGTTTTTTAATACTTTCTCTAAATGTAGGCTGATGAATGTCTAGCTTCTTTTGCCATGATTTCAAAAATGCAGCTTTATATTGATATCTCTTAATATTCTACTTTTAAAAATGTGATGCAGTCTTTTTATCCCATAAAAGAGACTGCTAAAAGTCTTACTTTCACTTCTTTAATGTGAGAAGAGCTGTGTGAAACGTGCAGTATTTTAAGAGCAGAAGAATGTAACTTCTTGTCCACACCTAGATGTAACCCCGAATGCACCGTACACCAGCATTAATGTCAGCTCATCCTTCAGGCTTTATGTGACGAAACGTTACCTAAATTCTATATTTCATTGCATTGTTCTGAAGCAAACTGCCTAAATATTTTTTTTAATATCTGATGCAATACCTTGCATTATTTCTATCCAAATACAAAGGGCTTTTTAACATGAGACAACAACAGAAGGATTAGTGGGTTTCATTAGGGAGAGGAGAGCCAAAAGTGTAAGCAAGTTTCAGCCTCGGGGCATGGGTCATCAAGGTCCGAAGGCTTGTGGGAGTTGAGAAGAAAGAAGTTATTAAATGCAGATCCTTGGTGCTAGACGATGCAGCGAAGACTTCTGGGATGCTTGAAATCTAACATCATTCACAGATGCCTAAAAAAAACCAATATTGTGTCTCATCCCCACCCATCTGAGCCACACACACACCACAATCTTCTACACGCTACTGTATACCCAGCCTGTTATATCATTCAACAGCATTGACGAGTGATGGGTGGTGACATGTTAAAATAGGACAACAGCAGTTTATCTTGCAAATGTCTGCTTAAATATTTAATTTACCTTTGAGAGTCATAGCAGAATGCATACCACACCAATGCGACTGACAACACGGGCCCTTGTAGAATGTGGAGGGATGGTGTGGGGGCTTGAACACGGAGGACAAAAGCAACAAAAATAGAGTTATGGGCTGATGTTGTGACAGCACTCACTTCTATAAATCTTTCTGACAGTGTTCAGTTTTTTCCCCCTGCTCTGTTGAGCTCTTTTGTTGAAATATTAATCTTACAGAAGTGGTTGATTTCAAGACCGAGATTTCAAATTTTAGCGCCCATCCATCAAGCTAAATGAGCACGTGTATGATTAATACAAAACACAAAAATTCCTGGTAATCAAAATGTGATGTCTATACTCCATGCATGAGTATGCTCTCCCTTTTGATATGGACGTGTGTATGTCCCTGAGATCACAAAGGCAAAATAACCACACACACACACACACACACACACACACACACACACACACACACACACACACACACACACACACACACACACACAGCCCTTGTAGGCTCAATCAGCCTACAGGGCACCAATTATCCTGCTCTACTTCAGTGAGTTTCATGTTCTCATCTCTCCACAGTCTACTTCAGCCTCACAGCGAGCCAAACTGCAGAAACCACAGCTTCAAGTTATTTGCTGTTCCTACCTGCTGCCATCACTCACCTCATTACAGTTCTTACATAGTAGTCAGAAGACACTTACCATTAATTATAGCAGCATGACAGCTTTTGCTCCCTTATTCGTGTATTTTTGTTCTCTGCATAGTCTAATGTGACAACAAATGTGAGCTTAAATAATAAAAATGTCATTAAAGCAACACTAGGAAGGATTTCCATAAAGATAGACCCATTTTATCAGTCTAAAATATATATTAAAAAAACAAACAAAGAGGAGCAATAAAGAAGTTGCAAGTCTGTAACAAACAAACAAATTTTTTTGAGAAATACGCGTGTAAGGACACCTAATGGGCAAAAAGGCAATATACCTGCACTGTAATGTTGATGAATCCAGCTGTTTCTCATAAGGAATAGTTCCACATTTTGGGAAAGATGTTTTTTTACGTTCTTGCCAAGAGTTAGATTGATAACACTCTCATGTCTGTGCAGTACCATTGCCCATGTTTTTTTACATTTCTGTTTGTCAAACAAGACACAATGTTTATTAGTGCTTATTTAGAGGTTCTAGTAGGCAGCTTTGTGAACTTTGGACAGAGCCAGGCTACCTGTTTCCCCCTGATTTCAGTCTTTATGCTAAGCTAAGCTAATCGCCTCCTGGCACCAGCTCCATACTTAACACAAAGACATTAAAGTGGTCCTTCTTTTCTAATTCTCGGCAAGAAGGCGAATGACTGTTTTTCCCAAAATGTGGAACCATTCCTACAATAGACTCACCAACCTTCTTGTCTCTTTTTGTTCATTTGGTGATGCAATGAGTGATTTCTGGGCATTAAAATGGAAATGTTACCTTTCACTGCTATTTGAAACCACAGTGCAGTATTGCAACTTTAACTACTGTAACAAACTGTCCAATCTCACAATAGAGTATTGACTTGCACGGCGTATTATATCACATGCATATTATACAATCTGGAGAAAATGTAACAAAAAAAATTTACTTTGGAAATCCTCAAGCAGCCATTTTGAAAACAACAGCCTCAGTAAATTACACCTTGATATAATATAGTTTACCCTTAGTGTAGTTTTATTGATTTAGATAAGAAAAACAAGCCACCAGGGTCTCTCCAGCACTGACTGACAGCTAATGTAGCCAATCAGCATGTTGGTGCTACCTTTGAGTGCAGCAGAAATGACCAAAGAGATGAAAATCCCCAGATCTGAATTGGTATAAACTTGAAGTCTGGCCTCACAAGACTGGGGCTTTCTGTGAGACATTGTAACCACTGACCAAACACTGACTTGACTCCATAAATATCCTGCATTTTGTTTGGTGTTTATGTGGAGATTATGTGTTATGGCCACACATAATCTCTGTATTAAGCATTCAGAACTCCAGAGCTGCCTGAGGGACGTCAAGACAAGTAACTATTCTGCCAGGCAGCCTTACTGACTGTCTGTCTGTCTGTCTGTCTCTGTGATTGTCTGACTTACTCCTAGCTAAATGGAAGGTCACTGATCTACCATGCATCTCCACAGGCTTTCCTGCCCATCCAGCCTGAATAATTTATGTGGCAGATTTTTAGGAGATCTGAGGGAATGGCCATGTGAAATTACCTTGCATTGATGCTGTAAGTTGAGAGAAGGAGGGAGAAGGGGGTGATGGATCAAAGAGGATTTAGAGATGAGCAGCCCTGAGAAGAGCAGGTTCTTGTGTTTACTGGCTTGATTCAGACATCAATAACAACTTGATTACTTATTTTGACAAATTATACAGACACACCACTCATTCAGAAGTTGTTGTTTTTTTGTTTTTTTTAGAGTTGCTTTATTTTTATTGTTTGGATTCCAGTCTCCAATCATTTTTTAAACTTATTTCACCAATTTTCATGAAACAAAAGAGATCTTGTAAAAAAAAACGGTCTTGAATCTCTTATAAGAATGATGATATAGAGTTAATAACTGGTGTCTGGCTGCAGAGGGAAGAAGGGTTCCCTATCCGGAACAGTGATTTATTCAGTGTGGGAGCAGCTTCTCCCCAGCCAATCTCACAGATCTCTTTGTGGGGAAATTTAGAGCCTTTCACTCAAGCTCTAGTGTACAGAGGTGGAATTTAAGGGTGCTTAGGCCCCACATTATTCTGGAGTAATCACATTATCTATATACTCTTGGTCTGACCCACAGAGCCCCTTTCCCTCTACACATCTCTCACATACCATTAAATCCAATTTTGGTTTTAACACCCTGCCCATAACTAAATCAACAAATACCGTCCAAGTGTGATGTATATTTTCTCACTTTATAACTCTTCTTGAGGAGGTCGCAGACGCTGGTTAGAATTCAGAAAGAGCAAGTTTCATTAAACAATGATCTAGTTCACTTTAATGGGATTCCTCAGATTTGGGCACATGCCTGCTGTGCTGGACTGCTCCAACACAAGACAGCACTTTGTAATCTTGTGACCTGTGTGTGTGTGACTGTCGACCTTGAGACAGCAAATCTATTTAAGCAAATTATTATTATTGAGCAGGGTTTGAGTCCTAAGACCCAGAACTGAGTTAGCGCGATGCATTGAACAAGAAACTGTATTGTTTCCACTGGCTTTCATGCAGTGTCTTTCTTTACTGACATTTTTTAAACTGTGCATTCCTAGTTGTCTTTGTGCTCTGATTCCTAACTGTACTGTAAGCTAACTGTAGGGCATCACCGGTGTATCTACTGGGATGTACAGAGCGGCCAGACTGACATAAAAAATAATGCAACGAGACAAAAATATCAAGCATGTTTGAAACTGATCTGGAAGTCCCAGACAAGGTAATGAGCTCAGGAATAGAGGGGCGCCAACCTTCATAGAGCAGTGTGATGACAACGCCTTGCTGACATGTGTTTATTATGAAGAATTATCTGGAACACATCTGGAACTAATCACATTGTATTGTGGGTCTAATATTAATTTTGCACTAATATAACCAAAATAAATTCTTGTTTCAGAACGCTTTCAAAAACTGCTGGGGTGTGACTGCTAGACCATTCCATGTGTATATGAATCCATCAGAGCATGAACAGTCATTCAAATGTACCATCTAAATAGCTATCAGCTACACTTCCTGTGCTACACTTTGTGTGTGTTTGTTTCTGTTGGGAGACTCTTGACGGACCACTGCAACCTGCAAGGTGAAGGTCAGGTGACAGATGGAGACAGCCAACAGCGTCAGAAGGCTACTATTTCGGTAGCCTTGCTAGCGTGTCTACTAGTACCTTAAAATAACCTAATGCTAAAAACAACAGTGAAAAAGCACAAAACCATAACATAGATGTCCTTGGAAAACTAGTAAAAGTCCATAGAGCAAAAGGAGAAACGCAGGGAAGCTCATCTTGCTGAAATGTGTCCAATATTCTTAGAATAAATCAAACATCGTCAAACCCTCAGTCAGTGTGGTCTTTTAACAACGATAACGTTGTTGGCTAATGGCTCACACAGCCAAGTAAACATGCTTGCAGATTAGCTTGCTAGCACCCTTTGCAGTAACACACACCTAGCGAAGCCATTTCCCCCGTAAATCTTATGCTCACTGCAAACTTTGCTCTCAATTGCAGTGAATGAAAGTATCATGCATGCTTACAAGTGAATCTGGGCGTCCCAGACAAGGCTCCGAGCTCAGAAAACAGAGGGAACGCCAACCATGTGTTTGTTATGAAAATCCATCTGGAACACATCTGGAACTAATCACATTGTGGGTGCTTGGCTTAGTATTCATTTTGTACCTATGACCAGCATAAATTCAGAGCTGATTTGCAAGGATTGTCTCATTCATTGTTAGAATTGATAAATGCCAATTTTATTTCTGGCATCAATCCAAAACCACATTCAGAAACTGCTGGGATGTCATTGCTAGACCACTCTATATTTGTATCGATTCATCAGAGCATGACAAAGTCCTGCTTTCAAATGTACCGTCTAAATAGCTATCAGCTACACTTCCTGCAGACTTTCTGTGTCTTTGTTTGTGTTAGTGTGTTAGGAGGAAGTGAGATGTGATCATGTATTTGCCACTCTCTAACTGGTCTATGAGCTCTGCTTTAGCCGTGAAATCAATTCCATTCCACACACCCTGACCTCCAAATGAAAATACCCTCCAGCCCTCCGCTGCATCCCCCGACTCTTTAAAGGAGTTTTCATATATCTCTGTGCTGTCTTGCCCCCCCGAAGATAAACAGAGTGAGGGAAGGGGCAACTTCGTGAATGTGGCTACTAGAATCTTTTGCAGAACTCGGCGGTCACAAGAGCGTTATGAATCTTTAATGAGTGATGTTAGAGCGCCAAGGAGAGGAAATGTGCTGAAAACATGATTATAGGCTCATGGGGAAGAAACCGTTGGTGGAGAGAGAAAGAGAAAGAGAGAGATATCAAGCAGGGGAGCAAAGATAAAAGAATTGTTTTGAAGGGCAAAGGAGGTAAAGAGGGATAAAAAAAATATATTAAGCTTGGACCGCTTAAGGCAAAGGCATTTTTCAACTGCTTTGCCGAACCAAGTTCTTACCAGATGTGCTCACAGAGCCACAGTGTGAGGGAAATACTTTGTCCTGTACTTTAAAAGAGCTTTAACAGCATTTTATTTTACAGCAACATTTTTTCCTGCCAAGCACAAATAAAGCAGCACGGAGTCAAGAGCCTGCCTTGTGTTTAAGGACAATAATGTTGAGTGCGATAGTGTGATGTCTTACACTTGTCAGGCTGAGTGTGAGAGAGCATGACTGAACGTTTAGTGGACAAAGCTGTTTAATCTGCCACTCCTTAAGCAAAATAAATCCTTGTTTCTATGTCTTACTGTCATCGCCCCTTCGTCTCCTGCTATTGTTCCACGTTATCTTTTAGTCTTAAATTTGAGATTAAGGTCTTGATAAAACAGTCTGCCTGAAGGTGTGCACGTGTGTGTACATTATGATTTCCATTTAGCCCCCCTGTGAAGGTTGTTGTCACTATGCTCGCTGTCACTTGCACCATTGCAGCAGAGATTGATACAGATGATAGGGAATGTGAAAAATGTAAATGCTGTTCTATACAAGACAATATAAAGTGGTGGTCATGGACCTGGTGCTCCTTTTGAATGTACTAAGTCTTTCAGTGAATTGTAAAAGCTCATCTACCTGCCCAGCTACAGCAGATTGTTTCTTTTGTCACGCAATGCTTTGAGTTAATAGGAGAATAGGATAAATGATAGTCTAATGCGATGTGACACACAGTACAAATAGAAAGAAATACGGTTATTTGTTTTCTTGCCAAGAGTTGGATGAGATTATTGATACCACTTTCATCTCTGTGCATTAAGTATGGAGCTAGAGCCTGGAGGCAAATAGCCTACCTTAGCATAAAGACACAATAAAAAACATTCCCAATACCACCTTTTATGTTTATTTCCACTGATAACAAAAACGGGTAGTACTCCATCACCATGTTTTGTCAATGAGTCATTTTGCTTTGTTTTGGCAGTCTAAACAGACAGATGTCAGCTCTAAATAATTAGATTAATGAGGCGCTCTTCTCTTGTCAAAACAACACATTTAAAACTCATCTCTTCCTCTGTCTCTTTACCCCTCTCTCTTCCTCTTTCTTTGTCACAGCTTTGATATCAGCCGGCTGCTGCACCAACAATTGTAGAAATGTCAAGCTATGGGACAGGTAAGAACCCCTCTCCACCTTGTTTCTTTTTCATAAACCTCTTTTGTGTTAATTAGAGTCTTTGAAAGAAGAAGAACAGCAAGTGAAGGTCATTGTGTGTTCTTTCCACAAGGGCCCATAATCCTGTAATTAGCTCCCATTAATCTATTTTACCATACAGTGTGCTTTGTTTAGCTGGAGCCTCGAAACCTATTTACATTTAACAGTTGGGTTGGAGGGTATTTGTGATTTATATAAAAGAATGACAATCAGAAATCTCTCAGTCAGGAGTGTATGAAATATTTTCACTCTGTTCTCTTCCTAATCATTAGGTGATCAACACAGTATCTCTGACTTATATTCTGTTGTGATCCTGTGTCACTGTAGGGTCGGAGTTAGTCCAGTGTACCAGCTCCAGATGTGTTTGCATGCTTGGTCTAGCCCAGGTGTAATCATAGTGGGTTTACAGTGGGACTACAGAGTTAGAGGTGACCCTGTCCTGTCCCCGTGTGCCATCCTACATCTTCAATCAGGCCCCAGTGGGAGAGCGAGATGGCTGTGTTAATATTTAATGACTGCAAGACAAGACATACCTCAGAGGATAGTCGCACCTCCCTAGCCAAACACACATACACACAACCATGTATAATCATAGGCATAATTCGCACATATTCTCATGGTCGTTCTCCCACACATAGTGACTTTTTCTACCTGTGGATGAACATGCTTTCCTCATTTTCTTTCACATTAGTCTTTTCACCTCATTATTCCTTCTATGAATGTGCTTTTTCAGCCCACTCCCACAAAAATATCAGAGACTCAGGTGAGGAAAAGAAGAAAGTGTACTTTATGTCAGTGTATGATTTGCGAGCTCAGAGAAAAGCAACAAAGATGCGCTAACAATGCAGACTGAAGTCAGGTCCCATGGCTCTCTGCTGTGGTGGAGACACGCAGGCGGGAACAAAAGATCTGTTACTGATAAGCAACACAAAAGCCTGCAGTGATGAACATCTTAATCACTGAAACTCTCTGTCTCTTTCATTTGCTTCTGCAGGATTTTTGCAGCAAATATATCAATCCATCCATCCATCCATCCATCCATCCATCCATCCATCTATCTATCTATCTATCTATCTATCTATCTATCTATCTATCTATCTATCTATCTATCTATCTATCTATCTATCTATCTATCTATCTATCTATCTATCTATCTATCTATCTATCTATCTATCTATCTATCTATCTGTCTTCAGTCCTGGTTGATTTGGCGACACCTAGTAACTGGTGGTAACAGTAACAGCTCACTGTGACTGCTCCTTCTTGTTCCATTATTCCCTGCAATATTTCCGCTGTCAAAAATGTTGAAAATGGCCGTTGTCTGTTTTGTAGATGCATTTTTGATGAATGATGGTGGTCAGTGTCAAGCTCACTGACAAACACATTGCATTTCCTGTGACTACTTCATAATAAAAGTCAACTCGTGTTTCGCCAGTTAAATGCTTTTAATGTGAAGCTGCAGCTGTAGGAAATGTTCGGTTTGCATTAGTAACTTAATACAGCTTTTTTCCCCCGGTAATGTCACCACAGACATCTAGTTCTTAATGCTGCAAATGCAAGGACTTTAATATAATTTCATCAGTGGGCCATAGGCTCAATCACCATTGCGTTAACTCATTCGGCGATAGATAGTGACTTAACAGATATTTACTTACATGAAAATCTTCAAGATTATTACTTTAATAAATCATTTGCTAATGCTTAATAGTTCAACAAGCCAAAAACATCTTTTGGGTTGCCATTTATTAACAACTTATTAACATTTACAACTGCAGACTTGATGGATTATTGTCAGAACCCTCACAAAGATTACCTTCAAGGTTAAATTCAGTATTTGTGTTGGTATGGGAGGCAGGTGCTTCAGTTTCAGGGTCCTGGCATTGTGCATGCTGGCTCACTGTCACACTGCCATGGCTTACTGGGACACTTGAGTAGACCGGAGCCATTGTTAATGTTATTAGTAACACCAACGATTTGACTCAAACTAATATACGTTGTCGTCAAAAGATTAAGACCAAAACTAAATCAAAATCAGGGGCCAAACTGAACACGACCTACACTTCCAATTAAACATACAGGCATACAGTGGCTCAAGTACATTTGACTCTTGGTCTTTCCTGCTTATTAAATCATTCAAGGATCAATAATGCCCTACAAAAGTTATACTGTAACAATAAGATCTCTTCTTCTTGTTCTTCATCTATTCCTGTACAGCTTTGATGCCTCTTCTTGACCCCAACTTGACCAGCTAGGCTCCTGCTTTTCTGGCCTTGATAGACACGAGGGCCCCTGGACCCACCCTCCACGGCTCCGGATGGTCTGTCGTCCATGGCCTCATCCGTGTCCAAAGCCCTGAAACAACCTGCCTCCATGTTTTCATTTCTACATATCCGGAGTTTTGGGGGAGGGGGTGTACGGTTGGTAAAACTTGTGAAGACTGCTGCAGCTAAATGAATTAGAGTGGATATTTCTCCCTGCCAACTGTGACACGGCTACCTCCCGGAGAGCACCCAGAGAAAGGGAGGGACGCTGGGGATCGGTGAGAGAAGATGTTTAGGACTCTCCCTGTTTACAAATGCAGATCACTGGTGGAGAAGCACATCAATTAAACTTTCTACACCCAGCTGTTGTAATCTTAATTATTTCCCACACTCTTCCCTCTTTCTCTTATTTCCCTCCCTGTTTTTCCACTCTCTCCCTCCACTCCTCCATCTTCAATATCATCATCTTCAAAGTGTGTAATGAGACTGGTGTAATCTAATGTTCTGTCTCTCAGTCTCCAAATCCAGCTGATCACATGATTGACATCGTCTTCAACTTTTTCAGCCATTTCAAATGAATTTAAAAACAAAACAAAAAACATATTTGTCAAAGATGTTCTAGCAAAGAAAAAAAAACAACCTCTTCCTGTGTCTTAAACCAAGATGGTCAACGTTACTAGCTGCTGACAGATGTTCTAGTTCTATAAGATGCAATGTTCAGGTGTAATTTTTCTTTTTTGTATTAACTTCTTTGCTCCCTTAAAGCACCTATATTGAAGCTGGGGATAAAATTATACGTTTCTCCATGTTGTTTTTTTACAAGGAAGTAAAGTCCAAGTAAAAAGTAGATTATTGGATTAGTTTTCTATATATCTATATATATATATAAATATAATATGATTATTATTTTTGACTTACTGGTATTAGAACTATTATATGAAGATGCATATGATATATATCAAATAATAAACATACTTCTTTATGTAAAAGTGCATCACTTGTTCAGGTTTCATTTCAGTGTGCTTAAATGACTTGGACATGAGTGTGCTGACCTTTGACCCTGCAGTTAAAGGTCACATTGGACATGTTGTGAAGCTGATTATATGGTTAGGAAAAAGTCTATAAGTCACATACAGCAGCAGTGGCAAAAAAGGATCAGTGTATCAGTTGTTTGAATATGCATGGCAAAGAATAAACCAATTTTGTTAAGTGTGATAAAAAAGGAAAGAGAGATTATGATGAAGTAATCAAACACTTGCAAAAACACATCCTGACCACCACATGTCAAACATGACACCATCACATGTTGACCTGTCTCATCCTGCAAGCTGGCAGACAATAGGGAAAGAATTTCCTGTTAAGTCACTGGAACTGTAACAGCCAGTTGCCCTTCCTATGCACCCATCACCTTCCCTCACATCCTGAACAACAAGCTCTTTCCAGTTGTGCTGTAACATCTGCTACACTACTAAGGATTTCCGACCCCATTGTGTGTGCGTATTTATGATTTGGTTACAAGATAAAACTGACGATGTTCTCTATTTGTTACCGTCAACAAAAAAAGACCAAAACCAATCTCTTAGTCCATCTCATATGTTCCCACTTCGCGACCCTGTCTGCCCCCCCAAAAAAGACTAAATAATTCCCTGAAACAGCTGGGATCTGTAGTTCTTTAGCAAACATTACTCAGACAGGAGTAAATAGTGCATTTGTTAGGAACTATTTTCAGCTGTGGATTAATACACATACTTGTGAGAATTTACAGCAGCTGAATAATGTATTCAGGTTCGACTCAAAATAAACTACAGTGCCCATCCTTTTCGTGAGATTTGCTGACAATGAGAAAACTATAGAATATCACTAGGCTTCTCCTTTAATATTAGCATTGAGGTGAGGCCTCTATTTGTTATGGTTAAGGTTAGGTATGGGTACACCCCCAGGAAACGAATGAAAGTCAGTACAAGGTCATCACAATTACAATGTCTATTAGGTCGTCCACTGGGTTGAAGTATTACCAATACACTCATAGTACAAGTGAAAGCAATATGAGGCTGATCTGGTTTGATCTGATTGCTCAGAGTGATTAGGGTTTACTTATTTGCCCCAGAAAATCTCTTTAATGAGGGTCTGTGCTGTGCTGGTACTTAAATCAGATGTCTTGGCACTGCTGTTACATATTGTCCTCCTATGGGATGCCCTGCTGGGGCGTCTGGGGGATCTAGTGACTGTTTTGATTTCCTCATCTGTAAAGCTGTAACTGTTGTTGCAGTGCAAAGAAAAAAAAAACATTATTTTTAGTGTGTATAACTGTGTGCATAGAGTGATTCATTTAATCTAATGGGTGTATATATTATTGTCAGGATGTGTTAAGCTGTAAATTTTGACAGTTTATAGATTTTCCATGTACTTACAGTATGTGTTACTTCCACATCTCTGTAGTCCGTGTGTGTGTGTCTGTGTGTACATCTACAAACATTCTCCTTCAGTGTACATGTTTGCATTTATGAATTGGTGTGGAAGTAAATGTGTGTGAGCATGTGCGTGTTTATGTGCTGTTCAATATGCAGAGCCATGTGGGTGGTGTGTGCATTTCAGCCAGCCAGGCGGCAGGTTGATTAAGACACACCCTTGCCTGCTTATCCAGGAAGACAAAGAGAGTGTGTGTGCTTACATTGATTTATGTGCATCTGTGCACGTTTTGCTGTTTATTGGCGTTTATGTACTGTAAGTGTGTTGGTGAGCTGCAGTTTATGTGTTTGTGTGTGTGTGTGTGTGTGTGTGAGAGAGCATGCAGTGCCACTGATCTGCTCTGCTGCATTGCAGCATGTCCTGCCCATCCCGAGGTCGTCGTCCGCCAGGGCACTTCTCCAAGGTCGCAGTAGGTCAATCCTCCCCATCTGCATACCCAGCCGATGCAAGGGTAAATCTATAAACACCACACCAAATCTGTCGGCTGTTAGAGCAACGAGACACCAGTAGATAACCATGCTCAGGCTGCATGGTCACAATAATCTATCAACGCGGAGATCAGACATGTAATCTACCCAGATGACCGGTCGATCAACCGGGAAAACCTATCAACACAAGATGAACTACTGCAGCACACACATTCTACATGCAAATGCTGAAGTCAGATATGGTGACACTTTGACTTGGGAGCTGTTTGTCTGGAGGATTTACTGTCAGTCTCTGTAAGATGAGGACTTTTATGGGAGCCGTCAACAAGCATATGGAGCCATGGCTTTATGATAAAAAATTTCCTATTTATCATGAACAAGGATATTATTGCTTCATATGTTACTGAGTGAGATAACATGTAGTGAATATGGAAATAAACACTATTTTTTTTAAAACGCATACACCACAACAATGATGGTAAATGCATGAGCGTACAGTAAACAGACACACACTCCTTGATAGATTACTGTAAAGGACAAATCTAAGTTTAAGGGCAGAATCACCCAAATAAAATATGGCCTTCTGCTGCCATGGATACAAGTAATTGTACAGTAAGAAAGTATAGAAGGCCTGAGAATTCCCAAAAATGTGTGGAGGAAAACCCCAAAAAGGTGTCTTTGAGGATAAAGTCTATAGTGGTGTTAGTATGAATAATCAGGTGACCAGTACTTATCTGACAAGAGAACACAGGTGAATTAGGGTTCAGTCATGGCTTTTGCTAATGAGTATTAGTCAAACACAAACATGAGTAATGCTCCCAGAGTGATGCATTGCCACTAGGGTGTTCCTGTTTTAAAAAAAAATCATCAAAATGCATTATGAAAAAGGTGGAAATGAATGCATGATTTCATTAGAGAGAAAATGTACGCTGTATTAAAGGATAATACAGTCACAATTTGTGTGTTGCATTTGCAGATTTGCCCATCTTGTTTATCAGTCATGATAATATTGTACTCACCAAAGTAATTACTGAGATCTGGGTAACACATCACAACAATGAAGTCTGAGGGTGCAAGAAATGAGCAGTCAGGCAATCAAACAGGTTGTATAGAAGCCAACAGTTTAGCCAGATTATTTAATACACTTCATTTGGAGGTAAAACTAAAAGTGAGCGCAACTGAAATGTCAGTAATAATCCCTCATTGGAAACTCGTGCATACAACTGCGGCAAGTGCAGTCGGTCAAAGTTGAAACAAGACAACTTATGAAGTTAACTAGTTAACTTAGGTTCAGGAGCAGGTGCCACTTATAGATGCTTAACCCATCCTGCCCTGTTTGTTTCAGTTTTCTCGACTATAGACCGTGCTTCATGCTCAATCACACACTGGCATCCATCTAAAAAGTCAGACTAACGCTACCTTCGATTGCACCAAAGAATCAAATCACCATGTCTTCAGACGATGATGTGTTTAAAAGTGTTTCTCCTCGAGCCATGATACTCCTGCAGCAGTCAGGCCACAGCCAAACTTCCTGGCAGAGCCGCTTGTGTCTGTCGTGCACATACCTCAGCCTCTTGGGCACCTCCACTCAAGCTCCCCTTATGAGATCTCTCAATATCGAGCTCAGACTTCCTCTCCTCTAGGGCAAAGAATCGCAGTCACTATAGGCATAGCCGCGAAAGCTGGCTTCAACCCTCTCCTCATCCGCCACCTCCCTCAGTTACCGGTAGTCCACCACGGCACACTCATGGCGGGCCCTCCTCCTCACATCGGCCGTCTTCATATCCATAATCTGAACCTAACATTAGAGACTGGACCATGGCCCGTCTACAATACATTCTAAAAGGGAAAGGCATTCCCTTCAACTGCAGAGACAATAAAGCCATGTTGTTTCAACTTTACTCAGCCTCCATCAATACTCCAGCAACAACAAACATCCTCGCCAGAGCCATCCACCTCCAGGATTTTCAAACGTGATGTTACAGTACCTCCAGGACCACAGCCACCATCACCAGCCCCTCCTAGCGGGGGCCTGGTCATATTTCCCTCTGTGTTTGACCTTTCTCAGCTCATTTCATCATTCTTTTCATCCTTGTATTCACAAAATCCCCATGCACACACATCCTTTCATCCCCCCATCCCTTCCTCTACCCTTCCCTCAGCCGTACACTGCAATACAGCACAATACTTCTGCTCCTCTCAATATTTCTCTAACAGCTAACATGGCAACCCAAGAGCCCCACCCAGCACGTCCCAACCACAGGGTAACCAAGTCGGCTCTTCTTAGCCTTCTCCTTCATTTCTCACTAATTTATCCTTTTCCCTTGCACCTTCTGTGGAGATACCCATGCAAGGAATAGCTGCCCTCACAACATAACCACACCTACAGACTGACTAGCAAAGCACCTTGGTACACTTGTTAAGGTAAACGCCCTAATCTCTGCTCTACAACACCTGACACTGTCAACACCCTTGGCTAAAGAGGTCCAAGAGGGATTCATGATAGGCCCATTTGACAATCCATCTTTCCCAGTCTTCCACATCAGCCCAATAGGCGTTGCCACTTGGAAATACTCCAGCAAAAAGAGGCAAATAGAGGCAATAGACTTATCTTCCCCTCACAGCTTGCACATTCCAAGCATCAACAACGTCATTCCTTGTCCGGATTTTTTGACAGGCCATGGAGCTTGGACATTTCCAGTGTTTACAAAGTCTTGTCCATTCACTCAGACTTCTTGTGAATTTTTGGAGTTTTGCTGTAAGCCTCACTTTCAGCTGCAGAGGCAGTCCTAAGATTTCTGACTCCTTTTCAGAAGCCCTATGTTGGATCCTTAGTAACATCTACAGACTCCCTTATGTTCTCCATCTTCTCAACAATTTTCTCATCTTCACTCCTCCACACCTCAGGTTTACCACTCTCACAAAAGCTTTCTCAGAACTCGGTGTTCCTCTTTCCGAAGAATAAACCTCTGGGCCTTGCACCTCCATAGTTTTTAGGGCTCACTCTGGATTCCATTTCTTTCAAGAGAAAATGCAGTGCATCACTCTGCTTCTGTCAAACTATCTCCTAGCAGACGGATGCACGAAACGCCAGATGCTAGCTCTTTTCGGCCATCTCAGTTATGCCATACACATAATTCCTCAAGGGAAACCCTTCCTGTCCAACCCTCTAACCAAAGCAGCAGCTGTCCACTCTCTCCATGACAGATTTATCCTGGACTATGCATGCAAAACCGAAATGTGTATTTGGCAACACTTCCCGTCTTCTTGGAATGGAATTTCCTTCTTCTACATCAGATGGTGTAGTCCCTCATTCGTCCAGGAGTGTTCTATTGTAGAAAGCCGAAACGTCTTGATTCTGAAAACAGTGTCCAGATGACTATGACTGAAACCTTTTCTACGATACTTCTTCTACATCGCTCAACCCAAAGACATCCAACTTTACACTGACGCAGCTAATTCCATAGATTTTGGACATTCAGCCTCATCTAACCGGCTGAAATTGTCATTTCTAGTTATTTGTCATTATGCAGGGGCGACAAAATGGAGATTAATCAAAGCAGCTATAATCGATATTTTTACAACGATGTATCAAATCACAATG
This sequence comes from Siniperca chuatsi, assembly GCF_020085105.1. Lineage (NCBI taxonomy): Eukaryota > Metazoa > Chordata > Actinopteri > Centrarchiformes > Sinipercidae > Siniperca > Siniperca chuatsi. Next base: position 25,104,933 of record NC_058044.1, on the reverse strand, counting down.
TGATATCAATGTGATAATGTGAAAGGGGTCGGTTGTAGTGATGAACCTACAGAGATTATCACCATAAACTACTCAGCTTTACAGAGCTTTATAGTGAGTTGCAGCCCATTGCTTCGCTGAACTTTACTGTTTTGGTTCACCAGGACCGCTCTCATAGTGTCGTTTTCTGCTGCAGCAGGCAGCTGTTTTCAGTGAAAAAGCTCTTAAACCCACTGTACACTACCTGCTCAACACCAAAAAGTTAGACTATCTGGCAAGCATAGTGGAGCATTAAGCAGCTAAAGAGCCAGATATTTGCGTCAGGAGTTGATAGAGACCAAAAACAGAGCTAAAAGAGAGTGGATATTGGACTTACATTCACTAGGTGGCCAAAAACACTTAAAGATGATGTTACTCCATAACTGCTGGATGTGCAACTGTTTGCTAACAAGTTCATCATATCAACTTAAAAGATGATGGTGTCGTGTTAGCAATGTTGAGTACACAACTGGTTTCCGCTGCCCCCAAGTGGCCAAAAACATCAGGTATTGCAAATTTAGGTTATCTAATGTAAAGTCAGTATATAAACTGTGATGTAAACTGGATGCTTACATCTCATTTTACCATTCACCTTAATTTAGTCTTGAAATAGGTTTGGCTAACCTGGAGGTTATATAACATCTGTATGATTATGTGTCTGCTCATGTTTCTTGCCCTGTCAGACTTCTTTTTAGCAAAGTTGCTGTGTTCAGAGATCTCAGCAATTAACTTGGTAAGTACAACGTTATTATTGCTGATAGGAACAATGGCCAAAAGTACGACAATACGACCTGAGTTGTAATAAATGTTATGATAAAAATTGTAATAAACTTGAATTATTCTTTAAAAAGGGGCAATATGTAAGAATTGAGACAACTCTCCACCTGTCAAATTCATACTCCAAAAAAATAGGGGGCAGCATATCACATATCCGGTCATAACTGCTGCTAGCTGCCGTTAGCAAGTTAGCTCAGTTAGCCATGCAGCTAATTTAGTGGTCCTATTAGCTGACACAATTTGGAATGGGTAGCAGAACCGGCATCAGGCGCGCGGGCAACAGAACCGGGATCAGCAGCCTCCCAGGCATGGCAAGACCGGGACTGAACATAGCCTCCGAGACTGACGGAGGCCAGTTTGATGACAGGGAATACAGTACCGAGGTGATTTACAGCAGCTCCGACCAGGACTCTGACTCCAGGGACGACGAAGGGCATTCAGGCGGGGACAAGAGAGGCGTCAAGCGGGAGCGGAGTGAGAGGGAGGTCGGGCATCAGAGAGGCAGCAACAGTGTGTAGAGCCAGAATATTTTTCACATCTAATGTATTTCAACCAAACCAGAGTTGGTGATTGTTGGAACAGTGGGAAGACTAACCAAGATGGTGAGTTTTATTTTGTTTCTGCCGAGTTTGAATAAAGTGTGTATGGTTGTATTTTTCTGTTTGATATGGTAAAAAGGTGTAAGAATATTTTCTTTCTTGACATTTTGTGAATTTATTTTGTGTATTTATCAGACTAAAAAAGGTAAGAGAACTTGTGTAACATAACAACTCAGCTCGGACTATCGCCTCTCGAGGCAGAAGTGATATTACAACTTTAGGATGGGCCGGTAGCAGGTTAGCATGCTAATTGCAGTAGATATCTCTGCAACATTATACATTGACGTCAGAACTGTTATTCTTTGCATTCTGTTCATTAGGTTAGTTCATTTTTTTATGTTTTAAAATAAAATTCTGGCCAAATCTACATATTGTCCCTTTAAATGAAAGGGGTAATTCTGACTTTGTCCACCTAAACAATTCAATCTGAGACTGGGTTTATGTCAATAGGTTCATAATCCCAGAAGTCAATTTAATACCCCTATCACACATCGTCCTCATGAAATACCTGTATTAAAACCAGCAAAAACAAAAAAATTGCTACCACAAACACATGCATTTGCCACTTCTTCAGTTTTTGCTATTATTGAAGAGTGTGAGAATTTGGGCATAAATCAAACAAAGAGTACCTTGGGAAATGCAGTTTGTGACTTGCCTTCTGACTATGTCTCTTGCCCGATGTGGCTTCAGGGAGCTGTTTGACAAGGAGTGGCTTGTTGTATAAATACTGAGCCTCAGCTCATCTGCCAGGATGTTCAGGGTTTTATTACATTCTCGCAGCAGGAGGATTTCAATGGGGCTATCAATGATTTATCATCTTGATACAACGGAAACAAACAAATAGATCCCCCTTTGATTTACTGTAACATAGCAATGTCTCAAATTTCCCTCACATGAAAGAATCTTGTTTATTTATGTAATTGGGTGTGAGCTTCCTGGTGTAAAATGTAAGCCACGTCAGACAGGCCAGTACAGGAACAGCACCTGTGACTTACAATATTCTCCCTGTACTCTAACTGTTGGTTCTCTGGAGACAGAAAGAAATGAGGAGCATCCTTAAGCTACACTGATTTGAATAAATGCACACATGCATGAGATCTGGACAGGCATTTTATTGTTTTCCATATCTGTGACTCACAAAGGGACTATTTTTCTCAGTACAAACACTTTTATAAAGTGATGAATGTCTTCATAATGCTGCGTCTGCATATGAAGTGATGAAACAATGTGCTTCATCTGCATTCTGTAGGTGATCGTAAAAACATAACTCCTTTGTGAAAACTGCTGTAAACACAGCATCAACACAGTCTCGCAGTCTTTTGACAAGGTGTGTCAAACTTCTCACCGCCATGTAGGTCACCATCATAAGCAGGAAAATCACGACAGTGCTACATGCGTCTTAGACTCGTTTGATAATGACCCATCTCTAGTACAATAGGAGTTAATTACATCCTCTAATGACTTCACACACTAAGGCTAATGGCCAACAGAGATAACAGATCTCTCATTACCACTCTTCCAATATCTTGGCTGGAATGGAGGACTTATTAAACAATCATGCGCACTTCATTGCTGGGGAACATATATAATCTAGTCCTGCTAGAAAAAAATACCAATGTATTGAAATGTGTCATATAGTGTTGGTGCCATTAAAAAACACATTTCACTAGTGAGGTAATTTCACTTTTTGATAATGTGACCAGAACTGCAATGGGGTTGCATGGTAACAGAGGCAAGCAATTGTCATGGAAAGTCAGCAAATTATTTTAATCCATATTCAAGGTAGTAATCTGTAAATATATAATTCACACAGTTGAAACAAAACAGTACTTCACATTTGGGAAAAGCATCAGCATTTGTCATACCAGAAAGCATTCACATACTGTTTATGCATATATCTCCAAAATTGGAATTGCCAAAATTTCCCAATCTTTTAAATTTGTTATTTTATTAATAGAACATGTTTAAGAAGTTTAATGTGAATCTAGATTCAAATCAGCATCAAATACACATAGTAAGAAACAGTCATGCTGCATAGAATGATGGCAGCGAGGTTTTCTGAAGAACATCTAAAACCTACTGTAGCTGGTAATATTAGCACTTTGTACAAGGATGAATTGTGCAAAATGTCAAGTAAGTATAACCTGTGTCATGACCACTTATGGCCATTACATTTATCATGTTGCTGTACCACCATCTACAGTATAGGTATAATGCAAACATATTTAGCATGACTGCTGGGGCGTGTTCACCTGTCACCTTAATTTGGTTGCAACTGCACAATGCATTAACAAGTTATGCAGTTTACGTCAAGTACCACCTAGAAAACGATGGCACAAATTACAAGAAAACTGCACTGAATATCACAAAACAATTGAATAATTTTTGTTTATGTAATTCCAAATGTATATTATGCACTAAATTAGGTGAAAATCGAATGAAATTTGGAGTAAAAGTGGTGAAAATACCTGTATGTCAATGTGTCATGATATTGACATGCTTCATAAATGACTACGTGGTGACAATCTCTGGACTGAAACAGTATCCTTTCATTTCAACAGTATCATATCATCTGTGAAGTAGTTTTTGAATTGTCCTATTAATTAAAGAAACTAACTACTGAACATGATGTCCTTACTGTGATAAGAATGTAGGCTAAAGAAGAAATGTGGAAATACAGTTGAACCTAAAACAAAGTTTTAATATATACATAAAATTATAATGGTAGATTATAATTAGTTCTTTGTTTACATATACAGTGAAAACACAGCGAACGTTACCACACCAGATGCATGGTGAGGCCGGTTTTTCTCTGAAGACATGGTGCCATCGGCTTAATTTTGGTGTTCAGTATTTAACAGCTCCAGGTTGTTATTATGTTTTTGAATTTTTATTAGTAGTCATTTTTATAGTTCTTGATAATTATTGGGTTTTAGAATGGTTTTAGTAAACTTCTGTTTGTAAATTTGTAGTTTTTCATTACACATTTTGTATTTCAGTTTTGTTATTTACATGGTTTTGAATCTAGTTTGGACAAACATTTCAAAAGTTCAAACTAAACTAAAAAACTAAAAAATATATAATATTCTGCCCCACCATGCAGTGCATTCTGCAGTTGGGGGCTCTGTATGGTTTATTTGGCTTGCAGTGTACATAAAAACCACATTTCAACAGCCGTAATGAAGTTCTGCACCCAGTTTCTGGGTAAAGAGAAAAAAAACTGCACTGCCCTGGACCTTCCACATGTCTTACAGTACAAACTACTGTCTTCTAGGCAGCGCTTCAGGGTGCCAAGCTGCAAGAAGAATAACTACTAGAACAATTTTGTCTGACGTTCAATAAAACTATCCAACCAATAAAGCATACTGAGGCAACGAGGCAGGACACTAACTTGTGTTATGGGCTTTGGTGACTCAATCATGCTGACTGATGGATAGATGAGCTGATTGATGGATGTGCGCCAGAAAGCATTCATTCTATTTGCAGTTGCAATCTGTGTGTAATTAGCATCTGATTTACTAAAGGCAGCAGCTAATTATGCAATCAGCGACTGGTGCTGCCTGCTTTCTAAGTGCATTCTGCAAGTGAAGGAGAGCTTAAAAGGTGCAGTTCAGTGTTGGAATTGATGTGAAAACTGCTTCTTTCTTCCAATGTCCTGGGAGACGTTTTGTGATGTGCTCACACTGTCTGCTGTCAGTGAGATTTTGTTGTAAAACAAAAGTTAATTAAATTTTCTCTTTCACACCAATATACCTGCACAGTCTGTACCTGTTTTTTGGAGGTGGATAATTTCCTACACAAAATCAGAATCAGAATCAGAAATACTTTATTGATCCCCGTAGGGAAACTCTTTGTTACAGTAGCTCGTCTTTACGTCAGTGCACACAGGAGAAAGTACTAGATGACCATCGCAAATTGAATGAACCTTCGTAGATTTTCTTTTAGCATATTATACAAGACTAGATGTATAATAATGTATTGTCTTACCTCAGAAACAGCTTTTAAAAATATCTTATCTCATGACGGCATTTCTGGCATTGTTTCTGCATTCTTGCTGTCTTTTTTTCATTATTTGCTTCTTTCTATCTTTTTTTTCCTGTCTCCTGAGTGGGTGAGCAGAGTCATGAATGGTGAAGTGAGATGTTAGCATTAACACAATGCTGATGTGCAGTGACAGCAGTGGAGGCAGGCAGAGGTGGGAGCTGAAATCAGAGAGAGACCCAGGCCTGACTCATCGAGACAAGGGTGAGAACAAGAGACCAGACCCTTATGCTCCCACATGAAGCTGCCTCGACTTCTGTGACCTCTTGTCCTCATCCTTACTACTGCTGCATCTCTTTGTATTATTTTTTTCCCCTTTCTTCTTTGTTTTGGAGTCAGGCACTCAGTTAACTCTTAGTCCTAGGAAATTATGTGTCTGTGTTCATTCAGTTTCTTTAACAGAGTAAGTGGGTATTACCCCAGTGTTGCTGCTCCCATGCAATAAGTGTCTCAGGTGACTCTGTAGATATGGCAGCACTATTGTAGCTAATGTAACAATGCAAATGGACAATACAAGCTGTGTAGACACATGAAAGAAAAGCTATTGCTCTGCTTGTATTGCTTCGTCTTTTCTCTTACTATTTCCTGTAATGTTTTGTGATAACGAATACAGCATGGACCAGGTTAAAGAAAATAATCTTTTCATTTTCAGTAATGCTGGACAAATTAGCATTTTGTGATCTAGGAAAGCCATTCCCACAGCAAACCTATTTGCTGCCTTAGTTATCACTCACAACACAGTGACAGAGAGTTGTAACGAAAGCAAATTAAGTAAATGAAAGGAATGAGCATTCATCACAATGGATGGAAATTGAAAATGTAGAAACTAGTCCTTAAAGCTGCTATAATCAATATTTTTATATCAACAGTACTGCACCGATTTGGCATTGTACTACTGCCTAACATTTTCGGACTCACGATGGAAAGTTTAAAAAAAAAAGTATCTACATTAATTGAGTAGAACCAGAGATAACATCTTTTTCATTCCATGGATTCCTCCTCCTTGTCAAAACCTGGCTGTTTAGTGCTAGTAGCAAAAACAGAATTAAGAGTGACACATACAACTCCAATGGAATGCTAATGTTTCTCTGTATTACATTATAAGGTGATAACATGTCATTGTTAGCTTTACAGCCTGTTTCTGCATCTCCGAATGGGCCAAAAAAAACCCCAAACAAACTAAAAATTCAGTTAATGCAGCTTAAAAAAATAGAAAAAGAAAAAAAGATCTAACTGTCATGATTGCTTCTGCCTTGTTGTTCCCTTATTGATAACCTGGTCAGAGCACATTATCTTAACATGAAGCACAACAGATTAGGGAGAAGTTTATACCTTTAAATTCAAATATATATTTAACAATTTGATAAAATGTTTAGGATAGCAAAAGAGTTTCATCATGGATGCAGGGTAGCATGGGATGGACCCAAATGCAGACAACAGACGCACACAGAGTACAGTTCAGTGATTTAATATTCACAAAGGTGGCAGTACACAAGCTTACAAGATAGTGAGGCAGGTAAGGGTCAAAACCAGAAGGCAGCAGTCCAACACAGGCAAACAAATCCAAAAGGAGCAGGCAAGAATCCAAAATCCAGTAATGATGCAAAAAAGGTCAAAAACAGGCTAGTTTGAGCTTTACAGATAAATAGAATACAGATAACAAACAAACTGAAAAGGCATGGAAACTAAACTTTATGATTTGGCAGGGAACAAAGGAGGTGAACTGGAATATGTAGAGAAGGTTGATACGAGAATGAGGTGCAGGTGAGGAGTGGGTGGAGTAGGCCATGTAACTGAAGGATTGATGAGAAGTGGGACAGGTGTGTAGATGGGGAAAGGAGGGAAAGTCCAAGAGCATCTGGTGTAAAGGTGGAGAATGGCAGGTCTGTGGAGCAGAGGAAAGTACATGGCCCCAGAGAAGTGAAAATGTGGCTGGAGAGTGGGGCCGAGGGCAATGTGCTTGAAAAGGGAAACTGAGAAGCAGATTGTGAAGCAGAGACTTTCTTTTTGATGTGAAAATCTGATTGCCCTGCATAGAGCATTTTGCTGAATTGCTTACATATAAAACTATAAGTATGTATTAGAATATACTAAGAATTTAGACAGCAGATTAGAGAATATACATGTACTTACTTTGGGTAAAATGTACAGCACTGCCAGATAATAGTTACCTAGTGTTGCAGAGAAGCTAATGATAATCAGCTGCAGGTAAATACAATGGCAATGCTGAACTACGGTTTAAATCAATTCCTGCACCATAGACATCTATGGAGTCACCACCACAACACTTTGACACAGAATACAACCTTGCAACATTCACATTCATATCTGTGAGCAGTTTGAAATCTCAACTCCACCTGACTATGTCTTCGTGTGTAGAATCTGAGAGAAAACTGAGGCACCAGAGAAAACCCACATGCAAACCACATCATGCTCGTTGGTACGAAATATTTATTTAAGAAGCTAAGTAGGACAGAGCAGGCAGAGAGCGTCTCAGCTGGACTTAAAGCTTATGAAGGAAGTGGATTTGAATTCACTGCACTGCTAGGAGGCATATTGGATGCACAAACAGCACCTGGTACAACAACAAATGTGTATCCGCTGATGAAGGAAGAATGCCTTTGGTTGATGATTTGCTGCTTAATCGCCTGTCGATCTTTCAGATATTGTAGCAAAAACACATCAGCTTAGCAAATGTGAATTTCTAGTGTCTAACATAATGACTTTCAATCTATCTCTGTCAAACATCAAATTAATAGAAGACTGTCCCTGCCAGAGCAATGACGCCAGCAATAAGCCATCCATCTCAGCTGTGCACACACGCACACGCACACGCACACGCACACGCAATGTAATTATCATTTGACCCAATACAACTAAAACATTGGACCAGCAAGCTGCAGCTAGATGTATCCAGCTTTTCACCCACTTCAAAGAGACGACAGATGCTTTGGTTAGCTTCTGATAATGGTAACTGTCTCTGTCTCTTTCTCTCGCTACATTTTTTCCCAATTCTCGAACCTAAATGAATAAATTGACTAATGATCTGCTTAAATTGATTAAAATGATCTCTGACGATTTGGAAATCAGGAATTCAGCATGTGATGGGTAAGTAACACAATGAGCATTACTTGCTAACGTTTCCATGGTGTGCCATTGTGTGAGGTTAGCAAAGTTTAATCTCCTGCAGAAAGGGAATGTATTGACAAAATGCTAAAGCCAATAGGGTACCATTTTAGCGCCTCTCCTCACAATAAGCAGGCACATGGGTGCACTCATGCGCATGCAGACACACAAACGCATGCACCCATAAGATGAGGGTGAGAAACAAGGGGCCATCTTAGATCGTTTCACTGTATTAGTTTAGCTACGGTGCTTGAAATAAAGGATGAGATGACTCCTTGGGGATATTTTTGATGACTTTGTCCCCTCCTGTTCTTTACCACACTGACATTCCAAGTCCCCTTTTTTCGGTGGTTTTATTATCACTTTAACAATAGCTGAGTCCCAACAACCATCTGCAAAGCAGGCTGCTGCCATGCCGTCTGACAAAGGAGATGTATTTGCAAGAGCAAATGTGGTGAGTGAAAAGGGATTAGACATCCATGCATTTGACAGATATAATATTTTTAAATGATAATGATAATAAATATGTCAATGAAATAATAAATAGTTAGTGTATAATCTCTGCAAAATGATGATTTCACAGCGCCGTAATGGTACACCTTCAAAGCTGAGTCAGTTGACAATGAATCAAAAGGTCTTAAAGTGTTTATGAATCACCTCATGCTGGTGGTAGCTCATGTTAATGTACGCCAGTTTGAGGTAGGAGGGCAAAAGGACAAGTTGAGATTCCTTCTGAGAGATCTGAAATGATAAAGGATGCTCAGAAGTTGGATTAAAATATACACTGATATGAGTGTGCACTCCCCTCAACGCACACACACACAAATACAATAATCTGTTAATCTGCATGCATGCCAATATGCCATTAGTGTCGTTTGAAATGAGAGGGAATAGGTATCATTCCTATGAGACCATCAGCCCGGCAAAGGCTTTAGGCAGATTTGTTTGGGCTTATCCTTCCTGTTGATGGAGAGACTCTGAGACAGAGAGAGAGTTGGAGTGAATGAATAGTGGGCAAGAAGGAGACTCAAAGAGACTGAATGAGCTGTTGGATGAGATAAAATGGGTGGGCCCTTGTGAGCCAAACATTGCAACACATCAGTGAGCCTGCACAAGGAGCGTGGGTAACTAAGGGCGAAAAATCATAGGGTTTATTTAAACATTTTTTGTGGTTTATTTTCCCCAGACTGCAGCCATTGTCACTAGCTGCTCCAATGCTAACATCTGGCCTAACACTGCAAACAAATCCCCTTCTGTGAACAAGCAGAATATTCGATAATCTAGAGAAATCCACTGGCATCACACAAAACAATCTGCCAATGAGTTAAGCAAAAATATCTCGATTTCTTAATGAAGAGGGAGAAGGGAGAAGAGAGAGAAGAAGAGTTTACAGCATTATGGAGCTGTTCTGAAACACAGTGGTGCTTTGAGCTAAAAGCTAACATCAGTATGCTAACATGCTGATGTTTAGCAGGTATAATTTATACAATGTTCACCATCTTAGTTTAGTTAACATTGGCTAAATAGCAGAAAACACAAAGTACTGCTAAGGCTGATGGGATGTCATTAGTAAAGTATGAGTAATGCCAGATTGAAGTTTTGACCTGATGATGGCGAAAAGTCATGGTTATTACAAATAATCCTGTGGGGACCATGCATGTGTGAACCAAATTTCATGGTAATCCGACCAATAGTTGTGGAGATATTTCTATAGCCAAAAATGTCAACCTGCTGGTGGCAAAGTCAAGAGATCATCAGCATACATCGTCTGGGAACCATGAATGTCTGTTAAAAGTGTTGTATCAATCCATGAAGTAGATGTTGAGATATTTGACAGAATAAGTGAAAACTTTGACATTTTGTCAACTAGATTATTTGCCTTTTAATTCAGCTCAGTTTAGGAGTAAATAGCCAGAATAGTTTCTGCTTCTTTACACCTGATGGTGAGGAGCATCACTGGGAGTTTGGAATGCACACAGGTTCACACTAACTCCCACTGCCTCGTAACACCTCCTCCGCAGCTGGGTACAACCTTTGTAATCGCAGTTGTTAATCCTTAAAATTCAGCAATTTGAATCCAGCATGGGAAAGAAGGACCAACAAAAACTACTATATAGAGAGATAATTACTGAATATAAATACATTGAACAGTTATTGAAAAACTAAACCAAATGACAACTGAATAAATTATATTTACATCATTAGCCAAAGCAACATTTTAAAACTTAAAAACTGGAGGGGTGCACAAAATGAGAGCTTAACAGCTCTTTGCAACATCACCCACTCAACACAATGTACCAGAACTTCTAAAAAAAAAAAATACAGCTCAGCTCAAGAAATGTAACAGCCACCTCACTAATGGTAAAAACTATAAACCAGCACAAAAATGACAATACCAACTAACCACATAAACCACCATGTTCTGAACAGACACATTATAAACACTAACAACAAGTAACATTTATATTTTGGAACATAAAACAGCTAACCTAACAAACTACTCAGTCCAGCACTAGGCATGATGGGAAATGTGGGCCATCACACAGATAATTGAGGTTCACGATCTTTTAACACCCATGCTTTCAACAATCCTTGAAGAACTCTTTCTTCCAAAAAGAAAAGGGTTCTTCAGAAATAAATGGTTCTGGGTGTAACCCCAGCCCTTCAGGAAGAACCCTTTTGGAACCCTTATTTCTAAGAGCGTACTCTGAAGAGCCATTGCTGGGAGGAAACATTGTCGAGTGCGGATGGTGTGAAACAGTGGATGACGTGTGAGGAGCTTTGGGACAAGAATCAGAGAGCCAGAGACAGGCTGGAACAGCCGTCCTGCTGCCCAGCAGGCCTCGGCCTCATTAGAATCAGCTGCAGTTTGGTTCTGTGTGTGTGTGTGTGTGTGTGTGTGTGTGTGTGTGTGTGTGTGTGTGTGAAAGAGTGTGAGTGTTTGCTTGCACTAGCTGGGAGGCCCAGTGGGCAGGAGCAGATGCTCCATCCTCACACTCAAACTCCCCCAATAGAGTGTGTTATCTCTGACTGAGTAAGGGCTTTTTGCTTGCCTTGTCTCTTTCTCTGTTTCCCTCACACTTGGCCTTTCAACCTCTGATACTCTGATATATACAGCTGATCACGTCATACCTATAGTACAACTTCCACCAAAATGTAGACTCTCTTATTATTCTTTCTTTCTACAGCACTAAGATCATAATCATACATTCATACCATCATACAATGGTGGTTGTGATGCAGATAAACATGAAGAAAATATGGCCATATGTCCTCTCTAATTCTTGCATTGTCTATAATAAACTATAGATGTCTGACTTCACTATAATGATTTAAAGCTTAATAGAGAGTGTTTATTTACTGCTGTCTAGATCACATTTCCCCAGTTATTTTGCACCGCACACTTTGTGTAAATAGTTGTTTTATTATTATTTATAATTATTTATTATAATTATTTATTATTATTTTAAAAACACAATCCGTCGCGTGCCATGCCATGCTGTGTTCATCTGTATTTTCCATGGATCCTCACTACAGAGGGTTATGCGCTGACCCATGATAATACGGCCATACTCCCAAGCAGAGTCAAACTGTGATGATCCCTGCCCCGTGACCTGATTGGCTCAACATGTGTGGTTGTGCGGTTGACAAGAGACAAGGTGCTATTTTTTAAAAGTTCAGCATTCAGTCATTGTACAGCTGCAGTGTATCATTAGAATTGTTTGGACATTTCATTTCTATTGTTCTTCTATTATAGTTCTTTCCTTCAGGAAAAGAGGAGCTTCACAATTTTCTTGATCTGCTCTCTTCTGCTTCTGCTGTAATTATTGTTACACACTACAAATGCAAACAGATCACTTTTTTTTCACTTGATTTCTGGAAACAGACATTGCTGTTGAGTTTTTCTAATGTATTTTTTTGGCACTCACACCACAAGGCGAGTACCATATAGTCCCATTATATTAGAAAATGCAGACATCTCTACGGCGGATATCTCCAAAACTTAGCAACTCACAGCAAAACAATCTAGATGGATAAATAGCACTACAGGTAAGATTCCAAAATATGTATTTTTGATTTTGGGGTGAACTGTCCCTTTAAGTAGAGCTCGACATGATGTTGACACATCAGCACTCAACACTCAGCTATCACTATGAAATAATAAAACAGGGAAGCTTTGACTTAATGGTAGTGAGGCAAGATTATGAAGCTAGTGAAAGTTGATCCTCATACAGTTCTGACAAACTCTAATCATAACACCAACTGGTTAATTGTTAATTGTAAACTAATATTTTGCGTTTTTGTTTGTTTTATTTCTCTATTTGTATGTTTGTTTGTGTGCTGTCATGGGTGGTTGTTGTTCTTGTTTTTGATTATTATATGCACTGATTGTAAGATGTAATTTTAATGATTACTTGATCAATCAATGCCCATCAAGGGACTGGTGTTGGAAATTAGCTTCGGCTATATTCACGTGTACAGTACATTGGACACTGCTTCTGCAATTGTCAATGTTTCTCTGTACTTGTCCCTTACAAATTAACTAAGAAAAGAGAAAAATGAATGCCAGCATTTGAACATAGGAAAATGAGCACTGATAGTAAGGTATACAAATGCTAAATATGATCAGCACAACCTTAAAGTCTTATCCATTAAGAGACATTATATTCAGCATGGAGGATTTAGATTTTTGGTTAAACCAAACATGATACTCCTAAGCTTCTTTTTGAGGGAGTGACTCATCTCCTAAATAGGAGCTTGATCTGCTTTTACATATTAATATGTTAATTTGAAACTTTGAGTATGCATTCAGTAAAGCTTATTGGTATACAGTCGGTACACATATGCATACATGTACACACTTAACTATATACATACAGTACATAGGCCCCGCCCCAGATCCCCCGTCATGTCTGCTGTCTCAGCCTTGTCTCTGCTAGCCTCACTGCCTCCTCTTATCTCCAGCAAGAAGCTTTATCATTTTGTAGCAGCAGTGTCAACAACCCAGGCTAAATGGCCTTTTCCAGGACCCATTTGGCTCCACATCAATTAAAGACCCTGCCACCCTGATGGGCGATAGCGGCAGGAGGAGAAGGGGGGATATGTCAGCGAGGAGGCCCAGTGATGGAGTGACTCGGCCTGGTGGGGTAGATGGAGACGGTAGCAAGAGGAGGCCCGCTGAACCTCGACATCAGTAAATATCGGATGGAGGCTGTTTACTGACCTGTCAGAGAGCGGTATTGATTTCCCCTTGTGTCCAGTCTAAAGAGGTAAACAAGAGAATAGGACTAACACACGGTGCCATGCCTATGAGTCCTTGTGAATCAATGCGTGCAGGCAAAGTACATTGTTCCTTCACCTGGAAATAAATAGCTGAGCTGTAACTCATGTGGATGACAGTTTTATTTTCAATGACCGTAACTGTTTTATTGGGACATCTGTGCCACCATCTTCAGCAGCTTCCTACTGAAAATATATCAAATTAAGATGTAGTCATATTTGTCAAGCATAAGTGAGGAACCAATTTGAATGAACAGCATTGGAAAGGTGACCTTCACCTCTGGGGTCAAATGCCAAGGTCACATCATATCATCATGACAGCACACTGATGTACTTTAGGCAATGATAGAGCAGAGCGTTAAGGGCTTTAAAGCCACTGGAAACTCAAATCCACAATAGCCTTCTAACTATATAATTTATGGTCTTACGTACATAATAGTAAGCATCTAAAAAGTTTTAGAAATTTCAATCCAAATTCGAAACATTGTCAATTAAGTTTTTGTAAACTTTCCTGATATTGGATTTGAATTGGGCATGGTTATGCTCTGATATTTATTATGAAAATTACGCAATTAATTCCACAAACCAATCATAAAAACTCCAGGTCAGTTTACATAAACAGTTGCAACAAAACCTCTCGGCTCTCGCTCAGTCTGCCTCTTTGAGTCTGAGCCAACTCGTCTCTACTTAGCTCTGCACTTAGCTAGCTAACCATATATCGCCTATATTTGATCTATCTATCTAGCTATCTCATGACGTGTCATTCTTTTATTTTCCAGCTGTGGTGGACTCCTCTCGTAGAGGAGGGTTAAAACCTGCACCCGGGTGAGAATGGCCCCCGGGTGAGAATGGTCACAGGCAGCCATTCGGCTATTTACACCTGACGTAGTGTCGTGTGCGGGTGATTATTGGCGGGTGATTATTGGCGGCTGCGGGTGTTAGTGCAGAACAAATACGGGCATCTTAGTTAACTTTGTGTGCGTATGCTAACTATTCCACTCAGGAGTAATATGGATAGCAAAGCATTTTGTAACTCACCATTCAGTGACCAACTGAAATGAAAAATGTTCGGATGGCAGGGCTTGTGAGTGACTGTTGCCATGAAAGATTGTTGACATAAGCAGAGCCAGGGAGATGTCAGTCATACTGAGTGAGATGTCAATCAAAATGTGATCTACCACAGCTACACAATCTTGAGAAATGGTCTAAATAGTAAAATTAGCTGTTTTTTTTTAGCTAGGTTTTCTAATAGTTATGAACGTTTAGATTTTTGTGGATGCTTATGCATGTCATGCCATGGCATTTCTGCCTTTATTGAGATAGCAATAGTGGAGCGATGACAGGAAATGAAAGAGAGAGAGAGAGAGAGAGAGAGAGAGAGAGAGAGAGAGAGAGAGAGAGAGAGAGAGAGATGCAACAATGGATTTGAACCATGGACTATATGGTTCATGTCTCCAGTAACCCATGTTAACCAATTGGGCTGTTCAGACAGGATGCGCTGTGGCCGGCTCACGATCTGCAGCGATAGCCCCGGTGTCTGGTCAATATTCTCTGTGCGCTGCGAGTGAATCTGGCAAACACACTGATAATATATTATAAACGATATAAATTATATATTATATATGATATAAATTTTCTGATTCTGTTAAAATAGGCTATGCATCCCATGTTTGCCAACCCTTGGATTTTCCTGCCCCTCTCCCCGCTGTTCTCCTGGCGTTTCAATTCCCCTGATTTTTCCCCCCGCATGATGAATTTTCAACATCTGCCCATCCAGTATAATTATTAGAAATAGTATCACGGCTGTTTGTGATTGTGTTTTTTAAATTAGGCTTACTTATTCCACATATTTGTCAGATGTATCCAAACAGATAGCGAGAGGAGCAGAATCGCTTATTGCCCACCGCGGAGAAATGCGCTTCTGGTGTGAAAGGCCAGGCAACTGCTCACGTGAGAGTTGACATATTGCAGCGCTTTGTGACACTTCCGCCTTTCCAGTGTTAGGAGGCTATTAGCATAGCTTAGCATAAAGATTGGAAGCAGGGGTAAACAGCTAGACTGGCTCTGTCCAAAGTTCAAAAACATACTGTATATACCAGCACCTCTAAAATTGACTAATTAACATGTTGTATTTTGTTTGTTCCATCCCACAATATGCTAGTTGCCTGGCAACCTCAATGTGACAAGACTCAGGGGAAGGCAATTCACCTGGCTGTTGTTCATCAATAGTTATTGCACTCTAAATCCACAGATTGTTATTTTACATTTCTGTTTAACTTCAGAATAAATAAAAAAGATACAACCTGTTAGTTAATCAGCGTTAGAGGTGCTGGTGGGTGGATTTTTTAACTTAGGAGAGAGCCAGGCTAGCTGTTTCCCCCTGCTTTCAGTCATTATGCTAAGCTAACTGCCTCCCGACTTTTGCTCCATACTTAACGCACAGAAATGAGTTGTTGGATCGATCTTCTCATCTAACTCTTGGAAAGAAAGCGAATAAGTGTATTTACCAAATGTTACTATTTCTTTTAGAAAACTTGCTCACATTGGGGCGCCCCCATGTCTTGCTAAGTTAGTTTAATCACCTCTCGGCTCCAGCTTTGTAACGCGCATGTCTACTCATTTAACTCACGAAAAGAAAGCAAATATCGGCGTATTTCCCAAAATGTTGAATAATACCTTTAAAATTAATGTCTGAATTGACTAAAAGAACTGTCAGTACTTCATTCCCTGGTCTCTCTGAGTGGCTACTTACAGTTTATTTAATATAAATTCCTCAGAATGTGGATTTTTCAAAGGAAACTGGACCCAAAAATAATGCATATCACTCCTGCTATTGTGTTAAACAGCAACTGTCCCATTTTTCTGGCAGTAAAATATGCCAGAAATAAGCAAGACCTGAACAGCAATTTGGTATATTTATGTTGAAAACAGGTGATTACTATCAAAGCCTCGGATCCCATATGACCGTAATGTTTGAATATACAATTTAAGCCTAAGAATATACAGTGCACAGGACCTGCCTGTTTCTCCTCAGAGAGGCAAGTCTGGAGGGTCTGCAAAAACAGGCCAAGCTGCTCTTAAAATGGCCACCAGTGTGAGAGATTTATCACACAACCTGCACACTAGTAAAAAGAGATCATTTGCTCCCCTTCCTCCATACATAAACTGCTATCTCATTCCGGGGGGCATAACATTTATTATGGCATACTTTCTGCCTCTTCATCCTACCCCCTTTACCCAGACATGGTGTTGTGTAGTAACAAGGAAATTTATCACTCAGTTTTATGCATCAGTACAGATGTCTCGGACAGGAGTCACAGTGATGGCTAATCGTATACTGTCAGTTACAGTTAGCATCACATTAGCATAAATGCTTACAGGTCAGGTATGTGCCAACTTGAGGGCAGAAACATAAAGGTGAGGTCAATCAGAAAACATGCTTTAGTTTGGAGGCTCCAAAACACCAAACGGATCAAGGAACTGTTCTGTCTCTGAAACAAATAGCAGCAGACAGGCTGTCATAAAAGAACACACAGCATATCACAATTCCAATCCTGCAGGTTCAGAAAACCAGCTGTCTGTTCTTATTTGTCCATATGTCCCCTTTAGTATCTATGACACGAGGGTGGACTTTTGTAAATGAGGCCCTTGCCACAATGTTTTGTAGTAATGCTGATATTCAGCAAAGCTTGGGTTGAAGCGCGTCAGCCTTTGTTTAACTCACACTGTGTCCTGAAGGATACGTGTGAGGAGGATATAACTGTGCAGTGCAGAAAACAAGAGAGGTCTCCAGCTGTAGCCGCACTAGCTGCTGACAGTCCTTTAAATAGAAGTACTTGTAGGGTTGTTTTAGACAAAAGTGGGATCTTTACATGGTGTTGAGTGTGAGGATGCACACACACAAGCACATACACACTTCCCTTCCATTTTCAAACACACCCTCAAATCAATAGCCTGATTGAATTTGGTTCTCCCCTTCTTGCTCCCCAGGGGTCCTGTTGATTGGGCTTGGCAAACGCAATGTTGTGTGTGTGTGTGTAACAGAGAGAGAGAGTATAAATGTGTGTGTTTCTTTCATTGTACACACAGCAAAGTAACGATTCTGATCTGCATTCTGAGAGGCTCTCCAGTCCCCAGAGCAAAATCAAGACACGCCTTTTCCACACATCTTGACGAATCGCTACCCGTAAGGTCCAAAACTCCTCACTCGGCCATGTCCGGAAGTCTCTGACAGTCAGCAGAGGAAATCGCCTACAGTTGATGTATCGAGTTAATCTGGTAACTAAATGCAATTCAAAATGACTATGAGTCAGTTGGCTGTGCATCAACTCTGTCCGCTCCAAAACTCTCAGACTGAGGAATGACATTTTCTGTCACATCTCGCACAAAAAGACATATGCGATCAGGCAACTTTTTTCATGAATTATGTGACATTATCTAATAAAAAAATGGAATGACCTGTCTTATCTCACTTCAATGGGGGAAGGGGAATCACTTCACTCAGTGGCAGTTGATCTAAGAGAAAATTTGGTTTTAGGATGCATCAGTTGGCTATTGGATATGACAAGGAAACGTTTACCATCTTTAAGATTATTAATATAACTAATAACTAAATAATGGTACTGATTTTTTATTATAAGCTACATTGACACACTTTAAAAACAAATATCTGATACATCTGCAGTGTATGTCATGATGGGTCTGTTGCTATATCCGCAGTAATGAGTTAAATTCGGGGACTGAATATTTTTAATAGCTCATAACCGCTATTACCTTTGCAAGTCCCTTTGCCTTGTAATGTAACAGCTTTAACACCAACTGAGAGAGAGATAAAAATTTGCAAATGAGAGAAAAAGAGAGGAATTGTGAGGCACTCCCTCTCCCCCTCTCTATGACTTTGCACTTTTCTCCTTATTGGAGAGTGGAGGCGGACCTGCCAGCGTCCTGTCGGGGACAGCAGCAGCAGCAGCCCAAAACTGTGGCCAGAATCTCTAATGAGAGGTCTAGAGAGATAATTGATGGCAATTTTGAATTTGCTAGCCATTATACAGGCCTTGAACACTTTGGTTTAATGAGAATTAAAGATGCAAAAGCAATGCATTTTATAGCAATCAGGCAAACAACCCATGGGAAGGGAAGATGGGAGGAAAGAGGGGAGTGGAAAAGAGGGAAAGAAACAACACAGAGGGGGCAGTTATGGGTCTGAAATCAGCAGGCAGGAAAGAAACGATCAGCCACTACTGTTGTTTATGCATACTGTGTCTTTTTTTAAATATTATATAAATTCTGCTGTTTTCATTTTGGTCTTTTTTGTGGTTCACACATATTTGAAACTAATATTTGTGTGTATATAATTTTAAAACAGATTTGTATCTCTTCACTACACAGCAATTAGGTTTTTTATCAATGATGAATGATTTTCATTTTTTGCCAACAAGTTTTTTTTTTCACCTAATATCCACAGATAAACACTTGGCATACTCGCTACTCGCCTTATATTTCAGTGAATAACACACTGTAAGTATACTGTATGATATCAGCATATCACTCATTTCAGTTTAATCTGATCGTATCTTTATATTATCTATGACAATAATGCATGAAATCAGAATATCAATTATTTCTACTTAAAACTTTATGTTCTATTTGTTGACTGAACTGCCCATGTAGGTGGTCTCCCTTTTCATCAGCCCTCCTGTATGAAAAAGGACAATATCCTGCTGTCAGCCCTCAGGCATATACTGGGAATGTCAACTCAAACTGTCACCATGGGGAGTCAAAGATGGAGGAGGGATGGTGGGGAGGAAGCACAGGGGTAAGAGGAGGAGGAGAAGGAAGATGAGAAAGGGAGGATGCCACAACAATCAGCGTCCTGCAGACAGTGGCATGCAGTCCCACTCTGTGGGGGAGTGGTGATGACATCAGAGGAGCAGCAGGAACAGCCCGCTGACTCTCATCATACAGAGACAGGGTGGTTGCACCCACAGGTGAGGGCAGAACTGGCCTCCTGTGCTGTGAGACACACACAGGCACACACACTAACACACACACACACGTAAAAATAAACTACACACAAAAACTGTTATTTCACATAAGCCACATAAATACAAAATGCTTTACCGGAGACACAAAAACTTATGTTCACTGAAATACTTTTGATATTGTATTATTAGTAGAGACAATTTAAGATAAATATGCCGAAAATCGGACAGGCTACATTAGCTAGCACTCCAAGCTCGGGCTAAATTAGTCTGAGCCTGATTAAGTTTGTTCATCATTCACCTCAGTGTACTGTACCAAGGGCATTGACAGTATACATATTTACATTATTGTCAGAGAAGTTTGTAGTTAGTAACAAGTAGTAGTAGTAGTTAGTATCAAGTTGTAGTACCCCACTGTAAAAATACTTTATTACAAGTACAAGTCTTACATTTAAAATTTTACTTGCGTAAAAGTATTCAAGTAGAAAGGCCTCTTTAAAAGTGTAAATTATCATTACATTAATAATAATATAATTTAATTATTGTTATTACGGATGCATTAGCATGCAGGCAGCCTTTTAATATTGGAGCTGTACAAGGTAGAGCTAAATTTAACTGTTTGTAAAACCTTAAAGCAGCAATAATTGTTTTTTTTTGTTTGTTTGTTTGGTTGTCTGGTAAATGTTCTAATACCCACTCCTTTTAGCTCTGTTTTGGCACAATCTCCTGAGGGAAATATCTGGCTCTTTAGCTAATAGATACTTTCCTTGGTGCTGGGCAGGTAGTGTTCAATGGGTTTATCAGAGCTTGTTCACTAAAAACAGCTGCCTATTGCTGCTGGACAGCTTAATAAGAGGAGTAAGAGTAAACCAAAACAGTAAACCAAAACAATGAGCTGAAAGACACTAAAATTCTCTGTAGAGCTGAGGAGAGCTTTAGAGTTGAGTGATAAACAGTGGGTTTTTCAATGAGCGACACTTTTCATATTACACATAGTAATTTGATCCAATTTTAATACAAAAGTATTGATTAGTGCAGCTTTAATCTGCAGTGACTAGTAACAATACTTGTAGAGATATTGATCTTTTTCCACGGAG
This sequence comes from Siniperca chuatsi, assembly GCF_020085105.1. Taxonomy (NCBI): domain Eukaryota; kingdom Metazoa; phylum Chordata; class Actinopteri; order Centrarchiformes; family Sinipercidae; genus Siniperca; species Siniperca chuatsi. The sequence goes on along the minus strand of NC_058044.1, from coordinate 25,084,014 downwards.
ACAGAGGTCTGTTAATCTAAAAGACAGAATGTAACTATAGAGACCTATAGAAGAAAAATTTCAAGATATTTAGTTGGAATTTCCACATTTTAACGTTTGGTTTCTGTGATGTTCTATGTAGCCTTTGTTTGGACGGATAAGCTGGGCTCTTCTGTGCCCATGAAAAGCATTTCCAACCAAGTTCCTGTGCCAAAAGAAGCCTAAATTACTCTTGTGCCCTGCCTGAGCCCACTTTGATAGATAATTCCCTTTACGTAATCATCTTAACATGATTAATAGACTGTGAGAGTCGTCTAAGAGGTGACTTTTGTTAACCTTTTATGGGTATTTCCCTCTAGAGGAGCTATAAGAGGCTTGGCTATTGTCTGTTTCAACATCAGGGCCAACACAGTCTGCCAGAGTTGATATACTTCTATGACGCCTTGCCTCTCTCAAAGGGAGGGGGAAATGAAGTCCATAAACTCAAACATATTTCCCAGTAAGCACATGAAGAGGGCATAGATAGTTTATTATCCTCAAGAGGAAGTTTTTGCTACAGGCAGGTTCAGGCAATACATGTACACATAAGTGTATTCCAAAGACATATAACACATTCTCTACCTACTAAAACGGACATGTCACAAAATACAAGCATAGTTGATGCAGACACAAACACCATAGCTCCATCAGGGTGGAGAGTTGTGTGCATATGGCAGACGCGACAAACACACACACAAAATACAATACAGAAGTATATTCATGCATATGAAATATAGCATACATCAATACAAACACAGGCAGGTACACAAGAAGGCACATACACAACCTTCCCTGCATGTGCACATGCAAACACACTCACAGAGCAGCAGGTATCCAGTAACAGTGCAGGTCTGGATAGTAACTACTGCACAGGCCATTTGACACCTCCTCTATAGAGATTAAGATGCAGTGTTCTGGCAGAATGCTGAAACACAAGATCAGGCTGCCTGGGCTACATGCCTTTCAACATTATACCATTTGTTCTGAATGATTGACCCTGACATCTTTCATCAAAATTCACGTTTCATTCTTTATTTCTCCCCATAAGCACTGATACAAACGTGTGGTTTCTTTACAACACGTGAACTTGGGAGATGTTTACAGCTCGCCATTTGACGTCTGACAAGATATAAGCGAGACATAAGATATAAGCTCTGCTCTCATGCAAGCTTATTGCATTATAGACTCTATTATGCCATTCAGTGTCAGATGCTCCTTTTACATTACGTGGCATGTCATGAGGAAAAAAATCACTCTCCGTCTTCCCAATAGGCTCAGGTGTCTATGGAAAACCAGGCAGTTCATTTTGTCAGAAAGAGTTCACAGGATGGCCAGAGGGAGTGTTTTTGTGTTACACAAATACACTAAATGCACATTTCATAATGTTACGCAAGACTGGACATGATGTATTGGAGTTGACGCTAAAACGATAAGAGTTGTGTCCATGGAATAAGTAACCGCACCTCCTTAGTTTAAAGAAGAAGAAAAGGGTCTTCATCAAGACTCAAAATTAACACTACTCTTCCAGTCTTTCTACTGTATCTATATTGCCTATTGCCCTTCTGTTCGTGTGGTTATATGTTTTCTTTCTGTTTAATAGAAAAACTTTTGATCATAAAAAATATGCTGTCATTGGAGAGTCATGGCATTGATATGGTGCTGAAGCTACAAATATCTAGTACTGTACTGTTCCCCTTTAAGTGTTTTTTTTTTGTTTCTTTTTTACTGTAGGCACCTAAAACTAAATTCAATTCACATCCATCGTGTTGGAGTAGTGGCAGAAGAACATTTCAAAACCTGAGTAAATAAAACCAAAATGATGTGTGTATGGCTACAGGTTATGAGCGAAAATCTGTTGCTTATTGTTCCCTTAAAAATCCATGCCTTCAGTGTAACTGTAATATAGATAAAAGTTAGATTTTAGTCCATGTCATAGCTCTAGAGTACAAAAGTGAAATTACAGGACATTCAACATATGTTTTCTAGTCAGGATGTTGTGTCAACTTTAATGAAAAAACATCACATTAATTCATATTTATTTTTTTAGAAGCACTTGCTGTCCCACTGTAGATAAAACACAAAAGGATTTTGATGCCTCTTGCTTCACAGCAGCTGGGAGGTCAGCAGACAAGGTTAAACATTTTGTTTACATACTGTAGTGACCTCACATACTGAGCTGGTCTCCTGAAAAGTGGACAAGATTGCTGCACTGACAGCAAACATCAATGTAATAACAAAGTGGAGAATATGGATGAAACCACTAAGCCTACTGCCTGCGTGTATGTATGTGTTTGTGTGATGACAGGCTTAGTTTGGGAAATATTGGAAGCCCTTCTCAAGACAAACAAACATAGATCTGTTGTTGTCATGAACTCACACATGTGCGTGATCACCAATGCTCTCAAAGATAATTTGGAACCAAAGCTTTCACTCTGTCAGTATAGTGACATGTTGATATTCATATCCCCTCCACACACACACACACACACACACACACACCACAGAGTGTCACAACATGATGCAGGCCTGCTAATCCGACTGGTCATCCCTCTGGGGTCAGAGCTGACACACATCTCCAGCATTCTGACAGTGATTTCCCTCATGCGCTGGTAAGCAGCTGCCACCTCACCTTCTCCACGCACACAAACACCAGACAGGCTAGGCTGACAAGTCACCAGACAGACAGACAGTGTGATATTGCCCAGCCTAGTTCTACACCTGCCTCTACAGTTTTTCTATCCCTGCCTGCCTGTCTGCTTGGCTTCCTCGCGTGTTTGGATAGCTGCCTTGCTCACTCTTCAACCCCTAATTGTCTGGTATGCTGGCTTACCTCTCTGGCTTGCTAAGAGAAGTTATACCAACAATTTGTTGACTAAACTTCGCTCTGGCTGGCTTAACAACAGTTCGCTTGCTGATTGTCCAACCCCCTACCTGCCTAACAAACTCCCTACCTAGCTCAAAGGATAAGTGTCTGGTTCTGCACCTGCTAAGCCTTCCCCCTGCACAGGGACCTGGGGAATGCACAACACCGAACCCTTTAATAAGAATAATAATAAGACAGGCACCTGCAGGGGCAGCTACTGAGAGCCACCACTGGGCCTTTGGGATTAGGGGATTACTGGTGGCAATGGGAGACACAAAGCCACTGTGCGGGGGTGGGCATGGTTAGCTCAGCTGCAGAGAGGTGGGGGAGTGGCTCAGGTGAGCAGTGTCAGGGAGAGCTAATTGTCACAGCTGTGTCGTGTTGACTAATTATGCTCTCCCCTTTATATTCAGCAGTGTGCGGGACCTGAGGGCTGCCACACATACACCTGAGCCATGGCGGGCAGTCAGTGAGGCTGAGAGTTTGTTGCTTGAACTTTTGGAGAAAGTGAACTGTCTGGGCAAGCAGAGGTGCTGTCAAGACAGACTGATGTTTCCTTTTGCAATATTGTGTGTGTGTGTGAGTGGTCAAATAATAAAATACATTGTCTGCAAGCTGTGTCTTGGCATCTGCCTTGTAACCAGGGAGTCTGGTAGCGAAGGCATGCTACACATTGATGTAGAAGTTCTCTCTCTCTCTTTGTCTCTTTATGTGTCTCTGATGCACACAGATATTCTTTATTTCAGCAATGTCTTTATTTCAAAGGATAATACTTTACTCATGATAATACATCATATCTAGTACATTTTAAAGGGAAAATGTGGTCATAGCAAAACTGCAGGAGAAATTTTAAATCACAGCTTTCAACATTTTTCTAGCCACGCTAGCAGCGTGGTTCTAGGGATGGCAATGTCGGTTTGTTGGTCGATAACTCTGGTCTAGACTGAAATATACTAACAGCTATTGGATGGGTTGGAAGAGGGAAACGTACTGAGGTCAGTTTCTACTGAACACAGGAAACAAACATCCTGCCAAGTACTGTAAATTATAAGCTGCTCAATACAAACAGCAACAGTTTAACGCAAACTTTTCACCCTCGCTCAGCAATAACATCAGCCCTCAGGTAGTTAGTCACTATCCAGGATGAGAAATCAATGGCAGACTGCAGTCTGGTTTCACTTGGCTGAGAGGAGAACATTTAGGCCTGCTTCGACAAATGCTGTTGTGCACTGCTGTCCGGACACCGACACAGCTCACAGCTTGTTAATGTGCTGCTGCTTAAAGTAGGAGGTTATTTGTCTTATGTTTTGGACTTTGGCCAACTTTTGCATTTGAAAACCTAACTTACTAGAGGGAGAAATTCGGCATCGACAGCAAAATATACAAATCTTTATGTTTTTGTTTGCTGCTGTTTAGCAGAATGGCATTTTTGTGCATTATGTCAGTGTGATGCCTCCACGTGACCTGAGTCACTGCTGTGCACTTTGCTTTTCTCCTCCACCCATCACTGTATGTATTTACACCCGAGGGACAATATGGATGGCCAGTGGGCAATGACACCAAACACACACAAATGCGCAAACCTCCAAACACTCAAAAGGTGAGCAAATATTTTCCTCACCATGGGGAATTCTATTAAGTTTTATGAAAGTGAAATGAAACCACACACACAGGTGATGAGCCAATATTGCCATGACTGGGGGGAGTTGTGTTTAATAACTTACTGAGGGAAAGTGTTTCCATAGGTGGGCGGAAGCAACTTTCTCAGAGTAAACCGTGGGTGGAGAGATCAGCGTCCTGAAGCTTCCACACAAATGGAGGGAGATGAGAGGCAGAGAGACCTTGGCTAGTGTGGCAATAGATCCTGGTAATATAAGCATGAATTTTCTGTCATGGTCTGGCTTTGACTCTCCTTCATCCCTAGTGTTTCCAGCTGTTCTCCCCCTTCCCTTGTGTTTCCTGTTTATGTCTGTATCTCTGTGTGTGGGATCTGGTCTAAGCGTGGCCTTCATTCACTCTCCTACACACCTGCAACCAACTACCAATCAATCCTTGCCACCAAGCATCCTGCACACCTGTGATCCATCCAATCGTCCAGCTCCAGCAGTATATAGCCAGATCGTCAGTTAACCTAAGTGGTACACAGACATGGTCAAGTTATCTGCATGTTGTTTCTGTGTGTCTTTGGCTCTCCTGGTAACCTGTGTTTCTCCTTGCGAACCTGCCTGCCTACCTGGATTTACGCTCTTATGTGTATTCGTTTGCCGATAACCTGCCTGACGCCCAGACTCTGTGTCAATTCAAGACAGCCTGCCAAACCAGACAACACCACTGCGAGATCTCAGTCCACACTCAAGCCATTCTGCTATCTGTGTGTGAAATAAACTCTGAGTCTTCGTCTGAGTCTTCGTCTGAGTCCTGCTTTCTTAAAACACTACATTTTCTGGGGAAGGACTGCTGATCAAACATCACACATAAGTGCAGGAGTGTCATCAAAAATATATCTTTTTCAAAAGCAAGCTGCTGCAAGCTGTATTAAAAAGTAAACCTGTGTAAACACGTACTTCCTTTCCCCTGCTCATACTAGTCATCAAACGCCTTGCAGTGAATACACATTGCAGTAAGTAAGTGTATTAATCTAGCCATCATCTTGTGGATCATTTGGACAGTGTCACAACGTGTGACCCGCAGTGTCCTACCGTATCAAAGCGAAGAGGCAGGCTATGACAAGTGACACAGAGGATGCTTCAAAAGTCCCACTCACCATGACTCATCCTAACTGCCCCCGAGGTTCGCATGGCTGTCACTCAAACTGTTTTCCAATCAATGCAACTTCAGCAGACGTAGTTGATTATCGCTTTAATGAGAGAGCCTGACTGGTTTCCATTAGTTTCACAGGCCTGGATACCCCTGGGACCTGGTTTAATTTTCTTGGTATCCATTTATCCCTAAAGCTGAATCATAACATGCCACTTATTGGTGAATCATTGTTAGAGTCAATGAATTGGACTGACATGATTACCACTGGTGATGTTTGTGGTGCTAGGCAAGAGAGGATATAATGTCATATCATAATACTTTAGAAAGCAAATGCAAAACAAAGACTTCTTACCTGTCCTTAGTGTCTTCAGCGCAGTCTCCGTCACGCTGCAACACATCTGCATGTACCCTCATATACATACACAAACACACACATGCCTACTCCTATCAAATTTAATATTCCTCTGATTATTACCACAACCTCAAACACTAAGCGGAACAGCAAAGGGATCCTACGTGACTAAAAGAAAGAGGCAGTTGTCTGAGCAGCAGCTGGAGCTAAATGATACGATAAAACCCTACTCCCAGACACTGTTGGTCCAGACAGGGTGGTAATGGCAGTAATGTGATTACTTTTTCAGTAAGTAGAATAGAGATTATAATTTGAAATTTAGTAATTACATTCCAATTAGCCTACTAATCACAGTAGCAGGATCAACTTGTTTGCAATATTACCCTGAGTTTGATGGGAAGGTTGATAACAATTTTGTCTGCGTGTGCATTCAGTCGAGTGACTGGTGAAGTCTGAGAAGTGTTTGCCTTGTGCGCATTCATACCAAAAAAGATTAAATAAGCCTCCTGGTAACCTCAAAGTTGTATGATATAAGGCACCTGTATACTCCATCAGAACTGATGACGACAATCACACCCGCTGTGATTGGCCAGGCATGCTGAGGTGAGAAAGTAAGCTGGGTTTGAACTTCTCTCTCAAGCTTTTTCATTTGTTCCACACATATTTGAGGCACTTTTAGTGATCGCATCACCGTTCAAACACTCTTCAGTACAGTATGTACATCAGTAAGCGAATGCATCGCAGTTTGCAACGCTATGCCGTTCTGTGCTGATTCTGACGGTCCTCAGTTTAGTAGTACGTTCAGTCTGTTGCCTAGTTCAGTACAAAACAAGGTTACTAGCTCAGCAGCCACCTATGTGTAACGGAAAACTCTGTTGCAAATAGGTGTTTCCGTGGCTTTTGCTGTCTTTTAGTATGTTTTTAACCAGAAAGTAATCATAAGTGAGCTAACTCTAGCCGATCTCTAGTTAGAGTTAGCGGGACTAAGCTGTTGATGGTCAGTAAATACCTCCAAATCATAGGCTAGCTGCTTGTTGAACCACAATGTCTCATTTTCTATTTAAATCCAGAAGCTGATGTGTGGTTGTGGAGGCTTTGGAGTTATTTAAAGGCACTTTTGACGGAACTGCTGATTAACCTAAGAAGTCTAACAAGTAGTTACATTTGCTGTGAAATAATTTGTAAATGTAATTACTTTTTAAATTAGTAAAATGCATTGAGTAATTGATTACATGTTTCTTGCCCAGCACAGTTCCCAGATAATATAATACTTCAACCACTACATTTGTCTACCCACCTCCACGCTGATGTCCTGAGCTGATGACAGCCTGAGGAATAGCCTACAGATCATCTTATCTTGTCATCCAGAGGGCTCCCATCGAGCCCCAGCCTTCAATCTGACAAGCTGAAGATGTGTGTGTGTGTGTTAGTTATGTGCTTAACAAGGCATTTATGTACAATATACATGCCCTGTCTGCATAAATATGAACTTAAGTGTGTGTATGTGTGTGGATACCTGTGTGTTTGCACTTACCTTAACTGTGTCTGCGTGTATATCCTGTCTCTTCCTGCAGCATCACCACACCTACAGTGCAGACAGCCGGTGAGTTAAAGGGCTTGCAGACAGACCTCTGAGTGCTCTTTGCCTCCTCCTCTGTATCCATCAGAGTCGTGATAGAGAGCTGTGAATTTGTCTCCTTCACTCAGATTTATTGAAATGATATACACCTACTGTCTGCTCTTGGCACAAATTTTAGACTGCATTTTAAAATAAGAGCACTTTGCAGCTTGTGAGCTGCAGAGAAATTATTGGGAAAATATTGCAGAGTCCAAAGTTTAAACATTGCACAGTTTATAATGCATGACATGCATATATAATTTAGTCTTTAGAAAACTATGGTAAAGCTTGATAATTACAATCCAATTTTAAGGATTTCTCCTCCACATTAAAAACCCATGAGACCTACTTCTCTTTCATGAAAATGATGCTTGACCTTATAATGCAGTCATTTACATATAACCTTAAGCTTTACAGCTGCACTTTCATAGATGGATTATACTGGTAGAGCTGACTGGGTGATGGGGATGTCTGCAGGACCAAGGACGGCTCTGGACTGAGGAATAAGACTTATTTATTTATCCTTTATTTAACCATGCAAATGAATTTGTAAAAAATGGCAAAAGATAATGGCCTGGCAAACACCAAAAGGTATTTTCATGTGGAGAGGACAAAGAACAATAATTTCACAGACAGACAGAAATAAACAAGCTAAGCTCAAGTTCAGCAGGACTGCTGTATACGCATTGTTGCAATAGAGTCTAATGGTTGTGGTAGTAGTCGAAATGTTAAATGATAGGATCGGGTGTAATTTGGATTTTTTTTAAGCAACAGATCAAAAGAATTAATTTGCATTACTAGCTATCAGGCCCTAATGCATTAGTACTAAAATAAAATCTTTTGTACCTTTTGACAATTTCAAAATGTATTAAAGAATGATAAATGGATTACAATCCAAATTTTAATTATTATTACGGGAAAGGACTATTAATAACGTGAGGAAGGGATATTTCTTACTCCTCCTTCTGTCTCAGCACTTCCCTTTAATACCACAAATCTCATATTCAGTGACCCCCCCCACCCCCTTTTTTGTCTCATGAAGAGCTTTCATCCCTCCATTGTTAGTAAGCCTTCTTGTCTCAATTCTGAATCTAGACCCAAAATAAGAGCAATTTTATTTTGTCTACAAGGTGGAGTGAGAATCCAACCCAAACCTCTGTTTCTGTAAGGCAATTTCAGCCTTCAACACTGTGTTTGTCTCCACTAAATGGCAGATGTTCTTGCTACTGTTAGTCAATTTATTTCATTTATCTGAACTAGTTATTTGACTGCTGGCTCCTTCTCAAACTATTTTATACATCATAGCATACATCATTGTTCAACCTTGATTGATCAAACCTAAAGTAGATATCTTATCCCGCAACAACTACCAACAATTCCTTCAAATTAAACAACAAAATCCATTGTTGGTAAAATTTTTGTCTGTCAGTAGGAAAACGGGAAACGAGTTGCAGTCTTCCGTGTTACAGTCCAATGTTTTGTTGGCCCATCCATTTACCCTAGCCTCCTCCCAATGTGGACTGTGTCGATCCGGAAACATATCACACTATTTCCTCCTCTTTTTTTCAGGGCTCTACAAAGCAATCAGATTCCTCTTGTCAAGGTCGCTAATTATCTCCTCTTATCTCCTCTTCTGTTTTCAGCAGGTCATCCAAAACCACAATATTCTTTATCCATGTTATTGCACAATGCCCCACAGACATTAAATAATGGGTTACCCCAAATTATCCTTTTTGGGTCCTCAAAATTTTACCTGCCTATTATAACAAATTATAGGCTGCTTGAGGACAAAAAAGGCATACTGTTAGATATATCTGATACGGACCTCTGTTTTGAAGTAAAAAATTGCAGAGTCAAACTTTTTACAGCTCAAGAAGAATTCTAAAGTTGAATAAAACTTCCAGTGTATTTTATCCTGGCATATTTCCCATAAATGTGGCTAATGTGATTAGCCTCCTACAGCTTTCCAAAGAAATATGATTTTTATGTGTATCATTTCAAACGCTTGTCTCTGTAGGAAAAGGCTTCCACCACTGGGTGCAAATGGTTCAGAACACCATCTATGTGCTAAAGTGGCTCCATGTAAGGTTCACCATTTATTAAAAAAAAATGTATTATTAACTTTTAAGGTCTCTCATTTCCTTGCTGTAAATATATGAGTAATCATGTATTGGGCCTACATTACGGTAGACTGATCAAACTTTTTGGTCAGAGCCCCCACACTTTTTAAATGTTTTTTCATTGAGCTCAGACATGAAGATTCTGTAACTTGATTCATCCCAAAAAAAATTTACAAAAAGCTTTTGTCAAGGTTTGGGATGTGTTCCATTTGAACTGTTTCTCCTATGGTATTTTATGTAATTTTTCCATTTCTTGTATTTCATGTCCCTATGTTTGTTGTTCATTTTCAGTTTTTTCCCTTTCCTGATTTCTGTTTGCTCTCATTGCTTGTATTTGTATGTTCTTCTCTGTGAAGTGCTTTGTAATTTAAAAAACAACAACCTTATACTGTAAATACAGGTTATTATTGGGCATTATCATAATTATTCCCACCCCTCCTCTCTCCCTCTGGGGATGTTCATGGTAATCTTGTTCTCTAAACAACATTCGTTCTGATCTCTCCTCCTCCCAGTTGTATCTCACTCCTGCTCCTCTCTGCCTTGTCTTGGGATGTTTGTAGTAACTGAAGAGGATGTTGTCTTCTTGGTGACAACTAGAGTGGGGTGGCCCCATCTGCAACAGCCATCCAGCCAGTCCCAACCAATCACAGATCATTTTGGGTTGAGGGGCACATCTAGATAGCCTGTCTGCAGCAATCAGGGTCCTGACACTGGACTCATGCAACCTTGACTCCCCCCATTCTCCAACACCTGCTGAAGCCAGTCCCATCACATCCTATTACCTGCTGTAGCCGACCAAAGAGCAATTGAGGAAAGGGGGAAAAGGTTGTTTTTGGTCAACCTGCAAAACAAAATCTGTCTCAGTCCTCTTGTTGGGATTCTGGGATAATTAGAAAGAGCAAAAAGGATGAAGTCAGCTGAGTGGTCAAGTTGAATATATGAGGAGAATGACAAGTGTTTGCTGATGACAGTTATTTTAGTTCCTAATGAGAGAAAAGTAGAGGAGAGGGATTGCATTGTTGATTACATGTGCAATGATTTAAGCTTACAGCTCAATCATTTTTCAGTGTAAACAGAATTTCAGTAGTGCCAAATGTTACATAAACACTTAACTTCATGTGTTTTTATGCTCAAAAATAAGTAATGGGGGCTGCATGGCTGAGCAGTCATAAACAATCAATTACAGTCCTGTAGCCATGCAGTGAGGTTACAGTGCAGCTGGATACAAAACTTTTAAAAAGTTTGTGTAGATTATATGTTTCTTGCAACCAGATATGGAGTAAAAACATTTAAAGGGAGAAAAGCTTTGAATATAGAATTTGAAGGAAATAATGTTCCCAGGGTTAAGCAAGAATTTGGACCTAGGTTATTTTTGTACAATATAGGTCTGAGCATTGCTATATAGTTTTTAATGTCATAGCAGTCTTGTCCTATTACTATAAATGCCCAAGAGATTACCTTTTGTAAAGCTTTATTTATTACATTTTTCATCTTGTTTATTTAAGCTAACAGTTCACTGTTCCTCCAAAGCTCACTAATTAACACGTTATGTCTTGTTTGTTTAATCTGTACAAAAAGTGTAAAAGTGTAAAAACAAAAAGTTGTGGTTTTACAGGGGATTATGTGGCACACTACTTCTTGGCAGGGTGCAGTGACTCCCTGGAGTTAAGCTAAGCTAAGCTAACCGTCTCCTGGCTGGAGCTTCATATTTACCGTTCAGGCATGAGAGTGGTATCGATCTTCTCATCCCAACTCTCATCAAGAAAGCGAATAAGCGTTTATCTCAAAATGTTAAACTAATCCTTTAAATCTACTGTGCTTGGATTTTTCAATATATGTGTATAAAAAAATAAATGCCACAACACATTTGTTATTTTGATCTTTTTGCTGTGAAATAACCAAAATAACAGACTTCAAAATAAAATTTGATTTAATTTAATTCATTTGAATTCAAACACATTTGGATAAACACTGTTTATAATATTAAATTATTATTATTTGTGTTTATTCCATGTTTCTCACTCTGTTGCTAAATGTTGCTTTATGAAACTGCTTTTCTTTTTGCTCAGCCCATAGCTGATTGATAGAATTTACATTTTTAGTTTGTGCAGAGTCTCCAGTGACTCAAGTGATTGATATGCTATATATACTGTACCTGTTTAAGCGTATGATAATTTAAATATCCCCCCATTATTCTCATGACTTTGGGAGTTCACTTTAAAAAAATGTATTATAATGACCTATTTAAAAATATCCAATGACCTGATTCTGTCTAAATATTACTGAAAGTCATGTTGAAGTTTAGGATAATTATCTGGATATTTCATTTTAATTTAACAAATTTACAGAGCTCTCTGTCATTATGGCGCCAGAGTGTTTTCCTCCTCTTCCAGCGTGGTATGGCCGGTTGGACTGAATCAGTCCTCGGCCCTTTGTGTCTACGACACAGTGTCCCAATCTTTCTTCTCCTCATCCTCAGCCCACAGCCAGCTCTCATTACAACACAACACACTCACCACTGGGCTTTACTCTGACAGAGATCACACTTAATGAGAGCATGTTTCAGTTAAACACTAACGTGCACTCATTAGTCTTCTCCGTCAGTTGTTAAAATTATGTTTAAATACTTTGATAATGTCTTTTTCTTTAGCAGTGTAGCAATGTTCGTTTTATGAATGTGGAAAATCTACCATTTTCTGAGCATTTGCCATGATATCTTCAGTGATTGTTTCCAGAGAAAGAACATCAGCTTTACAGGTAATTGGCTGCACATGATATGGGAGCTGTGCAGCTCACTTTGCTTCAGTCACTAATGACAGTCTCTTCTTTCTTGTTATGTGGTTGGTTGGTTTGTGGTGTGAATCATAGACAGGTTTCAGTCTTGGAAAGGTTGAAGCCACTGAAATCTGCTGAAAAGGTTAACAACGATGAAAATTTGTCCTTGCAGAACTTGATTCTTTTCTCCAGCATAATCTTTGGTCAGTGAGAAAGAAACAGCTAGAAACAGCCATTTTCTGTCCACCCACTGAGCTCAGCTTGGACTATATTGATTTTTGCTCCGGTGGGCGAGAGTGAACTCCCACAAAATGAATGACCAATAGAAGAGAATATGGTGTTTTGAGGTAGAAGGGTGATTAAGGGGCAAGAGAGATTGGTCTCAACACTAAGGTGGTGCAGCTCAACAAAAGCACACTGTCCAGTTCAATTAGAAATTAATCCACAACACCCCCCCCAAACAAAATGCATTCCCACCCTGTTATACAGACGTAGAAAAGACTATGTCAGCACTGAGCCCTGACAATTTAACATGATTGTGCTTAATTCTTACACATTATGTTAGCGTTTCTATAGCAGTACAAGTAGAAATGGACTCAAGTGAAAGCATTTGTTGCCATATGAGCATAGAAATGAGTCCTTTAAGAGCATTGCTAACCCTGAGCAGGAAAATAACATAGCAGTAACCAGGAAACACCAAAGAGTGACGCTGGAACACGCTGGTTTCATATACATGCATGGAATTCCATGTTCTTCAGAGCATAAAATAAGTCCATGCATTCATATGTTTTTATGCATACATATCTGATTTTATATGCTATTCCATATGGGTAAAGAAGATATGATGAAAAACAGGACATGCTATTCACAAATAAAATCCTTTTTTCTGGTGAAGTTGGAGGACATGGTCTTCTCACCAGTTAATCTCCTTGTTTTGTCTTCGCTCTGTAAATGTTCTCCTGTATTTTTCTTAGCTTCTCATTCCCACCTTTCCATTCCTATTTATCTCTATTCTCTCTCTTCTCCCAGCCCAGCGAGCCAGTCAAACACTTAAATGGAGGAAACATTGTGCATTCTTCAGAGCTGCAACACACAGATCGGTCCTGACACACACATAAACACAGCCTCACTCTGACAGGGGCGAGGAGTTGCTGTACCCTCCACTCTACCAGCCAGTAACCCTGCTCAGATGCAAATTCAAATGTCAGCTTTCTTTCTCTTTAAAGGCAACGTCAGCTCGAAGAATGAGTGGGATCTTAAAATCAGGTAATTGTTTTTGGCAGATCGTTGTATTTACTTACTGTATTGAGTCAGCCTAAGCCAGTGGAAGGTGCACACCAATGAGGGACAAATACACACAGGCACATGCAACATGGATCACATAGGAAAATCTACATATAATGTTTCTCTCAGAATGCATAAGCCTTTGTTTGTAGAACAATTAAATAACCTCAGTGAAAATTAGTGCTGTCTATGATATTTTCAAACCCTACACAAATCCTTTACAAACATGCAGTGATGTCGCTTTATGTTGCACAGTAGGAGATGGTAGAAATGCAGGCTTTTGTCATTCCAGAAGGCAATTTTGCCGGCTTTTACAAGGACTGCTGGCTTTTACAATGACTAACCGACCACCCTCCAAACTCTTTAAATGTAGAGTACCGCTCAGCCCATGCACATTGCTTTAACATGTGGACAAATCCAAAGCTTGACACGTCTGCTGTACCTAGTTACTGTTGCTAAGCTGTGATTGGACAATCGCTGAACGGGGGAGGAGCGTTTTAGTGAACAGTCAAGTCCCACAACACTCAGTCCACCAGACACGATCCACCAGACAAAACTGCCTCACTTTTTGGGAGTGCAGTGGACCAATTGTGGTAGCTTTAAGTAACATCCTTGGAAATTGGTGTGGTTGGGTGGTGGGGACTTACATTTGAGAACATCTAAGTGGCTTCTAGTAATGTTATAGTAATATATTTTTCTTTAACATTTAAGATTTGAAGTGTGATTTGTTTTTGTAATATATAGATCTTTTCCCCCCCTTTTTCAGCTGAAAAGAGACAGGAAAGGGGGCAGAGAGAGGGGATGACAGCAAAGGGCCGCAGGCTGGAATTGAACCCAGGCCGCTGCATTAAGGACTCAGCCTTAGTACATAGTGGGACACTCGTAGGTACAAGATGCCTGATCTTCCTTTTGTGAGAAGGTATAATTTTTGTTAGCTTTTAATTTATTTGTTAGCTTAAAAGCATATACATTATTAATATAGTACAGCATTCAAATAATATTTTTACATTTGATGTGGCTGTATACATACTGTATAATGTTGATGTGACCCATGATACGGGTATTATGTGATCACTCCTAGTAATTCAATGATTGGCCATATTGTGGTCACAGCTCATACACACACTCACATTTACCTGAGGAAGACTATTTGTGGTAAAAACATCGTCTGTGTCCATGCAGAATTCAAGCAGAATTGGGAACGAGACAGCAGTGTGTGGGTATTTTTCATCTTTCTCAGATATTCTGAGATTCTCTTTTTCAGATATTAAATTGTAGTAAACTAGAACAGTTAAGAAATAAAAAGTAAACACTTTGCATATTGTCCTTAGGGCTGATCTACACACTTACCCAGACAATGTTGGTATTACATCTACACTGCACTACATCTACAATATGATGTCCAAATATTTCTTCAAAACAATGTTGAAGATCTCGAATGAGTGAAAACAAGCAATCAGTCTTGAAAGCCAATTGTTTGTTGATGTGTCCTCTTAGTATAACATTTTTCTCCCTATTTCATCATGCAGATTAGTTTTGCATTCAAAACGTTATTAGCCCACGAGTAGCTGCTGTGCAATTCTAACTTAATTTGACTTTATTTTTCTGTTTGCTAAATATCTTCTTTTTTTTTGCTCATCTGAAATTCCATGTGAAAGAATTGCAGTATTCATACAGTACAACAAATCTATCATGTGAATTATATTATGGAAATACATTAATGTTGTTTGGAGGAAAGCATAAAACAAAAAACCCTGAAACAATGCCCCGCCCCATGCACACACACACACACACACACACACACACACACATCAAACAGTGTTAATATCCCTGTAGCAGCACCAAAAGGCCAGCACAGTTATGCACAATTTGCTTCCATCTCACCAATAAACCGGATTAATATAATTTTCTCACACACATCCATGCTCCCCTTGTCATATCAAACCATATATCACCTCATCAATTTATCTCCCCTGGCACTGCGGCAGACAGGTGATGAAGTTTGGGCTCACTCATAATCTTATTATTGCTACACTTCCCTGCTCTGGACCAAAGCCAAAACACATATTACACAAATAAAACAAGAGACAGACAGACTGGGGAGAGCAAGGTGTCTGCTCCAACCTCTGGCTCTCTCCTCTCACGATGCTCTGTCATTGAATGCCACTGACCAGGATGAAAGATAGTCCTTGACATTTATGTCCAAATCCAGTGGGAGCCAAATGACCATCAGGGGCTCAAAATATTTGAAATGGCTGAATTTCTCAGCGGCTTGGGTTCAGGTTGTGGAGAAATAAAATATAATGTAGAAATACAAAACTCCCTAACAGAAAGAAAGAAAAAAAATCAAAATTCTACAGCTGACAGAATACTGATACTACAACATATATTGAACAAAGAAATGTTGATTTAAGAGTTGTTATTCCTGTACTCGACTAAAGCCCCTTTCAGACATGCACCCCTTTACCTTAATCTGACGGCAATTTAACATGTCGGTCACTTGTCTGAATAAGCACCCGGGTCACTTTTACGTAAAAGTCACGATGGCAATCTAGGTCGGATCTGGTAACATCATGACTTTCAACACGGCACAAGTCTGAAACATGCAGAGAGAGAGAGCTAGATTAAGATCACTGTAATAAATGTAGCCTATTATCTCAATCATCGTCTCTTACCAGTTTAATAAACTCGGAAACACTGTGAAAGAGACAATTTTAAGGCATTGAGGAGATCAATCTCATATCAGATCAGACTCCCCTGGGGCAAAATAGGTTAAAAAGACCTCTTACAATAATAATCTGAACAACAGTCTCTCCATGCATTTCCAATGTTCATTCATGCCAACAGGGTGGATGAATAAATTAATATCCAGCAAAACAATTTACATACAGCATGTGAGCAAATAAGAATTAACGAGTCCCAACTTAACATAATGTCATGTCATAATGTGAGTTAGAAGCAGACACGATGGTCATTAATTAAGACTTCAACAGCAAAATAAGCTTTAAAATACATCAGTGATGCAGCCTGAGAGAGAACAGAAAACCAGTATTGTTACATATTCCATGTCTGAAAAGGGCTTTACAACGACTTATACAGCTGCGTATATATATATATATATATATATATATATGCATGAGAACATTAATTGCAGGTGTACAACAGGAGACAAACTTCACACCCTTCCCTTTGCGCCTTGCTACATAAAGGGCCCACTACTTCCTGCATTGACATTTAAACAATGACACTGGATGTAAATTGTGATGTGCAATTGTCCGATATGAACGCCACTGAGGGATACAGGGCTAAAATAGTTCTAGTGATATCACTAAGCATGAAGCACAAAACACTGGCTTTGGCTTTATTTGTTAAATCCATAAGATGGATAAATCCATAAGATGGATAAATGACTAGACTGTTGCACAGCAAAAAGCTTACATTATGTTGTATAATATTTTGCTATGAGGTTATCTAACTTGCACCAGACAGAGAATGAGCATAAATAGAGGTTACCAGTTGCTGTGCATGCTGATAATTATAGCAGTGCTGTATGAGTGACGTTGACAGACTAGAGGGAAACTGATCTTGGGTATCATGTACAGTTGGGAAAGGAAAGATAGAGGAAGAAAAGTTGGTGATTCTCAGTATAAGCACCTGAGAGAGGAAAAGAGTGGAGGTAGTGGAGTGCCACTCCCTAGGCCAGGCTAAGGGTATCATTTTAACAGTGTACACTTAAATGGAGACAGACACACTAATCCATACAGTCTAAGGCAAAAACAGCAATAGTGAATGAGCAGGCGTAGACAGACAAACAAGAGACAAACACAGAGAAAAAACTAAACACACGACAGGGAAAGAAATAAAGTTGTGGGGCAAGGCGGCGCTTACCATGGGTGTGAATTTACAGTGGCGTTTATATGTCATCTGCTAAGGTTAGTGTTGCATTGCTGGCAGCAGCAGTCTGCTGGGGTGATCACAGCTCAATCAGCCTAGGCTCCAGCCGAGTGTCACTGCCAGGGGACCAGTGATTCGTTATGGTGCTCCTAATGGATATCTGGGCTGCATGGTGACCATAAATTTCCATTACTCCTCCCTTTTCTCTCATCTCATTCTCTATCCTCTCCTCTTGTCTTTCTGTTCTGTTCATCTTTTGCATTCTCTCTCACAGTTTTTTTTTTCATTTGCTCTCCCTGTCCCTGATTCTCTCTCTAGCTCTTCTCAGATAGTGCAGAGCAACAGTGGATTCATAGATCACCAAAGAAAAGAAAATGGATGTCAAAGCATTAAGATGGAAAGCCATTGTCTCTGTGTGTCATGCAGTCAATATGTTATAACCAGCCTGTAAGTACTGAAGAGCAAGGATTTTAGAGGCTGCTTCTGAAAGCAGGTATATTTGCAGGTAAATCACATGAGCTCATCACTCCAGGGAGAACTATACTGTGTGCTCATCAGAAAAGAATAAAGCTATATCCCCTCTTTACTGGTTCACTGTGGGAATTTCAGTGTGTGTGTGTGTGTGTATGTGTGACAATTCACACGTCATTGCAGTAGGATTGCCTGTTACCTTAAAGACCAATTGAAAGAAAATCTCATCAAATGACACTAACACAGCAAATGTGACGGATGCAAATGTTTTATGAAACAAACGTGCACTAATGTAAAAACACACACAATCTGTGCACTGCATGCGTCTCCAGCCCCGAGGACAGTTCTGCTCTGTTGCAAGTGGGTTCTTAACCCAGCAGAGTGTGAATCATAGTCCAGCAGTCAGGTCATTTAACCCTCTGTGAGTCCCCCCGCACATCCATTCAGACAGACAGTGTGCTTCAGCTTCGCTCTATATATAGCTTCTTTATGTCCAGGGGGAGTTCAGGGCAGATGAGAGGTGGCATCGCTTGACTTCGCTCAAATTCTGTACAATAATGCATGAATTTACAGCTACAGTAGACTGAAAAACAAATTTGTATTCTTTTCAGAGAAGATGTTTTTCTGACATTCCTAATTTGCAGTTCAAATATTCTTGATTTTGCACAGGATATGCTAATAAGGACACAGCTGCATTAGAAATGTTCCACTTTCAGCTGTATTTTTAAAATCCAGCCCAATCATTCTCAATTTGTGCCATTTTACCTGAAAGGTACAATCATCCATCCTTTCAACTGAAAGGCTGATCCAATCAGTATTCAGTAGTGACACCACACTTAGTCACTGAGTGAGTCTCATCATTTACTAAAATATGTGTGTAGAAAAAGCATTAGCTTTACCTGCAGATTCACTCAACTAAAGCAAATGGAAAACTTATCAGTGATTCTTATGTGTGGATTTGACTGCATCATCCCACACGTAGTCCAGAGGTCTTGCTGAATCAGAATGTCAGTCAGGGTGACAGAGGCAGTCACATTTACATGCAGCGAGGCCAGCATCCACACACAGCGCTGAGTCACGATTACATGCCCCTGCAGAGGTATTGTTCATTCTGTCTAGTTGGAAAACATCTCTCCAGGGATGTGACCTTAGCTGCTGACAAAGACTCTGACCTTTGCATCATATTGTCTGTTAACACATCACATACTGCTCAGTTGTACGAAGTTACAGCATTAAAGACAAATACTCTACCTAAAGCAGCTGTACTGTTAAAGTGATGTTTAATCCACAAATATAACAGGTACTGAATTGTGTCTCTAACAGGGATCTATTGTAGCATCTGAACTGGCTCACGGTAATAAAAAAAAGATGCAATAAACTATGTCACATTACAATTACAGGGGCTTGTTGTTCAGAATTAAAATATACTGCTATTACCATCTTTCTTTGTCTCAGTCTCTGCCTCCCAATCTCTCACTGTACCACACCTGCCAACTAGGTGTCGTCAGTTTGCTTTTCCCTGCATATTTCCTTGGTGCCACTGCCATGTGACCTATTACCTGCCTACACAGCTGTTTCCTATCAGCTGGTTAGTGCACTAATACATAAAGCTGAGCAGACACTAAGGATTAAGCCTGAATTTAGCCCTGAACTGGTCGCTCCTGAATCATTTTAGAATCAGGCCAAATTTCTGCCAGATCAGTTGCCGTTTAACAACCTTAAGGAAGGCAGTTTCGTATGTTCTAGTTGTTTGCTGTTGCAAAGCAGAATAGATGTGGGTGTACTATTGGCACATCCACAGTAACAATAGAACAGAACAGAATGTCAGAACATAATAATTCAAAAATATATCTTTTTCAGAATCAGAATCAGAAATACTTTATTGATCCCCGAGTGGATACTCTTAGCAAATAGAATGGAAGTGAGATGACATCCCTAGCCCAATCCTGTTGATAAGTTGCTAACTGCAGAGCTGCCCAGTCAATCAAACATCTGCTATGTCCTGGAACCTGTCCCATGAAACAGGATTACTAAATTAGCTGAATAATAAAAAACAGAAATGTGTTTTCAACTTATTCCAGATTTCAGGGGGTTCAGGTTTTTCTCAGTAGCACTATCCAGTTAAATTAACGATCCATCTTCCTTAAACAGGCCTCTGGTGTGTGCATTTGGATCCTGTTACCTGTACACTGTAGGTTCAGCCCTAACAATAGCAGCAAACCACTTCCACCTAAAACACTGTACAGCAGCTGCACTCATAAACAGCTATTTCCAACACACCTTGCATTTCTAGGTAAATTCTGTTTAGTAGGTACATTACAGCACTAAATCACACAATAACTCCTGGAATGCAGGCAGCACCAACAGACTTAACAACTGTGGACGTGTATTCAAGTGTAGAATTTGTTTTAAAACTACACAGCACAGTAGCGGGCACTCTCCTGCTAATGTTGGCTCATTACCATATATCTGCTTGCTGTCTGCTGATTGCAAATGTAATGCCCTTCAAGTGACAAGCTAACATGCTGTTATAAATCAGGAAATCCACACTGTAAGAGAAATCATTACTCACTGCTGACTGAAGGAGTAAAGTCTCTCCTCTCTTACTCATTGCTGTAGAATCGTGGTTTATGGGAGTGATGTGGCAGGCAGGGTGCTCAGGGGCCCATCCCATGTGGCCTATGATTGATTGTCAGCTTGGAGTGCTCACCTGTGCAGCCTCCAAAGATCCCGGTAGATAAGCATATTCAGGGCTGCCTGTCTTGACCTTTGAACGGTAATTAAGGGACTGAGCTTGATGAAAAGAGCTGAGTGCTCATGTGCTGCACGATGCTGCACTGGACCTCAGTGAGTTGTCCACATCACTGCAGCTAGGAATCAGGCTTTTGAATTCTGCGTGTGTTGTCAGTAGGGTTGCATAGTAGCAAACACGCACTTGTGCTCAAAAACGATAAAAGTTGTGCTATCACACGCATTAAACAAACAACAAGGGATAGATAGATCTACTGTTCTATTGTTAGAATTAAGATCATTACTAATTCAAATATAATCGTCACTGTGTGAATCTATCCTATGGCCTCAAACACACACGAAGGAAAGAGAAAAATCTTCTTGGAGGAGAGCTGTTTGAAAAGAGACAAAGGCTCTGCAGAGAAATGTCTTCTGCTCTGACAGCTGTGACCCCTCCACTGCTGCATGAGCTTAATCAGCGTGTTTAACACTCACTAGCTCTCTCACTCTGACCTTATACATGGAACATCTGACAAACCAAACAACTAAACTGGAGCAGACTCTTGAATTCAAATTAACTATTCTTTGGGAGATAATATAAATGGCACTAGTCAAACTCTGTCAAATTCTGCCTATTAAACCACTCCAAATGAAGTGCTTTTATTATCGCCTTCTTGCCCACCTCTAGCTGAAATTTCTCTCTTCGGCAAGCTACAGTATGCTTGGCACATGTTCTAGGGGTATGATAAGTATGTCAACAAACAGCATTACAAATGAACAGTTTATAAGGTATGAGACACCTTTCGGGAGAGCAAACAGGATTTCTAAAATGTATTTTTACCTGAAAGTAAGAAGGAATAGAGTTTAAACCCCTCTCCTGATATGTGCTGAAATCTACTTGAAACTCAATCCCCAACAAATTCCTAATTTCCTACACCCAGATTGCTCAGTCCATCTTCTAAATCCCATCTTAACCTTAACTGTTCTGTTTCCTTACTTTACTTTAACCTGACCCCAAGTAATTACTTGTCTGACCTTTAACTGACCTTCAGTAATTACTGAAATAATTTTGTGACTGATGCTTTCTCTCATTATGTTTCAAGAGTCTTCCACAGGTTTCCTCTGAGAGGCTGAACAAGTGCGCTGCTCGGTTAATTGTTCCTACATGTAGAAACGATGGGTTAAGCAAAGCAAGCATTAAAGCAGAACATAATATTGTTTAACTGCTTGATTTCTTTGGTTGCCTAAATTCAACTAAATTAAAGCCTTCTGTTCCAGTAGCAATAAAACTGCTCCAGGGATAGTAGTTACTGACTGAATAATAAAACAAAATGGTTAATCAAAATTACTGTAATGCAACCTATGGCAAAGAGAAATCTGTCATTCTGCGTGTTGAGATGGCACATGTTGTGACCATGGGTAATTTATATGTCATGTAAATGTAGTCCGTGGAATTAGATGCCACACGGCACAGTTACTTCAGAGGTTCTTGCAGCTTTAGTTTTATTGTTGACACATTTGCACGAGATCAGTTTAACAGAATGCAAAAGCTACTGAGTCCTTTAACCGAACAGCTCATGTGTTACAGTTTGTTTTAGTCTTTAACACCAAAAATATTTAAAAGAAAAAACAATGAAAACAAAATACGGCAGGGGCTATGAATTCCAACAAGTTTCACCGAACCCACGTGGCACTTCCCGGAGACTGCACAACTCAACACACTGTCATTTACCATGAAATTTAGTACACAGCGGTCGACGACTGGCGCCCAAAATTCCAGGACATGAATTCCAGAAGTGCTACTTTACACGACTGAGTCACAGCACTGTCCACTCTGCAAATCTCCAGGTTGTTCGCACCTAAACAGGAAGAAAGACCATGATGCACTTGGCGGAGTAACAACAATATCGCTCAATGTTACCACTTTGTGACTAAAGTCCACAATAGCATGTGAGTTACTTAAATACTGTTACAGTCAAAAGAAAACAACAAAGAACATGTGTAAACAATTTTGAGAGCTATACCAAACCTAAGTGAAATATTACATGAATAACGAATAGACTAACATGAATAGATTTACCACCTGGCTACATAAAGTAAGCTGTATATTGGCATACTCTGTGTTGTTTATCATTTTTGCAATGTCAAAACTAAACTACATCTCATGTTCCAACCGTGCATGTTCACCAACCATTTACTCAAGGGTTTAACACTCACTTGCAAAAGTTATTTTTGATTTTGCTCCATGTGAATATAAGAAGGTACATATTTTGAATAACCTGTGTGAACTTGTCCCGTTAGTGAACAAGCTAACGAGTTTGATAAAACTGACCGATAACTTTAACTCTGAGAGCTTTTTATTCCCTCTTCAATTACTTTATTATATAATGACATAGTGTACAATGGTGAACAATGTCAGGGGAAAGTAAACAGAACAGTAGAGAGAAAATAGAGAGAAGCTCCAGGAGCCTATTGCGACTGAGCTAACGGTTAGCTCGTCAGCTACAGCAGTTCACCACTAGCCCTGCAAGTAGTCACTGTCAGAAAGCTTCTGACCCCCACCAAATGGTACTTTTTGGTGTGGCCGCTGCACCTAGCAGTCAACACATGACAGTGTTATCGATCTTATCTCTTATCTAGTGAACATTAGTCACACAGTTGGCTCACCACGATCAGCTCAGATGCAGCATGCTATAAAAGTTACTTCAGCACAATGACTGACTAGCTTGTTTGTCGAGTGCACCGTTTCACAATATAGGACCGATTTAGCATTGTAAAATACCGTATTCACTCATTACACTATGTAGTAGCATTTCAAAAAGTCACAACACTAACATGTTCATACAGAGGACATACTGATATGAATTTGCTGCATTTGTGCAGAGTGCTGAGCTCATTAACCTAACTCTGGCAAATCTCTCATGAACTGTCAATGTTACACAGCCACCAGCAGCAATTTATCTACTGAGAGAGGTAAATGGCAAGCGGAATCGCATGCCGTAAAGACGGTTACACTGGAACTGGGACACCTAAATGAAAAGCAACCATTATGAATATTATCAGATGCTTTACATCTGTATCAGCATGTCAGCTGTGAGAAAGGTCTGTTTGAGATAAATCTTTCAGATAAATGAACAAATAACATATTTTTGTAACTAAGTGCAAAGTGTGAGACTGCACTGCACAGTCAAATCAAATAGACCAGCAAATATGGTGCACAGGTGTTACTAACATTATGGCTCTGTTCTATTCAATTGTCCCATTAAGCCATGACAGTGTGACAGTGAGCCAGCATGCACAATACCAGGACCCTGAAACTGAAGCAGCTACATGGAATTCATTAATATTATGAATATGAAATTAACATCATTAATATTATTGTAACCCTGTTTTCTGGGTTGGTAGCGTTCTCCAGTCCTTCTGGCCAGTGGGTAGCGAGCTACAATTTCTTGAATAATCTTCTTTAATTCAACACCAACACGGCAAGACAGTACAAACCCAACTTCACTGTCTCTACTGTTGCACATGTTACTCAACTGTCCCTTGTAAAACAATGGCAGATAGGAACTAAAATTTCTCTTAGCCAAAGGGGACATGAAACAGCAACTTAAATGTTACACATAGAAATATATAAATAATATAATAGTTAAAGTGCTATAAATGATAATGAAATAATCACTGTATGTAATAATAAACTTAATTCTGCAAGTCCAAAATAATATTGTGGAATTACTCCTACTGAAATATTTATCTTACCACAGTATACTGTACTGTGTATATTTAATAAAGACACCCACCAGCAAACATTTGATCTAAGGTTAGAGTCATTACCACCTAATATAGACTCACTAACCAGTCCTGACTTTCAAGTGTTAGCTCCTAAAACTGACTGAGTTTGGTGCAATTGATAACACTGATAACATTCAGCCACTAGATGACACACTCCCCCTCCCCCCTGCCACTCCATTCCAGTGGTTTCCAGTTTGATGCACAACCTGCATATTTCATGGTCGAGTGGAGTACGACTCAGACTCAGTCACATCAAGTGATGAATCTTTCGTGATAGAGTAATAAATTCATTTTGCAACACATAACTATACAGTAGCTATAGATTTTGGTTACTTTGTGCAGTGGTGTTTTATGTAATATTATCTATGGTAATCTTTGGATATGGCTAGCTAGCTTTAGATAACCCTTTCCCCCTATCATTTAATAATTATATGGGCCCTATATTGCAACCCTTCCATAAAATCATCCTTACACTATAAGACATTAATGTTAGGTAAATATTTACATTTTAATCCAATCAAAGAGTACAGTACATTGTAGCGATGCTATTGAAACCCACAGTGCTCGACATTAGACAGCTACAGTAAAAGTTGACGTTAGCTAGCATTAGTGTTAGCGTAGTGTTTACCTAACATCAGTTAAAGTGTTTTCTTGCTGAAAACAAATCTCATAGCAGATTATAAAAAACAGCTGAGCGCCACACAGCAACAATGGCTACAGGGAGAAAGGATGACTGTATGATCATGTCAGTATTTTCAGATTTTTATATTAACGTGAGTACCATAGCTGTTGAGCTGGCTACATGGCTAGCTAGCCACAAGTACCTCAACAAAGTGTCTCAGGGCTAACGTTAGACTGCTATATGAGATGACACCCACAATAATAGTCTCGTTTTGGGTCTAAACACTATAATGAGCAGATTTACAGTAGTTCTGAACTTTAATTTACCTTCAACATGACACATTGGTAATATATTGGGATCCACATCCACTCCGTTCTTAAAGAAGAGCGACCATCTTTTCATAAGCGGACCAGTCCGCCACAATCAAGTTGCCCTGCATAAAATTGTACTGGCCCCGGCCATCAGATATTTCGGACCCTGGCCCATTTCTAATTTCCCTCTGATATGCATCTTGGTTATATTATTACATTGTTTGGGTGAACTATAACGTTAAGTAACTGGACGCAACCGTCACTAAAGCTAACGTAGCTCTTCAGGGATTGATGCAGTTATTTTTCAAATTTTGACAATCTAACCAGTGACAACACATTAGTTAAGGTTTTAAGGACTATGATTATTGGTAGTTGTTGTTGATTTTGTTTAAATATGCAGAGTTGTAATTTTATTGGTTATTGTTGTTTGGACTACTAAACTAAGTTAGCTAATATGTACTTACGTCAGTGTTTGTGTTTTCCACACTAACTGGCAACTATACCACTGGATATCAACGTCGTTATATAATTGGCTCACAAGACTTGTTAGAAGCAGGAACCAAAAATCAGACATCTCACACAGAGATAAACAAAACATTCATTTTGGACCTGTCAAAATGTTTTAAATGATTAATTCACAATCTTTTATTCTGCACCTTTCTAAAAGCTCTGTGGATGTATTTTTTCCCCCTAAAATATTAATCTACATATAAATGTTATCAATATAACCTTTAACATCTGAAGTGGACTGTTGAGCTATGATACTACTACACTTACAACAAACAGGGAAGATGCATCCCGTTGGGTTATTTTTGTCAGAACATGAGCTGAAAATGGATTCACCCTCCTACCACTTCTTTCTAGAAACAAGCTAACTGCTGATCTGAGGTGGAGTGAATATTGTTGTGGGCTTTTTTCTTTCCATGTCTCTTTTTTGTCT
This sequence comes from Siniperca chuatsi, assembly GCF_020085105.1. NCBI lineage: Eukaryota > Metazoa > Chordata > Actinopteri > Centrarchiformes > Sinipercidae > Siniperca > Siniperca chuatsi. The sequence continues at coordinate 25,057,467 of NC_058044.1, read as the reverse complement.
ACATCTGTGTGACTGGGTGGAAAGCTGAATGTGATAGCCAGCCAGCCGGGGCTATTGACCTTGGAGGACTACCTTCTGGCAACAGATCTGCTTCCTGCATTGATTTTTATTTTCATGACTGGGTTATTTGGGTTTCTGCCCTCGAGTCGCAGCTCGGCTGCCACCAAGGTCAGCTGGGGAGACAAGGAATCTGTTTTTGTCTCCATCAGTTTCACACTGTAAGTAGATATGAATGTGTTGTCTGAATCTTCTTATCTGTCCACACCATCTGCTGTTACCTCCACAAGCTCTATACTGCCTTCCATTTTTACGTATGGAAGAAAATGTACATAATAATTATTATAATAGTTTTTATTTGATTCGATTTGATTAGTTTTATTTCCTTAACACTAAATACTTGATATAAAACGTATTTATGACCACTAATACCTCATACACAAATATTTCGTTTTGTAAAACAAATCTTTTATATGTCAAAAAATGTGTTTGGATTATAAACATGGATGTGATAGGTATTACATATTATAGGTCAAATGACAATACAGTTGAAATAAAATAGAATAACAGAAAATTGACTTCCTGGCCAAATAGTCATTTTTACACTTACACTTACTGTATAGATTAAACAAACAAGATATAAGATAATATTAGTGAGCTTTAGAAGTGCTGGTACAGTAAGTGGATTTTGTTACCTTCGGGCAGAGCTAATTGTTTCCCCCTTGTCTTTATGCTAAACTAAGCTAACTGGCAGCTGAAAGTGCAGTGTGAAGTAGCTAAACCCAGCAGGATAACTGCTAGTTTATCATTAGAATCATCAAACTCTATGGTTCCTTGTTTTCTAAAGAGAAGAAATGCACCATTTAATAAAAACTTTAGAAACATTTTGGCCGGGAAATGTCGTACCCTGCTAGCAAGATATATGTGGGGTGGCGACTCACCATCGGTCCCATGTTACTAAATAGACTAAATTTTGTTAAAAATGTTCAGTGTTGTAGATTATAACCTTTATTTTAATGGGATTTGATGACTATATTGTCGATATATAACTGGTTCTACAGGATCTGCTGCACAGATTTCTTGACAAAAGCACTTAAAAAGTGAAATCCTTCACATACTTTACAGTGTTATGCGTGAGTTTACAAGTGAGGTACCCCCGCAGTGATGGTGGCTTGCCTACTTCCATCTACAACCTGGATTTGTATATTCATATTTACCAGACAGACATGACAGTGTTATCGATCTTCTCATCTAACTCTCATTAAGAAAGCGCATTTCCCAAAATGTTTAACTATACCTTTAATTCCATTCTTAGTGAACGTTATGAAAATGAAATGTTTCACAATGCTTAACTACCTGAATATATTTGACCAGATGCCATATATTATGTGATAAGGCCATCATCACTGGTAATAGTTGTCATCTTCAAGATACTGACTGTAGTCTAGCATGATAAAAATGGTAATAAAATCAGCGTGATTTATTATATATCTGGTGACCAGGTGAATGTGCATTTTTAAGCTTCGGAGAAAGATACACACTGAAAATAACTTCCTGTGATGAATACAAAGAATATCAACAACTGGATTTGATTTCAAGGCTTGGGGCAATGCATGCTCTACCTGATCAATACAATGGATTTATTATTCAAAGTTCTCAGTTGTTTTCCTAAATATTGCAGGGGAGGGAGAGAGAGGAAGAGGACATAATGACACAGAGTAGAATCAGACAGCCCTTTCTGTATTCAAACAGGCTCTTTAATACCTAGTATTGTGTACCCACAATATGGCCTTGAAAATACTCATTGCACTAAGTACCACCTAGAAAATGAAACAGCCTGCTTTCATGATTACAGAACAGTGCCCCTTACCTTCTTCTGTCTTAACGCCCCCTTAACACATACACAGACACAAATACTGTGCAGTCCTAATGCCGTTAGAAATTATGTTAATGTCTTTTGATTTACAACATACAGGCCTCCATCAACATGGGAATTAGCGTCAGCTGGTGGAGACCCAGAGTCTACATTTAGAAAAGTGATGGATGAGGAAACAACAGGACAACATATGATTGGATCCAACAGCAGGCACAGTGACTGAACAGTCTGTCTGAGGATGAATGTATACATTTTGGGTATCCAATCAAATCCCAAGGATGATGCACTGACCTCCTACCCGCCATATCTCACAAACAGGGATCATAACTCTTAATAATGCCAACTGGATGGTTTCACAGTGGAGAAGCTGACCTACCTTTGACCTACTTCCACCAAGATTCAACCAACATCAGCCACAACAGGCAAGATGTCCCCATCCCCCCATCCTGCTCCTCTCCACTGTGCTCTGTCCATTGAGGTCTAACCTCCATTTTCCACCTGAATAAAAGCTGCCTCGGGCCCGATGAAAAGGGCTAAGAAAAGATCAAAGAACATGCTGCACCAGCGTGCATAGATTGACCACAGAAAAAAGACAGTGAAAGATGAGTTTCTGGTTGTCAGGTTTTTTCGCACACCTCAAGGTGCTGTAAAGATAATATTTAGCCCATGCCAACTAAGTACATTTTCCAAAAATATAAAATAAAAACAATTAAAGGGCACTATCTTAAACATTCAAAAACACAAGTTATCACCCTTAGAGACACTAAAAAGGTTGAATTTGACGTTTAAAAGACACTTTAAATTGTGCACAGCATGTAAAGAGCAGACATACTGTATCATATAAGGTAAGTGCATAAGAGAAATGTACTGGGCTATATGCCACGTCCAATTTCCACTTCACTCTCTCTGTTGAAATCTATCTTCTCATGCTGTTGTGTTTAGCTTCTAAAATCGCTTATTGATTTATGTTCCCTTTTGTAACAGAATCAGTCAAAACACAGTTGCCAAAGGACATAATCAATAGTTTTTACACAATCTCTATTGTAAGCTGAAGTTTCTCATTGACTTACAATTGACCTTTTAAACAATGGTATCTCTCCAGTCATCATTCATTTTCTAACCTGCTTATCCCGTTCAGGGTTGTGTGGGGCTGGACAAGACAAATCTATTTTGACAAATGACTGAACATCTTTGTTGGTATGTATGTGTTTATATGTGTGAGGGGGGCAGGGAGGTAAAGTGACACATTGCTGACTAAAGCACGACAGCAAATGATGTTGCTTCAATAATTAATAAGGGCCTAAACCTTCAGTCTGTCCCCCAAAAGCTCATTTGTAATGTGTCTCTCTTCAAGCTGTGCTTCCCAACTGTCACACACACTCATAGCTGCCACTTATTTCTTTGTTGTTCAATCTTTTATTCTCAATATGGCATACATTATACTGTATACGAATGGATCCATGCATCAGCATACTGTATGCGCTCTAACTGTATATGCATGCATGTGCACATACTATACTCATATCCACAATTCCGCCACAATATGGCTCACACACTATGCACTCCCATATAAGTATATGTATCATATAAGCATGCATGTATGTGCACTTGTCTGCTGTTGTATGGACAAATGTTGTCACACTGTTATTGGCATTTGAAGTTTGGCTCGAGGTGACTTGCATTACCACTCCTGAGAGACATCAGCTGAGCCAGATCAGCTATCTAAGGCTGTTCAGAGGGGGATCAGTCTTTCCCCACAGGGGTTCACTGACACAGTGGTGTTAAATACACATGCTGCCATCTAGTGGATATGGAATAGCAATAGAGCTGCCATTTTCAAAGCTGCAGAAATCAGACATTAAAGTTTTTTCCAGTTGCTAACAAGCATTGTTCAACACTGAAACCACATTTTCAAAACTCTTCACACAGTCAGCGAAACAGAAGTCAATGCAGACCAAACTGTGAACCATTTTTCATTGCTTTCAGACAAAATGCATTCAGTGACCACACTTTTCAAAATTCAGGAACTCTTTTCCCATTCGTACTCCACAACATGCAAAACACTGTGTATTTTCAGCACATTTTTCTAATGCTAACACACTGCATTCAAAATCATTACAAACACATTCAAAACAGAATGATGGCAAATTCCAAGCATTTATGCAGTAATTATTTTAAAATACTGAAAGTATACTAAAATACTGGAGGCAATGAATGCAGGGTGTGGAGACATTTCTCCTGAAGGCTGCCAGGGATGGATCAGACATCCCAGGAACTTTCCAAGATGCCAGAGATGACATCAGATGTGATGTTGACGAGAACAGAGAGAGCAGACTAGAACCATCACTGTAATTTACTATAATGAACAACTACACATGTTGTTACAGTAATGTGTAGGATGTATTTTATTTATTCTTTTTTTATTATCATTGCAGCCCAGAGTTTGTCCCCTCTTTTTTCACCTTTTGGTTATAATTTTCAAGTACTATATTCATATAAAAAAAATGAAATTTTGATTAATTTCTGATTCATTCGTGTTACAGATGCTTTCAATAAAGTGAAATTGTACAGTATTTATGTGGAAAATCACTGATGAACTTTTCTTTTTTAAAGTTTCAATCATGTAATGCTTCCTGTTGTTAGTGTTTTTTAGGTCAGTGTGTTGTGAATGAAATGTGTGTTTTCTGAATGAGAAGTGTTGCCAGTGTTATGTTGGTCTGAGTGAGTTTTGCAGGTGAGTTTGGCCAACATTCATGCTGGTAATGCAGACTGTGTGAAGAGTTTTGAAAATGTGGTTTCAGTGTTGAACAATGCTTGTTAGCAACTGGAAAAAACTGTGACAAGACAACGCAATTTAACAATGCCACAGTACCCTACAGGGCACATGCATGGCTACCACTTTGCAATAAGGCTTACCTTGGTTAACAGTTTATATGTTTTAACATATGACTTTTTTGAATGTTAAAACATGTATTAATGCTTTATAGATCATCCATTACAGTTTTTCTCAATTGCTAAAACACTAAAACCCATTGGCTGAACAAAGTTCTCAGTTGCCTGACCTCATTTAGCTAATTGTGCAGTCTGTTGTCAATACCTTAAACCATTTCACATGGTAAAACACAATTTGCAGATCTCATTTAGACTTTTCAGCAAAACTCTAAACACATTCTCATTCTCAAAACACATTCTGCACTCTAATGCACATGTCATCCATACTGGTAAACACAAGTATTTGATTGCAGCAATCAAACCACTCAAAATTGATGTAACCTGTTTCAAATGATGTGACACAACCAATATAAGCCAGTTCAGAGAGCAAACAGGTTGTTGAAGGTGGGACAATATTGCTTGTGATGTCGACAAAGTGCTCTGGCCTGACCCAGCCCAAAGACAAGAAGAAGCACATTGATTGCATGTTTAGTCCTTTGATTTTTGTCCCTTTTAGTATTGTATACTGCAGTACAGTGCATTGTAGGCTGTATACTGTACAACGAACAAATTGTGTGGCCCTGAACATTGTGCTTTCCATTTGTTAACAGTACTGACTGCTCAATAGATTTTGACTGGTGGCAGTTTCATATGAACAAAGAACAGGAATTACAGTATTACAGAGACAAAGGACAAGTTTGTGAGATGCAGGTTACAGTACTGTAAAAATAGGGGTACAAGGAGGAAGAACAACAAAAAATTGCAAAGAGCAAAGCAGAGTAGTAATTTCTGATCAATTTTGAACTACTATGATAGAAGAGAACTATGTTTTTGGTGTATTGTTTACTGACTGCTTGACATATATCATTTTGATCACTTTATTTATGATTTGAGAGCAGTGCTTGATTTTGAACACAGGTAAAACTGTTTTGAGGCGAAAGTTTAATTTTGCGAGAGGAGTCAGAGGTTTTGTAAATAGTGCTTGAAGTTGAGGTTTTGTATTTAATGGTTTCAGAAAATGGAGCAAGGTTTCAAAAATTGTGTTTTAGCAATTGAGAAAAACTGTAATAAGAACAATTTTGGGTTGCCAGCTTTGACTTGTATCCTCCTGTCTGTCCTGACATTTTACCTCTTTATTTCTTCAGTGTGACCCCTCGAATGGAAAGTTCTTTTGTAAAAGGGCTATTCATGTACTAACTTATTAATGACTTACATTTAGCATAATACTGCAGAACTGGTGGCTTAGTATGTAGAACACATTACTTTTTTGTTGTTGCCATTTTTGCATATATTAATTCCAAGTGCACAAAATGAGCCAAAAGTAAATCCAATAATGCAATACAAAACTATACATATTCACTAACATACTTGTATATGATAACTACAAATATAGAAATACAACAGTGCACCAACAATGCAACAGTCAACCCTGCCTTCTAAATTTGACCAGAAGTTCTCATCCACATCACACCTTCTGTCAACTCTTGCAATTCACCTGGGAAAGAATCTTTTGCATGTCTTGGCAATCTTCTGCAGATATGTCCAGATATCCAGCATTCATTGTGCTGATTAGAAATTTATGTATTTTTATTTAATGTCTTTTTAGTTATGTTTTGAATGTAAAGTTAACAGTTTTGACCATAGTATGTAAACATGTGCAAAATGTTGTAATGCTGTGTAAATACACAGAATTTTGAAAAAATTAACTAGATATAGAGAAATGTGAGTTAGCAATTGTAAAAAAAACTGTAATATGCCATATCATTCATTCTGTGTAGCGTATTTGACATAACCATCAAAATGAAAACATATCACACAACAAGAAATTGTACTTAATAATATCCATTACTCTTTAAAGTATTTTGAAATTGTGAGCACATTTAGATGACAGGTGCACTCATCAACTACACAAAAACCTGCAAAATGATAAGGATGAGGAGGAAAATGTGATGGCATGTCACCAGTATGTGGCACTACAACAACATGATCAATTTAAATGCCCATAGCACAGTGTTCATGAGTGTGATTCACTAACAGTCCCATGCAGGATTTTAGGATTCTTCAAAAGTTAACATGATGGGGATCAGATACTTAAATGTTTGATAGTATGCAAGAAAAGGGTTAACTCTACTCTAGAGTCATTATTTTAACAGCAAGCTTTGAGCAAGAGGCAGGAGGCTTGAGAAGACCCCATGTCAGCACTTTAACTGGACTCAATTCAAAGTCAGAGGTAAAAAAACAGTTCATGCAAGGAAAGTGCAGTAGAATGGTTCTTGAAATTGGAATAGGTAAGAAAGCTGGACACGATTTCTCAGTCCAGAGATTTCCTCTAAGATGCAAAGTAAAGTGTCTGTTTTCACATTTGCACCACTGCAGTCACAATGTTATCAGACCGTATTACTTAGGTAAAGCAATACATTGCCTATATGCCCTTGTTGTCAGTAAAATAAGTGTAGATTGCAACAGATCTTTCCACCCAGTAACTGTGCAGTGCTGGCTGGCTATTTAGCTCCTTCATTTTACAGTACAGTATTTTACAGTAGCCTATACTATATGCAGACCTAACAATTTGTTGAATTTAACATGAATTTACTATTCACAAAATTGTAAAGATGAAGGGTTAAGATTAGGGGCTTTAGGTTGATGTTGCTGTGATCCTGAGATACAGTAAATGACTCAATGTGAATTATTAAAGAAAGACATTAAATCCCAGCTAAATGCTCAGGTATCACTTACATTTTTTTTACTTGCGTGCTCATAAAACATGTTTTCTTCAAAATGATGAAGCCAAATTCTGTCCCTGATACATTCCAGCATTCATAATGATGAAATAATTTACCTTGTTTATAGTAAAATTATGAATATACTGTAGACTTGGTTTCCTCTGGAGCAGCCGTAGGGTTTCTCACCCAGCGTCATACAGTATGTATCTATATTATTGGGAAAACATTTAATATGCACATAAAACATGTTACAGTAACATAAATGTGTACATTTCTAGAAATGGTGGCTAAAGTAGAAACACAACACTACCCCACAGTCTGGTGCTTTTCCTCTTAAACTGAAGACAGTCCAGTCTTATCCCCAAATATAAAACTATCCAAAAGCACATAAGTAAATCATCAAATAATCCAATCCATTTTTCACAGTATGTACTTACCACAATACTGTAGTTCATTTGATACAAAAATGTTGATGCAAATTCAGGTCATTAAGGGATAATAGCGTGTACAATGACTCTAAAAAGCATGTTAAAACATCAACATTGACTGCAAACATTGAGATTGGTCCGATATGTGAGAGTATTGGTAATAAAAAATGTCTGAACTGCACTTTCAGCACACATACAGAAGAGGGTGGTACAGCCCAATTTAGAGAGTAGGACCCAGCACAGATACTACTACATTGTATACAGACTCATGTCATGTTGAATTAATGCCATCACTTTATGACTTTTATTTAAACATATTAAGGTTAAGTATGGGTTTTCTTTGCTTGTGTTAAACATTGCTTTCTAAAGATTTGCAGTAACAAATTCACCTAAATATTTAGTGTTGTCCATACACTTAAGTCAATGCAGAGGCAAGTTATTTGTGTTTGGGGATGCCCAACATCATTCTTTACACTGGGTAATATTCTCTTTTTGTAACAATATAAAGCACAGGAACTGCATGAGAATTTGAAAATCCAAAGTATTTATTGTGCAACTGTACACCAATTGATAATAAAACACCATAGGACAATAACTGAAAATAAGTGAAAACTACTGTTTAACCTGTATTCATCCACTTGGAAGTCTGCTCCACCCATAGGAATAAAAGTGGTGCCTAGTTTAAGTACGTTGTAACTGTCAGACCCTATTACATCAACGTTTCATAATGTAACCTTTCATCAAGCATATATCATATTACACAGACATGTACACATGCATCCATAGTTCAAGCAACATCCACATCCACACACAGACAGGGAAACCACACAAATAAAAATGTAAATGTGCACGCAACAGTGTCTTGCATGCTGATACTGGCACACGCCAATAGAAAAATCTTGGCCTGGCTAATGGAGTAAGGGAACCAGCGCTCCCAGTGATGTCAACAGGCCAACACACACACACACACACACACACACACACACACACACACACACACCCCAGTGGGGAATGACTTTCTTTTATTTAATTTCTTTTCCTTTTGACACCTTCCTGCCAGAAGAAACTGAACATGATACTAGTTTGAAGACAGGTCTGTTTCTCTAAAATCTGCTCAGGCTACAGTCCCTCAAAGGCTGGACTGCAGACAATGCTGAACCAGTGTGATCAGGCACTGAATGCATGTGTGGAATACATGCTGAACATTAAAACAGAAACAGGAAATTACATCATCACTGGCTATGCTCGTTGATGGTCTATGATGCTCAGGTGAAGGGGGCTGCAGAAGCAGAGGCAGGGTGGTGTGTATGAGTGTGTGTGAGTGTGTATATGTGGAGGGTTGGGGAGGGCAGTGTGGTCACAGGTGACTGTCATGTTTAATAATGATTATCACCACGCACCTGCGCCCCCACGCTAATTAACTGGACGCATATGCAAATGAGTCTGGGGATTTAAAAAAAAAACAGCTCGTGGAGTGGCAGTGAGCGGTTGTTCAGCTGCTGGATTTGATTAGGGTAATGAACGGTCAGTGATGGAGGCACCAGTGGTGGTAAAAGGAGGAGAGATAAAGGAAAAGGAGGATATTAGGGTGAGAGGGGAGGAAGGAAGGAGTATTAGAAAGAGAGGGAGCAGGAGGAGGAGAGAGAGAGATATCACCAAGGTAACATAATGGGAACAGGTGGACGAGTGGCCTGTTGACTGAGGGAATAAGGGGGGGTGGATAATGTTTTGTTTGTGTGTTTTAGTGCAACCAATCCAGGTCCACAAAGTCTTACAGCATGTAAGAAAGCTCAACAATTCTACAGTGTAAACACTCAAATTGTTCCATTATTTATGTATTATGTATGTATTATGCATTCAGATATTTAGGAAGGAAGCATTTGTCTTTTGTATTTGCATATACTGACTGATGCCTTTCCTCCCATTTTGCATTGTAACCCAGACACTCTCTGCTAAAGCTTCACTTCACTGAGGAGTGTGAAGAAAGAGAGACAGCAAAAGAAGGGGGAGAACCTTTGAACCTCATTCATTTATTCCAATGCATTCCAAACACGCATTCTATATCTCCATACTGTGATCTGGGCCGTGCATGCATATACACCTACCTCTAACAAAGCAAATTGCGGTTCATTCAACTCGATGGCCCCAATCTCAGTCGGGGGAGGCAGGCTCGTCACTCACACAGATAAGGGTGAATTAGGGTCTCGCTCTGGGTTTTACATTTCAATTTAGCCTCCGGCTTCAGAGCCATTAGGGGCCTAATCTAAAGCTTGGTCCGCAGGGTTCTCTTTCTCTACCAATCGCAATATTGTTTTATTAACTTTCCAGTATGCCAGAATGAAACTCCAACAGATTCATTACTTCGCATTAAGTTCATATTAGTGTTATTTGTGATAGGAAGACCTCTTATTTAAGAATGTGCAAGTAGTCATTGTGTTTGTAATGCAGTGTTGCTGTATCACCAGCTGGTTCATTTGGGCGAGTAGAACAGAGAGTGTAAGTGTAATTGCAAGTTGATAATGTGCCTGGGTATGTAGAATGACCAAGATGGCTCTTGCCAACAGAGCGTGGAGGAGGCAGGGAACATTGTGCAGGTGCAAAGTCAAAAGGGGGACTGCAAATCTCTTAAGATAACTTTTTGAAGATCAGGCAGTGTTGCAGATTGTGCATAATACCAAGACGCTCATGTTTACAGAATATTTGAGGAAAAACAGTTAAATCTTCATTATGTGTTATATGCAATTTACTTGAAAAATATTCATTTCACGCTGGCCAATATTTTCTCTTTTGTCATGACATGGTGAACAGTAGAAATGTGTTCAAATTACAAAGTAATCTACCAGGAATGTGTGCTTGCATGTGTTTGATTGGCCAATGCAGTGCCTTGTTAACAATAGTTAGTAACTGTAATGATTACTGAATTTCAAATTGAAATTCCTTACATGATCGCTACTGAAAAAAGTAATCACAATACTGTAACATGTTACTAAGTAAAACATTATTGCCAAACACTGGTTAGACATTACTCAGGTAAATGCTAGATGGCAGTTGACAATATTACATGATGTTGTTTGTCTGCTGTCACTGATAAGTGAAGGGAAAGATGAAACTAATTCCCTGGGAACTCACTATGATGCTCTGCTTTCCGAACACCCCACCATGGCCTCTGCTCCTCTCTCTTCTCCCCTCTCCTCTCTCCTGTCTGAAGCTGTTAGTATTTATCTACCAACTACCATAACTACACATATACACTTATACACCAACAGGTCAACCCCTCCCCACCTTTTTCCTACACAGGTTGGGTCAGTTTACATTGCTCTGGGGTTTTTGGTGTGTGTTCCTGAGCCCAGCTAGCAGTGGTGGCAGTGGGGGATGCTTGCCAACAACAGAAAGTGTGTGTGTGTGTGTGTGTGTGTGTGTGTGTGTGTGTGTGTGTGTGAGAGAGAGAGAGAGAGAGAGAGAAGAAGGGGGAACATGTGGTAGTAATCTGGTTGTTTTACTGTCTGGCTCTGGTGGTGAAAGTGTTGGGCAGGGGCTACGAGCGGTCTGGATCGTGTCAGAAGCCGCCGGAGTCAGGTTACCCTGACAGACCAGACTGGGAGAGAGTACAGTGGGGGAGTAAGGGAGAAAGACAGGGAGAGAGAGAGAGCTGAAGGGATAAACAAGTGAGTGAGGGATGGGACTGGAAAGTAAGAGAGTGAGGTGGTGGACTTGCGAGAGCCAACCTTTTGACTTATTCTGTCCTCCCTCAGGACATTTTTATTAATCTCAGCGTGTATGTGTGTGCTTGTGTGGAATGCATCTATGTGTGTGTGTGAGTGTGTGAACTTGGACCAGAGGGCTCCAAAAGACGACCACTTGAACTAGCCCCAGCTGAGAAAACAAATGGCCTTGACTCTGTTTCTCCCTTCTCTTGTGCACCCCTCATCCAATTTTCATCTTTTTTCCTTGACGATGGGCATTTACTCAAGTAAGGGAGCTAATCAAAGCCAGAGAAAGGCTCCTGAACCCTCAGCTATCTCCTCCTTAATCCTAAAGCTCTGCTTCTCATTTGCCATTGACCTAGAGGACCAGACTTGTCCCCTGAACCCCTGCCACAGGGACATAGAGGGGAGTTGGATTGCTGGAGAGTTCAGCGGTTAGTATGAGGTTATAGTATGTGTGTTCATGTGTGTGTATGTGTATGAATCCATATTCTAAGGCACAGTAAAATGAAATGTCAACAAACCTCTTCAACTGTAGTGTATAAAACACGAAGAAGATGAGATGAATAGGGTTCAGGAATGAGGGAGTAGAGGGGAGAAGTAAAGAGGAGAGAGAAGGAGAGGAGCAGGGAGGATGTAGGAGGCACATAGGGTCACGGGGGTTGAGGTGATAAGTCGCCTGCTGGGGAATTAATAGGGAGCAGATGGCGCTACCTTTACTTAATGTAGGGGTGTGGATACAAGGGGAGAGATTTATCAGTCTGTATTAGAATGGAGTGAGTGGAGTGAGAATGGCTGGCGGGCCGCTCCCCCACCTGAGGAGGATTTAGAACATTCCTGCCTCACTGTGAACTGGGAGGTGTCTGTGGAATGGCAGAAGTTCGCTGTCAGAGAGGGGGATTTAAAATAGTGAAAAAATGTGTTGTTTTTTTTTTTCTTGCATAATGAAATAAGCTGAGGGTTCCTGAAGAGGATTGCTATCGTCACTTTGAATACCCAAGGTTCTTTTTCAATGAATACTTTAAGTAGATGAATGCTGTTTTTCAGTAAAATTATGCTTGTCCACAAGTGTCCACATGGTTTCCAATTTCAGTCCAGTTTTTAAGTTCTTATGTTGTTTCTTTCTTTCTATCATTTCATTTGCATAAAGTCAGGTAATCGCTCAGTCTGATATAGATAATTAAACTCTGAGGAATCTGGGCTCTTTCTTCCTTCTGTGGGAATCAATTCAAACTAAACTGGGTTCTACAGGAGTTGCAGGTCCAATGTGGTGTAAAAAAAACCCAAACAATATTCTGAATCAAAATTCTGTTGTTGGTGTGAGGATTTTTCAATTTTATCCCCTTAGTCCATAACTATTAAAATAGTAACATTTTACCTAACTCAAAACAGCCATTTTCAGACATAAAAAGCTTAATTTTATGACCTTTATGACTGACTATGTAATGTCTTCCTCATCTTGACCCAGTCCCAGTTATTTCTATGGATACAGCAAAGGAACTAGAGGGAGCTGAGTGGGCCTATCACTCTTATCACTTTAGTGATAATGGCAGTCACATAAAAGATGACCCAGTGAACTCCACAAATGCCAGAGTGGCCCAATTAACCACTATGCATTTCATACAATTTGCAAAGGCCAAATGTTCCCAAGCTGTAATTATGTACTCACATTGCCCACCTTGGGTGACCTGCCAACCAGTCTTGACGTCTGTCCGTTGTAGAGGTCGCCATGACAGCGCTGGCAAAAACACAGCGAAAAATGAGCTGCAGGGTCTGCCATTGTGTCAGTAATTGGTCAAGTTGCGCTTGTTACCTAGTAGTGAATGCATAATGGATAGTGCTGATTGCACTGTGAGATGGACGGGGAAATGTCACTGTGGGGGACGGATGAGTGGGATGCTGCTGGTTATGTCTACTTTTCAGTGGTGATGCCTCATTCACCAGCATCGATTAGTGATGAAACAGGATAAAAAGGCATTTTCTAACTATTGTAAGACTATGAATGTCTTTGATTTGCTCCTGGATGCAGAGGTCTGCTCCAGCCCTGACCATTACGCTGACCAATGTACCCTTCATCTTGAGGATCTTGAGCCTACAAAACAGCGGCCTGCCTTTTCATGCAGTTTGGTGTCACACTGCCACCAGTTACTCACAAACACTCCTCTCAAAGCTTGGAGTTTGTCTGGCTAGCTAGTAACATTGCTCCAAGGGTCACTGAAGATCACAAACACCTCTGCCATGACAAAGCTTTGATATCAGGAGGTAATGATTGATTTGGTCTATGAGATGTACTGTATGTGTCAGCATGAATCTTTTTTAAAGATATGGTCATAACACAGTGATACTGAAGAACTGTACACTCAGAAAGCTAAATTACATTTTAAAAAGGGCCATCTCTGTTCAGAGGACCAATTCAGATCTTCAGAGTTTGCTAATTGGAATTTTAACTACCTTGAAGAACTATTCCCTTAAAAGATTAGTTCGACATTTTGGGAAACACATATATCTGTTTTCTTGCTGAACATTAGATGAGAATATCAATACCACTCTAACGTCTGCATGGTAAATATGAAGCTAGAGCCAGTAAAAGGATAGCTTAGCATAAAGACTGGAAACAGCTAGTCTGGCTTTGTCCAAAGGTAAAAAAAATCTGCCTGTCTTTATGCTAAGCTAAGCTAACTGGCTGCTAAAAGTAGCTTCATATTTAGCGTACAGCCATGACAGTGATCTCAATCTTCCCATCTAACTCTCACCAAGAAAGTGAAAGTGTATTCCCTAAAATGTTGAATTATTCCTTTAATGACCACTGACCAAACCTCACTCTGGAATTAGGTGATTAGGTAATCAGTTATCAAAAGACATCTCTGTAGAAGTTATAACACATGCCTTTTGAATGTTTCCTGGACTTTATTGATTATTCTAAGTTAAAAGGTCCTTTATAGGCCCTCTATAAATGGCAGTCCTTTATTATAAACAGTACCTTTAACAATTCAGTGAGATGACCTGTCTTAGCCTATTGCAGGTTCTCCTGGTGCTGAGGTTCAGCAGTGTTCAGGAGATGCTGCTGTGAGGCAGGCCCTCCCTAATGTCTCCATTGCCTGCACCTGACCCCGCTAGCCAGCAGTGGCCAAATTTAGTTTGGAAACGTGCCACCATGGGAGAGCCGACAGGCCCATTAATCAGCAGGAGTCTCCCCCCTACTCATCCTGCAGGTCAGAGAGGGAGTAGCACACACACACACAAGTGCGCACACACACGTAGAGATACACATGAACTACCTTCATGTACAAACTCAACACACAATAGAGCACACTACACCGACTAAACAAATGATTGCTGAAACTTTCAAAGAACTCTGACAGCAACCCCTCTCCTTCCCCTTTCCACTACCTATCCTAAATCCTCCATCACCTCCATCACGGCCCTTCATCACTCCCAGTCTGATCCAGTCTCATATCCCAGCTCTCTTCTCTCTGTCTGAGCCAGGTTTTCTGTCAGCCTGGGGCCCCGGTCGTAGGGGTTATCCACACACCACTACCCTTGGCTCAGACCCTATGTGAGGGAAGAGGGGACACACACACACACAAACATAAGCACAAACACTCACAGTGACCCTCAGGAACACAAATATGAAGGCGAACACTCAGACACAGAGACCATCTGTAAAATATGATGGATTGATGTGTTGGATCTGAGTGGAAGATAGTTTTGGAAGACCTGGATAGATGTGAAGTGGAAAAAAAAACACTTTGAATATATGTGGTGTAAGGTCAGGTTGAATGTGACGTTTATTATCATGTCTGAGATGAACTCAAAGTGCTCTCGCCTTTGGGAATATGCACAGAAATTGGTAAAAATGTCCAACTTTTATCTGTAGAACTCCTTACATCACCTGTTTTTGGAAATTGAAACTGCAGCAGTGCGTTTGAAGCAGCAGCTAATTGACTTGTAATCAGTGTTTACTATCTCGCAATTAACACTCAGAGACAATGAGATCAGAGGATGTGGCACCAGCAGAAGGCATTTATTGGGCAATATCCCTGAGGTGTGGGAAGATGCCAGAAAGTAACCGGAGAGAATGTGTCTGATAACTGGTACGCATTTATATGCAGTGTCACTGGTGCACTTATCCTTTCTAATGTGGAACTCTGCAGGGAGATGAATGGTGGGATTGGGCTAGATTAATGAAGGTTACCAAAGTCCCCAGATGTTTCCGTGGTAATTAGAGGCCTTTGTTTATCAGGAAAACAAGTCACATCAAGAGCAAAGCATTCATTATAATTTTTCATAATCTTAATAATTCAAGTGTAGCTGCTTCATTTTGTTCCTAATTTATCATGCTAATGTTATGAATAAATCTACATAATTTTAACACTGCTTGTTGGATCAGCTAGCAACAGAGTTTGTTGCTAGCAAAATATTGAATTGAATATCTATTGATGCAGAATATGTACAACAAATCAATTGGTCAAAGTTTGCTGAATGGTAACATAATGTAACAACCATTCAAAAAGTGCATTGTTTTAAGGCTTCGCAGACATGCAAAGATATTAATAATTGACCTCTCTCCGCATTCATTCTTGGAAAGTTGACTATTCAAGGACCATTTCTTTATAGTAATTAATATGCCTATATAGTAGGCAGGATGCTCAAAGCAGCATTTAAATGTCCACTTGACTGATTTTATCACATTACCACATAGTTTGCACCAATAAGCTTCATCCTCACGAAACACTTGAAACCACTGAGAGCTCAGAAGCAGCTGTTTAATTTCAGCCAAAATAATTTACAGTTAAAGGTGTGACAATTCTGATTACCACAAGGTCAGTTCAGTACAGTGTGTTGTCAGTGTGGGGACTTGCAGGTTTAGCGGGACAGTGCTGGTTGCATTTTGTCTCGCCACAATTGTCCCACCAGAAAGCAACTGGAGATCACAACGTGGTTTTGCAGCGGGAGGTCAGTTCTCACTACAGTGTAAATATTTCATGCGGTACTCACGTCAAGGGGCTTTTAAAGATGTGTGCTGGACCATGCTCCCCTCTTACTGCCCTCTGAAAGTGACAGGGCTTGCGTTTTAGCCCACTTCAGGACCAGGTTAAATCAATTAAAATCTATTATTCATATGGCAGTGCAGTGACCTCACTGAAAGCCCCTGTAATTTCAGAATAGAAAGAAGAAAAGGAAGTGGCAGTGAACTTTGGCTTTTCAAGTTTTCAAGAGAATACAGGGAACAAGTGATCTTGTTTTAGAACTCAGGCCTTGAAAATAAAATTGCTGCTTGAAACATGGTGTGCCAGGACAAGACCTAGGAGTATTTTTTCTTAAGATACTGTTAGCCTTAATATGGTAGATAAATGAATGCAGAATTGTATTGCAAGGGCTTTGATGATCTGGCCCTCATGTGCATGTGCAGCAGTTGTCCCATGCTTATTTGAAAGACAATTGGCTCCACATTTTGGATTGCAGATAAATACAGTCTCACTCAGACTGGAACATATCATCTTTACCACCAAGCTTAAAAATCACCCTCACAAGGTCAATCGTAAGAGCTGTAGTTGTGCTCTCAAGGCAACCATGGCAAGCCTTCACCTATTGTTTGGCAAAGTGCAACACTCTCCTTCTCCTTGTAAGGAAGATTTTCAGTGCTATATCCTCCATAGATGGCAGCAGGCTGTTTGGTCGGATAATAAGCAGAGAGGAGTCAGAAGGAGAGAAGTCATTAAGACCTGCTCACATATAATCATCCGAACGCTATCACCATCTCCCTATCTCTCTTTTTTTCTTGACCGTCTCTCCCTTTCGCTCTCCTTCTACCTCTCAGATGAAAGGGCCTTCTCAGGCTGCATGGCAAATGAAAATGATAAAAGCTGATAAAAAAGAAAGAAGGGAAAAGATGAAAAGTGGTTTTGAAGTGGTTCGCCACATTAGTCGGCTTCCCCCTACTGACCTTCCAATTTAAGCAAACAATACGTTGACTCTGAGACACCGAGCTTGGGTATTCATGGAGGCGAGAGTGCAGCTCACAGAAAATAGGCAAAAATTAGATGGGTGGACAGAGAAAGCAATACATGGATAGATAGATAGGGATTGTAGCACTCACTGAAGAAATAATGGTTTGTACATGTACATTCATGTGGGGAACATGAATGTCTGAACCAAGTCCATCTAATAGTTATTACATAAAATTTATTTAGCCGACGATTTTATCCAAATGTGACTTACAATAAGTGCATTAAAACCGTGTGGATACAACCCAAACATTTTAAGATTGTAAAAAGAGTCATGCAAGTACATAAATGTCATCAAATATGCTGAACTGCTTCAAGTGCTACCTTCAATAATCAAATAACAGAGATAGCGGTTATTTTTTATTTTTCTTTTGCGGGGGGGGGGTCTGCATTCTGAATAGGCATGGTCTATCTGGTCTGGTCCGAATCAGTTGTTGAGTTTGTAAACTTGGATTGGGTTTTCCCCTTGGTTCGGTTTCTTTTCAGACAGAGAAAAATCCAAGCGAACCAAAATGCATCACTACAAACCACATGAGAACGTTCACTCTGCTTATTGGTCAGATGTGTCTCAGGTGGGAGCAAGAAAGTAAATACAGGAAGTAGATCCTGTATTCTGTTTGGACTAGAGCATATTTCTGTGAGAGAAACATTGCTATGCAATTTAACATGGAGCACAGTTGGCATTAATTGTGGTAATATCTGGGCAACATACCAGGCAAAACTATACCAGGAGAAAACCAAATACACTTCAAGGAAATGTCTTGAAAATACTATACTGCTTCACACTTTGCAAAGAAGACGTGCTGCCTTCAGACGACTGAGCAGAACAAGGAAGCTAATATTGAGCATATACAACGGCCTGCTAACCGTCAACATGTTAAACTGAAGACGTGTTTGATAAGCATGATATGTTAATGGTAGTTTATGGTAGAGGGCTGTCACAATATCAGATTTTCACTACACAATTATCATAGACAAAATAATTCACGATAACGATATTATTGTGATATCTATAGAAAATCTGAAAAAGTTTGCTAGCTAAAAACTAGATAAAAGCTAGCTAGTTACTATGTCTTCTTTTTTATTTTTTTTGGCAGGTGGAAACCAGCGTTAAGGTGCATTACCGCCAACTACTTTGACAAACCCAGAAAGGAAAGAAAAGGAAATGATTTAAGAGGTGCTGATTATTTACACAATATTATCATATATGTATTATTAACATGATCAATATTTCATTTTTAAATATCGCAATTATCATCAATAACGGTATATGACACCCCTTAGACAAAGTCTAAGGAGCTGGTTGTAGACCTACGAAGGGCCAAGGCACCAGTGACCCCGGTTTCCATCCAGGGAGTCAGTGTGGACATTGTTGGAGTACACAAATACCTGGGAGTACACATGGACAATAAACTGGACTGGGCTAAGAACACTCAAGCGCTTTACAGGAAGGGCCAGAGCCGCCTCTATTTCCTGAGGAGGATGAGGTCCTTCAACATCTGCCGGACAATGCTGAGGATGTTTTATGAGTCTGTGGTGGCCAATGCCATCCTGTATGCTGTTGCATGCTGGGGCAGCTGGCTGAGGGTAGCGGACGCTAACAGGCTCAACAAACTGATCCGTAAGGCCAGTGACACTGTGGGGGTGGAGCTGGACTCTCTGTCGGTGGTGTCAGAGAGGAGGATGCTGGCCAAACTACATGCCATCTTGGACAGTGTCTCCCACCCACTCCATGACGTGCTGGTCAAACAAAGGAGTACCAAAAGACTCATCCCCCCAAAATGCACCACACAGCGCCACAGGAAGTCATTCCTAACTCCTCCCTCTAAGTGTCAGTCTATATGACCTTAAGTCACTAAACTGGACATCGGACCATTAACATTACTGCAATACTTGAAATAATTGTGCAATATTCTCTATTTAATATTCCAGTACAATATACTCTGTTTTCAGTTTAATTTATTGACATTTATTCCTACTTCTATTACTGCTGTGCAATATCCACCATCTCATAATCATCTTAATAAGCTACAATTAACTTGATAATACATGCACTATTACTAAAAAACTTCTATTATTACATTGTATTATTATACCCTTAGTCTGTGACGGAAGATGTGTAGAGTTTCTGCTGTCTTGATGTCAATGGGGAGCTTGTTCCGCCATTGTGGAGCCAAACAGTTTTTGTTGAGCGGTAGCTGGGCCCCCCTCGTAGTGGTAGTAGCAAGTGGATTAGCAGTAGCAGTAGCGTAGAGGACAGGATAAGTGGGAACTTTGACCTGCTGGTGGCACTAGAGGAAAAGTCAGAGGATCACCAAATCAATGGGATTCTTTGGGAAACATGAATGTCTGTACAAAAGTTTATGGCAATCCATCCTGTAGTTGTTGAGATGTTTCAGTCTGGACCAAAGTGGTGGATCAACCAACAGACTAATATTGCCATCCATAGAGCCGTAGCCTGGCTTAAAATCTGTGTTTATTTTTAAAAATGTGAACTGATAGCAGTCAGTATGTGTATATTTAGCTTTGAAACAACAACGCATTCAATTCAAGGTCCTTCTCTTCACTCACAAAACCCTCCATAAGCAGACTCCCTGCTACCTCACCAACCTTCTCCACTGCCACACTCACTCCAGCAGCCTCTGTTCCTCTGCTCCTCTACCTTTGTGCCTCGAACCCCTCCAGGGCAGCATCAGTAGGCGACTGCTGTAAATGGACTCTCACTATCGTTTAAGATGGCATAACGCATCAGCCAATCACATGATCCGCTCCCCCTCATACCCTGTGGCCTCAGCTGGTACTGTGGCATTATCAGAGGAGCAAAGCAGCCATTTATACAAACATGCATACATACTGTACATACACACACATGCACCACCTCCCTCTCATGACTTCAGGGCCATTCCAGGAATGTCAAAGATGGTTTCACCCTTTGTATCTCTTTCTCTTTTACCAATGCTGAATGATGCTGGCCTGCGTGGTTTGAGATTATCATGGCCCAGAAACCCATTCTGAGTGACTGAAATGTAATAAGGCCATCTAGCCTCTGAGGGTAGAACATGATGCCAGCACAAAATGGTAGTGAAATCCTATGCTGATGGTTGTCACTACCAGAGTGTGAGTTTCAAATTGGTACAAACAAACTGAAAGATATGGTGTTAGAATTTAAAACAGGAGAGAAACAGATGTACATTGGATTGGAAAGTCTCAGATTCACAGCCTCATTTAATTTCTGTTTAAACCTTCTATTGCTGGGCTTGCTCTACTTAAAAGGTACTATCCACTTAATCCAGAAGAGTAAGCATATTGTTTCTATCTAATTGACACTAAGCTCATGGCTATTACCATGTCAACACTGGATTACTGCTGCCTTTGAGCCCGTGGAGTGGTTTACTTGGCCCACATTCAGGCCTTGTTTTCCTTTCCACTCTGTCGTCTGCAGCTCACACACATATAGTCGGACAGGCTCATAGTGCCACATGTGCACACACACGGAAGCACTCTCTCCATCTCTCACACACACACACACACTCACCATGTCTCTCTTTCCATCCCTGTGTCTCTCCCTCTTTTCTCTTACACACACACACACACACACACACACACACACACCATGTTCCAGCATTAGACGAGTGTTCCAAGGGTAATTTCACCGCCGCTGAAAGTCCCTTTCTCCCAGAAGCCCCTTTGGTTCAGAGGCTAGACCGGCTAGCGATTGGCCGGTCAGAGGCTAGTCTAGTTGGTGATTGGCCAGCACAGGCCCCTGGTGCACGGTGACAGTAATTAGCACACGCCAACCATTAACAAACACAGATTAGGCATGAACCTGCATGGCATACTGCCATCACCATGGTGTGTGAAGAGTGGTATTCCCATGTGAGTGTCTGAGTAGGTTTCATTTTTGCGGTTTGCATTTGTCTGTGTTCAAGACTTGGCATGTGTGAATGTGTTTGTAGCTGGTGCTTCCATATGTGTATACCTTCCTTTTCTGCTTGTGCATTTTTCCAACCTGTCTGTATTCGCAGTGTCTGTGTATGTGTGTGTGTATTTGTGTTCAGCCTCATTTCCTCTGTGCCTGCTGGTCAATTTTGGCATTTGGAGAGAAAGACGCTGTGCATTCCCCACGGCTCCGCCGCTTCCAGCACTGAATTAGAGATGGGGCTATGATATGTGGAAATGATTTTTTAAACGCCACCAATCTCTGTTTCCCTCCCTCTCTGCCTTTCACTCTCTCTCACTCTCTCTCTCTCTCTCTCTCTCTCTCTTTCAGTCCACCCCCCCTTCTGTGCTGGTGAATCCGCCCTGCTGTGTGCGCTTAATGAAAGATAAGAAGGGTCCTCCACCACTGACACTGAGCCACAGACCCTCAGAGGACTGCGCTAATCTGCTTGGCCCCTAATGGGGGCCACTTTGTGTCTGCCGAGGATCATTTCATATCAAACAAATTGTGTCCTGTGAAACCCATTACATTTTTGGCCCTTTGGAGATGCTTCGCCCTTAGCTGACACATAGAGGACATCTTCGGCCCGACTTTTGATGTTGAAAATATTTCTTAAGATGGTCTTACATTGAGCATCACTTTTCTAGTCAAAGATGGGCTTTGTGCATCTTTAAAACCTGTCCGCTCTTTCATTAAAACAGAGATTGGGAGGGTGGGGTTTCAAACGATAAACAAGAGAGCCAGCCAGAAGAAGAAAAAGAGAGGGATAAGAATGTGGGAAATGGAGGATGGAGGGATAACAGAGGGAGTGATGATGGGTTAATGAACTCGGATTCTCATCTTACATGTATTCAGTTTCGTAATTGTCTCTCTGCATGCGGTCTCGTAGCATATGCCATCGACATCAGGAAATTCAAATAATTTTGACACATGTTTAAAAATATCTTTATTTACATGTGATGATGGCCTTGTGATTGTGTTATGAAAAGGTGCTGATGACACAGAGCTCGCAAATCAGTTTCCAGCTTCAACGTGGAATGTAAGTTGTTTATTTAAGGTAGAAAATATGGTTAAAGGTGGTATAAAAGGGCCAACATGAGAACGTGTAAAAACACCATCACAGACAACATGTTCCTAATACATCTCCACTCACCCTGCAAGGCACAACTGCCACTGTAAGCAGCAGCAGCTGTGACACATGTATAGTAAATTTCTATTTGTATTGACAATAGTGTAATCTGCTGGGACAGTGTCGCCCCTTGTGCAGGTCATCACTCTTAATGTTTACGTTATGTGTCTGTCCATATGCATGTACGTGTGTATCTGTGTGTATTTCGGTGCACATTGTCTGGTGTGTGTTTTGATGTGTGCTTGTGTCTGTATCAGTTCTGCAAGGGAGAAAACGGGGAGGGGGGAGTAGAAAATGATCTGCGGCCGATACATATGAAACAGGAGGGCTCATACATAAACATAGCTCCAAGGCCCCGGGGCCAGGCAATCTACGAGGCAAATTGCTCACCAGTCAGCCATGGAGGCCGCACTGTTTACTATGCATGAGGTCTTGTGACATGCTTTAAAGCCGCCCCTAAAACAGGATGACCGGGCCAGTGGTAGCGAGGAGTTGGCTTTTTCTATTACTATGGTATTCTTTCCTGTGAAAAATATGTAGTTGCTGAAG
This sequence comes from Siniperca chuatsi, assembly GCF_020085105.1. Lineage (NCBI taxonomy): Eukaryota > Metazoa > Chordata > Actinopteri > Centrarchiformes > Sinipercidae > Siniperca > Siniperca chuatsi. The sequence continues at coordinate 25,034,182 of NC_058044.1, read as the reverse complement.
AACGGATCATCATTTTACTCTGTGGAGCTGTTGTGTGGTGTACAGTAGCTGCTGAATGAAAGGCAAAATATGGGTGTGTGGGTGTGACCGCCTATCTGTGACAGTGTGTTCATTTGTGTATGAGTGTTTGTGATGCAGCTATAGAGGGATTTCAAAGCTGTTTTTCAGATTATTTTTTAGTTCATTTTGGCCTTGATGGATAGCAGATTGTTATGACAGGCAGGAAACATGGGGAGAGAGAGAAGACATGCAACAAACGTCCCTGGCCAGAGTTGAACGGAGGATGTTGCAATTACATGATATGAATCTTAAGCATTAGGAAACCAGGACACCCCATTCAGTGCTGTTGTGATGGACAGCTTGGAATACTGTATGACTCAATATATCTAGCATATCTATGAGAGTGAATAGCCAGGTTTTCTTCTACATGTAGCGCAAATTTTACCCAAATTAGAAACTCTGCAAAAGAAAATGCTAATGACTGTGCGTTTCCATCCACTGCAGTGAATGCGAATATTAGGAGTTTGGCGCATCGAGAAAAACAGCTGGTGGCGCTAATTCTCCAGTTGGGTGCCATTAAACCACTGTGGACCTAAAACGATGGAAAATAGTGTAGAAAACATGATGGAAATATGGCATTTATGTTTATTTCATGTATTATTTTAATGATTGTTACAGTCTCATCCACACATATCTGATGTTTTCGTCTGCAGCAATTTTTCATCTCTTCAGTAGAAGCTTGAGTGAGTCACATGCTTCATGTACATCAGGATATATTCGCTAAGTCTGTTTCCATTGCACTTTGCCACATTTAGTTTTTATCGATACATCAACTTTTCCACCTCAGCCAAGCTAAAAACTTTTTGGCAATATTTTTTTTTTTAATTTCTGGAAATTTCACTCCATTTTTTTATTCACAAATTGAAAATGCGCATAAAATGAGTGAATGGAAAACGCACTTAATATGACATCCTTTCACTTGGACTGTTCTTCCATTTTGTTATTGTCATGAGATAATAGAGATCTGAAAAAATAAATGGCTTCTTTCTTAAGGACCATTGCTCTATTTTGGGAACAAACAATCAAACAAAGCACAACCAAAACAACAATATTCTGTATTTCAGAATCACACAGAAATTCAGTTTTAATCACAGTTTCTAACACGTGTCAACACCAAACCATAGTATCCCTTAGTTTCATGCAAGTAATGATTTCGTATAAATTATAGATGTTTTGGAATGAAAGTCTTTAAACACTCTTTGAGGCTGAACATGAATGAATACAACTGAGCAGGACAGAATAACATAACCGAATGGGGAGAGATGTTATCATGTAAACAAGCCGTTGGGACCACATCTGCTCCAGCCTGCATTTACCAGCCCAGTATCCCAGGGGGAGCCCTCCTCAATTCAATTTCAATCTGCTCGACCCCCAGGGTCCAAGTTCAAGTTCAAAGTCAGGCAACTGTGGCACCAGCAGGAGAATTGCCCACCCAGGAGTCCTAGCCCAGAGTGAACTATTCCAACTTTAAATGAGATCAGGACAGATCCAATACCAGATCTATTCAAATGTCCTTTACAAGAATGTTTTTTGTGCGTGTGTATGTGTGTGTGTGTGTAGGGGTAAGGGGGAGACCACTGTCACATTACAAACACCTTTGCAGCCTCTCTCTCTCTATTTCTCTGTCTATCTGTCTTTCTCCCCCACTCTCACTCTCTCAGGCTATAATTATGCTAATAGTATGTATATAGCTGTGGCCCTGGAGGCTTGGGGCGTATTGAAGGCTCCCAGGTCTTTCTCTCCTGTAACAGTATTAGGGTGCTATTGAAAAGCGGATGGCGGGTGAGAAGGGGGGCAGGATAGAGAGATAGCGCGGGGTGGCAAATGGGACATGACCACCATGCTCTCTGTCACGACGCCGCCCATTGTCTGGCCAAAGAAAAGGGCCTCCGCCGCCAGTGGGACAATAATAAAGGAGCAAGAATGGGCTGTGCATATTAAACAACACAACGGACCGCGCGGACCAACCTGCATGGGTACGATGTAGGGGGAAGAGGAGGAAAACAGACTGAGAGAGAGAGGCGGGTGTAAAAGGAGTGGGAGGGAGAGAGGGAGTGGTAGAGAGGAAAGGGTAGATGGTGTGAAAAAGGCACAAAAAAAGAGTCTGAGGCACAGAGATAACTGTAAAAACAGAAACGTTGTTTTGTTTCTTTAAAGAGATGACACCTGCTAATGTCATAGGTCTACTTCAACGTACAATAAAGTCCTGATGCCACATCCAGGCCAACCTCTGTTCCGCTAGCTTCTGACTCAGTGGAATCTGTGATTGAGAGTTTCTTTTATCAGTCTCCTGGAGATCCCGGTCCCTTGTTATCAGCTCAAAAACATGTATTTAACATGTTTTATCCCCTTGATGACTTTTCCTAATTTTATAAGAATTGCTCATAAACATGACTTTGAGCTGATAATGTTTCAGACGTCTGCTACAGAAAATGACCTCTGTTGTAAAATATGCTTAAATACAATGGATTTTCATATGCATCTGTGATTGCTGTTTTTACGCAGTGCTACCCCAACCAAATTCCTAAGAAGTCGATTTGGATTTAGATTTTATAACAGTTTGTTCATAAGAGGTCTGACAGGGAGTTAGACCTCTCTGGGGTTTAATTGACCCCAAACATAAGGAAATGTGTAGATAACATACTGCACATTTCTTTGTCTGTGAGTGACTTTTTGGCAAACAAAAGGAATATATACTCATTCCTGCATAGCCCATATAACATATAAACCTTGAAATATTTCTTGAAAAACTTGAAATCTTTGGTGTAATAACAGGCTTTTGCTCATTTCCAGATTTTGAACAATGAGGAAGTAAAGCCCATGTCAACAAAATACAAGGGTTAAGTGAACCTTAAGTTATATTAAGGTAAGAATATTTTATCACAGTTATGTGTTCCTATGGTCACAAATGAAGCCCTACACAACAAGGTGTCTGGGTTTTACTATCCATATTCTAAGATAAATGAATATCTACTACAGAACCTGGTATTAGAATTTGAACCATTCTTGACAAAGTTAGTTGCAGTCAAAAAACATTTGGATGCAAGCATTTTCCATGAAACTTGAGCAGTACAGCAGCGTGTATACTGCGTCAACTGTTGGTTTCTTCCTCATCCAAGATATCCACCAACATTCTCTTCTTTTTTCTAAATTATTTTTGGTCATTTTATTAGATAGTTGACAGTAGAGAGATGACGGGTGATGCCTTAAACCCCTATAGGCCATCAAGGTCGCCCCCAACAGCCGTGGACTAGCTGTGGCCACTCGACTGGCCAAACTATGTCAAGCTGATGTTTAATTCCTGAAAGTTTTGTGCTTGTGGGAAATGGAGTTCATTAAAGGCTGCTAAAAACATAAATATTACATAAACAATGATGTTACAAAAATCCCTGTCTAGACAAATGGCGTTCCACTTTATGTTTTTACAAATGTGAATGTGGTTTTCTCTCAGGTTTTCTTACTTCCCTGAAGTTCCAGTTTCACAAAAAGAGTTGCTACACATCAAATCGACCAAAACCCCAGTCATCCAGTACACAGTGTAACAACCAGCGTACTGCCTATGTGTCCTCCACCTCCCTCCCCCTGCCTGAGTATGTTGAGAGGTGTCAACAGTAGAGGCGTGGGTGTGGGAGGCTCTACCGTGGTTCACGGCTATCGCATGTGCCTCGGCGGCTATGCAGCGTGGCTACCATCTGTCCGCATGTCACAGTGCGCTGCTCTCTCTCTCTCTCCCTCTCTCTCTCTCTCTCTCTCTCTCTTTCTGCACATCTTAATGCCCATCCCTTAATCCTTTATCTCGCTTCCTGTCCTCTTTTCATTCTTTCTCATCTCCTGCATACATGGTCACTGCTGCAGCATGAGGTTATCAGTTCATTAAAGAGAGACAGAGATGTGCAGGTATCTCAGACAAGGCAAGACCTGGAAACCTCAAGTCTGTAAACACCTGGCAGGGTTTTTTGTTTTGTATAACTTCAAATGATTTGTGATGAATGAAGACTTTGACATTGACATTACTGTAAACACAAAAAATGTAATAGCACCTCTTCTTTTATTGTTTTTTCACCGTTTAAAATAAATAAAAACAGAGAGACGCACAGATAGTGTATGAAATGAGATGGTGTGAAAAAAGGGGAAGACACAGCAGCACCTCTCACAGACCAGTGAGTGGCAGTGTGCCACAGTTGGAGTAGACCTTCAAGTATTGTGTGGTACATGTATGTGTGGTGAAAGAGCATGTGTCTGTATCTGTAATGCTGCTGCTTGTATCTTTCTTTAAAGTGTGCTGGTGTGTATGGGAGGGGAGTTGCACAGCATATTATGCGTATCCTTGAATGCATGTATCTGTATTCTGATTTGTGTGTGCATGTGTGTGTCCTTCGTTTGTGTGTGTATCCGTGCGCACTTAGTCCTCAGACAGACAGGCAGACAGAGTGAAAGCAGTAGCCAACTAACCATAATATTGTCATTAAGGAATTCAGCAGATTAATAGCCTTAAATACCTGGAAATGTCCTAAGATCTAGTGTCTTTAGCTTGTAATTTCCTCTCTGGGTCCTAAGCACTAAACCCGCTGTGTTGTTCTTGGCATTCCTCAGTCGGACCAGAGAACATCGCACGGACACTGATACCTTCCTCTGGGATCCATTCTCCTCTCCATTTGATGGAAACCAAAAAAGGGCCTTTGGCCAGGCAGGTCCCATTATGTCTCAATGACACAGCCCGGGGGTGAAAAACGCTCTGTTCTTTCCTCAGCGCACCTTTGGGTCTCAACGAGAAATGACATATGCCCTGATGAACAGAGAACGGGGTGATTTGCCTGCCAAATTCAGGTCGAGTTGTTTGTCATCGGTCTGAACTTTGTTTCAGCTCAAAAGTATTTTTCTTAGGTGTGGATTATCGGAGCTGTTTTCTTATTTCCATCACCCATCACCTTTGTTGGAAAGAGTTGACAACCCTTGGACATAATCAAATCCTCCTCTAATGTAACACACACCATTTTATTTTTCGTCTTTTTCACCATTCGGTTCAGTGTTTGGCAAACATCACAATAGCCGTAGGTGCTAATGATCCCCGAGTCCAGAGCCCTCTTGGTCTCTGTCACATTCCCACCTCATGACCTCATGACTGGATGTATGCATTTAACAGATGTGGCTGCCTATGAGGGGCCTGAAACAGGATAGGACAGCCTGTAGCCTCTAGGCTGGTCTTCTCTGGCCTTGAAGCCAGGGGCCTCCGGGTCCAGAGGACAGGATAAACACGATTGATGTGTGTGTGTGTGTGTGTGTGTGTTTGTGTGAGTGTGAAAGAGAGACATAGAGAGAAAGAGAAACCCCTTTCCCACATGCAACCCATAAATGTTCAGGCAGTTTTCCCCGTCAGAGTCATGTGAGAACAGTTAGTCGATTTTCAGTGTGAGATGCTCTGACAATTTGCTTGCTCAGGAAAAAAGCAGCTATATTTCCACAGAAAATGTTATAATTTTGTCATGTGAAACAGTTATAAACAGCAGAAAAGTCACTGGAAATTCTGCTTATTTGTTACAAAAAACATACCTGATATTACTTCAGATTACTTTACAAACATATACCACAGATTTTGTGGACATTGGAATGATTTTTCTTACCCTCGAGTCAGGATTGCCATTCACACTCCAGTCATGCATGAAAATCAACTTGCAGGGACTACTTTTAGATAAGCAATCCACATCAAATAAGATCATGCTTTCAACTTTTAATATATTAGGCTATTATTGAGTGGCAACGGAGCTGAAGGTGTCCACCTATAACAGAAAAATGCTGATAAGTGCATTTTACTCAAAAGGTTTGCTGATCAAACTCTGAAGGCAATATGGACCTTGTGAAAAGGGACATACAAAGTTGGTAGCTTTTTGCATTAAAATGAAAAATCAGTCTAACTAATTAGAAGTCAAATGAAAGGATTGTGCCTTCATCTGCATCATGCTTTTGAATACAAAATACAAAAATGTGTTATATCTATCCTGAATTTAGTTTCATTTGGATACAGCCTCAGTGCAGATTTAGTCCACGTTTGAATCTTATGTGTAAATGATCAAAGCCTATTTTCCCTGCTGCAGCATTGTTGAGAGGTTAAAAAAAATAGTGAGAAAAAGAGACTTAATACAAGATGTGGATTTGATGACAACAGATTGAAGCTACAATGCCAGGAGACCAACAACCGCTTCGATGCCACAGTGATGAATTTTGTTTGTGATAGCTGCTCCCTTGGAGAGAGGGCCTATGTGGTGCATCTGCAGAGGGCTTTACCCACTTTCAGTCATTGTCCTTTGTGCCTCTTTCATAGACACATTGTTCCACCGAGTCAAATAAAAGCATTAAACATAATCAGCATAGAAGATGGATAATGTCGTACAATGAGTGCATGTAGAGCAGCCACACACTGCGCCCTGCTGCAGCACATTGTGTTGCTGTGCTAGCAAGGAGAGCCGCCATTAGTGAGACTGTCACCGACCCAGGCGGTACACTCTAACTAGCCCACAGCCTCAGACCCATCTATTCTCAATATGCCACATTTTTATTCATTTTTCCCAAAACCTGACACGGCAATCTGATGATGAACCAGCCCCATTATTTTTTGTACGCCAGCAGGAAGAGATAGATCCCCGAACGTTGTGCCTTCACAGAACCAACATTATCCCTCTATGTCAGAGGTGGGTAATATCCTGGCGGTCTGGGAGTCCAGAGGTGCATACAGAATGATGTCATTAATCCTCCAGGGCAATCTCTCTCTACCTCCCTCTCTCTCCTTCTACAACTGGCAATGCTGAAAACAGAGCCACATTTGCATGCTGCATATGTTGCCAGGTGGCTCTGTGGGCTGCGGGTACAAATTAGATTTCCTGACAACAAGGTGTAAGAGAGGGAAGAATAGTGAGAGCTAGCACTTTGGTTTCTTTCTTTCCCTCTTTCTTTCAATCTTGTTGTTGTGCATGTCTGTCATTGTTGTGCAGCATTATCATAAATTACTTCTTAAATGATGTCCTCTCCAGAAAAATACCGATACATAACAGCTGAAAATTACCCATTTCATGTTTGGTACAAAAGAAGAAGGAGACCTTCACCTCTTCACCTAGACACTGGGTAAAGATGGGGGTGGAAAAGAAAAGAAACAGCTCTGAAAGGGGGCTTAAACTTTTCAGACTGGACTTGAAAGCTGAGAGCTATTTGCCTGTCTGGACTGTTTCTACCCCAAGGGGTAGTTACATTGTCTGTGTCAGTAACCCGTGGAACAAGACTGGAAGCTCCAAAATGGCTTTACCCACATTGTTTACCACCATCTCCTAAACAGAGGACAGGAAGGAGCGTCTAGGTTGAGGATGACATTAACATTCCTCATATTCTTCATGTGGCCGAGGCCTGGATCTCAGGAGACAATGAGAAGTCGCATCAAAGCGAAGATCGTGTTCATTTGAGTGTGTCAGCACACTCGTGAATGTGTGCTTGGTCTTATGTTGTCCATCAATATCAAGAAGCAGAGCCTCCTGCCTCGTTTTCCCCAAATTCAACATTCCACCATCATTGATCCGTCCCTTCAATTAACAGCCAGGTTTGTCCCCAATCAATTCCTATCTCCCTCCTCTGTTTCCCTATCTGTCTCTCTCTCTGCATTCCTCTTTCTACATTTTTCACATTACTCCCGTGTGCTGCCCCACGCCCCTACCTCACACCCTAAGGTCTCTGGGGTCAGTCCTCCAAGGTGATTTGTAAACAGCAGCTTGCTGAGAAATCAATACTTTATCAACAAGCCACAACGGGCTTTTGCACTTATCCTATATGATCTTTGTGGTAAAGGCCTCCGAGCATCCATCTCCTCCTCTGGTCCGCTCCCTAAGCTCTGTTGCTAAGACAGAAGAAAAGAGAGAGGGATGAAGAAAGGAGGAGGGGCCAAGGGAGGGAAGGAGAGAGGCAAAGGGAGAGGGGATTGTGCGGGGTCTACAGGCTCGCTGTTAGAGGAGGGATTTGCTGCTCCGCTGCTTTTAGCTTGATCTGCATCTGATTAAGGAGAGAGGGCAGAGTGTTGTCCTTCACCCCCGTGCTCCCCTCTCCCACCATTATGTACCTTGGCACTGAGATCCATCATCCACCTACCACAGGCCTTGCTGCCATAGCCTGGGGACTTATTAAACCGCCCCACTCTGCATACCATGGAGGGTAAAAAGCCTCTGCTGCTATAACATACTGTGTATTTACCATGCATCCCAATGACTCACATTGACACTTTTTGACATAATGTGCATTTGCAGTTTTGGATATTGTTGGCCAACTACAGACTTGCCACTACCAGTAACCCTTCTTTCAACTCTTTCTTACATTGTCATTTTTGTATTTTTAGATTGTTTTTAAATGATGTGTGTAAATAAATTGTTTATGTGTACTTGCATTTGCAAACTTGCTCCCCTTAAACTGCCCTTTGAGGGATGAATAAGGTATTTTGAAATGAATAGAATTGAATAAACATGATTTTGAACTGATGATGTGTTTCTGCTACAGAAAATGACTCACTACATCTGTTTGGGGTCTCAGAGACCCTAGCTGTAAAAAATTGTTAATACAATGGATTTTTAAATGCTCTATATCTGTGATTGGTGCTTACAGTGCTTTTTACACGGCACTATCACTCCAAAATCCCAAATATGTTTATTTGAATTCCTATTATGTCTAAAAGGGAGTTAGACCTCTCTGGGATCTAAGTGACCCCAAACATAACTAATGTCACTATGTAATAGAGCTGTCACTTTCTCAAAAAGTCAAATGCAAACAGTTTTGAACCAACACATAATTTGTTCTAATTCATTTGAACACAACCCCTGCCCATGTATAGTGTAATGTGGGAGTCTGAGATACAGTGAGCTATGACTGTCAGATAAGCATATGTGGCCAGTGATGTCCATCTGGCAGGGGTCAGGGAGATAGTTTATGATAGGTCAATGGGGCATGCAATAGGTCAAGCTGACTTTTAAGAGCGCCCTCTCCTGGACCACAGTGCAAACCACTTCAAATGTCTGTTGCACTTAGAGACAGTACATTTTGAACAGGTTATTACAGTTCAATTATTTAATTTTGAACATTCAAATAAAAGTTCAAATTAAAAGTGACAGTCCTACTATGTAGGATTACATAATGCAGATTTATTTGATGACTTTTTGGCAAACTAAAGGAATATATATTTGTTGATGCTTATCCCATAACATGAATATTTCCTTATTTGGTGTATTAATACTTTATGGTCATTTCCATATTCCATTAAGACAACTGGAAGGGCTACAATAAATACTTTTCTATTTATTGGGTTCAGGAGAAAAAAATTGTAGTAAATTGGTTGTATTTGCAATTATTATTATTATTTTTATACACAGCATTCCTCAGTCAATGAGGAAGCAAAGCCAATGTTGACAAAAGACACTGGTTAAAAAAACTAAATCAGTTCAAAAGTGATATACTGTGGGGCATTTCAGTGTCAAAATACCATTTCGGACCAAATCAGAAGCTGTAAATTTAACTTTCCTCAATTCTGTTCATTTTGTATGAACTGACTATGTCCTTCACCCACACATTTTCTGAAAAGTTAAATCATTATTTCAAACGGTTGTAGCACTAAAAAAACTGGAAAAGTTTTCTCTCTCAAATGTATTGACGCAACTACTTAACGCTTTTTGCAAGCATCAAAATGATGAGTTAGGGTTTAATTCAGGTCTCAGTCACAAGGTTGTGGAGAATAGTCTCTGTTCTCTGTGCTGTCTCGCTCCCAGCGGGTCTTGTCCAATAAGCCTGCATCAAACCCGTCAGACTGCGAGTGAAAAGTGGAGGAGCTCGGCATGTGCAAACATCAATCCTAAATTTCCAGCCTCAATACCATGATGACCTTGGTTTGGAATGACATCTATTTGCTGGCTGGCTGCACACATCTTTTTGCAAATTGTATGGGCCAGGCTAATTTGTTTTTATGCACGTTTAGTCAAGAATGTGATGCCACGTTAGCTTTTGGGAGCACTGCCAATGTGATGTGGGGTTCCGAGTGACAGACAGAAAAAGGGTGATTGAGGATGATTGTTCTGCCGGTTGTGTTGATATATGAAAAGAAAGACCCACTGAACGCATCCTGGAATGGGTTCACGGCAGACAGGAGTCCTTCTGGGACCACCTAAAGCTGAATATCATCATCTGTGCACAGAAATAAACAATGACCTTTAAAGCTCCAATCCCAGAGCGAAGACAGGTGCTGGGTAGTAGCTTAACAAATCTTAAAGTAGAGTACACTCTACCGTGTCATAAAAAGCCTTATAAAACATTTTTAAGCATGAGTCATTCTGAGTAAAGAAAATTTATGGACAAAAAAATTTGCCTGTCTGCACTACACTGCCTTGACCTGCCAGCAAAACAATCGCTGTGCCCTCACTTAGCTGAAATGTAAACAGTTCATGCAGGAAAATATTTGCCTTCCTCATAGCTGAATTGACCTCTCAGCTCTATACAGAAAACCTCAAGCTGTTGTTTCATTATCTCTTCAGCACAAAATTGAGTCTCAGGTTGTGTTGCCTTCATACATGCTGCCTCATTACCATCATCTGTTTTTCAAAGAAAGGCCTTTTTTGAGTAATAATCACAATGAGTTTTCATTCACAGGGAAACATAATGAACCCTTACATGACCTGACTTTAAAGAAAATTGATAATGTACAGTACACCGAGAGCAACCAAACACACAGAGATAAGTCCCTCTCCCCACATGTCCTCCGACCTATGACCAGGGCCCAGTTCTCAAGAAGCCGTCTTCATATTACGTGACAGAAATAGTCCCTATGGTCCTCACATATACATGCCACAGGGCGCTAGGACATATATTCAAGTAAATACTTTCCTTAACCTGAGATGTGTTCTTTTCTGCATACCCTGCACGTACACAGATTGGGCAGCGCAGACAGTTTAGGTGAAAAGGGTCACACACAGATATGGACCTGTGCTCACACACTCACACATACATCTAAAGATAAATGCACATACATACATACATACATACTGCACTAACACACACTGCAATACTCACTTCTGTACTGTGCTCTCAGGATCGTGTCAATGTGTGTGCAAAGGTTACAGTCCACAGACATAGTTCACATATGTCTTAATGACATATATGACTGGAGTATGTTCATTGGTCAACATGCTTCACACTGTAGTTACAGAGCAGATAAAAAAAAGACTGAGCAGAGGGGAAAGAGGTTATTTACCACTGTTAAAAAATTGCCTGAACAAAAAAATGACTGCTATGGAAAAAACTTATAGGGTCAATTCTCACTTTTTCCTAGTGGTATAAAGCCATGCAGATCGTTTTGGTTGCATGTGCAGCAGTGGTGGCCCCAGAAGTCGGAGAGTGACTCAGTAATGGACGGTCAAAAGCAGCTGGTTGGCTATGCATTTGTTATTTTCTTTCACATAAAACATTTTGAAATTTATACATTATTGATTTAAATGAATAGTACCCAATGTGAAAATCAGATGGAAGCATATTATGCATACAGTACCCATTACTCAGAAGCATATTATACATATGCGACTTGCGAGGGGGGCCAGTGATTGAATCCCTTGTGGGCGCCCCTGATGTGCAGAGGTTTGGAGATCTCAGCATCTGAAACATGCACCACTAGCCAATACAATGAAGGTGAATTTTGTTCTGCTGAAGGCATTTAAAAGTTATGTATGAAAAACTCAACAGTGACATCTCTTTTCATAAACAATGTCCCAGTTGTCATGGGTAATCCACAGACCTTGCTGTCAACAGTTTTCGTCAGGACCATCTCTTTTTTAGAGAGTAGTTCCACTGAAACTACTACTCTTTGTTCCTGCATTAACTGTTCTGTTATCTCCTAGTCTATATAACATGTGGCAAAAAAAGAAAAGAAATGTTTTTTATATCAAAATCCTTCTCTTTTCTCTTCCTGAAAAATGTTTTTGATGACTTGTGGGTCATAGTAGCTTGCAGAGCCGTATCATGGGTTGGAGGTGTGTGGTGGTTTACCAGTTGGCAAAAACTTTATTTACAAAAGTAATATCTGCCTATCCTAAGCCTCCTGATCTAAGAACACAGGCGAGGGAGGTGTTGGTGGAGTCCTCTACAGCTTTGTATTGCTCCATATTCTCCAGAGACTCATGTTCGCTAAGTGATGTCCATTTTTAACAATCCAAATCCCTCTTGACATGATCGCCCTCACATTCTGTTTCAAATGTGTCACATGTGTTTGCATATGTGCAAGCACACTTTTGTGTTTACATTGAGATTGTTGGGACAGAGGGTAAAATTATTGTCTCTGAAATTTGAAACTCGTAGCAACATGAACTGCTCTGCAGTGTTTTGGCATCAGACAAGCCTTTAAACTCATGTACGGATTACTCAAAGTGGATGTCCTGGATCATATTTCATCGTCTTACCGGTACCTAGCAACACAACCGACAGAGTGCTATTTTTTGTCTCAACATCAGCTAACTTTGATCACTCCTTCTCACTCCTGCATCACACCACCACAGTACACATTTAATTTTGAATGTGGAAAGAAATTACTGACTCTTCCTCTCATTTTAGGCTAGGATTGGTTGAGCATTGAGTAGTCTACTTGAATGAGTCCTAACTCGTATCCTTTTGTCCTTGTGTATGGGTATTCAACATGCTCTCAGGTCCACAGATAATAGATGTCCTTTCATGAACGGGAGGTCTGATAGCCACACACTGGCCTCATACCCTTTGGCTGCCCAAGGCTACTCCTCACCCACATCAAGTCAAACGTTCGACCAAAATTTGATTGAAACTGGAATGAAGAGATACAGGAGCATGTGATATGGCTTCAGGGATGGAGTGCAGTTTGGACGCAATCTCGCAGACGGAGTGGTATCAGAAATATCAGGTATGCTTGTATAGCCGGAGGTTATTCCATGGGATTAAATGGAAACCAGCATTATCTCTCCGCAGCTTGAATGTGAAAATAGACCATGCTGGGTGTAAGTGTTTGTCAGTCAAAGCACACTTAGGCATGCCATCCAGCAAAGGCTATCAAAGACATCATTTAGTATTCCAGGAGTCTCATGCAAAATATGTAAATATTCACTATATATGATTCACTACTTCACCTAAATCAATACCTCTGATGAATTCAGTTACATAGGTTACATTTATCACAGGTTTAGGAGCCACAGTATGTTTGAGAAAGAGTGAAAAAAAAAATTGCCCTGGTAAAAAGCAGCTGACCCAACTTCTTAAGCTGCTGTGCTGATTTACAGACAACCACAAGTAACAAGCTGTTTCTTCACTGAGGATTAAGAACACGAACACCTACAGAGTTACCTGCCTCGGTGCAGTGCTCATACGGAGAAGATAAATTGAGTCTATATGTTTACCCAAGGACTCGGCCTGCTTCTTTCTCACCTGTGGCCCTGTGGGTTCAAAGGTAATTTCTGCATCCAAAATCATCCAAAAACAGCAAGAATAATCACTCCTCACTCCTTCCCTTCATCTCCTTCATCTCACACACCATCTTCTCTTCTTCTCATTTTTCTCTGTCTCTCTTGCTTTCTGTCTCTCTCCCCTAATTTTACCTTCCATCTTGACATCTCTCAGCCTGTCACTTATTCATGCTCACCTCCATCCCTGACCCAGAGCTCTTCCGTCCCTCCATCCGTCACTCCGGTGTCCCGAGGCGAGCTGGCAGGCGCCGGGCTGACTGTACAAGAGGTCTTGGAAGGGTGACCACTCCCTGCTGTCTGCTCGGCTCGTGTTTGTTTGATGACATGACTGTCCATTTAAAAAACAAATTGGTTCTGTGTGCGCAGCAATCTGTCTTTTTATGGAAGGCAATGTATTGTTTATGCAGATTTTTTTTCTAATCATTTGAATTCATAAGGAGACAATTAGTGAGCATTAGGCATATGGTCTGTACATACAGTATTATTGCAACGACTTGTCTGTCTTTTCCACTGGTTCCTCACTTTTTCCAAATGGCTCACTAGCTGGCCAGATAAAACAGGAAAAATATTTAACACCCATATTTTTGCTTCTATTGTACTTATGAGGGCCTTTTGTTGACAGTGTCCCAAGGAGGTCACCCACATGTAAAACTAAGCAGCTCAGTGACTGGCAATGCAAGGTAGCTGTCACCACACATGCATGAGGATGTCTGGAAATTAATGCCTATACAGGAGATCCAAACCTCCATTTTATGGGAGGCTTTAAAAGTGATAATGCACCCTACTGTTTTTCTTGCTGGTGTTAAATTGATCATTTGGCTCTTGTACTGTATCTCCAGCTTCTTGGAAACTACAGTAAGAAAAAGATTTTCTGCCTTTCCAACCATGTATCTAAGTTCATCCAGATAGTTTAGAAAGGGTTTCATCAGCTTGTAGAACACTGTGGTAAAACATTAAAATCCCTTGAATCCAAGTAACTAGGTTTTAACCAAAATAACAAACTACATGTTTGTACACTACTTAACATCAAGCAACAAATGTAAGTGGCAGGTAGTTGCATGTTATCATTAGCATCAATTGCGTTTCAACCATTATTTGCATCAGTCCTGTCTCTTAAAGTTGTGAACACAACATATCGTCACTTTTGAAGTTGATATACAAGGTACAAGGTTGATTTATTCATCATATTACAACACAGGGGTGTAAAACGAGATTTAGTTGCAGTTTTTTTGCTACTCACAAAAACAAAAAACGAACTTTATATACAAAAATGATATACAGTAGATCAGTGAATAAATAATAAGTCATAGAAATAAACTATTTTACTTGGGGGAGTGTTGCTGATGAATTTTGCAGTCTCACAGCCTGAGGGAAGAAGCTGCTCTGAAGTCTGGTGGTCCGGCAGCAGATACTTCTGTATCTCTTGCCTGATAGCAGCAGGGGAACAGGCTGTGGCTGGGGTGTGTACTGTCCTTTAGTATCCTCTGGGCTCTGCGCAGGCACCTCACCTCACTGATATCACTGATGGATGCTTTCTATTGCTCCTTTGTAAAAGTTAACAAGAACTTGGCACTGGAATTTTGCCTTAGTTTCCTTAAAAAATACAGCCGTTTTTGAGCTTTCTTTACCAGGGTGGAGATGTGAGATGATCATGACAGATTCTCTGTGATGCTGATTCCCAGGAACCTAAAACTGTTCACCTACTCCACCTGAGCTCCACTGATGTAGACAGGGGTGTGTGTCTTTGCCTCCTTTTCCCTAAAATTAACGATCAGCTCCTTGGTTTTGCTGACGTTGAGCAGTAAGTTGTTCTCTGTGCACCACTCTGCAAGATTGTTGATTTCCTCCCAATATGAAGTCTCATCGTTCTTTGAAATCTGGCCGATGATGGTGGTGTCATTCACAAACTTCACAACAGAGTTGTCTCCATGTCGGGGGCTGCAATCATGGGTGTACAGTGTGAACAGGAGGGGGCTGAGCACACAGCCCTGGGGGGCTCCAGTGTTGAGCACTAGAGCAGAGGAGGTGTGACCTCTAATCCCAAGTGTCTGGGGTCTGTTTGTGAGAATGTCCAATATCCAATTACAGAGTGTGGTACTCAAGCCCAGAGTGTTAAGTTTGCCAGTTAAGTTTTATCAGTTTCATAGGGGAGATAGTGTTGAATTCTGAGCTGAAATCAAAAACAACATTCTGATGTAGGTGTTGTTTTTGTCAAGGTGGGTGAAGACTGAGTGGAGACGGCATCTTCTGTGCATCTGTTGGTTCTGAATGCAAACTGGTGAGGATCCAGGCTGGCTGGGATGTTGTTCTTGTGTTGGAGAACCAGTTTCTCAAAGAAGTTGAAGTTAATATGGCGAACAGTTATTTACACATCCAGCAGTTTCGGAGCACTATTATGATTCATTATGATGTCATTCAAAATGTCAGATTTGCAGATATTCTCAGTATGAACATTTTGCAACTGCTGATACGTCCATTATACCGTTTCCTCATTTTGTTGATAGAACATGTAAGCACGATGGAATTAGCTTTCTTTCAAAACACATTTGCTGTAGAAAAGTAGTTGCATATGGACATCATTTTTATCAAAGTTGATTTGAAGTCAAATACACAAAATCCCAAGTAATTATTTAACAGAGTGTTTGCTATTCAGCATGAGATGTTTGCAGAAATACACAGTAAGGCAATGTTTACAAACTTTTTCACACACACACCAAGTGTATGGAGAATACAAAGTTCAGAAGGTAATTTCAAAATCCCTACCCAAGATACAATTTCTCCTTGGCAAATCCATCACACCATTTTTGGACAGAACTGGAAGACCTGGGGATACATTGTGAATCTGCAACTGCTCTACATACATAAGCAAAGAAATATTCACCTTAACAAATAGTGTGTGTAAATTTTAGCTGACTGGTACAGTAAAACACTGCAAGAAGGTGTTTGAATCTCTCTGCGTGCATGTGCGCACACTGCTTCATGCATATGTTGGCTCGTCTGTGTGTCCATTTGTATTTTAGCCACTGCTGGACACAGCCATGCATGGGCTTACAGTCATCGCTCTATTCTCCATCATCTACAATCACACACTCTCTCTCTCTCACACACACACACACAAACACACGTATCTAGGTCAAGGCAGCCAGGTGTAATGGGAAAAGCCTGAGGCCTATCTGCCAGGCAAATGATCTTATGAGTGGTTTCTCTCACTGAAGGTGCGGATAAAACAAGACCTGTGGTGCGTATGCAGGTTTATGCATATGTGTCCGTGTGCATGTGTTTGTGCGTGCAAGCAGGGCTAATCCAGCCTCAACAGTATCCACCCAAAGGTTCCCTGGGAAGAAGCAGTTTGGGGCAGCATGGTGAGAGAGAAGATTGTTCAATTGAAAAAATAGGTTAAAACCCACATGCCTGTTATACCGAAGTCCTTCAGCAAGGCAAAAACCCATCCACCTCCAGGGGTGCTGTTCTGTACCTTTACCTGCACCTCTATAGGTTGTATGTTCACATCACTCTCACCATGTTCCCAGACAACCATACACCAAACTGTACTGTGGAAGGTAGTATTCATGTAGTGACAATGACATGTTTAATACAGTTTTTAATGCAGATAATGTAGGCCAGCCTTAGCCCAAGGGAGATAGTCTCTCTGCATGTTTTTGAACTCCACAGGAAAAGGGAAAGCATGGTAACCCGCTTTATGAGTGTGGGCCTGTAATGAAAGAGTGCTGAGGTATGAAGACTGGAAGTGGAAGTGGAGATGACATTTTAACTCATGGCAGGGGAAAATAATAATTAGATATTTACTATTCTTACACCAACAAGATTGAACATTAATGTCATTCAGATGTTGCACTTGCAGCAAATAAGGATGTTATTAAAGCTGGTTTACCCAAATTATATAATAATTTAAAAATATATATTTTCTCACTTACCCTTTATGATATTTTTGTGTTTATTTGCCAGTTTTGAGATGTCTGTCTGTGAGATATCTGCTTCCAACCAAATAGAATGGAGGAGAGGGGAATTTCATTCATGGCGCTCACTGCATTGAAAAAAACACATTTAAAAAGTTCATCAGCAACATTTCTTTTCAAGAAAACACGCTCGTTTCATGGGGACTATTTCTTTACGAGAAAGTTCCAATGAAAGCTGCTGACGGCATAATCTGTGGTTTATGTGTGGTCTTCATGGAAAGACACTTTGATCTTGAATTTAAAAAATAATTTTTTAAAGCACCACAAACAAAATTCCATTCACCTCCATTGTATTGGGGTGTAAATAATGCTGCCACAGAACCTGGGCAATTACATCCAAAAGTATGTGTTCATATAGATACCACTTGACGTAAGTGAGAAAATGTGTTTTTGTTTGATGTGATGAAAATCTTCAGGATTATAACTTTAAATCGACACTTTTCTTTATTAATAAGTCAACTTCATTATTCACAGAGTAACAGCTTCTAGATGTG
Organism: Siniperca chuatsi; assembly: GCF_020085105.1. NCBI lineage: Eukaryota > Metazoa > Chordata > Actinopteri > Centrarchiformes > Sinipercidae > Siniperca > Siniperca chuatsi. Next base: position 25,016,167 of record NC_058044.1, on the reverse strand, counting down.
TTTGAAGGCTGACAACGGTACAGATATTTTTACTTTTTGCAAACTGATAAACAGTATCAGCCCACCATTTTTTATTAAAAGGAATCAGCTCTGTTGCAAGGTGCTGACAGATATGCAAACAAGCAGAATATGTGTTAATGACTGCTAGCTTAGTGTGTGAATAGCAAGGTGTTGATTAGTGCTGTTGCAAGTCTGGCCCACCGCGCTGAGTTATAGCATACACCCTCAGCCAACAATAACTAACTTCTGTCTGCAGCAACAGCTCTCACAGTCACTTCTGCTCTTGTCCTGACAGAGGCAATGCTGTCTTAATGCAGAGCTTGCCTTCTGGCCATGTGGGGAAAGAGGGGGAGGATAAATGAGACCCTTTCGGACAGCGATGAAGTGACCCACATGTTTTCTCTGGTCATCTCTCCATCTCTCCTCTTGTCTTCTCTCATTTTGTTCTATTTCCCTGCTGGCCCTCTCTCTTTCTCTCTCTCTCTCTCCTCCTTTGCCTCTGCACTAATGCCAATGCCTCACACCATTAGTGTTGCCACAGTGACAGCAGACAGATGCTTGGTGCCACTTTTGCAAAGACGAAACGCAGGACAGGAAGTACACATGCAGTCCACACGCAGTCCACACATGCAAATTTATATACTAACATACCACATGTACTGCACAGTGACAGCTGCACCAAGCTGTGTGTGAGTATCTCTCTGTTATATGCAAAGCACTTCAAGTAAATTCTTCACACAAACACATATACACACACACACATACATTTCCGGTGCCCACATCAGAAGAGAGAGTGTGTAGTTGTTGCCGGTGTCACAGGATCACCCTCACCACAGATGACAAACAGATATAATCAGCTCTCCAGAGACCCATCCTGCTGCTGCCACAGTCATTACAGCTGGACTAATACATACATCAAACAATCAGGGTCCACTGGCCACTACACTATACCGACACACACACTCATAGCCACACACATAACAGCTACACATTTAACACACATATGCATGCACACATAGTTATATACACATAATTGCACGCACTGTCAACACTCATTGTCGTCACATCAACACATATCTCATATCAAAGGAATTGTCCCTTTGACCCTCCATAGCACAGAGACCAGAATAATCGTATAATCTCCAAACTAAGGAGTGATATACATATCTAAATGACTGGCTGGGCCATCCTGTCATTCCATCAGGAAGGATTTGCATTTGTGTGATGTATTTAATACTTTCTCATGCCTCATCCACCGCACCATAATAACACAGCATGTGAATCAAGCTGAGGCAGACCTGGAGCTGATTTATAGTCTTACCCTGGCTGGAGGCTCCGTCTGGGGTGTTTGAAGTGATGTGAGTGTGTCTGTCTGTTTGAATGGATGCACATAGATACAGATATAGGTGTTTATGCATGTGTCTGTGTGGGTGGATGAAGGCGTATGTGTGTGTGTGTGTGTGTGTGTGTGTCTGGGGGTTCACCCGTCTGATGCATGTTGTCTAGACAACATTTGTGCCCTGCGTCCGAAAGGGGTGATTGTCTTATGCAAATGAGGCCACTCTAGCTGTGACATGTCGTCCAGCATGTGGGTCATGTGATGAGAGAGAGCAAGGCGAAGCAGTGACGGTTGATAGTCTGCTTTTTTTAATTTATTAGCATGACCATTGTTCACCATCACCTCTTCAGGCAGTGAAGACACTGGGTGGTATTCAGGCCAAGAGAAAGAGTACAATGTGTGATTTGTCAGAACCTTTATGTTGGTATATGAGTCCAACATACAAAACCTTTCTAGCTACCTAGATGGTAATGAAAATTAATTATGCGAGGAAGTTTGGCTTTCTTAAAGATTTCTTTCACCCAAATTACAAATACATATATTTTCTTACTTACTTTTAGTGGTATCCAGCCATGCAGATAGCTTGGGGTTTATATGTCCAAGTTTTAAGATACCTGCCTCTGAGATTTCTGCCACCACCCTGATACTATGGAGGTGAAAGTGCCAAAAGAAAGATTTTTGTCAATAGCTTTCTCTTTATTTTTCATACACTTCACACCAACTTTATGTTTATCTGGACCTCTTCCCATTCCCATGCACAAACTATTTTCTTTTTCAAATTATGCTATATGACTAAAAGAGTTATCATGGCCCATTTTATGTCAACAGCTTTCTCATTGTTTTGCTATAGACACATTAGTCCAACTTTACATTCATCTGGGCCTCCTCCTTTTATTTCTACTATTAATTTCCAACTGAACAACTAACAGTTAGACAACTTTTTTTTAGACTTTAGTTTATTTGATTAATTAAAGGTACATGGCTGAAACATAATATTTTGTATATTTTGTTAGGAGCTTAAATTATACATATACATATGCAGAGTATAAATGACAATTTAACAACTTCCGGTACTGGCCCCATCATACAGATATTTTTGTGACATAAACAGATGCAGATAGAAGCTTTGCATTACACCCCTACTGTTTGCATGACTAGAAACCACTAGAGGTAGCCGCATTTCATGTAGATAATGACGAGGCCTCATGTTCACCACTGTGGGATACAACTCTTCTTCATCCCATCATACCCTCCTAGCCCTTTCCACCAAATGTGGCAGCCATTTTAATGTAGCTCCCAGTCAAAATGCCCTCTTTAATTATGGAAAACCGGAAAGGGTTGGAGTGGAGAAGAAAAGCACTGTAAGGCTGGGTATATTGGGGGGGCAATGTGGACTTGACAACCCAGGGCATGAATCGTGTAAATGGATTTCAAAACAGATGACCTGCATGCTGATCTCATGATCTGTGCCTTCCAGTCCTTTCTAAATGCAAGCTTTTTACTTCTCATCTCTCTCCCATCATTTGGTCTGTTTTTTCTCTCTGTCTCAGTATAGAACCCCCCCACCCCCCACCCCCCCTTCACATGACACAGCCTGGGGTATTATCATAGGATATGTCCAGAGGTCCATGCTGACCTTTAACCCCGGTCTCTGGGATAGAAGGGGGCCCTGTTCTCTGCCTGAGCATAAAGAGTGGCGGGGCCAGCGGCGGTATTGTTGGAGAGGGCTGCTGACTGACAGGTCATTTTTCACCCATTGTTTTTTTTTCAAACAGCAATTTTATCTTGCAAAGTAACGCCTTGGCAACCATGAAAAGTATAGCTTCAATGTGCTTGTTATTGTTAAGTGATGATCCGATGCCATTCAGAGCATAAAGGTAGCCAAGGATTTCTCCAGGGTGAGTTTCAAAAAGGTTTATTCAGTTTAACATGAGCAGTATTTTCCTAATTTATTACTGTCTGCTCTTCTAATGTTAACAATGGTCTGTTTCAAAAAAAGCAGCAGAGTAAAAATAAAAATAAATAGATGTGAAATATTTCCAGACCTGTCTATAATACTGTACAACCCAAACAGAAAACAAATGAAGGAGCCACAATGCAACATATTTTTCATGTATTTGTTTGCTTGAGGTACTTGTGTGTTTACAACCGCTGACACACCAACACGCGCTCGTCTCAGTAGCCGTGGCTCTCCGTCCTCTGTTGGTATCTGGCGCTGTATCAAAGCAGGGGAACGAGATGCGCTCCAAGTTTTAAATTGAATTTCATGCTGGATTATTGGCACTCCTCTGAAATGCATGTGAGCCTCCCCTAATGACGCGCTCATCTTCGCACTCCAGAGACACTCTGTGTATGTGTGTGTGCGTATGTTTGTTTGCATTTCCCCATCAATTAGTACAAGCAGACTATTGGCACATAACAGATATGTTTGCCTTATCAGTGGAAGTAATTGCTTTGTTAGGTTCTGTTGGCGGACTTCATCAGACTCTGTACATATTATGACAGGGAATGGTTTGTATTCTAAACCTTTGTTATATTCAACAAACATATTGTCTGTGGAATATATCAACTGTTTGTTTTTAACCTACAATGACTATCTGCAGTACTAAAAGTTTCAGAAACTTGGATGCTGATCAGTCAAATTCTTAAAAATTGGAACAAATTATGTCAATCAAAGTACACACTTGCTCACAAACACACATTCAATTTCTTGTCTTCCTCCCTCCCTCCTTCTGTTCCTGGCCAGGTCTGATGGGGTCCAGGCAGCCTTGGGTCTATCTGTCCTTTGCCATGTGTCCTCTTTAGCACTGACCCATACTGGAGGAGCAGGGACTGGGGCCTGGGGGCTGAGGTGGGAGAAGAGGGAAGGAGTGTGTGTGTGTGTGTGTGTGTGTGAGAGAGAGTGAGGTGGGGGTGGCCTCTGCTAGAGGCAATGGGTGAGCAGAGGGCAGCAGTGTGGGGGTTGAATGTAAGCCTCTCCTTCCCTTCCATCCACCACTCCACCCCTCCCGCGTGATCCTGGCCTGAATGACATGGATGAATAACAGAGATGTGCAGCAGTACAGGCTGCCCTGCCGCTGACCCTGGCTGCTCTGGCCAGGCCAGGGACAGTGTATGTGTGTGTATGTATGTATATATATGTGTGTGTTTGTGTGTGTATGAGCATGTTTGCATGTGGATGCATGTGTGTAGAAAGTTTCAAATTTGCATTCATGTGCACTCAAAGTGTGCATATACACTATCCAAAATCCATGTGTGCAGGTCTTTGTGTGTGTTCACATATCCATATTTCTCTGTTCATGCATTATTATGTCTGTGAGTGTTAGTGCGTGCGTGTGTGTGACCAGCAGGGGAAAATAAACAATGTGCTCTCCTTGTCAAAGGCAAGGCCCCAGGGCTGTGGAATATCTCGGACACAGCTCACACAGGGAATGAAATCAAGCAAAGGAAAAAAGTGGCTTCACTCCATATGGCACATGACTGAAGCATGTCGCTGTTATATACACATGCATGCTTCTGTGTGCGTGTGGAAGCAGACATTTATTGGGCTTTTGCAATGTGTGTATTGATAATTATCTGCAAGTGTTGACTTTGGTAGATGCCTAACTGATCTGATATTTACATCAGCGCCAGTACATTTATAGAAACAATTTTCCTGTTTTGTCTGCCAAAACGCATGTGTATACTCATACGCGTGCGCGCGTGCACACACACACACACACACACACACACACACACACACACACACACACACACACACACATTTACGCATGCAGAGTTCATATCCTTCACTGTTACTGTCTTGTAAAACTTTCTGACAGCTACAGTGCTGAAAGATATGAACTCCTTCTATGTATGTGTGTCTGTGGGTGTGTGTTGTTCTTTGATCTGCAGATATTGTGCTGGGTCAGAGTTTCTTCTACAGCACTGAGGGGAAAACTTGACAAAAGAAAGAAAGAAAGAAAGAAAGAAAGAAAGAAAGAAAGAAAGAAAGAAAGAAAGAAAGAAAGAAAGAAAGAAAGTTGTCAGATATCACATATCCCTAGATTGAGAACCAAAGCCTTTGGGACTAACTGATAAGTGTGACTGAAGGTGAGAAAGTTGTACAGATGTGTGAATATGCACTGCAAACTAGTCACATCATCAGATCATATTTAAAGATAGACAGTGGTGAAGGAAATTCTCAGATGTATTTAAGTAAAAGTAGCAACATCACACTGTGAAAATCAAATCTACACACTGTGACTATCAAAAGTATTCAGTGCAGAAAAATTGCCTCTGTGAGTGTCATACTATTATATATTATATTACATAATGAACTACTAGTAGTATTTTCTACTGTAGTTGGATGAGGTGAAAGTAATTTTAAAAACGGTACACTGTTCCTCACCACATTTTATTGCAGGAAGCATTATGTAGCTGGATGGCGCTGTGAATGAGCACTTGACGTGCTCCTTATTGCACCTAAGGAGATGAGCAGCAGGATAAAGGTGCTGATTGAACATCATTTTCACAGTAAAATGCAAATTATTCCTCTTTATTTTAATGAGTACTATACTGGTACAGTGGACAGTGAGTACATATGAATTATTAGTATTTATATTATTTAAAGTATTTCATTATAATATTACAAAAAATATTCAATTATATTGTGTTCTGTTTTATTCTATTCTGTTCTAATCTGTTCTGCTCTATACCACTGAGCCCTGTACAACATGCACTACCACTGTACCTTACTGTGTGGTCTGGTGATTAATGGCACATTAAAGACGGACATTTCCGACAACTGCGGTAACACGTGCAGCAGTAACGATGTTATGCAAATTCGCAGCAATCAATCTTGGCACAGAAGTGGTTAAGTTTCAGAGGGAGGTGAAACAAAAAGCCAGCCATATTGGCGGTGCTGTGTGCCAAGTGGTAGTCATGGCCCCTGCCCAGCCCTCCTATTACGAGGCTGGCAATAAGATGGCCTGCCCGCTGGGGAAAACAGGGAGCTGACACCAGGAACATATGCACCAACACCTGATTGCTGTGCCACCGCCACGGACCTGGCTGCCAGAGAGCACAAACATGGTACATGTAGATTCAACACACACACATAATGTACATGTATTATAATGACATGTCCATATAATCTGGATGAATACCTGCAGACTTGTGTACACAATATAAAACAAACAAACATGTAGACATACGTTTTTACTCATCATCACTCATGCTACACAGCCCAATGGAGCACACGCATGCACAAACACACACACCCTGACTTACACAGCAAACCCACTGGGGATTAATTTCCTTACTCAGAGAGTGTGTATGCCAGGCTTGGCTGGTGTGCCAGTTGCCCGCGGTGCACCACACGCTGCCATGCTGTGCCAGCAAACAGCACTGATGCCCTCGATTTGCAGTGTCACATATATCAAATGCATGCTGCTATCACTTAGCCCTCAGTAGTCTGAACCGTGCCTGCCCGCCTGCCTCGCTGTGCAAATGTGTGTGTGTTTGTGTTTAGCATCTGGTTTCATCCACTCCTATATACCCTGATGGGTATTTGATTGACGACGGTCCAGTATAATACCATGATTGATTGTGTGAAAATCAGAGTGAATGAAAGTGTTTTCGGGATTATCTGTGACCAGACTTTCACCCCGATCTGCCTCAATACAAACTGACATTTCTTGGGATTTTATTTCCTACCACTTTACAGAACTTTATACCAGTTCACAAACCCATGACCTTCTTAATATTCTCACACACATGCAAACACACACACACACGCACAAACTTGCCCATAAATGCACATACACATTGAAAATTGCACACAGATTTTCTACCTCTCTGGTCGGTAAACCGCAGTCAGTGCATCATTATGGAGCCATGTGTGGTAGAAGGAAGAAAGCTTGAGAGAGGAGGAGGAGGGTGGGGGAGTTGTTAGAAACTAGGCCTGCATTGTCTGCTCCCTTTCAAAAGGTTTTACTGTTGTTCATGGTCACGTTCTGAACTGGATGCGACCCTACAGGTGTCCCTGCTCTCTAAATGTGTTCTCCAGACCCTTCACCAGCCCCCCTCAAGCCGCCCGTCTGTGACCCCTGACCCTGCAGACCCCGGGAAGTATAGGTAATGGCAGGCTTGTCAATAAAGTTCAGGGTCACTAATAGACTAGCTTTGTTCTGTGATGTCAGCAACCAAAAAGGAAAAGACGAGGGGGAGAAAAATCTCCCTCTAACCCACCGTCCTTATAACGTATCTGGGTCTATTCAAATTAAAAATGGGTGCTTTTGATTGTAAGCCCACAACCCACCACCACTCCCCCCCTGCCTGCCTCTCCTCATCTTCTTCCATCTTCTTGCCCGGCTCTTCTCGTCTGTAACTCCAAAGAGGTGCTTGTGCGCTGGGCTAAAAGGTCTTAATGTGTCTGCATTCATGGAGCCAGACCATAGAAGGCTGTTTTTAACCCTGTTTACGGCCTTGCATCCATTTGGCCAGGAGTCCTTCACTCCACGTCCCTCCCCCTCTCCATATCTCTCTCCATTTTTCAACCTCCTTCACTCTCTCTTGCTCTCTTTCTCTCCTCCACCCACATCCCAATCCTTTTGTGATAGGATATGAATGCACTTCGCTAGTTGATAATTACACTCTCCTTCTCTGCCCTTCTCTCTCTTTCTGACAGTGGGATCCACAGGCAGTCCTTATTCAGCCAGTAATTTGCCTGTCCTCCTCATTCATTGAGAAGGTACAAATTATCCCTCACACGGGCACTGGCTATTCTCCCTCTCAGCCAGTGTGATGAGGACTGCACTAAAAAGAAAATAGCCAAGAATATGCTCTAAGTGTAATTTAAAAGAAGAGATTTGTGTTTCATTCAGAAAGTACAGATTTCTAGTTAATATGGCAGGCAAATGGAAAGAAGTAATAATGAACACCCCTCATTGTATGGCATTTTACAGTAAAAATTAGATTATGATGATACAAGCATCTCCATAGAATGGATTTCAAACAATTTGTTTTGAACGTTTTTACTGCATCTAATACAAAATGTTTATCTTAAGCACAATAATTACAGTCAACACAGCAGTCAGCCATCTTGAGATAATTCACAGAGATGATTCCTGGCATTACAGTGTCCACACTGGACACATTTGGACATTTGCTCCTCATTGCCTTCTCATCAACACCCATAGCTGAGGTCTCACCGCCGACCCAACTGTGTTTAAGCCTCGTCCAAAATAGTCAGAGCGACAAACAGATATTTAGCAAATGAAAGGATCCCACGACAAATTACTTACAGGACTCTGGCTTCTTGTGTCTGCAGCCATTTATATCGCTTTTATGAGTGTATAGTTTTGTCAAGATTTATGGCTGGATATGAATTGCGTACAGTATAACACCCTTCAAGGCTGGAGTGTTTTGAATCCTTAGACAGGGCTGGTTTATTTCAGCATATCTGTGTGAATTTAATTACAAGTGCTTTGCTCAGTTAAGAAGTAAGACAGCACCATGGGCCAATTTGTTCATTTATTTATGGGCTGCGTTGGCAGGGTAGAGGAACCTCATTGGCTGAGAGCAGGGTTCAAGCAGCCGGTGGCGATTATAGGGCAAACGTGACCACTGGACAGACAACAACTGGCCCGGGAAGTCAACAGGAAATGCTTTTTTAAAGGCCATAATCATGTTTTGTCAAGTAATTACAGAACCAGAAAGAAATACGAAAACACATGGTGATAATGGGAGAAAGCATTGATCTTAACCATACAGAACAACGCCTGATGGTCATGGAGGGACAATGGAGTACAGAGGCACCCATTGTTCCTTGACTCAATGAACTATGTAGCTCATTAGGTGGAGCTAAGATTAAAGAGATAGCTATGAGCGGATGAGTCAAGGCCCGTGGTTAGAACTGGGGGCGAAAATCAACACTCTGCCACAGCAGAGATCCAGCTCCCAAGCCCCTGACCCCCCAGCGGGCTGCAGCCTTTCATTCCTTTCCTCTTTTTTTCATCCCCACATCAAGAACAAACATTGTTTCATCTCTTTGCATATTATCAGACTCCACCCTGTTCTCCTCATCTTTAATAAGGAGTATCCGTCTTTTCTTCATCTTTCCCCTTCCTTTTCTTGCTCTCTTACAACTATTGTCATCTTTCTCCCTGTAAGGGGTCCGTAATTGATGGATTTCATTGAAGGGTGTAGGAGTTGTATGTATATCTGCCAAAAGCACTACGGCATTGATATTCTCCCCCAGGCAAAGGAAGAGAGAGGGAGAGAGAGGTGACCCTGCTGGCTGAGTGGCAGTGGCCGTCATGCATAGCATCTCTAAAATGGAGGGAGGGGTGGAGGGAGGGTGAATGTCACTTTCAAGTGTCTCCTCGGCACTCTCCCTTAATGAGAGATGGGTTCTGCTCCACAGACAGCCAAGGGGACCAGGGAAGGGCCCTCCCCACCTTCTCCTCATTCCTCCCCTCCACCCCTCAGATCTCCAATCCTCAGAGGGGCTGACAGCTCGAAGATCCGCAAGCCTGCGTCTCCTCCACCTGCACAACCTCATTTCCCCATCATAACAACAACAACAAAGGTAGAAGGAGTTTTGTTTACTAGTACTGTCCTTGTCTTCCAAACATGCACATCCTCCGTACATCACTCTTAATCAAAATGACTCCCACATATATTTTCACTATATTGGCTCATATCTTAGCTTCCTGTCTCACTCTTTTCTTAAGTGAGGGACGCACACTAATGCTATTTAGCTAGCCCGGCTAGTGATTCATCCATTCCAGCTGAAGGGAAAGGTGAGAGGAGAGATCTCCCAGGACTCCTTGCAGCCCCCATCTGTCAGACGCACCCGGCCCACTGATTTACATTTACCGCAAGGATTTATGGGATGCCCGCCACAAAACGAGTCGAAGCAGCAAGAATCATGGGGCGAGAGACAGAGCGGGGAAATTATTCAAAGCAGTGATTATTTTGGGACGGCCATTACGCATGCACACCTGATCAGGGGGTGTCACCCGTGACTCCCCCCATCCACCATGATGGAGAGGGGCCTCATCTGTGCTGCGTCTTATTTTACCTGGCTTGCATAAAGGAGAATTCTCTTAGGCACCAGGAGAGCCTACTAAGGCTAAATTAGGCCCCCGGACAGGCAGAGGAGAAGGGAGAGAAGAGCAGATGAGGCAGTTATGTATGCACAGGGGATTGAGATGAGGGATACTGGTCAAATTCACGATCAATCTTAAACCCAACGTATCGTGGCTATATATTCACAAATGAATATTCGCTGCTTTCTGTTCTTATTCCTGTATAAGGGTATTTCAACATACTAGGCCAGATTCACCAGCTTCAAAATATATTACATTACTGACATTTAAACTTCAAATCTATAGCACTACAAATCAGTAGAAACTAATGCAGTAAATGATCATAAATGTGTGAATTTCTGTATGTTTAACAGATGACATTTGCTGGTCTACCTGCTCTCTCTGTAATTCAGAAGCCCGGAAAATGTCACAATGACAGCCCTCCTTTCAACATGGCTCTTAATGCTCTGTTCACTTGCCGCCTTCAGACGATCATCACTTATAGTCATTACTTACAGCACTTTGCAGACGGTAGCTGAAAAAGGTTAGCGTAGCCAAGTTTGAGCACATGCTCCTCTGCTGTAGCGTTACAACTGAGGTCAGCTCAACTGCAACTCTCGGCCCTCCTCCCTCTCCTTCTCTCCGCTCCCCGTCTCCTCGCCAAGTTCATTACCAGTGGCCCCCAGGAACGACCTGATTTCAATTCAGACGCACTTTGTTCAATTGCCCTACATGGGAGAACGTGCTGGAATGGGGCCAGTTGATTATGCTCTACCACCACTATGCTTATTTTATTTAATGCCCAAAACAGCAGATAATTTTAAATCTAGGGCAACTAATCATGAGGTTCTTTTTTTTTCTTCTTTCATTTGCTGCCTTATGTATCCATTTCTTCCACGTTATTTTACTCTCTGAGGCAACATGCTGAAAATGTTTCATGGTACGCTTAGCAAGTGTCTGAGTGGTGTCAAAGAGCAGTTGAGAATTGGTGATTAGCCGTTAGCAATTAGCTGACCTTAAGATGAAAGGAGCAAGGATAAGATCTTAGCTGTAGTGATGAGGTCAACATAACTGACCTCTAGTGTATGTTTTGACCTCAGAATGACAAAGAAATGACTTCAAATACACTGAATGATAAGCAGCAGGGCTAAACTGTAAGTGCCAAGTTAGCAGACGCGGTGTTTTAGAGAGTGGTTGTTATTGAGTCTGCCACAGTCATTTTCCTTCTCCTTTCATGTTCTCTCAGTGTAGGCAACATGGGCTCATGAAATTTTGTGAACCCTGAGCTTGATTTATGTTTTTGCATTTTTTTCCATCCCTTTAATGTACTGTAATTTTTTTATATTTAACATCAGTTTGACATGATTAAATTTTATCCACTGCTCCCAAACTCATTTACTCCTGTTCAAGTCAAAAAGACATACAAAGCAACTTTTGAAAAACTAAAGCAAAGCACACAGATTTATTTTCAATTATTGCATTTTAAAATATCTATTTTAGAATATTTATTTTGTAGCACAATAATGTTGCAATCCTAAAGATTTTCACAAAATCAGATTTGATTTCTGATACTATTTATGGTCAGTATTTCTAATGGTTGTTCTCATCAATAGCCATTCAATGTACTTACTTTCTGCAATTACCTCTCTATATAGCAGTTTTAATTTTTAGTGGTGGAGTCCGCCGTTCTGGCACTGGATTCAAATTGCCTATATGCACGAAGGTTACACCAGTAGCTCTCAGTTGCACCAGTTGTATTTCTGACAAAGTAGTTGCTCAAGTAGTGCGTGCTGCATCCAGAATTCTGAGACCTGTAGTCAAAAAATGAGAAGATGCTGCTAAACTTTTCTTTTAAAATCCACTTTTCAAGACATTTTCTCGTGTAGTTTTATTTTTTTTCAACCATGACCAAACAAATCATTTTAATACCATAACCCTACAATACAAGTTTTATTGTTCACCTGACCTTAACCTTTACCAAAATTGCTTCAGGCTTTTTTGCCAAAACTTTACTCTTAGCTATACTTCTTTATATAGAACTACAGCATTTTTCTTTTGGTGTAAGAAGGACACAGTCCGTGCTGCAAAGAGTCTCTTTGTCCGAGGAACTAGGGTATTTTATTGTGCCTCTCTGGCCAAGGCTGTGATCCCCTACCTATGAGACACATTTACAGGCATTACAGAATTGGGCAAAGTTCACCGCCGAGCAGTGCAATATCTCTGTTTTACTACACACTCTTTTCCCTACTCATCTACTGCCTGATTTCTATGTAAGGGTCTTTATTGAGATGAAAAGCAGACTGAGAGTCACTATTTGAATCCGATTCAAAGAGTCTTATTCGTTATATTATAGTCTTTTTCCTGGCAGTGAATGATCAGCTCACTAAAAATGGCCTGCTCTTTGTGCCAGCTGATCCCGAGATGATGAGTCGTTTCAGCGGGTCCAAAGGAAAGTTGATTTGCCCCCAAAACACAGAATCCTTATTTTGTCTGTTTGAAAGTAGAACACAGAATGAGAATTGACTGTAGTCCATTTGTGCCACACTCTCACAGAGAAAGAGGTGTGAGCAAAGCCTACTGTAGGGCTTAAAGAGGCAAGAGGGAGAAAAGCAGCTTGGACGGGAAAAGTGCTGGACTAGGTGGGCAGATTAGTATCACAAGGATTCCTGAGGGATGAAGTGATGATGGAAAGTCTGCTTTGCATTATATTCTCAAATGTTGCTGCTGATTTATACTGAAAATCATCATATTGACAGATTAAAGCAACATAATGCATTAACCCCCAAACAGAAAGTTGAAGAAAGAAACGTTAAAATTGCTAAGGACACTTTACTGACACTGTTCTGACGAATGAACAATAATGACTAAAATGGCTGTTAATCATTATTAGCATATTCCTCAGAACCCAGACCCCTCATACCATTGTCTTTGTTATGCATTCATACAAACTGGTGGACATGGTGATGGTGGATATGTGGCATAACATATGTGGGAAATATTCTAAGGCTTTTGTGGCCTGACAGAGGAACTACCTAATCTGTGGGATCACTTTCCCTCAGATAGCAGGTCTGAAAGGCTGCTAAGCGAAATAGGACAATGGGACTCTTAATTTCCAATACAGCTTTGTCGGTTGTCAACCCAATTAACAAATCAGAAGGGATCAGTCTGTGACAACTGTCAGAGCACAACCTCAAGACAAAACCACTATTGTGCCTGAAGTAAACCTACATGCCCTGGTCAGATAGACAGGTGGGGAACAGGTAAGGCCCAGCATGGGGTGAAAGACCAGAGTGTGCATATATGGGTGTAAGCATACAGGTGCATGTTTGTTCAAGATAGGTCTGCAGTCATGTAAACATTTTTGTGCATGATTATGTACACATTTCTCTCCTAACTCTTGTCATGTATCGCTTCAGCAGAGGCCAGTGTGCCAGTTGTACGGACGGTATTTGCGGCAGATTTGCGGCGGTGTTGAAGCTAAGTGCTGGTGACAAAGAGAGATGCCTGGAGGACTCTTCAAACGTCCATCCTCACACGACATGAAGCGGACAAGACCCGCAGCGGCTCTGAGATGGGATGCCCGTCTAAGCATATGTTATACAGGGACAAAGCACCAGAGAGACACAAGGGAGTGACACGGAGAGGCAAAGTGGTTAATGCAAGGCATGATAAGAGAGACAAACAGGCAGGCAGGCAGACCGACGTACAGACAGACAGAGAAGTGTGGGTGAGAGAAATAAGAAACAGAGAGGTGGAGGGGGGAGTGGATGTTGAAAGGGACAGAGAGGCTGTGCATGAAAGGAAGGAGGGAACAAGGGGGGTGAGGGGGTGAAGGAAAGGAGGGGTGAAAAGAGGGGAGGAAGTTTGAAGTAAAACTGTTGGGACGTGTGTGACATTAGGACATTGGGGCCCTGGCAGGAGTTGTGTCATTGGTCCATATGACTTGTGTGTTGCCTGGGTGAAGTAACGCGCTGTAACAGTGGTGGAATGGTCACTGTATGTCACTGCCCTTTCCATCAGAAGCCCTGTAATGACATGTCAAAACATTTAGAATGGCGGCGTGCTGAAATGTTGCTGATGACTAAATGCCCCTTGGCTGACAGAAATAGCTGTTTTGGTCAAGAATTAATAATTCAAATAAATGTATCAGGAAAAAGTGTCAAATCTAGTCTAAGTATCCCTCTAAAACAACAACAAATCTTGTCTATCTGGGGCCTTTGTGACGGAGGCCTGTGTGTTTAGTTGCTGTGGGCTGATGAGACTGAGCAGAGTCCTTCGGCCATATAAACAAAACCCCTCAGAAGAGAAAATGCCAGGGTACCCCAGACCCCCCTTACCAAGAAATCTGACTTGACAAGAAACAGACACATTTTCCATCCTTGGCCTCCAGGCACCCCTGCATTCTTCACCATTCCACAAAACATAAAGTGGTGCGGAAATGTTGACATTTTTCCTGTATTGCTCTACAAATTAGTCACACAAGTTTTAAAAAAACGGTCAGCTCGAATTAAAAAAGTAACATCATAGACTAGGAAATGGCATAAATGTGCATGTTTATTCAACTGTATCTCTGACAAATTTTGCATTAGCAATATAGGAGACATATACCATGCATTCACTACCAGTGTGTCATTAGTTTATAATTGTTTGCCAAAATTGTAAATGCAGTCTATTACAATTGTAATTTTCAGGAGAATGGGCTGGTTTTTGCCAATACAACAAAATACCACTATGAACTAGAACATCCACCTGATAACACTTTAGTACATTTAAAGGGCCACTTCACAGATTTTACACATGAAGTTCAGTCACTCATCGTGGGGAGTACTACTCATCCTGTGAAAACAGATGTTTAATTTGTAATGTGGCCCTGGAAAGCGCTCTCTAAAGACTGAGAAAATTAACCCTGATGATGTCATTGGAGTACCCCTTTAAATATACAAGATAAAATATGTGCCTTACTTCCATGATCACAATCTCCAACCTTAACCAAGTGGTTTTTGTTGTCAAACCTTAACCATACTGTAACCATAATTTAGTTGTTACTCGCAAATGATAAAGGAATATCAAGAGAAATAAAAATTTTGGTTGTGCTGTGATTTTTTTTTTTAGACAATTGTATGCCTACAGAAGCAAAATGACAGAAAATAGCATTGTGCATGAATGCGCTCAAAGAGCGCCGTTCATTGAATGTCCCCATGTTTTTGGTGAACAGTGAACTGAACGTATCCGTTTGCAACTAATGAATGTGAACGTGAGCGATGTGAACGTGAGCGATGTTCACTCCCGCGAGAGTGAACGACGCTGGCATGCCGGTATTTTGGGTCACAGAATCTGATGGGTCACAGATTTTTGAAACGACACATTGAGTTGAAGCATCTGACCAGTCATGGGAAATATTTGTGAGTGAAAGATGATCACAAGAAATCATTAAAGGGTAAGACCACGAGCCAACAGCTGCAAAGTTCCTCCACTCAAATCAAACTCACAACATTTTGTAAAGGAAAAAAAACGGAAGAATGAACTACTTCTTTTTTTGGTACTGTGAAGTTCTAAATTCAAATTGTGAACTATGAACGTAAACTAGTTAAGTTTAATGTGTGTGAACTGAACTTTGAGCTAGCTCTTGTGAAGTGTGAACGTGCATAACACTGACAGGAAATAAGGGAGAGAGAGATGCAACAAATGTCCCTGACTGGAATTTTTTAAATGTGAATATTCCATCTAATGCTTTGACATATCAGCAACAATCATCAATCCCTATAAATTGGCTCATGCCACATGGAAAAATTTTCCATTTTCCTTAGGGTGAGAGTCTGCTTTTTTACATCTGGAAAACCTCATTCTCTTGTCGTTACTAATGCTATTTCTCTCTTTATTTACAGGTGACTAATAGCTGGATGCACCAATCAAAATGAGTTGACTTAGGAATGTTGAAAGTCATTCTGGGAAACGTAGGAAACTACCCACTCAAGTAGACAGGAAAGGTTGAGGGAACATACATACAAAAGGTATGCTTTGACAGAAAACATTAACTTTGAAACTTTGCATTTTTTCCATATTAATATAAGTGAAATTTCATTTATCATGACTTTATTTAGATTTGTCATCTAATCACAACAGAACCATGTTAGCCAGCAGCGAAAGGCCAGTACAACCGTACTGGAATACCCAAAAACATATTGTGAAAGAGATTGTCACTTCAAGGATAACGGAACAGATAAGTATGTAACAACATTGTGGGTTTTGACAAACGAATGTGAGACCATTGCAGTTTAAACCCAATGACTTTATTTGAATGACTTGATAATAATGGATACTCACAAGAAAATAACTATTTCCCAAAGAAGCCCGGTTAGAATTACATTTCTAGTGCTGATGGATGTTGCAGCTGTAAAAAAAACAACAAAAAAAACAGGATTAAATGCTTTGTTGAATAGATTTCACTTAGAAACTCTTCTTGCCAGTATCAAAGCCTGCGCGTCCTTCGCCGTGCATTGTTCACAAACCAACACTAGCTAATAATAGAGACTGACCATCTCAATGTCAGATAAACAGGACTCCAGTTGTGAATTGCAAATTGGCCTTGGGTCATACAGTCAGCTAAACAGGGTATTCATCCTTCAGGGTTAAATATGAAGAAAAAATTAACTGAGAGAAGTGAGGGAAACACAGATAAAAGAAGATATTTCAAACTGTGTGACTTCATGAGGATTAACTCTTTGTTCTCCAAATGCTCGCCGATCAATAACCAACAGGCCCAGACATCTTTATTCGCAGACAGCTCAAAAGCTGCTCAAAAGGAGGGAAAAGAACAGAGCCCCCTGTTCTGCTCTCTCTGCGTGTTTCGAGGCACAGTGATATTCCTGTCTCCCCTCCTTAATCTGGCCTGCATTCAAGTTTTTATGAACATATGCCGCATCGGATGAGCGAAGATCACGACACCAAATGGATTAAAGGCAATACCAATTCTGATGTGTTTTAAAACAAATAAAGCAAAATATAAGAATCTAAACTATGTAAAATATATACTCTCAGAAATTACTCTTTTTATTAGGAATAGGACAAAATAATTAAACTAATAGGGTGAAAGGAGCATTTGGAAATAGCAGATAAGGGATGAGAATAACAAAAGGGGAGTGCATTAAACATGTGTTTGCCTACCTAATCCTGTGGCTTCTCTCCCACATCCTGGCTTCTTCAGGCTAATCCAACTGTAAACATACAACAATCTTTGCAACACATCTAATTATTAGAAATATGACAGAATAAGAGAAACCACACGAGAGGGGGGGGGACAGTTTTCCTCTTAAAATGTGTGTCCTCATTCCTTTCTCCCCGATGGTGGACTCCCACAGTCCTTGGGCCTTTGTGTCTGTCTCCTCTTTATGAATAGAGGCTTAACCATGGCCTGAAGCAATGCGTCTTCTGCTCCCTCATTGATAGCCAATGCATTATTCATTTATTTTCATCATATCATCAGGCGTGCATAAGCTTCACCCAGTTATTTTTGGGAAGCGGCATTTATTATTATTTTTCCCTCCATTACTTCTCAGGGTCTCACGGAACACATTCACACTATTCAATCATTCATGGCCTCTCAACTTTATCAAGACCCCAGCTGAGTTGAAAGCTAGTCTTTATTATTGATTATCAGAGGGATTAGCACCCACTGAAAGTTAAGGTTAGCCCCCCAGTGCCGTTGGTCAATGGAAGAGAGCCAGTCCTTTTTGTCAGGAGAGTGTCACTGCACGCTACCCTCTTATGTGCGGGTTAGATGCTTTGTGTGTATGCAAAGACAGGAGAAATAATGTTCAAATCATACATGCATTCTTAATAGTCTTATTTTTTCCTCGGTTCATTCAAACTTCATGCACCCCAGGCAAGAGATGAAAAAGCTTTTTTCCATCTTCAGCACACAAAACACAAGCAGGCCAATAGGTAAGATGAGGAACAAAGAGTTTGAAACTCTATATCCTGTGTCCACCGCCCTGTGTGTAAGTCAGCGCCCTGGACCAATTATCCATAGCTCTTTCCCCTACCTTTCTTTACTTAGAATGAAGGACAAACAAAAACCCAAAAGCAGCTGGCTTGCTTGGTGCTTCTGTATGAAAGCACTGCCTCTCTCTCGACCCTCTCTTCATCCAGTGCCCACAAGTCTCCAGCCTTGACCATACATTATCTTTCAGGCTCAATGCTCCTCTTCCTCCTCCTTTTTCCTCTTCTCTCCTTTTCTCTACCTCTACAAGAATAAAGCTCTCCTAATGACCATGGGCTCTCAAGGGCCTGCTGGTACCCGGGTACTCAAAAGTGCGGCGCAGTGGAAAGGGGGGCACCTCCTCCTTCTCTTCCTCCTCTTTTATCACAGGTGAGAATAGAGGGTCAAGAGGGGTTAATGTGCTGCTGTTGCACAGAGGTTTGGGCTATCACCATGGCAGCAAGCATGTCGAATACCAAGGTGTATTTCCTTCCTCCTAAAAGAGAGGTTTGTTTGTGACTTGTTTTTTTGGCCTTTGGGTTCAACTTCATTTTCAAATTGTAGGTTGAAAAGGTTTAGCTTTGACACTTTCAAGTAAGCTGAGGGTGAAAAGACGATGTTTTACTGCTGTTGAGCCAGTAATATGGAAACCTTGTCCAAGTCCAACAGCCCAGCAGAGAGCACTAAATCACCCCAAAGATTAAGTTCCATTTCAAACACCAAAACGTTTGTTCATCCTGCAGTCGTATGAGGCCTGCAGCACATGAATGAAAGGTCAAGGGCTGAGGTCATTGGATGGGTTCAAGGGAAGATAACAACTGGCCAGTTGTTGTGAGGTTCAGTGGTGCAGCAGTAATGTACATATACATACTGTACATGTCTTGACAGACGTGGCACAGATACACTTGGCTTTAGTTGTGGGAAGCAGAGAAATTGTTTTGCATGGTGCAGACCTGAGAAAATTAATCATTTAAACCCTGCAAGGCTCCATGTACTAATTTAAATTCCACTTCTACAATAAATTAGCTTGCTCCTTTATTCTTTTTCCCTCAAACTTGAAACAAATGCAGGCAAATCTAAAATAATTAATTTCAAAGGGTGGGAATTAAAGAACATTTCCATCTAACCATTCCGATGCAATTTGCATTTTGATTTCTGCGATTTCTGCACTTTTTTCATTTTGCTTTTTCACACTCTCTCAAGGTTCTTGCTTTAATATCAGCGTGGATCAAAAGCCTTTCATTAAGGTTTTCTGCACTCCTTCCAGCATTGTTTGGCTCCTAGGATAACAACAAAGTGCTTTCCCCTACTCCAGGGCCAGGTTAGCAGAGAAGAAAGGAACGGTTATTCCTGGGCTAAGTTCACATCAAACACAAGGGGCTCCAAGTGAGAGAAGATGAAAGCGCCAAGCCTGACCCGGAAGATTAGACCAACACTGCTGCCAGCTCTGTAGCACCCAGGGGCCATTCTCACTCCGGGATCCTACCCCTCCTCTTCATACAGCACAATGGACTTCAGCACAGAACAAGCCTAGAAGAAGAAGAGAGTAAAATATGAGAGAAGGAGCTGAAGAAGCAGACAGAGGAAGAACAGGGAAACAAAGATACAAAGGAGCAGAGCGAGGCAGACAAAGAAGAAGAGAGGGAAAATGGATGAGAGGGAAAAAGGAAGAAAGAAAAATGTAATATAATTTCAAGAGTGTAAAACTGCAGACTATCCCAACCTACTTTTCTCGCCTCCGCTGCCGCCTCCTCTGACAGATAGTGGTGAAGCTAGGAATAATGCAGATTATCATAATTGCTTAAAGTGTGTCTGAATATTCATGATTTCTCTAGCCTTATTATAGAAACAAATCCACACCACAATGAATGTAAATGCATTGTGATTATTTTACATAGTGCAATGCCCCCAATCCTTCTCCCCCTCTGTGTGTGTGTGGACTGCAGCTGTGGGTGTCAAGGTTGGGTGCTATCTCTAACTGGCCCTCATCAGCTGGCCGAGCTGTTGCCATGCATCACATACAGAGGAGAGAAAAAGTGCGATGAAAAAAAGGGGAATGATGGAGGGAAGTAAGAAGATGGAAATGAGGAGGGGATAAATGGGCAACAACAACAATCAGTTAATGAAGAAAGTCAAGAAGGCGAGGAAAAGAATATGTGAGAAAGTGATGGAAAGAATAGAAAGCAGGAAAGGAATAAAAAGTGCTTTCCCATTTCAGTTTGGAGTTTGGAGAAAGGGAAGAGGGCAAAGAAAAAAAGAATGTGCGGGATGTTGAGGTGCAGAAATTAGGGGTACGAAGGAGTGTGGTTGGGGCACATGGGACATACACACACATACACACACACACACACGCACACTCCTCTTGTGCCCATACTTGAGGTGCCAGATGGCACAGGACAAACCCTCCGTAGGTGACCCCTCCCTCTCTCACCCATACTTTCTCACACATTGAAGACACATGGAAACAGAGATGGGGGGGCTGGGGTTATCAGTGATGCCCATCAAAGCACACACACAAACTAACACAAGCAGTGCACTGACTAACTCCTGAGATGCAGCGATATCAAGGCATGTCTTGACATATTCTGAGGCAGGCGAAGAATTTGAATAGCCCTTCAAAAATGTGGCTGGCCCGTGGGCCTGCTGCACTGCCTCACGGACAGTGCCCTACATCAAACATTAGCTGCCTTCACTTTGTCTGCCATCCATGCCTCGCTGCCTGAAGATGCTATCTCTCCTCCGCCTGCATGCTACACGGTGACCCGCCCCTAGACCTCTGCTGCCGTGCAGCAACAGGACCCATGAATCCTGTCCAAAACTTTCATAAGGAGTGGTGGTGGTAGTTATGAATGAGCAGTTCAGAGAGGGAGAGAGACAGAGAATGAGATAGGGGAGATAGAAAGTGTAGGAATGAATGTGGGTGAAATTAGAAGAGCTGAAGCACATTGTTGTTACTGGTGGTGGCCATATTAATCAAAGCACCTCAATGGCAGATGTCATATAAATGGTGGCTGTGAAACAGTTTCATAATTTGCTATGTTATTATATATCACCAGTTTATTACAACTTGGGTCTTTTGCTCATTGTTTTGGCCATCATTTCCATCAACATTAACATTGCAACACAGTGGTACCGTTATAACAAGTGTGATGGGGCCAGTGGTCAGATTATCACACAGGTTGTAAACAAGCCAACAGTGTGACCAGATTGTCTGAACCACTTTATTTGAAGATAAAACTAAAAGTGAGCGTGCCCAAAATTTTCATTAACAATCCCTCATTGCACAAAAAACTGTTTTACAGCTACACCAAGAACGGTAGGTCAAAGCATTAATTAATGCTTAAAGAATTCTTAAAGAATTAAGAAGTCGGACTGTGATGAATGTTTACAATGGACAGTTTGGTTAATAATTCTACTCTTCACCCTGGTTTTCTTGTCCCCGCATTCCTCGGTCTCAGCAATTAACTAGTAGGGAACAATCATATTAACAAGTTCAATGAATTCAAACTGATTCATTCGAACCCACATAGTCAAATTCTGAACTACAGGACATTGAACAATTAAAGATGTCCAGCTCATTTATAGTGCCTCTGTTGCCTCACTTGATTGACAAGCTAACATTACTGTAGGGCAGTTGTATTTTAGGTTAGCAAACAGCCCTACCTTTATCATCAAATTTGCCACGTATGGTGTTGAATGCTTCCACACATTACTTCTCAGATGGTACGGTGTCATGATTATCCATCCTGCATAGCACTCTACGTTTCTCCATTTTGTATTAGTGAAAATAACAGTAGCAGCGTTTAATGAGGGCAACAGGGCATGCGCTGCGTCAGGTCAGACGGACAGTGCATTTTACGAACACCTCCCACTGAAGTACAAGACATGTCTTTTTGTGCTTATATAATGAGAATTTTGAATTTGAACAGATGATTACAGATTGACTATTTAATTTTTCCCACATTCCAAAAAAATGGAAACAGCCTCATCTGAGCTATTCAATGATATTTGGCCAAAGTTACATCCAAAATACCTCTGTCTTTCTGTGGTTAAAGAGTAACCTATTTCATTTCGTCTCACTCCTCTCTCTAGTGCGCCGGCATGGAAGGAAAGACTGCACTGGCAGGACAGGCCAAGCCATCCCAATGGGCTCTACCACTTATCACCAGCCTTCTGAGATTCCACCAAGATTCACCCCCTTATGAATAATCTCACCCACAGGCACAATGGAGCATTGGAAGGGGGAAAAAAAGCGACAGATTATTTAGAAAGACACTGGGAGGGTTAGGGATAGTTTGAGGGGGAATGAGAAAGAAAAAAGAAAGAGGAAAAGCGGGAGACAAGAGTGAGAGAGAGATGCGGGATGGAGAGAATAGAGGGCAAGGGAAGGGGGAGGGTGGGAGGGGACGAAGGGTAGAGAGAAAGCAAGGCGAGAGGAAGTCTTTTGATGTGTTTCCCTCTCCAGAGCGGGCATCAGGGTGGATGGTGAATCCGAAGCTGGCCCCACTGCTTGAAGGGACTGACTGGTTTATTAAACGCTCCTACCGCCCCCATGCCTCCGAGCATGATGGGATTAATGCTGGCATAACCCTTTACTTAATTCATTACAGGGGGGTGCTGGCTAATTTGATTTGATATTATTTTAATAAAGTTCTGTGATGATTTGGAAGATTGTTTCAGGCTATCAGAAATAATTTTCCAGTTATTACCGCTGTTCAGGCAAGTCCTTTGATAGCAGCAGTCAGTCTTGCTGTGTGCAGAATACATTAGCCATAAGTGCAAGTACTTTAGCTACAAAGCTACTGAAGAAATACTAATAATGAGACCACTCTGAATTGCTGAGTGTTGTGAAATGATGCTCAGATGTGCTGTGGGCAGGCGCCATGTAAGACAAACATGACAGAAGAAGAAGTAGAAAGGGAGAAAGAGACAGAGCAGAGGAAAGATATTTTGTATGCATTGAGCTTACACATGTCACCATGGTTAAATCTCCTAGGGATACATGGTTGCCTTTCAGAGGAGCACCAGTGCTTTGTGTTATTCATGTGGTTATTGAAGAGTCTACTGCTAGCGTGGGTGTCTCAGAAAAAAAAGATGGACCATTTTCTTTTCTCATGGTTGTGGATTTAGTTTGGCAGTGCGCAAATGATCAGATGTAAAGCAGTGTTAGCCTTTGAATATATGTGACAGTTTTATGTACTTTTAGTAGTATTTAGTACATGTTTCTAATATATTTAGCATGTTGTATTTCTAATGTTTTTTGCTTAGTTTGTACAGTAGTTTTAGAGTATAATTAGGTTCCGAATCTGTCTCAGTAATATATTGGCCCCTCTGTGTTAGAATAATCCTGTTTTCCACCGAGCCTTTTGTCCACTTCATGTCATGAGCCGTTGCCAGTTGCATATAATCCCGCCACTGTCTCTTCACCTATTTACATATTCCTCAAGATAATTGGAGACACTGTAGATGTCTCACACTATTTCCTTAAGCCTGCGTCCAGACCCTGCAAGTTTTGGAAGAGAAGGGAAAGAAGTGAAGGACTGGGGGTTCGGGGAGGGGGTCGAACTGTATGGTAGTGACAATGTTTTTGTTTTGGTTTTTCCTTAAACCCCCAAATGACACACATTTCCCTCTGAAAAGATAAGCCCTCAGTCAAAGGCCGCGGGAGATGTCTGGGATCCTGTGAAAGAAGTGGGAGAATTACCTACCAGGGGTCTGGCATGAAGGGGGGATGGAGAAAGACGTGGGGGGGGGCGAGGTTACCCTTATTCATTAGTCCGTCTGGGGTCCAAGGCGGGGTCAAACAATGTGACGGTTGTTCTCCAGACCCCCAGACCCCAGCAGACACGTTTAATGGCCACCGTTTCCTCTCCAGACAGAGAGAGAAAGAGAGGGAGGGGGACGGAGGTTGGAGTGAAGGTGACAGAGGGGGATGGACTTTGAGAGACTCAAGAGGAGAAGGATGAAGAAAACGGTTAAGAGAAAAAGTGAAAACACTATGGAAAGAGAGAAAGTAAAAAACAAGATGTATGAATGAAGAGGGGGGGATTTAGGTGGAGCAGCATTTAGAGAGAAGACAAGCGTTTTTGGGTCATTGAGGTTCTCACTCTGAGCACGTTAGTACCTGCCCTGGGAGAGAAAAAGCAAAGCATACCACCTCTGGATGCCTCCTTCTCTGTTTTTTCACAAGCTCAAAGGTTCACAGGTCACAATTTGGAACAATTATTGGGGTCAGAGTTTATGGTTATCGTGGGTAAGTGGAATCACACAAATGTGGAATTTCATGGCCCACAACAAATGTTTAAAACAAAAAAGTCTCTTGAAAGTGGATGGTTTCCACTTGACATAGCTGTCTATAAAATCTGAGTAAAACTTTTTTAAATGATCGAGATCAACACCTCCAAACCAAAAGGGATAATGTGCAACTTCCCATCACTTATGGAAATGGCATGCAAATCATATGTATATCACGCTGTATTTTTGTTCCATATGTGTGTTTTAACCAAGGCAGTGGATAATGTCAAAATGTCAGAGGTTTTCGGTAATAGCTAGCTTTCTTTAAGTTTATTATATCGGCGGAGATACGCTGCTCCAGGTTCAGTAGTATGGCCCCAGGCAGAATTCAAAGTCTGCAAAAAGGTTTTTTGATACCACAACAAGTAATCAAGGTTACAGAAAAGGGCACACATTAACACACTTTCACTGAAATATGCAGAGTTCATGTGCATATGTTCTGAGATTAAATCAAAACTCAAATGTCAAGTGTAAATGCATGCAGATCCAAGCAAATAGGGCAGAGATGCTGATATTGATACTATGACGAGGCTCAGCGAGGTATATGATTTCAGGTAATGATTAGTCAGTGAGTGCAAATCAAAAAATGACTAATGCTTGATATTTAGCCTTTCCCCAGAATCAATTATTGTATTAATCATCTGTTATGAATAACAAGAATGTCATATAAAATAATTTAGATGTTAGAAATATCGTCTGCTTGTATTTGTAGCCCAAAACCATAGAAAAAACTAGACTCTAAAATATAGAAATATGTATATACTGTACATGTATATCATATGTCATCAAAATTAACACATCTCTCTGAACAAAGCATAATGGATAATGGCAAATTGTTTTTATCTAATGGATTGTTTTTTTTTTCTAACATTTACAATAGGCTTTAAGATGGAATTAAAAGATATAACCTTAACTACCTAGGTATCCTTTCCTACATCCATCTCTAGAGGTTCCCTCTTAGTCCCTGGTGTGAAAGGTAGTAATTTGTCACTTTATGCCGGCTCCAATTAGATTAATTGCATTAGACAGGCTAGTTTAGTGAAACCCCCTCCTTTGGAGCTGAGAGACATGGGTTTTCTGCCTTCTTTTCTTCTCTCCGTCCTTAATACGCTGTTTTCTATCCACAAAGGTTTTAGTCATGATCGTGAAAGATTTTGTGATCCACTGTTGAACACTGTAAAGAAAAGGAGCAAGTTAAATTAATGTAAGAAACTACCTTTATTTCTGCATAAAATATGTTTTTCCAAGTGTAGTTAAACATCCAGGAGACTAATTATTTCCTTGGAATAACTATAATATTGAGGATGTTTTAAAATAATTGATCAAAACAGCAATAAAACACCACAAACAGATACATTTCCTAACCACCTACATGTCTCAACCATGCTAAAGACACACAAAAAAGAACTTGTTCAACCATAAAATCCTTCATATTCTGCACCTTCCTCTTAAAAATCCGGTGGCCAAAACACATGTTGGTGCTGCCAAAGCCTTAGTTAGCGTCGTTTACCCTGCTGACTAGAGCAAGAAGATTAGGGGTCATGTCAGCTCCAGATTATTGGAGGATTTTACATTTATAAACCTGTGCTGGCTCTAATTTAACTGCACCTTCAGGGACCTTAAAGCGCGGCTGGAATGAGAGAAACAGATGTGGGGCCCTGTTAATAGGGAAATAGCAGCACTGGGATGCCCCTGCAGTCACTTGAAAAGAGCCAAAAAAAAAGCTGTGGACACAAAGACAAGGCCAGGCAAGGCTTGCTCATTCCCCCATATTCTGCATCTTTGTCTCTTTTTCCTGTTCTGATTCTTCCCTTTCCGCTCCACCACGTTCGCACTGTTTCTCCCTAGATCTCTTCTTTCCTCTCTTGCCACTTCCTCTCCCCTGCCCTTTCTCCCCCGTCTCCTCTTTTCAGGTGGAGCTTTGCTAGACTGGGCTGGGTTTCATGCCATGTACTTTTGAGGGGGTTCCTTGCCAAGTGCTCAGCGTCCAGGGATACTTGCCTGGCACTAGCGCACTGGCCAGGGCCCAGGCCTCTGTAGCTTGTGCTCTGGTCAGCTGGCAGAGCCGTTGAAAGTTAAACACGTTGGACTGTGAAATCAAAGGCATTGCAGTGATTTGACTTGTACGATCTTTGCAGAATATTATGTCACAGAGTCCTGGGGGTAAGAAGGATGAAATGGAAAGAGATTATGGGATGTGAGATATTTTGTCCTGCTGCTGTTGTACGTTTCTGAAGGAGAGAAGGTTTTAGCCACAGGATAGTTGCAGGGCAAATAATACTGACCATAAAGAAAGTGAGAGCTGAGATAAGGCATAATATTCTGGCTAACTTGCTGGTTAAGTAAGTATGTAACTGACTGATTGTGCTTTTAGTGTGTTAGTGCTTATGTAACACCAAATGTTAATATTTCTGTGAATCTCCCTCCTTTGGGTTTTCAGCCTGAAGTGGGTCAGAGTTTAAAGGGATCTGCTTCCCATTTGAGGGCCCTCAGCCGTCACCATGCCTAATGACAGAGAGCACTGGATTCCTCTCTCTTTCTCTGTCTGAGAAATCTCACCATGGAAAGACCAGCTACCACAGAGAGGGCTGTACAACTGCAGATTGCTGGGTTCCATAGCTGCCTTTACATCCATACAAAATAATGAGCACTATGTTGTGATATGCTTGTAAAGATACCCTGTGGAGTTTTATTATAAACAAACACAGCTATGTTTACAGTCAGTGTTTCTCACCAAATGTATCGTGTGTATTCGTAAGGCCTAACAAACTTGTTCAATGCATTTCCTTCCACATTTAACATTTGCAAAGCCAATATTTTTGAATATTTTGAAACCTGCATCGTTTACATCCTTGTTAATGTCATGTTAGCACAGCTACATGGCGAGTTGCTGCCACTAACTGTCGATCACTGGAAGTGTGAAATCGAGCGTAATCACATAGCTTACATACACATATGTAGGCAGAGAGAATTGTTCTGAGTAATGAGGAGCTGACTGAAATCTTATTTAATTTGAAGGTAAATATGGGGGTCATTGGCACAACTGTAAAAGGAGAAGTTGTATTTTTGGATAAGGTGACTTAATGGGAGCATATAAATCGGGTCCAAGTATAGAACCCTTGGGACCCCACAGAAGATTGAAGCTACAGAAGAATATAAAGCTAGACCGATTTATTGGTCGATATTAGATTATGGCAGATATATCATTATCAGTGTACATGTCGGCTGATAAGTAACAAGAAATTGCAGGAAAGAAATTCCAAAGGTATGTTTGATGTAATTTAAAAATGTGTCAGCATTGCAGATAGCACTGACACTGAAATATATTTTTTAACAGTAAAATATTCGCCTTGTAAAAATATTCTGTAAAAACACAAATTCAAGAGGTCCTCATCAAAAATGTTTGCATGTGAGACACTGAAGTATATGTTGAATAACAGTTTAAGGCAGAGCAAGAAACCTCTGTCCAGAGCTTCAATCTTGCGGAGAATGGATCTGTCAACTAACAAACGAGGATGGAGCAGTTTTTTGTTTGCCTTTTGTCACTCTAAGTAATGCAGAAAAACTCCAGAGTGTCTTTTAACCATGGTATCATCTATCTCAGAATGGAATTAAAACCTATAGTGATGGGAATTAAGGCAATTTGAAGGGAGCCGGATCTTATGGCTCCATTCCTTTCCGAGAGCCGGCTCACCATTCTTTTTTCTTTTTTTTAGGGGGTGGGGGTTACTAGGTTTATCTGCGAAATAATCACCAGGATATTGATAGGGTAAGATATGGATCAAATTCAAACTTAGACATCTCACCAATATAATTTAATTTTGCATGTGTGGACTAGGTTTGGCAGCACTAAATGACTCGTATTGCCAGACGTAATGTCAGTGATCTGCATTGTGAACATTACACAAGGTGACACCATATCCCTCTGCTTTGTCAGTGAATTGTGACTGCGGGACTTTTACATATAAATGAACGTCTGTTACATTCGAGCCCTTGCCAAACAAGTTCACACAATGCTCATTAAGCCTTTGACCGCCAGGTAAATCTCTCTGTATTTCGCAGTATACCAGAATTTTTAAATCTGGTCTCTGTGGCGACATTCCCACGATGGCGCACCGGTAGTGATGTGTTTAACATCATCCAGCAATGATTGGTTTGCCAGAGCTGAAAGGGGGAGCAACCGTAGTGACGGAGGAGGCTATAGCAACAAGGAGTATGGCGGAGAAGAAGAGTCCAAGAAAAGTTTCTGATGCTCCAGATAAAAAAGAAATTCGGCGTACAGAGGAAGGATTACAGTCAAAAAAAGAAAGCAATAGACGGCGATGACAAACACGGACAACCATTGGTGCAGCATTGCCCTGCTGATGCGACACCAGTGTACGCTGGGATAGTAATCAAGTGGACCAACTATTGTGCTGACAGTTTATGACTAGAGTGGTAACAGTGGTAGAGTGGTAACAATGCAGGTAAAAGGGAGTGGATTCAGGGCAGGCAGTGAAATTTGGGCATAACGATAAAAAGAATGGCTCTCAACAAGTACGACTGGGTTCCCTTCCTTAGTACCAAAGAATTGGATCGTTGACGGATGTAACAGCACTCTCCTTTTAGTTAGATAGGCAAACTTAGCACACAAGCTATTATATTGTGTAAAATTGTGTACATTTTGTTTTTGCTTCTATTTTATTGTGTGTTAGTGGGACCATTAGGCTGAGCAAGTGTCATGTCATTTGTGACTGACTGTACAAAGTTGACAGTTATAAGCTGTCCCTTTAGATCAGCTTGTTCATAATGCTTCCGGCAAGTCCTCTCGTCCCGAAACTGCAAAACATCCTCATTCATGTAAAATTACTGCCATAATGTGCCCCATCTCACACACACACATGCAGAGACACACACCCAGCCCTGTCATACAGTGGCTTGGTGTGAGAGGGGCAAAGTGGTGCATCATCAGTGGCCAATCAGTGGTTCTATTCCATATGGCACAGATCGGGAGGCATCACATGCTCGCTGGCTTCCCAGTCCTACTGCCAGACAGGCCTGTTAATTGGGCAACAAGATCAGAGGCAACATTACAAGCCAATTAAAGCGATCGGGACAGATTGCCAAGTGATGAGCTCCACTGCGTAATTGAGAGTGTGAAGTGCTTGTCGCCTCTCCCTCTCTCTATATCTGTCTCTTTCTCTCACTGAGTCCATCTAAATAAGTGATGAGACTGCAGAGGACTGAAACTAGTTAGCGCATTAGTGATGTCACTTGAGGCCCCTTCATCATTACTCTTAGAGCAGGACGCAGTGGATTTGGGTTAGAGGATTTGCTGCACCGCCTCACTTTAGCCGTTACTGTAGTGAGTGGGCCCATGGTGCTGGTGTACCAACATCAGAGCATACGGCTGACATTATACAGTGAAACTAAGGCTCTCTATAGACCCATCCATCCAAGTTTGAGCGATTTGTTGTTTCATGAATCTCTATTTGTTTGATTTCTGCCATTCTCCTGTGATTTGAGATCGGCTGTGTCATTAGTTGATATTTGGGTTGGTTTTGTTTGTGTGTGTGTGAGAGAGAGAGAGAGAGAGAGAGACTGATCCATACGACAGCTACTTTAATTTGTTCTGGGAATATTGTTGTACTGGTGCAGTCCACTGGGTAGCACCTGCATGCCAAGTTTGCTTAATCATGCAAAAAGAACAGCAAAATGCATTACAGATGTCAGACTGCGTCCCGATAGAGACAAAGATTTGACAAACACCTTGAACCCTAAGAGAACAGTGGTGCACAATTCATTTTTGTAGCATTCAGGTAGATCTCCTTGTCACCAGAATATGAGTTCTGCTCCTGATATTTAGTACATTAGCTGAGCATAGAGTAATTAATCATTATCTCTACTTCCTATTTATTTATTTTTTGTTTTTTAATGTGTGAGGAGGGAAGCCTACATTAGAAAATTAGAAAATATAATAGCGTAAAAACAAAATAAAAAAATTTAAAAAAACATTTGAAGCATAAACTGTGTAAACTGTTATGGTGGAATTTTAAATGCAGTGTGTATCACATCAGGACTATATAATACATTTCATTTAATGATATTTAAACATTTTTAAAGGGGAAAGGATCATAAAGTTGGGGGGCTTTGTGAGAGACAATATAAAAAAAGAATAGTTAGAACCAAAGCAGCAGAGGCTGTCCTCACTTTTAGTCCCTAATATGAGTCATGCCCAAAACATTCTACACTTCCCATAATGCTACTTCATAGCATCTTTTATTAGACCTTCCCTGCCTGGTAAACACCCATGTCTTCCAAACTCTATATCTCCGTTTGTAACAGCTTTCCATTCAAAAAGTCTTGAGTCGAATCTGAAATAACTCTGATGACATCACTATTACATCATCAGGGTTATTTTCTCAGATTTGACAAGCTGCTCCAGAGCACCAGAAGACGTTATACAACTGTTCTCACAGGCTGATTAGTACTAACCATGATGTGATCTTAATGTTTAAAATCCATTTAATACATTCTATTTTTTGCATTTAGGATCAATAAATGGCAAATATCTTAATTAAAATAGAATGAATACATTTAGAAATATCTCTTACATGAGCTAAAAATCTAAATCATTTCCAGGTTTCCATGTTTCTCACCTGGTTATTTGTTTATTTGTTGCTAATGTCCAGTTAGCTGGGAAAGAAGGTTCAGCAGCTCAACATACAGTTTTGGCAGCTTTTATTGTGCCAATATTCTTTAAAAAAAACATCTGATATCTGGATACTGAAAGTTCAGTCACAACCAGGAAATATCACAGTAGTCCAATAACAACCTCTCGTGGAACAAGGAGAGATTCCATCGAACCCAAGACAAATTACAAACCTCAGCTTGAATGGGAACCACCAGAAAAATCTCACAAACTTAAGAAACATTATAGCTTTTTAATGTTAATGTATTGAGCTTTTGGAGACCTCCCGAGAATTTGAAAACAGCTGATGAAACACAGTAGTTACTGAGATATGTTTTCATAAACCACTGGCAGCAGAGCTCATTTACTGTAAGCTCCTTGTGATTATGTTATGACAGTTATGACACTGAAGACTTATCTTTGGCGATAGCTTCATGTCATGTGTGGTTTGAAGGTAGCTGGCATTTAGCATAGCTCAAAACCAAAGTCTGTGCCCTTTGCTATCTGTCTCTCTCTCCCTCTGTCTCTCTATCTCTCTCTACAACTATCAGTGTCTCCCTCCGCCCCTCCCAGAACCCTCCATAATACCACCGTAGCCCTTTAATATCCAACGGCTGTGATTATCCAGTCAAGTCAGATATTTTCCATCTGATTTTTAAAATTAATGGGGTGTTGGTGCGTGTTTTGTGTATGATACACTTTTTAAAGGATTGTAGGGGCTCCCTCTGAGGGCTTGGAGCCATTTCAAATAGCAGCTAATGCTAGACTCAACTGGCTTTGTTTGTTTTAAAGAGGGGAGAGTGACATTTAGTGGCTAACCAAGGGGCGAGGGAGAGAACATGAAAGTGAAAGTTTCGTTTTTAAAAAGAAAATGCCAGCCTAAGGTTTCTGTTACAGGCAGGTTGTCATACCACACACACCCTCCCAAACCGCACACGCATGCACGTGCACACACACACACACACACACAGCTGAAGTTCCAAATGTAACGACCATTTTCAGTTTTCCCCATCAATCTTAAATGTCCTGCAAGGTGCATCCTCGTCCCATTTAAGCACACTTCTCTTTAAATGGGCCATAACTTTAAAGGGAGTTGACACCAACTTCCCATTACAAAACAGTTACAACTTTCACAACCTTTTTTATGAGCTTTATTGACAACTCTCCCTGCAACGCGGAGCAACAACAGTTCAATAGTTGAATTGTCCCTCTTTTCTCTTTTCCCTCTGCTCTCACCGCTGATGTTGTTCTAGTGCTACTCAGGGAATAAGAGACCTCACACTGTGGGGACTTGTAAAACCACTGTCATGTTGATGGGGAGACTCAGCAGTGTGTATGTTTGCGTGCATGTGTGTGTGTGTGTGTGTGTTCAGACCGTGTGTGCGTCTTTGGATGTGGGTATGAGCACACTGCGGAGACCAGTAAAATGCTGTCTGAATGAAGTCCCAGTGCAGCAGTGGTGAGTAGTGTTTGATGGCCATGTGATTTGTTTGTTCAGCCCCAATGGCCTTTTCTCCTGGCTGAGGGAGGGAGAGTGCGGGAGGGAGAGAAAGAGAAACCAGGAGAGAGGGAGGGCTGATCGCTTCACACCTTCTCCCCTCCTAGCCCCACCAATGAGCCATTTAATCCTCCTTCCTACAGCTAAATCAACACCTCTTACACACTCCTAGCTGGTTCGGACCACCACTGCAGACTGTCTGCAGCTCTATCTGTCTATCTTGGTGGGATTTAGGTTGTGTGCGTGAAATATCCGTGTTGGTATTGGGTGACAGTAATGCCTAAATGGCATACAGTATGTCACTTCAAGATACAATATGTGGTGCTTCACTGACAAAGAGTCATTGGCAACATCCATTTCATTGTCTTTACTGTCTTAAAAAACAACACTTCTCATCTATCATGATGGAGAAAAAGAGCATGAGAGAGAGAGGAGGAAGGAACGGAAGAAGAACAAGCAGGCAGAGTGTGTGAGTGAAATATACCAATAATGGAGAGAGAAAGAGAGAAAGACCGAAAGCGTCAGAGCAATAGAGAGGGAGGTTGGACAGAGTATGGAGGGCCTTTGATGGGTACTGTAGCTTGTGGGCGGCACATTTAGCCTGGTGTGGTAATTGTGTCTCTGGGGTGAGATCCTTGGACCTGATCCTGGCTGAGATCAGAGAGCTAGGCAGATCACTACAAAGCAGAAGAAGAAAGAGAAAGAATTAGACAGAGAGAGAGAAAGCAAGGGAATGCCGTATGTGCTTGTACTCATTTGTAGGTTGATGTAATAGTCAAAGTGAATGCATGCACACCTTTATTTCCATTATTCTATGTTTTATAGTAGGTGTTAACAGTAACAATGAGTCAGTTTAGTTAAATAAGCTAACTGGATAGATCAGATTAGATAACACCCCACACACTAAACATACAGTGTAAGCCACAGAAGCAACAGATACTGTAGGCCTTTCTGTCTGAGGATATTTTGACATGTCACAGTAGGAAAAGCTTAGGTGTAAATAATACAATTAATGAAGGATGATTTCCATTTAGCTATTTCAGTTTGAGGGTCCTGGTATTGTAATGTTGGCTCACTGTCACAGTGTCATGACTCACTGGGACACTTGAAAACAACAGGTCGCTGTTAATGTTATTAGTAACACCAGTGCTTTTCCTACTATGACAAGTCAAAATGTCTGCTGTAAAAAGGCTTGTTAATTACCTTTGACCTTATAGGATAATTCCGGTTTATTACAACTTGGGTCTTATTTTTGCAGCTTTGGTCATCAGTCATTTCAGTTATTGTAGACTGGGTAAAATATAATAAATAATAATAATAATAATAATAAATAATAATAATACAGGTTCTAAATGAAGTGGTTTAGAAAATCTGGCTAAACAGTTAACCTTTGAAATTTTTTTTCCTTTTAATTCATGCACTTCTAAACCTTTCTAATTAACCTAATATGATGGTTAAAAGAGCCATATCTCGCTGAAAGGACTCCAAAATGAACAAGTGCTTTTTTCCGTCATCGGGGCACGTTTCTTGCCCCATCACAACAATTGCTTTGGTGAGTAGAAATGATGCCCAAAACTACAAAACAAGACCTAATAAATGATCCTTTAACAGTAACACCAAACAGGTTTTCACAAACAGAAATGAGCTAACTAGATCGAGCAAATTAGACACCACACACCAGGTATGCAGCATATAATACATCACAGAATCAACAGATTAATTACCTGTGATCCTAACATAAAATAAACAATAGTAAGTCAATTTTAGTGTACTTCCACATACTTAGTGCACTTGCCCCGCTCAGCTAATGTGTGAAAAGCTGTTCTGGGTTATTTTGTTGTGAGCCAGTGTACAGAGGGGCCACTACTTTGCTCCCTGCTGAAAGACCAACATACTCTCATGTGAAACACCTCCTTATCTCCCTCTCCCAGAATGACCAGGTTTGTTTCCCTGCAGGCCCACCAACTCTCACACACACACACACACATACACACACACACACAGACTCACACACCACCCAGGGAGCTAGCAAGACTGTTCGCAGACACATGCTGATGCACACATAAAAATGTGTATACAGTCGGACAAATTCAGACGCACAAACGTACATATGCTCCTCTCCCCCTCTCTCTCCATTTCTCTCGCAATCTGGTGACAGCAAGAGAGTGAGGGGAAACGTGAGCGTTGGCAGTCCAAGTGCCTTGGTGTCGACTGACAGATATAATTACAGGAGCGGTCTCTAAAACCTCCCCCCTCCTACCCCCTCCCTCATCTCTCCTTCCTTCCTTCACCCCCCACCCCTCCTTTTTCCTCTTGCTACCCCTCTACCCCCCACCCTCCAACACCACTCTTACCCCCTCGGCCCTAACCACTATTTATTTTAGCAGCTCCAGCCCGCTTCAGAGGGCTCAGCAGCACTCACAGGGCCTCTGCCAAAAAGTGGCTTTCTGACTGAAAGCTTTCCAAACAAGCTCCGCTGGTCCATTTGGCCGGGATCCAACGCTGTGCGGTCTCCCTACTACCGCTCCCTCTCCTTCTCTCTCTAAGAAAAGAGGGAGAGAGGGAGTCTGGTTTGCATTACGATGAATATGTGTGTGTGAAGCCACATGTGCACCCATACGTCTTCTGTGTGTGTGTGTGTGTGTGTGTGTGTGTGTGTGTGTGTGTGTGTGTGTTTCTGGCGATCTGACCCAGACCCAGAGTGATGGTCCCTGGAACCTGAAGCCACACCACTCTATATAAACAATGAGCGGTGTATTTACACAGAGCTAAGAGAGCAGGAGACTGCGGCTCCTCCAGTGCATCACGGCAAAGCCACGTCTCTGATACTACACAGACAACCTGTTTATGGCCTTGTGTGTGTGTGTGTGTGTGTGTGTGTGTGTGTGTGTGTGTGTGTGTGTGTGTGTGTGTGTGTGTGCGTGTGTGTGTGTGTTTGTTTGTATGAGAGGGTGAGAGACCGGGACCCTTCTCTGGTCTACCTCCCTCCCAGGTATCTTATCACTGTCAGAGAAGATAGGAGTACTGGAGGAGCTGCTATAATGGCCCCTCAGATAAGTCTGTGTACAGGAGAGCTAGGTGGGCAGATAACACATGATTAGATTAAAAAAGGTGGTCAGACACTAGAATATAACATGTTCCATATTACTGCCAGTCAGCACATACATATAGAGAAGTGCCTTACAAGAAGGGCTGATAATTGTTTTAAATTCTTTGATAGAAGTGCTGATATGAGACTATATTTTATGCCGTACTTTTAGAAATCTAAACATATTTTCTCTGCAAACCCCTTTTTTCATTTAACAAAACAAACCAAAGTTCTGTGACGCTAACTTTTAAAGCAGCCATACAAAAACTTTGCTGCAGTAAAATTGTCTGTTGGCAAAATTTTGATTTAAATCTGGAACTATGTGATCAAAGAATAAATAAAGAAGATTACGAATTTAACCAGACATTTGACGCCAATTTACAACACTTGACAGTTTTTAATACTGGGTCCAACAGACACATGTCCATTGGAAACTGTTGAAGTTTGATACTCAACTCTATTTACAAGATGAACTTTACAAAAGAGAAATGTAACAAAAGTAAAAAAGATAATGAGTACTTGTTTGAGCTCTGTTTGTGTGTGTGTGTCTTATGCCATGGCATTTGTGTGAGATGTTGCAGCTGTCCACTCTTTCAGGAATCAGGAACCAGACCCAATCTCACCTGACCTCCCGTGAGTGGTGGAGTGTGACCGAAAACACGCACGTATACACATGTATACACACACATCAATGCACAAGCCCTAGAGGAACAGAGCGACAGGACACACACTCTTCCCTAGGCCAGCAGAGAGGAAGGAAGTAAGGGCTGGTGGTCACACAGCACGCCAACGGTAAACCTGTCTATCACACACTACAAGTTGCCTTCTCTTTTCACCAGTGTAACCTCCACAATGAATAGACATCATAATGAAATATGTGGAGTTATTCATTTTGTATTTCTTTTTTTAAACAAACACAAACTAGTTCTATTCATCATCATGAAAAGTATTCACATCACCAGTGCAGTTCAGTGTGGCTTTGAAACTTTGACACTTGATGTGGAAACTTCAGATCTCTTGGAAACAAACTATTCAATACACTTCTTTTTTGTTGTTGTTCAGCATGTACACTTAACACTTTTTTGACAATAACTATACAATTCTTAGGGAATCTTGTGACAGTTTATTTCTGAAAGTGGATGGAACAAACGTTTTAGTACTGAAGACATTTCAGAGTTTTGGGTTAAAGGTGACAAGGATTCTGTATTTTCCATTTTAAAAGTCCTGAAAAGCCACAGTCCATTGATAAGTAAGTATGCCTTAAAACTTAAAACTTTGGGTTTGTTAATATAAACAGCCAAAATGTCAACACTGCAAATGTTCTCCACAAAACCTATTCAAAAATGATTACTGTTAACTGTTTGAATCATTAAAAAGATATTTAAAAAATAATAATTATTCAAACTTAAACACAATAGAAGTTGTCAGCAAAAGTAAAGAACTATTTCATTTCTGTCTGTATCAGACATGTGAAGTCTAAGACACAGTACTGCATATAATGCAAATATCAAATTGTAAAATACTTCTGTTAGGCCATCATTGGAGATATGGAATGGAACCCTCCAAACATCAGCCATAAATGTGAGAGGATCCAGCTTTTGGAACAGACTTCAGAATATATCCGAACAGCCTCTCACTAGAAAGATCTTTTTCTGGGACATTTTGCCTGGATTTGTAAATCTAAAATCTTTATTTTGTATGACTAATTCATTATTTATTTTTCAAAACAGGTAACAGTGTAATGTTCATGATACTCAAATTGTTCCTTATGTAGACTTTAAGGAAGTATGGTCTGCTGATGTTTGTTATAAACCTAAATTATGAACAAATTGTTTCATGAAAAACAGCTAAAGTGTAGAGCTATAAGTAAAGCAGAATTGAACTAAAAGTCAAAGATGTGCACAGTGATATTCAGGTACGTTACCATTAGCTGTAGAAACAGGCAGGTTTACTGGTCCCCCAACATTTGGTGGTATAGTTACAGGGCACGGCCAAATGAAATATGGTAAATATGATTGTTTACTCTGCTGAATGACAGCAAACAATAACAGCCATTGGAATGTCTTACTAGTTTTATGACACCAACAAAAACGTACAAAACTGGAACAGCTGGTTTTATGTGTGTAAACACAATGTCCATGTTAATAACCAGCATTTACAGGGGCACTGCGATGTCGCAGAACAGAGAAGTGATTGTTCAGCTAGTTAGTTTGCAGTTGCTGTTTATCAGAGGGGTCAAGGCTGGCGGTTATTGTTTGAGTGCAGCCACTGGTCCTCTGCTGCACGTAGATGGCTGTAATGAGCAAAAGGTTACCCTCGCTGTTAACTGTCAGTGCACCAGAGTGTCACCACTTACATCAATCATTTCTCTGGCTGCTCAATTCACCCCTTTGTGTCCATTCTTTCTTCTCCTCTCTTCCTCAGTTTTCATTCCCCTTTTTTTCAATCTTTTTATTACCCTGCAATTACAGCTTATCTGCAGTGGTAAACTTGGCCCCTCCACTTCCTTATCTTTCTGGCTGGGCAGAGCAAGGGTCTCTTGAGTAAGAAGACAGGGAGGACAGAAGGAGGAGGAAGAGAGAGAGAGAGAGAGAGAGAGAGATGAAAATAATAAAAGTCGAGCAGAGAAGGAGACCTCAAGCAAATGAATGGGCAAGTTGCAGAAAGGAAGCAGGCTTTACTTATGACTTCCTACCCGCCCTTCTCTTCTATAACTGCCAGCACAATACATTTTCTTTTTATTTTCACCCTTTCACACTTCCAGGCTGATAAAGAAAATAGCTGGATTACATGAATTAATTCACATTTACTGAATAACGACAGTTCGAGGTTGAGCAACTTTTTTTTTTTAAATTGCACTAAAAGGATTGGAAAGTTGCTCTTTATTAACTAATCTGCCAAGTTAATACACATTTGCATACTCAAATATTAAACCATGTTTTACCATCAATACTTGTATTCAAACCCATTCCTTTTTCCTTGACCCATCCCCCATCATCGTCTTTCATTCCCTATCACCCCTCCTCAGTGCCCCCCTCTCTGTTGTCTTGGCTGGTCAGTGGGTTTGTGTGTGTGTGTGTGTGTGTGTGTATGTGTGTATGTGTGCATGTGTGTCTGGGTGAAGGGCCACTGGGGTTAGGGAGTAGACCTTGGCCTTGTGGTCTGACCCCGGAGAAGAGACTGGTGTCTGGGTCTGAATGCCCTGTCTGACCTTGCTGTCACAGCCTGTGTGTGTGTGTGTGTGTGTGTGTGTGTGTGTGTGTGTGTGTGTGTGTGTGTGTGTGTGTGTGTTCGTCTATCAGACAAGATGCTTTGTGTGTACGTCTATGTGTGTTCTGTATATATGCGCATATGTCTTCCTGTGCATGTTTGGGTATAAGAGGGTGTGTGCATGCAAACATGGGGCACCTATTTATATTTAACTATCTGCATGTGTGCATACACGCATGAGCAAATCTGTGCTTGTCTGTGTCTTCGTGTGTGTGTGTGTGTGCATCATCAAACCCTCCCTCTGTGTGTTGGGGGGCAGGGCTCTGGCCAGACGAGACAGAAGTGACAGGTATTGATCATCGTTGTTCCAGTCAAGCAAAGACCCTCTGAAGCCTGTGCGCTTTGGGGAGACGCCTGCATGCATCCACGGGGAGAGAGGGAGAGAGGGAGAGAGGGACAACCACAATCAATGTCTGATCCTCCTCTCAGAGCTGCAGGGTCAGTCTGGATTTACCTCTTTTTTGTTCCTGACTGACAGCGGTAAAATAAGACATGTCAGTAAACGAACATCCAAATAACAAAAACATCAAAAAGTCAATATTCATGTTTTTTTCCTGATGTCTTCAGTCAAAAAAGATACAGAAAATGGGATTAGAGGAAACAATGATGACAAAATGCAATGAGCTCTGCAAAAAATCTTTCTAGAATTAAAAGAAAGTCTTGCACAAAAGTGACACTAGCTCTTGTTTTGACTTTGGTGATGCTCAAACATATGATAACACAAAATCACATCTCTCTGTGCTAATTGGCCTTACTGAAAGCCTCCTCATTTGTAACAAATAGTGCAAAGGAGAAGAGACTATGACATTGTTTTTGGGAGGAAGAGTTGCATACCTCAGGCTTTTCACCGAGTTGTCTTTTGCGCTCCACAGTCCCCCATCCCACCTCCTTGCCCTCACCCCTTCCACAGACAAATTGATTTGCAAGGGTCCGGAGCTGGCGAGCCCTCAGAGCACCACCTTTTTTGCATACAGAGCGCTGCAGGGATAGTACAATGACTTGGTCCAACAAAAGACAAGAGGAGAGAGGGATGAGGAGGGGGGGGATTGTAGGGGTGGTGAGTGTTTGCGGGTGGGGGTTGGTTGCACCAGGCCAAACTCAGCAGGACAGGGAGAACTGGCTGGTTCAGAGGTCCACGATATCAACTAACACGCACACACACACACACACACACACACACACACACACACACGGATACAGCCATGAAGATACTCACACACACGCAAATAAGTACACGTGCACACAAACACACACACACATATACACACTCCAGTGCCCTCATGCCCTCAGCCCTCCCTCCTTGTCCCTTTATCCCTGTCTGGTTGGAAAGGTCAGTGCATGTCTGGGAAAGGGGGTCCCAGGATCCCTAAACCCCTCCATTCCACACACACACACACACACACATAGACACACATGTAACAATCCAGTCGTTTCATTTTTATGTGAATTTGCAATAATACACTAATACTGTACACACTTAAAGATAAAATACACACACAGGAAAGTACCTTTGGTCGTGGTGGGAGGTGGTCTGAGAGAAATGTATGTGCGCTGGTCAGCATCAGCTTAGACCCCCCCCAGTCCCAGACAGTGCACCTCCCTATTACCCTAGCCCCCGACCTTAGTGAAAGAAGAGAGTGAACACATTCAAATGGAAAACATAGTCCATTGTGACTAGTGTTTTGTCTTGTCATGATGTAAATAGCTACACTGGCCAACAAACAGAAATGTGCAATACTAGCAACGGCAGATAACAACGCAGCCACTGTCAGTGATGTTATATCCACAGTCATGTGACAAATGGTATTTTAGTTACACTTTTGCAAAATTACTTTACAGCAAAAATGTGTGTATGTGCTTAATGTATTTCTGCTTTCTCGGCAACTGTCCACTCCACCCAGTACTATCATAGAGTAGTAGCATATTTAGAATAAAGTACTATATGCACACACACGTCTGCATGTATGTGTGCATGTTTGGGTATGTAGTGAGATGATCTGCTGTCTGGCTCTCTTCCTTTTCCCTTGATGCCCCTGAGACACTGCCCCATGCACGCACTCATGCACTCACTCACACACACACACACACACACACACACACACACACACACACACGCATACACACACACAGGATCGTAGACACACACTACGATAGAGAGGGAAACCCTCTATATCCTTCATGAACCTCCCGACCTGGAGCACTATACAGCCTAACAGGACAGTGAGGGAAAGAAGGGGAGATGGGGGAAGGAGAAGGTCGTGAGGAGGGAAGAGACTGCGAGCCCAGCTGGGGTGGGGGAGGAGAATAAAAACCTCCCTCACCCTCTGCTCTCTGACCTGCTGTGAGGAGGAGGACTCGCCATGTCTGGTCCACTGCATGAGTTGTCCAGCACTTTACACTGGCAGGAACAATGTTTCTGGTAGCGCTATATATTCTGTTTTACTCAACTCAGCTACACTATGATTTGCTGTACAATAATAAGAGATGTTGACTTCCCCCTAAGTTACAAAAGTATTTCAAAGAGTCACACATCCCATGCATGCAGTGCAGTTCAGAGCCCCTTGAAACCATCGTGGTGCATTTTAATAGAACAACTCTGGAAGGATGTTCAAATTCAGAATTATCTACTTATTCTTGGATGTAATAAACAAATTCTGTGATGTTACATTACGCAACATTGCTACCAGACAGGAAGACTGCCAATATTTAATACCAGACTTTAGTTTAGATTTTGGCTGTGATTGTTATGTCTAACTGACATCAAATGTACATGTAGCTACACGTTTAGTTTTTGTGACTGTCAACCTATTTTGAATGTTGGTTTGGCACCTGCTGAACTTGGCTAGCCATGTTTCATTTTATGGTTTGCTGTTATATCTGAAATTAAAGTGTAAGCAAAGAAGACACTGAGGAAATTAGAACACTTTGCCTTTACTTTGCTTGCTCATTTTCTGCATCACTGCCTCCAAAACTGCAGCTAAACAATCTAATCTGTTGCTTAAAAAACTCACCGATTACTTACCTGCTTCCAGTTTGTTCATATACTGTACATCCGCAGGGAGTGTGTCTTCTATTAAAGTACTGCTAATTCTGTGTGTCTGAGTGTAGACCTTTGCTTTCCTGTGGAAGCAAGCTACTAACTGATCTTTTTTCCCTTGGTGCAAAGTATTCGTTGTTAGGATTGACTTCAGACTAATTACAGTACTGAGTGAGCTGTCAAATTTAGAAGCATTGATAAATAATAATATATAACAAGCAGAAATTAACATTCTATATTTTTTCTGTTAGGCAAAACAAACAGGAGATGATGAAATGGAGGATGTTATGCTATGCTACACTATACTGTCAAATATCAGAGCAAATGACAGAAAATAGTAAGGCAAATATCAGCTGAAGGAATTTACTTATCCATAACATCCGTTACCCATTTCCATACTCCATGGATCTGATATACTACACTACACTTTATGATACCCTGCAACATACTTACAGTATTTCCGCTACTGTCAGTGTGCCCCTGACCAACGCACGTGACCCTCACATTACATAAAAATGATGCTGCTGCAGATGTTTGTGTGCGCTCACAGAGACAAAGCTGCTGGTTGCTGACTTCAGTTTGAGAAGGGTCTTCTTCTTCACTGTGATCTCCGTTCTGAGAGCATCTGCCTGGAGGGAGAGACATACAGACAAAACAGTGACATGGACCCACAGCGAGGACAAATACACAGATAAGTCACAAAGAAAGAAAACGAGAATGGGAGAGAAGGTGAAGGCTATATTACGTCTGAATAAGCTGTTTGTCTGTGACACAAATGAGTGCCATCGCTTTGTCTGTGTCTGTGTTTGTATGAGTGCGTGTCTGTGCAAGAACTTGTATGTTTGTGCGTGTGTGTGTTTAAGTGTGTTTCTGTTTACATATTTACACATCAGTGCTTTCAGCGGCTGAGACACAGGGTCATCGTTCACCTGGTCCTTGGTCTACTAGGTGGTTCACACATGCACACGCACACACAAACACACACACACACACACACACCATGAGGGTTCCTGCTGGTCCTGCCCCTGATCTGGGTCAAGCGAGACCCCATTCAGATCCATTCCATCCCCCAGAACCCCCTGCTGCTTCTGTGCTCCATCCCCATCCCAGCAGCCTCTCACTCCTCCATGCCAGGGATTGTTTCCAAAGATTAGATTTAATATGAATATCCATAAACAGAATGGGACTCCCAGACTGTGAAAGCTATCAAAGACATATTTGCATCTAATCCTCAAAGAACCCCCCTCGCAGCCCTTACACAGAGCTCGCTACCCCCTTTCGGCCCCCCAAAAAAATCCTACTAAACCTCCCCCAAAAAAACCCTCAAACCTGCCATCCCCCAGCCCCAGAAACCCTCCCCTCTTGCCCCCCGGACCATCCCATCCATTCCCCAACCGTTGGGCCAGACAAGACCAGACCAATTCTGTTGGGGATTATTTGGCTTAGTGATGAATAATGGATGACCATCTCCCCTCTGGCTCTCCACCACAGCAGCACCTCTCAATTGGCCTTGGCATAGAGCCATTCACTGGCCTGTCTGGATGGCTGCTTGGCCGGCTGGCTGGCTACCCAACCCAAGAGATCTGAACGATGATTGCAATATTGGGAAAGTATGGACAGAATATTAGTTCTGAATATTGAAGGAAATGTTGATATTCATTTAGTTACATAGTGTCAAATCTGTAACATGTGGGTTAAGGCAATAATACAAGGTATGGAGGCAATGATTATCAATTTAGCAAGAAAAATTGTGGGTTTTTCAACAATTAAAATTTGTTGTTTACATTTATTTTAATTCTCCCTTGACACACATTTGAAAGTGTTTATCTCTCCTTGAAATATTTACTAGAAAGCTGCTCACTGAACATGAAATTACTGAATGCCTTTCAATGAATTAAAATATAAACTGATGGTCTTGGACACTAAGTAGACCATGGGGGCAGAGAGAGTGTTGTACAGAGCGTGGGAGAAAGGCCTGAACATTGTCCTTGCCCTGAAAAGCAAGGAAGCCACTCTTCTTTTATTCCTCCTCTCATCCTTGTTTTGCACTTTATCTCTTTTCATTCGCTCTGCTCTCCGTCTTATTTTCAATGGAGCACTTGGGGCCAAAGAGATGTCAGTGCTGTGGATACACACACACACATACACACAAGGACACACCTGGGCATAAGAGCGCCAGCTGAAAGGAGACAAGTTCATCCAAAGGGCCTGGCTAACAGTAACACAGGAGGGGCCAAGTCCTATTGTGCCCAAGGTCCGCTCAGAAGCTTCTTACCCCTCACTCTTCCTGAAGACAGGCTCCCAAGGTGCAATTCGACAAGATGGTTTTTGTACACTCATTATTTGTGACCCTTTTTTTGTCTTTCATTTTCTTGTTTTACGGCTTTGTTTGTTTGTTTCTTTCAGGAGAGTGTAGAGTAGCCTTGGGTCTTTTGACGACAGCTGTGCTGCCGAGCGCTGCATAGAAACACAAACACAACACAAGTTCAGCACAATGACTGACAAGCGCTTTGTAGGACAGGA
The DNA here is from genome assembly GCF_020085105.1 of Siniperca chuatsi. Classification (NCBI taxonomy): domain Eukaryota; kingdom Metazoa; phylum Chordata; class Actinopteri; order Centrarchiformes; family Sinipercidae; genus Siniperca; species Siniperca chuatsi. The sequence goes on along the minus strand of NC_058044.1, from coordinate 24,971,396 downwards.
GGCCCACAATGAATGTGTCCCCACTAAAGACCACCGGTAGGCCCTATAAAGACCAGAATATTAGAGGCTGCCTGGTCCAAGAGAGTCGACTGCACTCCGGCAGCCCCTGGAGTAGTTTGGCAACCTCCATCCTGCAGGTTGGAGATATGTGGGCAAATGCTATATAAATGTACATATAAAGTGTTAACTGGACAGACAAACTGAAGATCAAAAAATGAAAGAATAGGTATACATGAGGGTGAAAAAGTGTATTTTTGAGATGTGTAGATTGACAAGTGTGTATGTCTGAAAGAGAGTCAGATATAAAATAGGACCAGAAAGAGCTAAGAGAGAATCTATAAAACACCAAATATGGATGTGACACAAACTATCTCTCTCTCTCTCTCTCTCTCTCTGACAAACACACTCTTTGATCCTGACATTACTCAGAGGTAAGTTAAAAAAAAAATTCCAAAACATACAAGCTCATACACAAAAACTGTAAATTCTCCAGGCAGGAGGAAGCATGTGCAGGGTGTAATAAGGTTAGTCTGGCAGGTCAAGCATGTGACCGTGGCCCTGCAGTCCCTCTCCCCTCCGTCCCACTCTCTTTGACCCCTAGGCCTCAGGAATGAACCAGGAGTGAACCAGGAGTGGCGCGGCAATTCTCAGAAACTTCCAGAAACTTCCAGAGCCCTCTCACCCCTCGGCCTCTGCCGGTCTTAGCCTCTGTCACCCCTGCAGCAGCTGGAGTGGCTCAGAAAGCTCTGCTGGCCCCCGCAGGGAGGGTCAATACCACCATATACACCTTTAATACACACACACATAGAGTCAAACACACGAGAATATGTATTAGGTAAATATAGATAAGAAAGGATATGGAAAGTAAACATATGTAAACATGAAAGATCTATACATGTGATACAACCAAGGCTACAGCCAGGATTTTAGAAATGCTGAGGTCCAGCCCTATCACCACACAAGATATCAATGTTGGATGATTCTGCAAAATAAAGGAATGCTTTCAAAGATATATTTTATGCCCAATGACAATGTTTTTAAAATTCTCACTTTCTACAATATCTTTGCATGGCAACTACGTTATGGTTAGAGTTAGGGAAAGATTTTGGTTATGGCAAATAAACTATGGTTAAGGTATGATTAGGGTTAGGCAATTAAACCTGACCTTGGTTAAGGTCAGGGAAAGATGGTGGTTATGGTTAATTAAAAAGGCGGAACATTAAAGGGCCCTCTAATAATTTAGTATTGCAGTTCCATAAAGTTGAGGGACTTGCAAGAAATAGATTTTTAAAAAGAGTCATTAAAAGTCATTAAAATTGAAGCAGCATAGGTCAAGATTTCCTTTTAGTCTCAAGTATAGATCAAAAACTGAGATGAGAAGATCAATACCACTCTCACATCTGCCCAGTAAATATGAGGCTACAACCAGCAGCTGGTTAGCTTAACTAGCATAAAAACTGGAAACGAGGGAAACAGTTAGCCTGGCTGTGTCCAAAGGTAACAAAATCCACCTACCAGCACCTTCAAAGCTCACCAATTAACACGTTATATCTTGTTCGGTTAATTCGTACAAAAACTAAAGTGTGGAACTTATGCGTGGGACTATTTCTTGGCCGGGAACATTGACTTCCTGAAGTCTTGTTGTCTCTGTGAGGTAAGCTAATCAGCTGCTGGCGGTAGCTTTATATTTACCAGACATCTGTGACAGCGGTATCAATCATCTAACTCTCAGCAAGAAGGCATATTGTTGTGTATTTCCCAAAGAAATGCTTTAAAGATATTTAATAATATAAGAATCAATCTAGATGACAGGATCTCGGTGTTCTCAGTGGTAGCTACAGTCCTGGACAAAGCACATCAAAGACAGGAAAAAATTGCAATACCTACAGAAAAAAGACAATTCCTACATATTTTAGTAAACTATCAGCCAGAATCAATCACTCTGAAAAACCCAACTGCCTGTATTGGCTGAGTTACTGTCCAGCCATAACTGACACTGAAATGTAGTAGCATAAAGAGGTCAGAGGATGAACTTTGCCTCTTTATTCACAGGATTGTAAACAGGCGCCCTACTGTCTCCCACTGCACACACGGCATACAGCTCACACACACATTGACACACATGTAGGTGCACTGAAAAGCACACACAAGTCAGAGGGTACTGATAATATGACCCTGTTTTACTGGTCATATGCATTCTGCCAGCGGCGTTGCACCTGGAGAACACACACACATATGACACAAAAATATGACCATAAAGCATACACTAACCCAGCCATATGCCGACACATGCATGTCAGTGCGCACACCCACATGTATACATCTGCTTGTGCATGTAAATGTCCTCATGTAATCGAGCATAACACACATGCATAAACATATGGTTTTTGGCAGTGATTGCAGAGCACCAAGGCTTTAACAGTTAGACCATGGTGCCACTCTGAGCTCCACACAACGCAGTTCAAGGTCAGATCAGTCAGTCTCTGGAATCTACTGCCCCGTCCCACCCCACCTCCCTCACTCCCTGACCCTCCCCTCTCCTCCAACTACCCATGCTCTGGAATGAGCCACCCCTGCAGTGTGCCAAAGGAAACCCCTTCAGCAATAGACCAACCACATACTGATACTGTATAGTGCAGCTTTCACTGAAATAGTGCTGACCCGTACAAGGCTGGTCCTTATGTATTAGTGCACACACTGTATACACACACAAAGCAGCACAACCACTTGTGGCACTGGAAAATGAGTAATATGCAGTAGAGTTTTTAGGAATGTCAAACGTCCCAAAGGTCAGTAATAAAGGCAATACCTTAAGGCTCATATCTGATTGCACACCATGAAACCAAAAGAGTCAAATCAACTATGGTCAGCCCACTATTCAAGACATTCCTTCTCCCTCACCCCTGTCCTTCTTTTTCACTCCAGGGTCAAAGTTTTCACCTTATCTGGAAGCCATCAGCAGTACCAGTCCCACCTCTGTGACTCATTTAGTTGAAACTGTTGCACGTCGTTAAAATCCTTCTCTCTAGGTCTGAGAAGTAGGGGAAAAAAGTCACACACACAGACATTTAAAGCAATACTTCACATGCGAGGTAATCCGGGTCTCTGCCAAGATTTTCACTGCCAGTTACAGCGCATATTGTCTAGCAGGCAGACTACGACTCAGATGTTGTGAAGGCGAAGGAGGAGGAGGAAGGGGGATTCTGCTGTGATCCAGTTTACTATTTTGGCTGGGGCTTTCTTCTCTCTGTGTGGTCATGGGGGAGATCGGCGCAGCCAGCAGGCATTGAGGACACTAGCTGGCCACAGCCCGACACAGAACCCACATGGCCAGAAAGAGAAGGAGACAGAGTTAAGAGAGGGAGACATGCAAGAAGGGCCAAGCAGAGCTATAGGGTGAGGAATGTGGGTGAGGTTATTCTGGTTTTCTCTTTTATGTTCTCACATTTTCTCACCTTCTGTCCTCGTCTCTTCTTCCTCTCCCTCGTGCTTCTCAAACACTTCCTCCTCCCTCTTGCACTTCAACTTCAGCCTGACCAAACTTAAACCTTGTCCCTCAATCCATCCCTCTGTCCCTCTTTACTCCCTTCCCCCTCTCTCTCTTTCCTCAGACAGACACAGCTACCCTCCTGGACGTTTCCTTTCTGCCGGCCTGCCCCAACAAAGGTGCTCAGTCATGTGAAACCTAATCTCTAGCCCCCAAAACCTGACCCTTGACCCCTTCAGTCTTCACACAGCCAGAGGGGGAGGGGAGCCGGGGCAGGAAAGGGAGGCTTTTGGGAAAAGGTCACATTCCCGAAGACACTTTTGTGTACGCACGTGTGTGTGTGTCTATGTGTGTGTGTGTGAGTGTGCATGCACCCAATCCATTATGTGGTTTGTGTTCCAGCATCAGCATGTGTGTTTGATTCTGTGTCTGCGTACAAAAGTGCATGAGGGGAAGTTTGCCTGTGTACTCCTGTGCGTTTAACTGCCTTTTAAGTTTTCATGTATGTGCATGCAGGCGTGTCTTTGTACAGTAGGTATGAGTGTGCGCATGCATAGGCTCACTGTATGCGCGTATGTGCATGTTTGTGAGAAAGCACTTTCAGCCCCCAAGCATTGCTGCCCTTAGACAAAACACAGACTTTGTTTTCTAGCCGAGCCAGACCTGTAAGTCTTGTCTGGGCAGAGCTCCTCTCCTTCCACCCTATACTGGCAATCCTCAGATCTTTGTGTCTGTGTGTGAGAGTGAGTGTAAAGCATAGTGTGTATATGTGTGAGGCACTGGGTGTCAGCTGTCCTGGGTGATTAGTGCTTTTATATTGTTCCAAGGAGCCCGGGCGAGGCCCCCTCTTCACTGCACCACAGCACAGCTGCAGTCTGCCTCTCCATCTCTGCTCTTCAGCCTTCCTCTACTCACTGACACTCATGAGACAGGCTCAAGCCCAAAAAAAAATTGCCTGAAACAGAGGCAAGAAGTAGAGGAAGAGGAATGGACAAAGAAATGGAGCGTGGCAGAATACATATAATATGGGGAATGAAGAGACGGAGAGACAGGAGAGATAAAGAGGGATGATCCACTGACAGTTGACGCAAGGAGGAGACAGAAGCGACAGAGACGGAGGATGACAGAGGAATAGAGGGAGAGCGGCAGACAGGGAGAAGTGGCATATTAGGAGGATTAGAGAGTCAATTCAATGCGCCGACTCTCTCCTGGACAGGATTTCCCCAGCTATGCCTGGGAGGCCTCCCCTGCTTTAAACACACAGGCAAGTCAGGACAGAGAGAGAGGTGAAGTAGGGGAGGAAAAGTGAAAGAGGGAGGGGGAATCTTTATCTTTTCAAGGGTGTTTGTGAACTAGTTTTGATTTGCATAATGAACTAATAAATTCTTGCCCTTAAACAGAGAACCAGTGTATCCCCCTAAGACTTGTCAGAAATGAGAGTAACAAAAATAACACTTTTCATTTTCTCCAACATCTTGTTTTACAAATGAATAACAAGTTTGATGAAGAAAACTATTCAAACAGCACTACTGGCGTTATTCCCTGCTTGACAAACTTTTTGAAAACTCTCCTTTCAACTAAAGAGCTGTGACTGTTGCCTTTACGAGTTAAGGACATATGTCTACACAAGGAGGACGAGGAGGGGGGCAGGGGATGGTAGGCAAGGGCCAAAAGTCTGCTATGGGAAAAGTATGTCTGCTATGCATGGGTTGTTTGGTGGCGGGATTTGTGGGCCAGAGCATTGTTTCTCTCTTGACATTGAACTTGGGAAAGAGGGGGGAGACCACCCTCCTGAACATTATAAGTGTGTATATGTGCGAGAACACACACAGGCTAACAATTCATCTGCTCCCAACACCCACCCAACCACCCCCACTTCCTTGCGACTCTGCTTTATCTTAACTGTCAACACCTGGCCTAAGCAGGAACCTCTCTCTATCTGTGAACTTTAATCTGGCCCTGCTAGGCAAACAGCGTCGGGCTCGGACAAGGAGAGCGATTAGTTTGTCACGTTGCCCTCCAGTGCTTAAGCAGGGAGAGAAGGAAATAGGGAAGGGAGAGGTCGGAAGAAAAGAGAGAGATTGGGACATACGAGGATATATAAAGTTAGATACAGCATAATGAAAAAATTAGACATAACGCATGAAGGAGAAAAAGAGACACAAAGACAGAGCAAAGGCTGAGAGAATGGGGTAGTAGGAAGAAGAAAAAAGACATGGGGAGGCAAGACAGGGAGAGAAACAGGAAGAGATGGGAGGGTTGCTGGAGATATAACACAGACGCTTAGCTGACCTGACAAGGCCACAGACCAGCGATATGGTGGTGAACTTCCACCCCCCCATGATGGGTGACTCAAGCTGATCAAACACACCTGGGTGCACTACATCCAAACAAATATGCTCACAGTGCACTTAAGTACAATGTAGCATTTATTAAATGGTCTGTGTATTTATGTGTGTGTGTGTGTGTGTGTGTTCTGGTGGTTCTACTCTGAATAGTCTTCTATAGTGTTTTTTAATTAGACTGTGTGTATACAGACCACAATAAAAAACAAAAGCACCAAATTCAGATATGTATGTAATACTTTTTATTTTTTTCAAGACAAAATGGCTGAGTGAAGAGAATAATGCAGACAACAGCTGAAAATAGAGTGGCATCTCCGTAACTGAAAAATAACAACAACAAAATCTGTAAGTCGAGCAAGAACTCATGAATGTTGGTCAATGACCTTTGGTCATCAAACAGAGAAATTAAGCCATCACAATTCATCAGGAGGGAGAAAAATGAACTGATTTGTTTTGCAGTGACTCTGTTCTGAACAGAGCATGTATATGTATAGTCATAATAAATAATGTCGACCAATGCCGTAGGTCAACTTCAAGTTCAGTTCAGAACAAATAGCTTGAGAGTAAATACAAAACACAGGATGAAATCAGGCTGAAAACTCAGATGTACCTCAATACCATCAGCAATTACATGTACCAAACTTTTTTCTTTCTATGATTTCTGTTATATTTAGAATATGCCTTGCATATGAGATGTACCATATTTAAATTATAAAGCACCATGGTTCTTTTGGCAATGGAAAAACAAAAACTAAATTCAAAATAACAATAAAAGAAAAAAAAAACTGTAGCAAAAAAAAAAGCTTTTCAGATTGATGTTGAATTGATTGCATATGACAAAAGGTCTTTTTCAAAAACGGCTGGAATGTTATCAGGTGGTACATGTTCAAGGACAGTAAAAAGTTGGCTACCGAGAAAACCCAACAATAGCTTGTATTACTGCATATAAAATGGCAGGAGAGAAAAATATATAAAACAAACTAAAAAGATATGTACAACCACCTGTTTTTACCTCATTGTGGTCACTCCAGCGGGACTGCCTGAAAAGGCCATTATATGACCTCTCACCCTTGGGGAACACCACAACATTTTCTTTTTCAAAAACATACTTATTTTCAAGCATACAAATTATTCACACTATATTATCCTGCCAAATTAAGAAAATATACGGTGGCAGCATGTTGGGATTTTTTTCACTACAGAAAAAAGGGTACATTGAAACCTTTAAAGAGTACAGGCAAAACAGTTAAAAATACAGGCTCCAACATAAATACTAGTGCCTACACTAAGTGAACATTAATTTCAAATACCATTCTAAATACAGGAAAAAAGTAGACCATAAATGTGTTTTGAACATAGGAACTTACATGAGTGTGCATTTTCCTATGTGTTTTAAGTTCTCTCTATATATTTATATATCATAAATCTCTCCCCAATGCAAATTTTTGTTCAACCTGAAGACTTGTGTATAGTAAAGGCAAAAAAGATAAAAGACATGTTCATTACAATTCATTACATAGTGATCAAGTCCCGGATGTCACCAAGACAGAAAAGAGAAACAACAATAAACAATAAAAAAAAAGAAAAAATTAAATAAGGTTCTCCCCTAAAGATATTGAAGTGTTACTTTAAAAACTCAACAACACAATTTACTTATCTTTTTTAATCAAATTTGTAGAATTTTTATGTTTCTGTACTGAGCAGTATATTTCTATAGTTGGTATGAAGCAGGATATTTCTATGGCGGTTCCTGCATTGATACCCCCAAGAGTCAAACTGATGTTTAGTTCTCAGGAGGAGACATGGCTGGCAACAGTTTCTAGTTCAACTCTTTTTTTTCTTTTTTCTTTTTAATGTAAAGCAATGACACCACACTAATCTGTCAGAAGAGCAAGTTTTCCCTTGAGCGTCCAACTGTAAACTGGGAAAATTGAACAGTGCATGTAGGTAGTCCCAGATCTGAAATCCGGTCCTCATTTTATACTCAACCGACTGTACCTCCGATTAGAGAGACAGATACAGAATCCAAGGCAGAGTGACAAGTGCTATATCATCAACAATGAAAGGGGACACAAAACTTGAAAATTTTACTCTTAAAAATTTGTGTGGAAGGGGTCATTTGTTGAAAAAAAAACGTTTTTACTAAATTCAGATTCTTGACTTTTGATTTGGACTTCCATTTAAGATCGTTTCCAATGTGAGTTAATAAGAAAAGGTTTCAGATTACTTAAGGGTTTCTAAGATCTAATGCAGTAAAGAGAATAAGCACTATAAGGACATAAACATTTGAATTGTAGAGACACCTGGTCAACCCACTCCCCACCCACTACCCTGACCCTCACCCGCCCTTACCCTCCGACACCCACCCAAACCCCCACCACCCAAAATCTGTCTGGCTTAGAACAACTAAAATCCACTCTGTGGTCTTCAAATGGCTGCTGGCTACACTGCCTGCTTGCTGACACTGAAGAAACATAATTCTGTGCTACTTACAAAAAAAACCTGCAAACTTTTAATTTTCAAAGAAAATAAACACTCTGGAAAATTAAGAGCTTTACGTTGGTTAAAACAACTCGTCAGACTACCCTCTCAGTATGGTACACATGTACCAGAAAACAAACGCCTAAACCAAAAATCTACACACCAATCTCCTACTCCTTTTTAGCATGTAACATGCCAGTAAACAGAATCATAATCTAGAGAATAACAATATACATGAGTCAGGCAGATAAATGATTTACCAGAGATACACATAATCTTTTTTTTTGTTTGTTTCCGCTGGCTCCTTATGCTCTGCTCAAAGTCACAAAACGACAGGGTCGTACAGGTGCTTGATGCAAGGACCTGCTTATTCCATATGTGCACAAAAATGTCCTGTAATCTTCTATAGCTGAAACTCCAAGCTTATAGCAAAAAGGAGGATTAACTAATGCAGGTAAAATATCCAAGGCACTCTTTGTTGTCATTTCACACCATATTGTTAATTTCATTGCTGTTTGTCAAAGAAATATTTAATGGCGCTAGAGCCTAGCATTCCATAGGCAGCCCAATTTATATATATTTATATATATATATATCTCTTATCTCAATCTTGCATGGAAAATCTTTCACAAAGATCAGTTTTAAGTGTGACCCTGCTTGTCTTGATGTTTTGATAACATGACACTGTCCACTATGTTAGAACACAAACTGTACAAGATATGTAAAACAGTATGTACTGTATGCAGCATGGGTTCTCATAACTAACTTTTTTTATGTTGAAGAAATCAAAAATATCAACAGCAACACATGTACAACCAAACCCACCAGCCAAGGACAATTTTCTCTCTAAGTAGCCAAAACACACCAAGCATGCTGTCCAGTTACAAAAAATACAAAACGTGTAAATTATTGCACAATAGAAAGGCTCAAAAAGTTTCGCGTTTGATGCAATAGTATTGCCCCAATGATGGATCATGCATTCAGCTATTTCCAGTCAGGGATGATAACAGGGCTGTACCGTGTACTGGTGTCTAACCCTGTTGTCCTTTCCCCTCACTTATTGGCTAGTTAGCCAGGGTCGCTTTTTAGCCAGGGGAGTTGAGAGAGAGCTGCCAGCATACTGCTCTTTGCCTACTCAGTCTTAATGTCATTAGCCAGAGGGCGGTCGCTGTGCCACTTCTTCATGTGTTTCTCCAGAGTGCTGTATACACTGAAAGGCATGTGGCAGATTTCACATTTGTACACGTCCTTGCCCATCTGTCCATGGGTCTTCATGTGGCGGGTGAGCTTTGAGCTCTGGGCGCACGCATAGCTGCACAGCTCACACTTGTAGGGCCGCTCTCCAGTGTGACTGCGTCGGTGCACTGTCAAGTTGCTGCAGTTCTTGAACACCTTGCCACAAAACTCACAGGTGTCACTGCGGCGGCCGTCCTTGGAGCACGGCCTGCCATTCCCACTGCCACCATGGGGAGTGCTGGCCCCACTGCCGGTGCCGCTGCGTCCTGAAGTGGCCCGTTCCCCGTCCAGCTCGCCAGGTGGAGTAGAGAAGCGCAAGCTGCCGTTTTCTGACGAGTGCTCAGATGAGGAGGCGAAGGGCGATTGTCTGGAGTCCCCACCTGTAAAGTTGATGAAAGGGTCCTTGAGTTGTCGTGAGGCAGCATAGCCAGCTAGCCACTGGGAGTAGACGTTCTCCGTGTTTGGGATTGTGGGCGTGGGGGGGTCAATGTCCTTCTCCACCTTGATGCGCTTGGACAGGGGACTGAGGGAGTCAGGGCTGACCCCTCCACCCAGCAGCTTCCTTGACAGGCTATCAGTGGATAGAGGTCCCAGGCCATTGATGGTAGTGATGGTTCCATCTGCTCGGTCTGACTCCATGGCCAAGTCGTCATCACCAGGCTCCCGGGACAAGCTCCGGCGGTGTGGGTGCAGGGCCTCACTGTTCTGGTGGTGGCGGGCTCCTTCTAGCCGCAGGCTGAAACGATAGTCATTCCTTCCCTGTCTTTCTTCGACTCCAGGCTTTCTCTCAATTCCCTCCTCCTCCCCTTCCTCCTCTTCTTCTTCCTCTTCTTCCTCCTCCTCTTCTTCCTCCTCTTCCTCCTCCTCTTCATCTTCCTCCTCCTCTTCTCCATTTTCAGACATCAGGCCATTGTTTTCACTCTTGAACTTTGCCACCACTGACTTGAGAGCATCAGTGGCACTGCTCATCAGCTCACTGGTACCAGGTTCAGGGGAGCTTGCAGTTGAGAGGCCATCATCTGACTTGGCATTAAGCACCGAAGACTTGCTCTGACAGTGCGTCTTCATGTGTCGTTTCAGTTTGCTGGCCTGAGTGCAGGCATGGTTACAGAGATGACACTTGAATGGCTTTTCCCCTGTGTGGCTACGCCGGTGAACGATTAGGTTGCTCTGGAATTTGAAGGTCTTTCCGCAGAACTCACAAGACTTTGACTTGAGAGGTGTACCCGGTTGGACCGCATTGGATACAGGATTGGGGGTGGAGCGTGAGCCAGAAGGTGACTGAGAGGTGGAGAGAGGAGGCGTAGCTGAAAATGGAGGCTTAGAACCTGGCTGGAATGGCTGTAGCAGCCGTTGCATAGGGCTGGGCCTGTTAGGGGAGAGAGGCGGGGAAGCCCCAGTGGCATTCCCAGCCAGCTCACGTAGACGTCTAGAGAAGTCCATGCTCGGAGGGGCTTCTAGTGGCACTGAGTTGAGCCTCATCACCTTGTCAAAGGCGCTGGGATGGTGGGTTGCCAGGGCCAGGTCATCGGGGCTGAGGTGGTGGCGTGGTGGTGGGCTGAACAGTGGTGGGGTTCGGGGGTAATGGCCCTCACGCGGTGTGGACGCTGAATCCCGGCCAGACCCAGAGCCCGGCATCCTCAGGAGGCTGTAAGGACTGCCATCAGCCAAGTGGACAGCATGGAGGGGAGGCCGGGAGGAGGCACAGTCACCCCCCATCCCAGGAGCTGCAGCCACGAGGGGGGTGAGGGGGCTGCCAGGTTCGCTCTCCAGATAGATGCGGAAGCCGTGGGTGTTCTGGGCATGCTGAAGCAGGAACCAGGCACTGGTGAAGGGCTGCTTACAGGTGGTGCAGGTGTAACTGCTGGGCTCATCTTTATCTGACAAAAAAGGGACACACACAGAGAAACAAAATTTGAAATTGACCTGTTAAACAACTTACTGATGAAAAACTAACTGATATCACACCTTAATTGTAGAATGATTCAAAAAGATGCATGACACTTCAATGATGAAAGTGAGGTTTTAAAATGTACAGCAAAATGTCCAATATGCTCATCAAAAACTGAGAGAATGTGCAGGATTTAGCAGCAAACCCATTTCATTTTTTGAACTACGGGTTCACTGCTGTTTTTTATATTTTCTAGCATTTTCAAAATATGCTCCCATTACATCACCAATTATTTCTGGCCAAAATGACTGTGATTAGATAAAAGCTTTAAAAAAGATTTTAAAAATCTTGAAATGGCACAAAAAAAAAATGAAAATAATTTTGTTAACACAGAGAAATAAATCTTCCTTTTTACTTTTGTGATCATTAAGCATGACTGAATCTTAACACACTGCAATGCATTTTAAAATCACCATTACAAAATCTCAGATCCTTAACATTAACATATGTGAAAGATTAAATATGCATTTTATAATTTTTTCAAACCAGTATTCACTTCCAGTTGGTATACGCTTAACAAAAGAATAAATAAAACATTAATGAGAGATATCTCAGGCAGCAAATACACAATTTATACAGTTGAGAAGGCATAGGAATATTTCAAACAATAATTGACTTTCAATAGCACTTGTGCACTGACCGGAGATTTGCCTGACAATGCACGCCTAATCTCGTTAAACACACTCATCTCCCCTCCAATGCCATGTTTACAGAATTAGCTAGGCTAAAGTGGGACATGTATCTGATGCTGCATATTAATGCTGAATACAAATAAGAGGTCACATGTTAAAAAATTGTACCAGCGTTTATCATAAAAAAAAAACACATTTGCAGCAATGAGGAAAATTGTGTATGTCTGTTTGTGTGTGGGTGGGGAGGCTCCTATGAAAATGCATTTCATGCATTACTTTTCTATTTCTGATATTTCATGCTTTATGGATTTATTTAAATCCTCTCAGGTGAATAGAAAAGGAGAAGAAGGGGAAAGCAGAAGTGAGAGATATGCAAAATAAGAAGCATCCGCCACTTGCAAATGTGCTCCCTCTTTCATCTTTTGGCTTTCTTATCCTTTCTTCTCTTTTTTCTTTTTTCACTGGAGGGCATTTTTCTGAAGTCATTTGCAGTACTGAACCCAAAACCATGGCCATACTGTGCTAGAGAGGGAGAACAAGGGAGAGGGAGAGAAGAAGATAGGCCATGTGTGTGTGATTGCGACCATGAGCGATCCCTAAGATGGTGGATGGACAGTCTTGCATGTTTTAAGCCTGCTGTGGCTAAGAGACAAAGGGGTGAAGAAGGGGCATAAAGAGAAAACGGCTGCTGAGAGAAAAGAGGGATGTTGTGGATGAGCAATAGACAGAACAGATTGGTGTTTTGTGGTTCTCCTTTCTGTCCCATGTGTCCACAGCCACTGTGGCCCCCTCCGAACAATCTCACTTAAAGACCAGAACACGGCATAAAATGTGCACCCAATCAAACCTCCACGCAAACCTTTTTCTCTTGACTGAAAAGAGTTGGAAGGGGGGTATACTGGTAAATTATGGATCATTACAATCTGCAAAAATTACAGTTAATTGCTGCCACCTGCAAGGGGCTTTGACCCACTATGGAATTTTTCCATCATAAAAAAGCCATTTGCCCATACACTTTTTTGCTCCCTTTCACATAAGCACAAATAAAATGTGCCCATTACATTGGCCTTGGCTATATGTATGTTTCCTGATTATGTGTGTGTTTTTATGGCTTTAAATAGAAAGCCCCATATCACTCGTAAAACTGTTGCAATAACCTGGCCTCTCCTGTACACTTTGCTTTGATTTGCAGCCTTCCTCAACCCTGCCTTTATGTGTGAGCAGAGAGTGTATATGCATGAGGGGGAAAATAGATGATTTTTTCTGTTATTGTGAAGGACGAGAGAGGGAGATGGGGGGTTGGCTAGAATGTCGTCTTCTCCTCCGAGACACAGCCACGTCTGTCAGAGGAAAGAAAGCACTGAGGGATCGTGGAAGTGAAGGAAGGAGGCAGGGCAAAAGGAAGGGAGCGAAGTAGGGAGAGAAGTGTGGCGTGAAGGGGACAATCCTAATGACAACCTACCACATTTCTGAAGGACACAAGAGCCACAACACAGCACTTCAAAGCCGGTAGTCAATTCATTTTCTTATGTATCAAAAACAGCATGTCTTGTGCTATGCAATCACAAGCCCATCTAAGGACATTTGACAAACTGTGCTCATGCCACAAGCAGGGACGATAATTGTTATTCACATCCAGACAGTGGACACATTGATGGGCATCAGACCAAGGCATGCCCAGATTCACAACAACGGCAGAGAAGATATCTAAATAAGCCCACTATTGTCCTCAATAGCTGTCCTCAAAGGAATGGAAGGACAGTTATTCAAAAGGCAAAAAGATATTCTGACAAGGCGTTTGAGGGAATTGAAGTTGAAGTTGTTTTTTTGCTAGTAAGAAGAGCAGAGAACTCGGCAAGGGAGGAAGGATGATCTTATAAACGAGTCTGTCCTCTAATGGAATAAAGCAGAGCTCCCTCTCACTCTCTCCGTCTCTGTTTCTCTCCTTCCATTAACTCTAAGTCTGTGGTGAGTTAGGGCTGGAGAGCAGGAGAGCTGGGGGTAATGCTGGATCTCCAGGTCCCTTTGAAATAGGATCAGCAGAGAGGAGAAACCACATTGACAACCCCTTAGCTGCCATTTCATGGCAGGGGCTGAAAGAGGGGACTTTAGGGGAAAGAAGACAGAAAGCATATAGGAGAAGTGAGAGAGGGCAGGGGGATCAGGAGCAGAAAAGTGGAAGAACGATAATCACAAAAAAGAGAAATATAAAGAACTAAAGAGGCAGAGCACAGAGGAGAGACGCAGAACAGTCAAAGGAAGAGAGAGGGGGGTTAACAACTCTTTCAAAGCCATTTCAGCACATTGCAACACAAAGCTAGGAGGAGGCTATTATGCTGTCTAACGGATACAGTGCACTGCTATCAGGCAGAGAATATGATCCTGGGCTCATGCAAAAAGCACAAGGCCGACTGACGTAAGGGCAGGGGGGGAAATGATGGCTCCTTAAACATTATGGCTCTTTAAACAGCCGATATGGTCGCCTCTAGCTGCTGACACCATATTCACATCACTGTCCCAGACAACAGTTGTGTTAACCAGACAAAGCAGTCTAGGAGGCTGAGGCATCATGTACACTTTGCTCATGTAGATTGCTCTATTGTTAGTGACCCAACCCCCAAAGCCAGTCTCACACGCACTCAGTCTCTCTCAGTCACCACACACATGCACACTGTGTAACCATACCACCCCCTTCTCCCTTTATCCCATCAGCCAAAACACAGCCACAAACATAAACAAACAAAACAACAGACGCCAAGACAACCATGACCTTGACCCAGTGTTGTTGTTGTTGTTACGATGCCGTAAGAAAAAAACTGTCCACCACTGTCTCTTCTTCCTTGCATCTCTCAATCAAATCCATAATCCACCATAAAGTATTTCTGATTCTGATCCATCTACTGTAGCTACTCTCGCAAACTTTGTAGCCATACATCCAAAAGTTAGCAGACTTGGCATGACCTCCATTTTTTGTTTTGTCCTTGACCAAGCCTGATAGTGGGCTCAGGCCGTCCTGGTGTGACCACGTAGCTCGCATTGATATTGGTCATTTAGCTAATGGAGGATCGAGCTAACAGGATTAGCTCGCAGGCATTCCAAAAGGGGAAGGAGGAAGAGGAAGGTACAGAGACGGGAGACACAGGGGGACACAGCATGTCACCGCCATTTCCCAAAGATATCAGTTGCCTGAGCTCGGGAGCACTCACACACACCTGAAAAGTGATTATGCTAATAGCAGGTCTTTGCCAATATTCATAAGTGTTTATAGGTGTTGGAGTGAGTGCCTTGGGAAGACGAAGGGATGTCAATACAGTGCCTCTTAAGAGTGCCTCAGCCGTAACTGGCGTTAATGTGATTACTGCTCTGTTTATGTCATTAGGGTATTCACAGTGAGGGATTGGACAGGAGTGAAGGGTGAAGCAGGAGAGGACAGGTTGAGGAAGAAGGTGGGGAAGTAGTGAAGGCTGCAAGGCACCCATTAGTGTCCTGCGTTCTCTAAATTCACTCTGTTGTACAGGACTTTCACCTGACTTGAAGGCCTGAGTGGAAAAAAGATTGTTGGCAAATGAATAAAATCATTCGTCATAGGCTTTAGACGGTGAGAGCAGCTTTATTTCATAGCGAATTTCATACTTGGGGATTGTCCAGGGTGTCTCATATATGTTATCACCCAAAGATGTTATATCAGTCTCTGCATTTGTTTGTATTGTCGAAAATACCTGACAGAGCAGCTGGCTGGCCTTGACCTTCCTCCTTACTTCTCTATCTCTCTCTGTTTGTCTGTGATTCTCTGCCACAGCCACACACACCAGGGCTCATACACTCACTTCTTTTTCCTGGGCCAGACTCGTTGTGGTGCGCTGAGCCACTGGCCACAGACAAAAGGCTTGCTTGACCAACACTTGTTCCTGAGACAAAGCCGGATGCAGGAAATACGGTTTACTAAACAGAAAGCCAGCCAGGGAATAGAACAGGCCTAAATCCCAGCTTTTTACAAGTCTGATGTGGACCGGGGCCTGCAACGCTGGCTGGTGTAGGAGTCACACATTACACATGTGGGAGAAGCTGACCACTAACCACTACACACATCACACACGGAGAGAAGTGAAAAAAGAAGGTGATATAGAAAGAGGCAGTAAGAAAAAAAAAGAATGGAGAGCTAAGAGAGCAAAGACGGGGAAATAGAGAGGTACACTGGGACAAGAGAAGCCTAGCTGGCATGAAAAAGCAAGGGGGCTTGGGATCTCCAGATAAAGATGCATGGTGGTCTTTGAGGGCCTGTGCCCAGTATAAAGTAATCTGCTGGCTGTGGCTTTGTCTCCAATCTGACTTTCACACTTCTTACCTTTCCTTTCCCCTTCTCCTGAAAGTTGATAAGAGCAACAGTGGAACTGAGGCGTCTCTCTGAGCCACTGAGAAACCATTATGGACAGATGGCACCCACACAGGGGCCAATGAATGCATGCACCATACACAATGGACAAATGTGTGTATGTATGTGTGTGTGTGCTGGGGAAGTCAGTGTGTTTGTCATATGCATGTGCTTTTGAATGGGTGTGAGTGTTTCTTTAATGGGCATGCATGCTCATTGTTAGCGAGTATGACCACATGACTTTGTCCATGTATGTGTGCATTTGTGTGTGTTGATATTAGTATGTAATACACTTGTTACAATCATTTTAAAATGAGCATTGCTCTACGCTGTCTGTTTCCCTACATAACCTTACTCCCTTTGATCTTTTCTCGGTTGAACTGTGTTTGAACTGACCATCCAACCACCCATCCATTTGTCCGTCTGTCTATCTCTCTATCCCTCCATCTATCCATCCATTCAGCCATTCCGACTAAGCCCAGCTGGACAGCTTCGTGCTTGGGTGCGGCTTGGTCCGGCAGACCTTATAATAGGCTGGGCCAGCCGTGTCTCTGATGCAGATCATTATTTGCTCTCTGCTTACCAGCGACGGTGGGAGGCTGCATGTTGTAGTTTCTCATCCTAGCTCTAATGGTACGGTGAAAAGACCTCTGGGCTTCTAAGCTTAACCAGTCTAATTAAATGGACCATCGCTTATGTAAGCATCCGCAGAGATTATTTATTGAGTTGGGATCCGCTTCACAGGATCAAACCGCTGTCAACAAAAGCCAACGTTCAATGGAGTAGGTATTAAATAAAGGAGTAGAATCAAAGAAACTGCAAACTGCCAAGTGTCAGTTTAAACACACATATCCAGGTACATAAGAAGACTTAATCAAGCAGGAGTATTTTTGGACTCGGGCAATATCCCAGATGGGCGAGGAGTCTCTGAGCACTTCAGAGGGGAAATGTGAAAAGTGTTCTGTCAAAGAAAAGATATGTCTCAATAATCTGCTGCTTAAGGGGAGGAAGATAGAGTAAAATAGGCTAATGAAGAATATAACAACAATATAATACAATTCAGTGGAATACAATAGAATACAATAGCACAGACATTTTTGCCTTCTTTGCTTTCAAAATACAAGCTGCAACATTCGGATGAGAGCATCAGCTGTCTTTCTTTACAAGCATCATCCCTGTTTGAAGTGCACAGACAAGAAAGCCTCCGTAAGACATGAGGCCAGCAGCCTGAGCTTCACTATCTTTGCATAGCTCAGCTTTTGACAGGCTGGCGTCCCTGCAGAAAGGATGGAGGGGGACCAGAGAGGTCGACTAGCTGCACATTTCTGCATAAATCTCCAGATAGATAGCATCAGGAGAAGAGAAACAGGGGAGGGAGGCAGGCAAGCAGCGGAGGATGATAAGGCCCCCGGGGCAGGGCATTCGACACTGTCAAAACTGTTTCGTCTCTGGCTATTGGACGAGTGGAGCACGTTATGAGCCTGCATACCATTTGCCAGGACGTGATTCAGCTTCACCGGAGCATACAGGGCCCTGTATCTGACCTCCCCACTTTCCCCCTCTTCAGTCTTCACTGACATGCAGGGAGCTGGACAGAACAGCACAAACACCACATGAAAAAGACTATGACGATTTGAAGTGAACACATTACAGTCAGATTATATAGTATAAAGCTTACAAAAAATCTCTGATGATCAACAGCTTCACCGGTGTATATTCTGAGCAATGTGAGGCACTAACAGAAATCAGAAGAAGCCAACATGTCAGTTGCTGTTATATTGTCCTAAAAAACAAACACGTACAACATACTGTATGTCAAGGCAAACTGCCCTGGTAATAGAGAACAGGAATCCCAAATCAAAGCTCACAGACAGTAATGGGACTGACACTTAACAGGACAATAATTAAATACCACAAAATTATGACTGCAAAAATGACCACAGAACTGAATCAGCATCTTTGTAACATAGATATAAATACTGATACAATGCAAAGGAAATTATTTTAAAGCTTCATAAGACTGTCATGTCCGGGCTGTCATTTTTAAATCACCTGTATCAAAAGCCAACATACAAAAAGCTAGTATAAGTAGCAAAACAAATGCGAACTGCTGAACAAAAGCCTTGTTTTATCCTTGTTGTTGTTTCATCTTTTTTTCCTACTGTGAATCCATCCATCCATTTTCTACCGCTTGGTCCCGTTAGGGGTCGCGGGTGACTGGAGCCTATCCCAGTGACTTTGGGCCTTAGGCAGGGTACACCCTGGACAGTGGCCAACTCGTCGCAGGGCTAACACAGACACAGACAAGGACAGACAACCATTCACTCTCACATTCATTCAATACGGGCAATTTAGAGTTATCAATTAACCTACACATGCATGTCTTTGGACGGTGGGAGGAAGCCGGAGAACCCGGAGAGAACCCACGGTAACACGGGGAGGACATGCAGACTCCAGAGAGATCGTGTGATGTTGGTCTGGTCCGGGAATCGATCCCACGAACCCACAATCTCCTTATTGGGAGGCAGGAGCTTTAGCCGCTCTGCCACCGTGCACCCACTGTGAATCCACATTTAGAGAATTTCAAAGAACGAGAATCGATTGTCTTTTCTGTACTTCATTTATTCCCCAAATAAATGATTCTATTTTTGCCCTCCGGCAGGAGCACAGCATCAGCCAGGTTGGATCAAGTATGAATTAACTATCTTGCTTAAAGACACTTCAGCAGGAATGCCTCCCCTCTCTCTTATTCTAAACACGCTTGAACTTTTTATGGGACGTTCTGGCGAGTGAAGTGTGATACAGATTTTCACATCCTCTAATACATAAAGAACAAGCGGCTTTCCTTCCTGAGAAATTGTCTGTCACCACTTGCATGAAGCACTCCTACAAAAACTGAAGATCTTCTGTAAGGAAAGGATGTCCATGCTATTCATTAGGTTTTTGACATTTAGCCCATATAATGTTGGTGTTTCTGTTATTTTGTCCACCTGCTGTGTGTTAACACCATATTTAGGCCACAAGCGGACTTACTAAATGTGAAATGACTAGCAAGAGGGTAAAAACTATAGTATATGGAAATAGCAGGATTCACCACGCAGTATGCAGGATAGACAGAATTGCATGAACGCGTACATGCACAGGTAAATCATGCACATAAATACACAAATAGCCATACATAATGCAGCATAATGCAAATACATTGCCACACACATACATATAATATGTTAAAAAGTTGGGGTGAAACAAAAAGTAGAGGAAAAACAAAAACTAAGTTAGTAGGCACACACAACACACAGTGTTAAAAGAGAGAGGAAAACAGTGCAAGCGAGCAAGAGAGAAGAGTGAAGAAAAGTTGAAGAGGAAGAGTGGGCAGTGAGGGTTAGAGACTTGATCTACAGGCACAGACCTGCAGTCAGGGTATCTCTAAGCTGATGGAAGTCCGGACAGTCACACAAACTCACAAACATACACTCACACACGCACACACTAAGTCTGTCTGGACTGAGTAAACACTTCAGCCTGTCTGGAGGATAGAGTCATTCCCTCTCCCTCATGCTCTCCGTCCCTCATGCAGCCTGCATGCTCCTTTGTTACTCCTTCTTCCATCACGCTATTTCCTTAACACACTCTGATGACAGCACTGAGAGAGGTTAAAGTGGGTCTGTCTTTCACAATCACACACACACACACAAACACAGTTTCTGCCTCACCCTTTTCTTTTACCTCTGAAATACTCTGCCCTTGGCCTATAACGCACACACAAATAGTTTCTCTAAATCTTTTTTTTCTTGAGCACAAAGGGACACTACCTTTAGCTGTAAACACCAGTGCCACGATACACCTCTCATCTTCTCCACCCACTCATTTAGAGCTCATAGATCTCATATCTATCCATCAGGCCAGTGTGCACAAGTCTTTTTTTTCCCTCCTACTTTTGCCTGAGGTGCATCGTCACTGTAAATAATATTTCCAGAGAAAATGAGACGGAAAAAGAGAGGGGGCAAAACAGGGAAAGATACTCATCATTATCTTAATCTCTGTTGGGCGGCACTGAAGGTGGGTTTGGGGTTCCAGATGCACTTGGATCACCGGTAAAATACCACATTTCCATGCCCTGGTGCTCAAGTGGAAGTAGGGAACTGTTAGGAAACACATAGTTACCACTAATGTTGACCTCAGTTGTTTGTTGCTGAACACGCTCGCAGTAACCCCAGAAGCTCTCAAGCATGGGCCATCATTTAGATACCAGTGAACAAGGGCTGTTTTAAACATGCAGTTATTTTTCACCCTGTCCTACCACCTCAGGGTGAAAGGACCAGGGCATGTGAGCTTGGGCCAACCATAGCAGCTCGTTATGCATACGAGCCTCAAGGCATTGTGGAGGGACATGGCACTTTAAAACAAGAGGGCCAGTGTGTTGGAGTGTCCCGTGGCCCGGAGCTGTGGAGGCTGAGGGTTTAACACGCGTCCCATCTGCTGTGTGTGACTGTGCACACGGTGGTCGAGTGGTTAAGGAAGCATCAATAGCCGGACTCTTTAGATCGAGGGGTATCTCAGGGTCAGATGTAGCTTGCAAATCCATTTTTCTTAGAAACAAAGAAGTGGGAAGTTAAGAGAGTTATGCTTGTATATGTGACGACCGCAGAACTGATGTCTGGACTTTGGATGAAAACTGATTCTATCACAAGTTCAGTGATTTTTTTAAAAATGGTTGGTACAGTATCACACATCCTCATTTTACCCCGTTAAATTCATTGCAATGTCATAACTAGTAAGGTCTAAGGCATGAAGTTCCCTGATCCTGTAATAAGGACACGGCCACTAACAGTTAGACCTCAATGCCCCCACACACTGCCATCCATTTATCAACCTGTTCCATTATTTATTCATAGAGGAGAAAACAGTGCTGGGCCACTTCTCAACATGAACACTTTCCAAATCCTGATTAAAATTGCAAAATGGCCTCCTGTTCAGCCCTAATTCAGCCCCTTCAAGACATTCTGACAGACGCAGGAAGAGACGTGACATAGCGAGGAAGTGGTCAGATATCCAAAGTGACCTACAAATGTTTCCTTCAGTGCTCCTCTGCTCAATGCTAGAACTTGACACTAATACTGCTAGGGCCACACCTTTATGACGATTATGATGATTTATGTTGTTTTGGACAAATGCCCCTCCCAAAAATGGTTTCCAAATCAAATGAGTCAAGGTTGGATTGTACATTACAGGGCACAATATTCTTTCCCAATGACACAACACTGTACTGTACATACCAGAGAAAAGACTAGGGTTAGAACAGGGTGAAGGCAGCCAGTTAATACCTATATGTAACGTTTACCATCAATAACAGTCCGTAAGATGGATGGGCCATATGCTTGGCAATGGCAGGCCACGCTCCACACAATTCTTCATCTCAGAGGCTCGCGGTACCAGATTCCTGCCTGCTAATTGAAAACATGTGGTCTGATCAGCCGCTATAGCAATGCAAGAGAGGCGGGTAAAATGGTGGACAATAGGACCTAGAGCGCCCCAGAGCCGTATTCCTGTCTTCCAACAGAAGGCTAAATCTGCATTTATATCAGTGATACATTTAACTTTGTGGCACACTGAAATGTTTAACACAGCTACCTGTGTCTTTTCAGTTCCATCCTGTGCACACCCACACCGTCACTGGCCCGTTAAAAATACAGCATGTGGACCCCTCTGCTTATTCTCCCTAGAGGTGTGTCAGGAACATGCATAAGTCCAAGCAGTAGCGAGCGTGATATTAATTAAGGTAGCCAACCTGTAGGTTCCTTTGTGCCCAGCTGTAGAGCATAAATCAGGCTTTTAACAAGGCTAGGGCCCTAAGATCTCAAACCGTGCTGGAATGCTACCTGCACAGCCATGCCAAAAATCTGTCTGGTTCTAGGGCTCCTATAGATCACTATGTTTATAAGAGGGGCTATAGCAACCTACCCTGGGGAGGGAAGGAGGGAGGGCGCAGCAGAGGAGCAGAAAAGGAGGGTGGCAAAAGGGGGGCAAGAGCTATTTCTATTGGGTCATCAGGTTTAAGTAAAAATGTGCGGTGTTGGTGTGTAAGAGTGCAAGTATGCGTGTGTGTTGCATGTATGCATATGTGTTACAGCACAACTAAATATTTTGTTTTTATTAGGACTCTTTATAAGAAGCAAAGATAACCAAGGAAAGAAAATAAGACAGACGGAGCTAATAACAGATCGAGAGATAAAGACTAAAGACAGAGAAGAAGAACGGCAGTAACAGGTATGAACGTCTCAGCAACAGTCAAGGAATCGTCATAAAAAAACATATTCCTTTTCTCTCTTTCTAGACATACTGTAGTTAATACATGTCTTTGAGAAACGCTAAAATGAGCTTTAAGAATTGATGAACAAGATATGTGAAGAAAGCCTGTGTGCCTTTGGTGACAGAAGGATTTATTCACAGACAGCTGCAGGACAGGACACATGCATGTAAAGACTGACTGACTGACCGACTAACAGACTGGCTGTCTGACCAGACTGGCCATCGTTTCTGCACAGAAAGGGTCCATGAAGTCAGACATTCCACAACAGGCAGTGGCAAGACATAGTTACACACATACGGTAAATACAGCCAATACACAGGCATGATGCAAATACACACATTCACACTCACTAGATTACATTATGTTGCCACACCAAGGGGTCAGAATTTTGCTAAAGCAATGTGTTAAACTGTACTGTATTTTATTGTCCTATGCATTAAAAAGTACAGCAGTACTTTCCAATGCAGTGCCTACACTCCAGGAAAGCTTACCTGCTAACCAACCGTATATAAATAAGTCAGTGCGGAAGTGCGGAAATTTGGATTAATGGCTGATCAGGGGATGGGTAGAGCTAGTTTCTCAGGCTGCACTCTGTAGCAGCACCTGAGATTTATGGGCCAGATGTTTGTGCCATTACTTCTCTAACAGACTATAAAACTTCATTTACAGAGGACAACAGAGGAGTCTTAATGTAAAAAAATCACCAACATGCTAAAATGTTGCTGCGCTGATGCAAATTTCAACTCCAACGAAGTAAGACATGTAATTAAAACGGCTTTCATTATTGGGAATTCTTGTGCACTCCTGCAGTTTCTCTCTCTCTCTCCTTCCCTCTTTTTCTTTCTCTCTCTCATGTCACTCATATAACGACAGCCCTGACAGGAATGTAACTCCACTCCCTGCCAACATGAACGCAGGTTCTCAAGATCCACCATGTCATTTTGAGAGGGACTGACAACCTCTGACTGACGCAGAGGTCGTGGGGCCATCGACCCCAGCGGTCTGCTTGTGTTGCATTCCGGGAAATGAACTTTGTAAGTTTGTGCAAGGTCAAACTGTAAAGATCCTATATGCTCATTCCTATACATGTTCAGCTGATATGGTGTAGGCCTACAGATAATCACAGGAGGAGAACGTTTTAGAGACGGCTATCTCGTGTAACTTTGATACAGCTGTATAGATATATAAAGACATAAATAGATATGTTTGCTCTTAAAACACATGGCCTTTATTGCTCTCATCCGGTTTCATCACCTTTGCAGTATACTGAGGGGTAGCTGATGAAAAGAGGAATTAAGGGCAGTGAAAGAACAAGGATATTATCTGAAGAGGAAGGGGTGTAGTTGAAGGGTGTCAAGAATGGCGTAAAAAGCTGTGGAGAGGCGAAGAAGGAAAAAACAAAAGAGTGGTGGACAGCTTTACACTGCGGCACCCCATTCTAGATTACATTAGTGGCAGCTGCTTCCTTTGTGTGGGTTTATGGCCTGGCCCCAAGAAAAAGCTGCTAAAATTTCATTTAATCTGCTGCAGAAACTCAAGTGTCTGTCAGACACTCAAACAAGGGGGCCTAAAAGCACCATGCTCTCAGATAACTGAGGCAAAATAACGCTAATAATATCTCTCTCTGTGGCTGTACAGGCAGACATTTTGTGTAACCAAAGAGGGCTTGCCTGTGCTGGCGGTGCATGGGAAACTGGCCCGCTCTCCAAGTCCAAGGGCAGGCCCTTAATGGCGGGTGAGGGAGCCAGACAACGTCCCCCTTCTTCCCTACTTCTCTCCCCCTTTATCTCTACCTCCTGTTCATCCTTCCAAGTCATTAGCTTATGTTAATCGCTAAAACTACCAAGAGTGACCCCCAATTTATTTTAGTATGCCACTATACTTAATAACAGCAGATGACGATGCAGCTGCTACAACTGATTTATTAAGGTAAACTAATTTTATGAATTTTATTTTGTGCTAATTTGTATCAGTTGCCCACTCGCTCAGACTTTGACGCATAGTGTGTGATGAAATAAAATCTAATTCTCACACAATTTCTTTTAATTTTAAAATATATACAAAGCCATTTCTGCATCATGTTCCAATGTGCTTTGTATGAACAATATCTACCAAATATGTCATATAAGTCTATAAAATGGCCACAATATAAAAGCCACAATTCAATAAGCTACGAACAGTGTGCCAAAAATTGGAAATGCCAGCATTATCCTTAAAATACAAACGCTATATCTCAACTGCCTACTCAATATCCTGCTCCTAAAGACCCAGATACCCTAAAGTAAACACAAAAAAAGCCCCATAACATTTTGCTGGCTGTTCTAGCCTGACACAGGGATGGAGCTTTGACAGCGGTGGTAACTGACAGAAAGCAGCAGTACAGGCAGCGGTTAGGGGCAGCTTCCTTCCTGGGCTTTGGGTTCACAGAGCGACATGTCCACATACATCCACATACATTTTACTCAGATAAACTGAGGGGAAGAGGGGGGGGGGGTGGAGGAGGGGCTATTTTGCCATGTAATGCCACTGATCAAAGCAAGAAGAAGAGGAGGAGATGCAAGGGGCAACTTTCCTTTGACCTCTCAGATAATAAGATGGCAGGAGTGAGGAAAACTAGGGGGATGTTTGTTTGTATTAGCTGATGCCATGGCAATCAATCTTCCTGGGGTCCACACCTGACATACGCGGGGGATGAGGGAGGAAGAGGGAACTGAGAGGAGCCAGGAAAAGGCCAAAGATAGAGAGACAGGGAGGTGTCTGTCCTCTGCTCCCTCAGTCTGAATGGGGCAAATCAACACATGACGAAAGTAAGCATTAGAGTTAGAACTGCTTGGAAGAGGCTATAAAAATGACCCTATATGACCATTAAACTGGACAATGGACCATTAACATTACTGCAATACTTGAAATAATTGTGCAATATTCTCTGTTTAATACTCCGGTGCAATATACTCTGTTTTCAGTTTAATTTATTGATATTTATTCATACTTCTATTACTGCTGTGCAATATCCACCGTCTCATAATCATCTTAATAAGCTACACTTAACTTGGCAGTACATGCACTATTACTTATTACTTATATTATTACATTGTATTATTATACCGTACATCCTTATCATCAACCGGTAAATCCACTTTGTACTTTACACTTATTTTAATTTTATACTTACATCCACTTTGTACTTAATTTATCTTTGTATTATAGTGTTTTATATTTTGATTTGCTTAGAGCTTCTATTCCCGTGTGCACGGACGTGATAGTGAGCAGCTGTAACAAAAGGGTTTCCCCTCGGGGATCAATAAAGTATTTCTGATTCTGATTCTGATTCTGAAATGATAACCTCGCAACTATTCACAACAATTTAAAAACATGCCTGCTCAGATAAAAATATGCTAATGGACAATTCACCCTTACCTTTTCCATGTAAAACAGTGTTTACAAACAGAAGAAAGAAAGAAAAAGAAAAATTCAAAGTAAAAGCAACACGGAAGCACAAATGAGTGCTAATGAAGACATAGCGAGCTGTGTGGGCGTGTGTGTGTGTGTGGGGGTGGGTGGGTGTTGGGGGAATTAACCTTTTTAATTGGAGAGTGGTAGTCCTCTTTGGACCCTGCAGTTGGATCCAGAGTGCTGACAGATGATGAGAGGGAAATGGCAGGCCTATTACAGGCAATCTGGCTCTGCAACTTGGCAGACCACAGCAGTACCAGAGCCTGGGGAGAACAGGGCATGTCCAGCATGGAAAGCATTCCCTGCCAGGCCGCTCGCTGGCAGAGAAGGGCTTGCCTCAATAAAGGTATAAATAGAGAATGGTTATCTTGCCACTTTGAACTATGGGGTAAAGGGTTGTCATAAGGGAGTCTGGTTTCTTGTCTGATAACAAAATACTACCTGGTCAAGAAAAAGGAGAAGGGCTTTGCTTTAATGAAAGAGAGAGAGAACCAGTCTGACAGGTATGAGAGAGGAGAAGGGCCAGAGAGGTGTGGGGGCGAAGAAATGCACACCGAAAAATTCACACACCATTTGGGTTCACATGACTTTGTACTCATGCACACACACACATTTTCAAACCCAGTACATCTGCTCCTTGTGCACCAAGGAGCCAGATTCAAGAGAAAGGCATCAGAGAGGATAACTTCCTGTCTGTCTGTGTGTCTGGATGTGAGAGTCATGTTTATGTCTGGGGATACAAGGAAAACAAACATCAAGGTCAGAGAAGCTGGAGTCTGTCCAAGCGATAGATAGACCCTTCTTAACAGGGCTGCAGGCCAGTTTTAACATATGGCCCTAGGGGAACACCAGGATTTAGACAGAATTTCGGGATTTCATATTGAATATCCGGACCCTTCCACTGTTAGAGCTATCCCCCAAGCAGAAGACTTCTCACCTGACATCTGAAAGACACTTGTAAGTGAACAGCACAAATTATGTCACTGTAAAACACAAAAATATATTGTTTGCTATACTTTGTCATAAGAGGTCATTAGTGCATCTTTTTTTTTGTTCTCCAAAGTTGGTCTGAAATACGACTTTCTGAAAATCAATCAAACCCATTTCATGCCACGTTCTCTACAATAAACAACAACCATCTCATTCACTGTCTCACTGTCCAGCAGACAGTTGATGTAAACATAATCCTGACGCCTGGTCTTTAATGCTGACCCCATTAGCCAGACATCCATGGACATCTCTAGGTCATCACCACAAAGACAAAGAATCACCAATCCTTACCTCTGTTCTTCTCCTACCTCCCTTCTCCCTTGTCTGTCTGTCAGTCCATCTCTCAATCCACACCTTCTCTTCTTCTGTCTTTCTCTCTCTTTGTCCATCTGTCTTGCATTATGTATTCTAATGCATTTTGAACAAGGCACAGACAACACAGCAGATCACACAGGGTTGCTTTTAGTCACGTCAAGCAAAGCTATCCAAGGGATGCTACATGGAGCTGTGTAAGTCCATAAAGTCTCACACTCTCCACATATATGCCCATGTGCATGCACACACACACCCACACACACCATAAGCATCCTCTATCTGTATCTCATACACACAAAGTCTTGATTGCAAATTTCTCGCTCACTTTTTCTGTCTTTGTATCTGTCTCTGTCCATAAACACATACACACATACCAGACACATGGCCGAAGAGAGCAGACTACCATCTGGGAGTAGTGGCCGGCTTTGTCTGGGGGGGTGAATGCGCCAACACAACCCCCCTTCAACACACACACACAACCCTTGCAACAGCCCCCATCGCCCCCTCCCCATCCAACTGCTTTAAGTGTGAGCGCTCTTCTCATACAATCTGCACATATACATATGCAAATTTGCAGGGGGGCATTATAAAAACAGCCATCATCACACGCACACACACACAGAAGCAAGATATTTAGTTGGCTTCGGCACCAAAGTAGCCACGCAAGAGTTTTGGAAAAGAAAACGTGTTTCTGAGAAATAGAGCAAGAGCTGGAAGGCTGGAAGAAAAGAGCACAGAAAAAGGGAAGATGAAAAGAAGAACCTTTATAAATAACAAATTAATGTGAGCATGTGTGAAATACATGCAAATGGGATTGCATGCATTTACATGGAGACACACATAAACACACATACACGCAATTTGCCCTGTGGCATGCATGTGATGAATTTATACATAAAAACTCACTCCATCAATTGACACAAGATGCATCACAACTGTCCTTAGATTCAACATCACATGTGGGTAGGAGGCCCTCACAGACAATAACCATGATGCACCAGACATCTGCTGATTATTTGATTTTTATAGGTTTGGACATCCAGTTATTCTATAGGTTGTGGGTAGGGCTGGTTTTTGTTTGAAAGAGTTTCAGTACCAAAACAATGCTTTTACGTAATACCTTAGTTTGAGGAGTATAAACATTTAACAAAATTTGCTCAATGCATCAATATTAAATGAATAACTTTGCCTAAAGTGTCCTGATTTAGATATCTGATCAAAGAATAAGTAAACAAGCCTAGAAATCTGACCAATAATTAAATGCCAGCTTTTGATATTTTATACCTTCCAATGGCCAGCCCTAGTTCCAATGCACAAATGAGAAGACGTTTATACATTCATCACATGTTTACATTCATAAATGTATACCAAACTTCAAAGAATCAAAGGAAATTAAAAAATATAAAGATATTTGATACTAGATGAATCAGTGGCTGCACTTGAACTTGAAGTCTTTTGTCTAGTGTCCATTTGTCATAATCTAAAACCACAAGGCCCTGAGCGAGGACAGAAAAAAAACAGAGCGAGGGAGAGAAAAAGAGAAAGAGGGAGAGAAAGACACCTACAAGGCTAGCTAGAAAGCTGATACCCAATCCACTCCTTTTCTTACATAAACCTCATCATAGCTTCACACACAAGTTTCACACTTTCAACAAATCACTTTTCTCACCTCAGCAGTTCATGTTCACTTTTGCTTTAGTCTTGATAACATTTTTTCCCTTTTACTTGATATTCTAACCATGTGCATGTTAAAATCGATCACAGAAACACTTTAATCATGATGATAGACAAATGATAGCTGAAGCCTGAACGAGGACTCAAATTAAGAATTTCTACAATCCTGCAGTGATAAATTCTCGGTTCCTCGAATTCCTTAGATGTTCATGATGTGACATAGCTTTCTGATCTGCCATCTCGAGGCAGGTTCTGTGTGTGAGCGGAAAGCATTTGAAGTGGAATGGTGAACAGCCTGCTCTCAAAACTCAAGGGACACATCCGAGTCGTAATTAGGAGAAGAGCTGCGTCCATATTTTATGTCATTCACAGACACAAACACATTCACAGACACGATTTCCATTACTGCCATATGTGTACATATATAAAATATATGGATCCACGGGCATATTCATGCATGTTAAGCTGACACAAATAGAAGGTTTCTCGCCCACACAGCACAACAGTCCATTATGTACATCTTCCATATCAAATTCTCTCCCCCAGTTTTCACCACTCTCATGTTTGCTGTAATGTTTTCAGTACACAATAGCAGCGACGGTGTTAAGCTCATGTTGCCCCATCAAGAGGCGAGCACCAACAACAACCAAACACTTTTCCCTCCTCTTCCCACCCTGCTTACGACCAGATCCATTCGTCTCTCACTTTGTTCCCACGCTCCCTCGCTTCTTTTTTCTCTCTCTCTTGCATTGTCCTGTGCCCTCAGGTTAGAGGTTCTCTCTTTTTCCTCCTCTAAAGCCGGGAAAACAGAGGAGGAGGACGAGAGGAGGCGAGCTGGAGAGAGAAGTGGGCCGGGCAACGAGGCCTGTCCGTCTGCCTCCTTCGGCCTGGCTGGCTAACTGGTCTGAACTGGTTCTGACATAGGTGAACCAGAGACGTGTCCTCTTTCGCCTCCGGACAAAAATGCACCATGGTGGCATTCCATCCACAGTCAGCAGGTACCAGGGAAGTGTGCATCCATGTGTGTGTCTGTATGTGCATGTGTGTGCGCCTGTCTCCCAAGACCTTTGAGGCCTGGACCATTGCCAAGTTCATCTGTTAATGGACAGCTACTAGGAGCTGCCCCATCCCCCTCTTTCCCTTCTCTCCAGCAGCCATGCCTGCTCACGACCCCCCCTTAACCTCCCCAACCCCCAGCCAGGCCTGCCCAGATACAGGCCCTCACTCTCCCTCTCCCTCCTCCTCCACTCCCTTTCTCTCCCTTCCTCTGAAAGCTATATCATTCCCTTTCTCCTCCTCCTCCTCCTCCTCCTCCTCCTCCTCACTGCCCCCCAACACTCTGTGCTTCTTCTATTCAAGATAAACAGAGTGCTTCAAGTTCAGGGGACACCCTGGGACCCTTTAACAAAGCCATCTATCATGCTGTCTGCCTGAGACTCCTTTGGCCATAGCGGGCTCTGCTGCTGCTGCTGCTGCTGCTGCTGCTGCATCTCTCTCAGTCTGTGTGTGAGTGTAAACATACACAGGCTGGACATAGACCAGCAAGCAACACTGACTAGCTACTTGCTCTAGCTGATCCCAAGTTGGACAATTTCCCCATTGTGTTTGTGGCCCCTCCTGGCCCCTCCAAGACCAGTGCAAAGACAGACCCCCCCCCACCAATGGACCCTCTCTCTCCTGTTAAAACGAGACAAACACGAAGGCACGCCACAGAGCGAAGAACAGCACACGCGTGTAAGCCACTTTCTCTCCACACCTCGGAGACGGACTCCACTGACCCCTCTCCGTTTCCCCTGAAGTCAAACTGGGGGACGATTAACCAAACTGTCAACAGCTTAATAGTCTGGGAATAAGAGACTGACAGTAGGCCTAGGAGCTGTGTGTAAACACTATGGAGATTATGAATGGTACGCAAGAGAGAGAGAGAGACAGAGAGGGAGAAGTCCCTTTCTTACATGGATCCTGCAACATTTATGGGTTCAATTATCTAGGTAGCCTTTTTCAGCATTCAAGCACAGGTCTGCTTTATGTAAATATTCTGTGGCAGGTGTTTTCCCAAGTGGTATTCCATGCATTATTTTCTGCTCATTACGGAAGGCAGCAATGGTGAAACAGCAGCAAGTACGAAAATAAGGACACCACAGAAGAAGAGCATGGTGAATTGTCACACAGGCCAACCAAATGAAACTTATAATCAGTTGCCAGTTTTATATGCACACCTAGCTAAAACGGTGCTGTTTTGCATTATACTGAGAGGCGTTACCCACTTTATATCAATGAGGGTAGACTAGATGTAGAGTGTATTTTGTAATTAATGCATTTTAGGGACCACAATACTACCTTCTACAGTATGTGGAGATAACACGTCTTTCAGTGCAATGCCATTGTTCCTTTGGTGGCTAAGAATGTTGTAACCTTTGGCATTCATTATTTCTTTTAGTTTTCTTTAAATTAATTATGATTGAATTAAATGTTTTTGTTCTTGTTGTTTTGTTTCCATGTGAAATAATGCTTGAAGATTTCCAGAAATCACACTGGGTCCTGAGCAAGCAAACTGCCAGAGTGTCTTACATGAAGCAATAACTCCAGCTCCTTTTTCCACACAACGCTGACAATGACCACTGCAGGAATATTTACGAGTTAGTTAAGGGGCTAGAGAGTTTCCTGGCTAACAATTGTGACACCACAAGCTCACTCCAGGCATGGGAGAGGGACTAGCACTCACGTCTCTCCTCATCCCTCTTTCACTTCCTTTCTTCCTCTTCTTTCTGCTTTTCCTCATGTCTCTCTCTGGCACACAGCAGCCCCAAATGCCCAGCAGCTGCTGTCCTCTCCAGCCTGCTAGAGAGGGAAGCCGGCCTGCCAGTTTTAGAGCGCTAAATTATCCATTAGATGTTATCAAGTTGTAGCAGGGCGATGCCATTCTGCTAGGAGCCATCAATCTTTCATGAGTCCCAGGCACGGCGTGCATTGGGATGCACTACCTGAACCTCCCCACCCATCCAACTCACCGAACTGCACGCAAACGTAAACATGTACACACAGTCAGGGCGCCCCGGTAGCTGACCTGGCAGAGCGCGTACCACGTATCAAGGCTGAGTCCTTACAGCAGCGGCCTGGGTTCGAATCCATCCCGGGCCCCTTTGCTGCATTTCATCCCCTCTCTCTCGCTCTACTATCAGTATCAAATAAAGCGGAAATCCCTAAAAAAATTATCTTTAACAAAACATGTACACACAGTCAGGAGGACATCCACGCACACAGTCAACAAATACACATGCTGACATAAATGCAGCCAGGTACACGCTCTTGCACTTAAGCTCTGCAGAAACAAGCTTGTTTAGGGAACATCCAGTTCTACATTTCTTGCCTTGTATCTTTCATCACCCTCTAGCTCACCCCGCTTTCCTCCCTAAACAAAACTAACATTTTGAGCCAAGCATCAAAATTTAAGCTGCCTAAACCATGTTTCACTACCCCTCACACCATCTTCCCTTGCACACGCTCCCTTTTTTCTCTCCTCCTCATCCCTCATCTCCCTCCCTCCCTCTGCTTCTTGCCGTGGCCTGGCAGGCAGGCAGGGCAGACATGTTCAGAATGCGCTCCGGTAATGGGCTAATCAAAAATGCAAAACAATTGGCAATTACCGCGCAGGGCCCTAATGGTCATTAGAATTTACAACAAGGTAATGAACTGAGAGTCAGCTCAGGCCATGCATATTCATAAAGCAATCAGGCCTTTGAAGATTAAAGAAGCGCTTCAAATTTAAATGAGGGTGCCAGCATGTTATCAGTGAGATTCAGCCTGCAAAAGTAAAGGGTGCCTGGGACAGGAGTGTGCATTTATGAGTGTGTGTATATGTGTGTGTCTGTGTGAGATGAGGGCTGGGGGTCAGTTTGGCGTGGGGGATGGAGTGGACGTTAAGTATGTGTGTGTGCATGCATCCTTGCATGAATGATGACGGTGTGTGTCGGTCTTACTGGTGTGCCGACTCGTGCCAACATGCTTTTGTGCAAACTACGGTACACCAATACCACCATATAGCCTAAAGTGATTCTAATAACCAAATTAACACTCTCTTAAAAATGAATGAGGCCCCTATCTTGTGATCATCGTTTAAAAGACGTGGGATTTGAATCTAAGATCAAATGTACAGTTAACTTGAGCTATTAGGAGGCAATGAGCTTTTGAACACAACCTCCCCCCAAGGAATACAGCAACCTATTAGTATACATTTATGAAAAAATGCAGCGGTAGACATGGTTTGCATGAACACCATGTACATGTTAAAGCACTCTGAGACTTTCACACACACGCACACACACACACACACACACACACACACAAACAAAGGGCTGTGAGTTTTCACAGTGTCTGTAACGTCAGACACAGGGGCCCTCTCTGTCCTGTATCTCTCTGGTTGAGATAAGGCTGGCGAGACGCAGCTGTAGATGACCACCCACCCACATACAAAAGGTACAAATAGACTCACACACACCCATAGACACGCATACTCTGACAGGCCAAGCCCAGCGCTGGGACCTGCATTGGGACAGATAGTGGAGGAAGAAACACTAGAGAGAGAGATAGTGACCAGGATCAGTGGGTTCAGACTAACACAACGCCCTCGTCACTGTGGCTCTCCCATGGCCTCAGCATTATCACCATGGGTGTGAGAAAGACTAAGCAATGGTCCTTCAGCACCACAGCTTTAAACACTACAGTCACAATAGGAACAGCAGAGGTTGAGCTGACATACTGAATAGTGAAACAGGGTGTGATAATGAGATACCGAAAATAATAAAATCTGGATCATTTTCAATCAGTGACCTAATTGAGGACTTAAAGTAAAAAATGAAAAATACCTTGTTAAAATCTCTGTTCTCATTCTAACCCCAAACTAACCTGCCTACTTCCTAAAATACCACTTCTTTGCTCTCATCCGCCGCTTCCTGAGCTACAGCTGTATCAAAGACACTTTTTCTTCTCTGTTTCTGTTCTGTCTAAAAATAAAGTCATTAACCTGCAGGTGGTGAAGCCGCCGGTTGGCGTGACAGGCCCTGACGCTGTCAGATGACCGCTGACCCTGTGATGTGACTGCCTGCCACGCTATTGACAGGACAGCGGCAGGACACGCTTATTTCTGAGGATACTTTTTCATCCCGCGTGACGTGGCTGTGGACAAACAAGGTTGTTTCTGTCGTATAGCTTCGTTTGACAGTAGGTAGAGGGGATAGAAAGAGGCAGCAAATGTGTCTGTGTGTGTATGTGTGTGTGTGTGTGTGTGTGTGTGTGTGTGTGTGTGTGTGTGTGTGTGTCTGTGTGTCTGTCTTCTGGCTTGCTCTGCAGCCAAATCTACGAGAGTGAGAATGAGCTCTAGAGTGGATGTTGGAAGTCTTTAAGAGGTGCAGACATGCTAATGTAGCCAAAACTTAGAGTTTCCAGTCCCTCGAGACAAACTAATGGAGTGATGCGTGGAGAGAGAGTATGAGTGAGAAAAGGAGAGAAAGAGATAGAGAGACAGAGAGAAATGGAAAGGAGAGAGAGAGAAAAAGGAGAAGAGAAAACGGAGGGGAGAGGGCTGAAATAAGCATCATATGTTTCTGACAGATCTCATCAACTCACAACACATCATGGGGCCTCTGCCACAACACATTTATTACAGACTAAACACAGGTTCACAGGAGGGGGTATAAACCGTACATGTGTGTCAGTGTGTGTGTGTATCTGTAAGGGGGGGGGCATTGTTGTGTTCATAAAACAGGTGCGTGTCTGTGTACGTTTGTGGGTAGGTAAGTGGGTGGGTGCATGCATTTATGTGAGCCTGTTTTTGTGTGTATGTGTGCATGTTTGTGTGTGTCCGTGTGTGCATGCATACTTGAACTAGCCTCCACCTGAACGGCCTGAGGCTGCGGTACTGGGGTTGTTAGAAGACAAACAGAGACACAGAAAGCCCAAGCCAGGAGCCCCGAGGACAGCACACACACAAACACACACACATACCTATCCTTAAGTACGCACACACTCCCGCTGTCAGTCACACACATAGCAACCACCTCACCATAAGTCCTGCTTCCTAAACCCACAAAACATTGCTTTAGTACACAGATACACCTCCTCTACCTCCCTCTTATACACACACACACACACACACACACACACACACACACACACACACATTTAGGCCTAGCCCGTCCCTCAGGCCCAGTGCTGTGTGCCAAGTCTGGCCTGGCATGGTCCACAGAGGGGTGTCCTCAGGCGAGGCTTGCCAAGTCAAAGACCCTTTCATGTTCAGCCTGCACGCCCAGAGTGGTAAAGCTTTAACAAACAGCCCGACACACACACTCTGTCTCTCTCACACACACACAGAAATTTCTAAACAGTTTAAGTTGTCAAAACCACACTCATACACACACACGTGCACACATATGCACATACATTAGTTTAACACTGCATCCACACTCGAGATGAAAACATCCACTAGACTTCAGCACTTGAATGCAGCCAGTGCCACTAACACTCAATCCAACAACAAAGGCTGACAAATCTCCACCGACAACATTTGTGGGTGTTTAGAGCTTGGCATCGGAATACAAAAATGTCCTCTATGAAAAATTCATCCTAAAAACCATTCCTGTTCACCTTCATTAAAACTTAGTGGAGCCCATATCC
Source organism: Siniperca chuatsi (assembly GCF_020085105.1). Classification (NCBI taxonomy): domain Eukaryota; kingdom Metazoa; phylum Chordata; class Actinopteri; order Centrarchiformes; family Sinipercidae; genus Siniperca; species Siniperca chuatsi. The sequence goes on along the minus strand of NC_058044.1, from coordinate 24,935,478 downwards.
AAAAATAGGACAGATTTTTATCAGAGCCCAAAGCAACTGTAGGATCAAATTAGAGTCAGTTTTTACAGACAATGGAGTGCTTATGGTGAAAATATTAGCTGGTGTCCAATAATTACAATAGCATGCATCTGTGCCTTTTCAGTAACAATTAAACTGATCCCCGAAACAAAGGCAAACACAGCATGTGAACTTGCAAAGCGACCCATATGCACGCACATACACACTGGCCACAGGAAAAAGATATCACTACCAAGGAGCCGCTCATCCCTCACCACACACACACACACACACACACACACACACACACACACGCACTCTCCATGCACTGCCCAGCCCCCCAGTTCTGCCTGACAGATACTCAGTGTGTATATGTGTGTGCTTATGAGGAGGGCGGGGGGGGCTGGTGGTTTGGAGAAAGGTGGCACAGTGCCAATACAGAGCCTGCTAAATACCTTTGTCTCCACAACACACAGGGACAAACAGGACAGGCAAGCTGCTGCGGGAAGACACACTACAGCCACAGAGAGGTATTACAAGAAATACCGCTCAGTTATTAGAATGTTTTCCTACTCATAGAGAAAAAGGGGGAAAGGTGGCTGCCATAATTAACTCAGCATCGATTCAGAGTCCAGGTTACAATAGAGGCAGTGCACTGGAAAGAGACAGAGGTGTGAGATGGTGGTCGATTTGAGCAGCTACAATGGCCTCATTAACACACATGGCTAGACTGGTGAGAATGCAAGAGGTGTTAATGCTGGGATGGATAAATGCAGGCCACGGTAATGTAACAATACGAGCACAAGAATGTGGTACCACACTCATAAAATGTAGTGAAGAGAAACGATTTGTAAAAATACTAATTATGGGACAATATATAGGACATGATAAAGCCCATACACTGTAGTGTGGTTGTGCATCCTAAATCATAACAATGAAAAGCATCTTGCTCCAATTACTCAATGTAGGAAACCCAAACAATCATTTATTGCACTGATAACAACCTAATTTAGTCCGCAGAATAATGAATGTGAATGTAAATAAAAACTATGAATCCACTTCACCAGTATGGCTGTTTAATAGTGACTATATCCAGTGAAATAGATCCAGTTTTACACTACACTACAGTCACTTAGTTTGTGTGAGAAACCGTCATCTGCTCTTTTTCTGGGCCATCCATAATCTGGAGACAAGCTACGTTGTCCCTATGCATATCTTAAATTGTTTATCATGCAAATGATGGCACGCAGGCTGCTCTGCCCTCTTCTAACGGCCCAGAGCTCCAGACTGCAGACCCCAGCCCCAGCTGCAGCCATGAGACTCCCAGACGGCCTCAGCTGTCCCAAAGGCGGAGACCGAGAGGCACAGCTTCATCTCCAGCTCTGGGTGTATTTCAGACAACTGCCCCCCACCGCCCCCACCTCCAAGTTCAACCATCCTGGGTATCAGCTCCTTTAATCCAGCAGCTTCTCTCCTAAACCTAGCCCAAGCCCTTGCTTGTATAAGCTGCTGTCCATACAGAAATCCATCTGCGTCCAATGACATTTCAGGAGGAGTGTGGGGAGTGGAAGGGTCACATTCATTTGAGTGTATGCAGTGCAGCAGGATACAGTAAATCTTTAAGGGTGGAACATATAATGCACTCCCCTGGAATAAACTGGACATGAAGCCAGTGTGGCAGAGATACAGTGTGTAGGGACAGTATGTATTGAGATGCTTCATCTCAGTGTCAGTCTCTAACTGAGCAGGGTGAGAGAACATGGCAGCTAGCATATGGGGCATGGGGTGGCGCGCTGGCACTGCCAGTCTGGATCCATCAATCTTGGACACAGAAAAAGAGGTGGGGGGAGGCTGGCTTTTATGCACAAGTGACTGATGTGTGGTCCTGCACAACGGCTGCATCTTCCGTTTTATCCAAAATCTGTTATGGGTTTATACTTCTCCTTATCCGTAATCTTGACCTCACACACTCGTGTTTTCTTATAACACGGTTATATCATAATCAGATGAGTTGTCACAACAGGACAAGACCTCACTCCACATGCAACATACAATCCATTACAATACCGAGGAAAGCCTGACTGTTACACAATGCCAAGAGACATAAGGCCTATAAATAAAGCTATGCTCACAATGTTAGTGACCTTATGATATCATGTGAACTCCACTGCATGATGATCTAAATGAGCAAGAAAGAAAAGCATGTCCAAACAGCTGACAAGGCCAAGAGGCATGTCGGATGTGTATGCGTGTGTGAGGATGCGTGTGCACATGTCCGTGTGCGTGTGTGCTCATACACAGGGCAGATGTTTAACAAACTGCACACTAATGAACAGCGGTCATTCTGTGTGACAGTGGGCTGACTAGCTAACAACAGATAACAGTAGTCCCTTTACAATGCCATCTGCAAAGCTGCAGCGCTGACTAATACGGTACAGTAGTGCACATTATTGAGTACTACTCTCCATGCATTTAGCCTGAATTGGCTTCAAATTAAATCACAACTGGACAATCAGCCCAATCTAGCACATGATATCAGATCTGTAAAAGGAAATGAATAAACACTCAAATAGGCTGGTCAAAATCAAACCCCACTCTGTAAAACCAGTCATAAGGGACCCACGCTTGTTTGCACAGCGACTCATGTTTTCATTACAGTCTCATTTAGCCCCGGTGGACAAACAACAAACCGACCAGCCGCCTTAAGAAGTCCTTAATTACTCAAATCAAGAAAAACACAGACAATTAGTGGCTGTAGGCTCCCTCAAATAAACGCTTCTTCCTTGACAGTTCAGCATAATTACATTCTTTTCTATCTCTTTTTAATTTTAGCATTAGAGTGAGCCTTTGCAGGCACATATTTGAGGGTACGAGAGATATGGCAGTGTAATAACCCAGGGAGGGATAGAGATACATCTCTCGCCACCACATGAGAGAGAATGTGGAGGCCACAGGATCTGAGCACATCTGTGATGCAGCAACAAACCAAAAGAAACCCATCTTTTCTCTCTCTCTCTCTCTTTCATAATCTGTTTCTTTGTCTGTATGTATGTGTCTTTTTCACTATCTGCAAATGTTTCCTTTTCTCTCAATCATGAAAATGACGGCTGGTCTTCCTGTGGTTCATTCGTCCCTACTACCAGAAGCAAAACCAAGGAAATATGAGAAAGCATTTGTTTCCTTTTGAAATAAACTCTCTATGAACCTCAGAAAGTGTGATGTACTCCAGACCTTTAAACCTTAAAGACTCACATCCCACATTTTTTTCTCATCTCGCTCATTTGTTTACTCTTGCGTGGCAGCCATTTTAAGCTCCCTCTGTGTTTACCTGTTATATTCTCCTGCTTGGGGATTATTCCTTGCAAGGGTGCAGATAAACAATCCTCATCCTGCGGCGACACCTGAACGGCCACCTCCACGGGGTGATACGCTCTGCGCGGGTGCTGATGGTGGGTCCGCGAGTGCGAGGAGGACGTGGAGAGGGGCGAGGCAAGCGGGGCGGATGGTGGCCTGTCCAGAGGTTTGTCCGTACAGAGGCTCCCGTGGCACTGCCTCCGTTTGTGTTCAATGAACAGCAGGATGTCAGCCAGGGGGAAGCGGGAGTGGCACTGGCCGCAGGTCAGCAGGTCCTGGTCTCCTTTTAGGGGCTCACCCTGAGCCACTCCCAGCCTGGGGGAGTCCTGAGAGTCCTCTTCTCGTAAAACACCTGACAGCGGCTCAGCTGGACGGGCAGACAAGAAAGAAGTTTGTGAGCCATAGTTCAGTGAGAGGTAGTGATTCTGTAGAGCTTTTAAACAAATGTGTCAGGAGAGGCAATGGAAAAGCACATTAATGAGTCACACACTGCTACAGTATATGAAGACATCTACAGGAATATGGTCAAGTTGTAAAATGTGTATAAAAATATTTTTAGAAGAGAAAAAGAAAGTAAAAAAGAAAGTAAGAAAGAAGAAAGACAGAAAGAGCACACAGACTACTTCGATAAGGACTGACATGTTCAGCTTTCAGGCAGCAGCCAAACGATTAAGTTGCTTGACCCTCTTTATTGTGCTGCCAATCTCGCTTTTTTAATGAACCTAACACCTCTGAGAATCAAAAAATAGATTCTAATTTGAGTTCAAGATGATTGGACCCCATTTTGTTAAAAGTGCTGGGATCTCGTGAACCAAGGTTAGACATTGAAGGGTTGGATGTGGAGTAGGTCCCTGAAGTACCGACTGAGAGGGAGAGAGGAGAGAGAAGAGAGAGAGAGAGCATTTTAAAAGAAGTAATCTAGCCACACGGTAAACGACATTGGGTGCCCCGACTGGGATGTTGAGATAAGATGTGATGAATTCTTACCACCGGTTCAACCTTTAATTCCGTGTCGGTCAGACGAGAAGGTGGTGAGGGACTATGCAAGATAGGCCCTGTTACCTGTATGTTCAACTGCATTAAAGATGAGGGAATTTGCCCCTATTTTCCTGGAGCTTATCTTAACCAGTTTATGCCACGGACATAGGCGAGGTGTGTGAGGCTGGGTTAGGTGGAAAGATTTTCTTCAAACTAAATAATCTCATTTTGATGCCACGCAAGAGTGATGTGAATAACTTTGAAAACTAAAATCTAGTCCTTTTTTCAGACATCTGACTGCGCTGGAATTTAAAGTAGTTTACGCCAGTGTTTCCCACTGGGAGACAGGAGTAGGTCTGTTTCACTATCAGAAAAATCATTAGGCCTCTTTGATTGCTATTTTAGTCTATTATGGCTCCCTGTTATAACAGTGGATCAATCATTTAATTTCAACTCACTCACTGAAAAGTGGCATAGGGGAGAAAATATATTTTTCATTATCAAATGGAGTAAAAAACAAACAAATGTATAAAGCATGTAGGTACATTTCCTCTCTGCCTGTATAAATATGTAATTAAGTGTTTGCCACATGACAGCTCACAACTGGTCCCAAAACAAAATTATGCAAACAAAAATGTGATTATGCAGTCAGTCAAGTATTTTGTTGTTTAAATTCATAATGTGAATATATGAAAGCATACTTATTCTGCCAAACTAAATGTAACTGAACTGAAAAGGATCTGGGTCAGATGCAAAAAATAGAAATTATATAGGTTAAATGAAACCTATGCAAGTGTAAAAAAAAGTTTTTATTTAATGTATATATTTTTATAAATTGTCCCAAGCCTATAAGTGCTTGTTAAAGCACTTTATGTCTGCTTTCTCTCTGAATATTTGAATTTCTTTTTTTCTCCATATACAAGAAACATAAAACATACGATCACATATTTCTGCTAAAACGATCCTCTGCATGCGCTTGGTCAAGCAGCACAGGGAAAAAAGTGGATCAAGTTCAAGTGGTCCACAGGACTACAATCATATTGCGCCCCCCACTGACAAACCTTTTGACAATTATCCTACAAATGAAGGCATACATGTTGTGAGAGCATAATTGGTTTCAACCGAAATGGGAACAGCATGCAGAGACACATTTACAACAAAAATAATTAACGACAAAAGAAATGCACGGGCTCCTATTCTCCACTTAAAGCTTAAATTATAATAATCTGTATATATAGAGACGTGTCACGGAGGAGTGTATTGATAAAGCAGTTCCTACTGTTATCAGCCGGGTGGTGGAAAATAATTCTCCTGCAATCATTAACGTATCTTGACAGCGCGAAAATACTATCTTGCAATCTCAATCAATGCCCTGCAATTGTATCACACACGCGCGTAAAAAGACTTTCCTGGTTTCCTCTCCTGTAGTTGTAAAACAGTATCGCGCACGGAGATTCGTGCGGATTTAGACAACATATATCTGGGAATGACACTAGATAAACTACTGCGCATTAAAAACACGGTGTTTAAATAGCAGCTGTGAGCAATTTGTGACACAGAAAGTATATTCCTTCTAGGTGACGCGCACGAGGTCTCTGCGCTGTGGACAAGTGGGTATGTAAACACCACTTCCCTGTGTCCGAACCAGCTCAAACCTCTGTAAATACATTCTAACGACAAAATAGAAGAGTGTGGGTTGTTGTAGTGGAACAGCTTTACATAATACACCTGAAAACTTAACAGCAGCAGAACGGCAGCAGCTACCTTCATATAGCCAAAGGTCTCTGGCCATAAAGCCCATGCATGCCCTTTAATGGCGAAAGAAACCTTGAAGGCTGCGTTATACAACACGTTCGCCAACACAAGTTGAAGTTCTCTGTCACGTTGTTTCGAAACTTCCACCAGAAGATCCAATAATCAATTTAAAATAACCTGTAGTTTTGGACATGTTTGCGTTTTGTAATTTCACTCAGGACGTGGCCGTATCCTACCTATTCAAATTCCCCCAAGGAAGTTGCCCTATACGACACAAACAAGAGGTGGCTCGCTGAGAGGGACAAGCAGCTAAATTAAGTCAAAATGCGATTCATCTCCACTTACGCGAAAACTCCCGTTTGCTCAAGTGCTGGGGTTTGCCTTGCTTGCGGCGAGACATGTTGGTTTAGTGGCGGCTTTTCAGCTGAGTTCACATTGGGAAATCCGTTCCTACAATGTAGACTCCAAATGAAATATCTTCATTGATGCGTCTGACATCCAAATAGGAAAAACAAACAAACAAAAAAAAAATGAACTGCAGATCATACAGAGGGTGAGGCGTAGCGCGCTACGGGCTGTGCGGACCTCTTCATGACTTTTTCGCAAAGAGAGAGTGATTGGGGTACGGCGAAGCACCCCTGAGCTGCAAGTTCAAGTGCGGACGTGACGTTCCTGCGAACTTGAACGTCAGGAGATGGACGGACTAAGACATACAAAACGTGGGCAGGGCGAAGCCGGCAGTGGGAGGGGGACAAGCCATAATAAAAACCAATGGACACTCATTATGGACTACCTATGGAAGGGGGGACCGAAGGGGGGGGGGACGGAGACCCCGAGGACACCAATGGACAGAGGGGATCAAGGGGGCTGGGCTAAGAGAGAGAGAGAGAGAGAGAGAGAGAGAGAGAGAGAGAGAGAGAGAGAGAGAGAGAGAGAGAGAGAGAGAGAGAGGACTTGAGTTATCCAAGGAAGTAGAGGAGCAGTGGAAAACATGAAGCAAAGAACGTAGCAGGGATGTAGTGGAGGATAAACCCAGCGTTACTGCCACATTCATATTTATCAGAGTTTATTTTCAGGCTGATATGAATATGCAGTGATTATGTAAATTTGCGGTGTAGACTGTATTTTTACATGACGATGGACTAAAGTGTTTAGTGTTTTTATTTTATTATAAATATTCCTTAAATTACATTTGCCATGACTGGAGGAGGCGATGCATTTTCCAGTGTGTATTTTCTACTTGTTTTTGTTTCATTTGTTTCATTTGTGAGGTTAAAGCTTTATATAAGGGGCCAACGAGGAAGAGCTGTTTATACCGTTTCCCCATTTCTATGTAGAGGCTATAAAGTGGATCAACTTACTTCGGTTGTTGTCCAACTTCTGGAGAGGGTACCACAATGCAGATGTTAACTCACGTGGCCTAAATGCAAGAGAGTGACATAAGAAGATCAAATTGATATTAATGTAATCATAAAATGATCCGTCTGTGGGCACATCGGACTATTAATAGAGCAAAGGAAGGGGGAAATATAGGCTACAAAAAATAGATATTAGCCTACATTTAGAATCCAGTGTCTTTTGATTTATAGGCTACGGCACACTTTGATTTGATACTATTAAACACAATTAAAGGTGTTAAAGCAATTCTCTATACGTGAACATTGCACTTGAGTCAAAAACTATAACGTGAAACAGTGATTTGTTTTCTCAGCTTATCTTAGTGTTTTCATCTGACAGGTTGTTTACATGACAGAAAAGCAGAAACAAACGACAACAGGCTAAGCACTTATGATAACAAAAATAAAAGCCTAAAATTCACATTTAAATCCATATCGGGGCTTTAGGAAACACACAGCTGGAAAGTTACAGCCCTGTAATATTCTGTTATAGTGTTGTGATATTATATGTAGAATATATCTAGGCTATTCAAATGATTTAGCGTCTCTGTTGAGCTTTCTATCGTTTTATTGGGATGTTATAGCCTTTACTGTACAGGAGCACAGACAGTAAAGTCGTCCGGATTTACAAACACATGCAACCAGGCAAATAGTTAGACATTAGAAACTGTGAGCCAAAAAATGAACAAATTATAACAAAATCATTTGAACAAGCGAGCTGCGATTCAATTTTTTTTTTTTTTTTTGATTGCCTTTTTGGCTGAAGCTACAAAGCATAATGTTTATTTTACATAAAAGCTAAATGTGACCACCGCTCAGGGACACCACTGAGGATTAACGCATCAGTGAAGTGTGGCTGCACTTTAAACGGCAGGCTAATAATTGCTGTGTGAGGGAACCTAAAAGGTTTATCCAGCTAAAACAGTGAATGATAGTAGATGAAGGCCACCTAAAGCATAGTTCCCTTTACTATCTCACCTTGGCCCCATTCTTATAATGATATAATTTACATAAATGTTGAAAATAACCTAAACAAAGGGATCCCCCTTTTTTTAATATCTGTTTGGTTTAATATCTCGAAAATATTAAATAAAGTTATAACAGATTCAGTCTGAGCCAAATTAGTCACATTTGGGCCATAAAAATCCCCTCTCTAACTTATTACAGATGAGGGCCCATAAACAACAACCAGGAGAGAGAATTCACACAACCCACGTTTCATTTTGGTGAGAAAAGTCACTGCTTTGTCTAATTGCTGGTGTTCTAAACAGACAACCATAGTAGTTTGCTTTGATTTCATTTGATTATTTTTTTTAAGCGTGCATTTTAGCCCTTTTGTTGGTGCAATGTTGGCCCCATAATTGATCAGGCTCAACGACTGTATCTAAGCCCTCGCGCACATCACAGCTTAATACTTTGGCGCCATCTAGTGTTTCAAGTCGAGATTGACTCCAAATACAAATGATGCAAGCAGCCTATGTAGTCAGTTATGACTACACAGAGCACTGAGCTGGGTTATTAACATATTTTTTAAAGGCTTCAGAATTGCACATAATTATTTTGTCCTCGTTAAAACTGCTACTTAATTATAAAATACTAATAATTCTGCTACTCAAAAGGGCTACTCTAACATAATATGTTTTAAAGAGTTAAACAAATAGCCTCAAAACCTAAAACAATTTTTGCAACAATGAAAAATGGAATATATTTTATTTTACACTATTCTACTATCATAACCTACTTTTTCATTATATACAGCCTATATAATAGTATTCCACGTGTAGCCTATTAACTCTGTATATCGCTTATATAGACTCATTGTTCCAAAATATCACAATCACACATCCAATATGGGCCACTCACGGTTTGCTGTCAGTGTGGTATTACATAACCTCATGTGCTCTTCCTAAATGAGCACATAGCGCCACCGTGAGGCCGAGACACAGTAATGTTGGAGGAGCTGGGCTGGGCAGCCGGTTTACAGGGACAGCAGCAGCAGCTCCGTTCATAATCCTCTACATATCGGATGCTGATTGTCCGTATAGCACCTGGTGAGTGACATTTATGTTCCCCTGTTTGTATTTCTAACAGGCCGGCCCTGTCGTCTCTTACTGCTGTCTCAGCGCTAAGGATGGAGACGGTGAAATGAGCGTCGCTGTGTTTGTGCGACAAACCTATATGTCGTCCATAACGGGAGAGCCTTGGCTGCACATTAGCAGACAGCCTCCATAGCCTGATTTACAATCACACGTGATGACTGTTATCGTAAATCTGACTAAATTAGCCTCTTTTTTTATCTTAAAGAGTGTGCGTAAAGGACGAGAGATCGTTAAGGATCAATACGCTTCAGATGACAAATCGGTAATAAACATCCACACTGTAGCAGTCACACTGCAGCTATACATTTATTTATATCATAATGTGCATGGTCTTTGTATAACATTAGATTATTCTAACTGAATATTCCTCTCTAGCACGGTGTCATTATTAACTGGCTCCATGATAAACGCTGGACCGAGACATGGCCTAACTGGGCTAATTTTCAGGCTCTGTCATTGGCTGACTATAACCCATCGGCTACCGCCGCTTGCAGGCACACTTGATGTGTTGTCATTTGCAGAGGAGATTTATATCTGAGAGTGGATGGAGCCGTGTGTGGTCAAGCGTCTAAAAGGGAAATCTGGGCCACTAGAAGCCAGGCCACTGAAAGGGTTAACCCATGGGTGTGTGTGTGTGTGTGTGTGTGTGGGGGGGGGGGGCTGTCGGGTCCCTTAGGATTGAGTTGATGCACAAACAGGAGCCCTAGATATGAAAAGTGTGCGTAATTAAATGCCACAAATTCACCTATGGCTCCGTCAGATCGTGAGTCAGCAAGGCCCGTGTGCTCATGATGCTCCTGCAGAAGGAGGACCGGCTGGTTGTCTCAGTGAAAAGAGCTGTTGTGCTGTTCCTTGTGCATGGGAATTCTGACAACTGCATGGGAATCATATGAAAGCATCATGGGGAGCAGAGATGTGGGGTTTCAAGGAAAAACATGATTGCTCTCTTTATTTTCTCTATCTGTTTCCCTGACTTCCTGCCTCCTTCCGGACTGTGTGTGCTAATATATGTGTGTGTGCTCTCTCTGACATAGCATCCAATTAAATCAGCTGTTCTAGTGCACATGCATCATTATTTGTCTTTCTGGACGCCTGTCTCGTAAGTTTACCCCAGGTCATCCTCACTTCCTCCTTCTCTTTGTACAATATCTAACTCCTCCTCTCTTTTTTTCAGTGGTGTGGTGCTGGATTTGGTGACCAGGCGACTTTGCTGAGCAATTCAATTTGGGAGTTTAGTAGGATGCCTGGATTTCTGTAAACTGTTAGTGGATTTTTACACTCGTAGTTCTTCTTTCTTGTTGTTTGCTGCACTACAGGGAGAGATGTGGGAGGCGTGTCAGTGTCCTCGGGTGATACCTCAAATAGCTACTGTGCATGTGACACAAACACACACTCTCATACACAGATGTTGAAGTCATTTTCTCTCTGTAATTGTATGAAGCAGCATGCCTTATTCACGCCTGTTAGCACTGTAAGAAGGTATCTTTTTGTTGACTCGTAAATAGACTCATAGATAGCAAGATAGATAGACAGACAGATAGATAACTGCAATCTAACACTGTTCTTGTTTTCAGCAGGATGCATTAAGTGTCAAAGGTGAGCTAGTGAGGCAGAGATGAGTCTGACTTCCTGGTTCCTGGTGAGCAGCGGGGGGACGCGTCATCGTCTCCCCAGGGAGATGATCTTTGTGGGGAGGGACGACTGTGAGCTCATGCTGCAGGTACAGTACTGTAACTCCTCCAGACTCAAGCTCTGAGCTGTCATTCTTCATCTGGTTGGATTATTATCTGAAGCACTGAGATTAGTGTGGATTACAGTGATTGACTGGATTTTGTGTGATTTAGTCCCGCAGTGTGGACAAACAGCACGCCGTCATCAACTATGAGCCGAATACAGACGAACATAAAGTTAAGGACCTGGGCAGCTTAAATGGGGTGAGTTTTTTATTTATCTACTATTCTGTGTCTTAACTGCTTTATCTACTTACTGCTTAGAAAAGAAACTCTCTGATATAGTGAGGGACAGACATGTCATGTCATCAAGCAATTTCAAGAGCTTGATTCCAAAGCATCATAGATTTCTTTTTTAAGTCCCCCTCCACTCAAAAATGTGTTTTGCTTATTGTTACTTCACTTGGATGTTTGAGCTTCACTGTGCAGAATGATGTGTGTGCAGCTTGTTTCCACATTCATCTGCTGAAGGGGGAAAGTTTCTCTGTGCTCACCTTCAATCTGATTTTAACGTGTATTTACCAGCATGATTTGTGACATCACAACTAGTATGGAGCCAGTCCCGCTCCAGTGTTCATCTTACACAAGTGTGATGTGGAAATGTAAAACCTCCAGGTCACATACATGGAGAATGGACTTTTCAGTGAAGTACGAGGCATCTTGTGTTCGGCAGTTCAACTTTAGAAATGAAAAATATTTACATATTTACAGATTCTTTTCAATGAGGGAGAAGGAGTAGATGTAGTTTTAGCAATTTTTAATTAGTTAGCTGAACTTTTCTGTGGAAAAAACATATCAGGCTCAAATGATTATTCCTTTTTATATGTCTTAAATATGTCTGGAGAGGATCTTTAAATTATTTGCTGAAATTCATGATTCAGCATCTCTAAACTATAGAAGGTGTTTTCATTTTTGTCGTCATCAAGCGCTAAGCTATCTTCTATCTGTTAAAAAATTAATTTGTTTTATTTATTTGGCTATCAAGCGTTTAGCCAGTGTAAAATAATAGAACTTGTATTATTTTCACATTTTCAGTCCTGCTACCAATATGAGTTTTTGGTACTGATCAATTATACTTTGATGAGTAGTATTAACATATTTTTCAATTCTATTTTACAAAAAAGGACAAATAAGCTTAACTTCTCCATGGGTAATGCTGTCATAACACGAACAGACAGTGTAAAAATATCAGAATTATTAAATATCTGTTTCAAGAATAAGTAAACTAAACAAGGATTCTGACCAAGCGTCCGGTCCAAGCTTTTGGTCGTTGGTTGTTTTCAGTACTAGGTGTTACAGACACAATTCATTACACAAACACAACTGGGATTCAACACCCAGCCCAAATCTTTACCCTCTTGCTCTTAATCACACTCTGCTTTTGTTTGCAGACATTTGTCAATGATGTCAGAATCCAGGAGCAAATCTATGTCACACTGAAGATGGATGACAAATTAAGGTTTGGGTATGATATCCTTTGAATATGGTCTTGTATACCTGTCAAACCCAGTGACACACAGCACAAGGTCAGTGTACATGGACAACACTGTAACTTCATCTGTTCTTGAATAGCTGTGAATGCTCGATGCACTCTGCCTGCTGCATAATAGATAAGGCTATCAGTGTATGTTTCTCACCCCTGCAAAGAGCTCGTCATCTTTTACCTTAACCTGCCTCACATACCAACCTGTTCACTGTGGTTCGGGGGGAGATGCATATTCCAGAGGAGGCCCTCAAGGTTAGACAGCATGTTGTGCGTGTTGTGAGGAACTAGTAGCCAGAGTTCATATGTAAAAGGGCAGATTAAATATGCCTGCTCAAAGCAGTGCAGCCAGAAAGCACTATTTTTTCATCAGTGTGAAAAAAAACCCTGAAAGGTGGATTTTAGTCAAAGAGAGCAAAGAGTTCTGCTGATGTGCAAAATACTACTTTTCAAGATTGATGAATCTGATGAAACTGCCCAGGTACCCGTAGAAAGGATAGGATTTCTTCTTAATGAGGAAGATGAAAGTTCAGTGGTAATATTTATAATGTCTCTTCAATTATATGCTATGGCTGAAGAGAAAATGAAAAAGAAAATGTACAGTCTGGAGTTATGCACTATAAATGTGTTAGACATGATTGTTTTCTAAAATTTTCAATTAAAATCTGGCTGCCGTCATATAGATTTAGCAGCATAGATTTGACAGTCAAGTTTTGCCTCCGTCTCTCTAAACTCTCCCTGCTCGTCCCATCTGTCAGCATGAGAAGTTCAGCAGCCAGCTTCAGCTGAACCAGAAGAAACCTCCAGAAGGGGAATCGTCTAAATGTGAGGTGAAACCCTCCGAGGCAGCAGCAGCACCGGTGTGTGAGGGGGCCGCCGCCAAGCCCCCCGAGGCCAACAGGGTGGATGATAAGGCGACAGGTGAAAATGTCAGAGGATGCAGCACAGAGGATGCAGGTCACAACACTGCATGAGCATATCAATGACACAGATCTCAGTGTCGCTTTCACAAATTTATAGGAGTCTGAGGATCACATATTGATGGCTAGTTATGTTCAAAAGTATTTGAGTGCTGAAACGGTTGGTGGATTGATGTATTTGTCAACAATTTGAGTCATTTATTCATCAAAAATGCCAAACTTTTGCTGGTTCTTGCTTCCCAATTTGAGGATTAGGTTCTTTTCTCTGTTTTATATCTTTATAAACTGAAGATCTTTGAGTTTTGGTCTGTTGGTCATTAAACTGTATATACACCAGTTTCAGATGCTTAATACACAAGATAGATACACATATACATAAACACAAAAAAATTATAAACACTAAAAATATGTGCTTACAACTACATTAGTATGTTACAATGTATTATAAATCATTATAAATTGTTTAGATAGTCCTTATAAATGCTAAATTGGGGTTAAATAGGGGGTTAAAAGATGGATAAATCAATAATGAAAATCATTGCTAGTTGCAGCCCTGTAGTACTTGGCAAAGTAAACAACCAGCTACGGCCAAAATGATCCAACAGTTGGTCTTCACTTCTTAAGCTGTTTAAAATGTTTTAGTTGTGGTAAGTTGTGGTCCCTTGTAAGATTAAACGACGGGTTGTTTTTGCCAGTTGACCTAGCATTGTTGCACAGAGGCACGCCCCTCTATGGCCAGCCTGCCTGGTGGGGAGATGGAGACGCTGATGACCAGCAACCAGGGAGACCTGAGGAAAAGAGCTCAGATCGGAAGCGAGAAAAAGCTGAAACAGGTATTTACAATGCTGCAAAAATACTATTTTATGTGATGTAGTTAAGGCAGTAATTAATGTGGATTGTGTTATTTGAAATATCTCTATTTTCCCAACTTAGCTGTTAGCAGCTTTAAATATGTTCAGGCTTTATAAATATATTACTACTTCCCTTATATTTAGTAGACTTTGGGGTGCTAAATACATACGTTTGCTTTAATTCTGACAGACACCAAGAAAAGTACAGAGGTCCCAAAGTCTGCCCCGCAAACAGCTTCCAATCAGGAGCCTAGCTACTTTGAGATCCCAACGAAGGATACTTCCTCAGCAGGTAAAGAGAGCGGTGAAGCCCCCTCGCGAGAACAAGAGGCTGGTGCATCTTCTGGTGCAGAGCCCACCCATGGCCACGCCTCCTTCACTATTGAGTTTGACCCTGGGGCGACAGGTAAAGTGACTGTCAAAGATCGAGTGGCGAAGGTGGGACCAGAGACCAGGCCGCGTCCTAAAAGGGCTGTCGGGGAGGAGCTAAGTCCACTTCAGACAGCCATGGTAGCTGCGGAGGTCAAAGTTGCTGACTGGCTGGCTCAGAATGAGCTGCCGTTGGCTCTGAAAGACACGGCTGCTGAGGATGATGGGGAAAGTGTGAAGAGTGATGTGCCTGTGCAACTGAAGAGTCTTAAAGGTGTGTATGTGCAGCCATTTGTGTGCAGCATGTGTGTCTGTATTTATCATAAGATAATATGATAAATATTTCTTGCTTGTTTGCTTCAGTTTAATTTAGCCTAAGCCTCTCTTTAACCCTCCTTGTCTCTTTCTTTTTTTTTTTCATTCTGACCCATTACCTTCTTCTCTACCCTCCCATGCCAGGCAGTAAACATGAGGACGGTACTCAGAGTGACTCAGAGAACGCACTTGGAGAGCAGCGCAGGGCCGTGGCAATGGAGGAACGCTCGTGGGGGCTTTGGGACGGTGCAGGGATGAAGATCAGAGAGGGTCGTGCTAACGTACCAGAGGGGCTCTTCGCAGAGGAGGACAGTCCTGCTCGTCGTCGCAAGTCTTCGACTTCCAAAGTGGCAAGTGGATTCGTGGAGAGGCGACGTGGAGAGGCACCACATCAGCAGAGTGGCCGTGATGAGTGCTATCACCATGGGGATGATTATAGTGACAGAGGGACCTATACCATTGAGCTGGAGAATGGAGATCATGAAGAGGAGGAGGCTAGGAAAATGATCGACAAGGTGGGGAAGATGAAACTTATAAATAAGCCCCTTCCATGTATTGAGTCGGCTTCTGATTCTATCATAAAACAATCATTTTAATACATGTATGTGTGTGCTTGTTTACTTTTGCATGTGTGTATGTTGCAGGTGTTTGGTGTGGATGAGCAGGAGGCTGTGTGTGTGTCCAGGTTGGGGGGTGCTGACAAAAGAGAGACGCTCACCTCACAGAGGTCTGGCACCAGAGACAGAGGAAAGCCTGGACGCATGGAGACAGAGGTGCAAAAACTGAAAGTTTTTAAATTCAAACCAATGTCTGGTGTGTAAACTGACCAACTGACAAAAAATGCAGTCCAAAATGTCTCAGTTTAATTAGCTTCAACAGAACAAGCAGCTACTGCTACTCTGTTTAAACACAATCGGTGTATGTATCTTGTATCTTTCATGTCTTTGTCCAGGTACTACGTGAGGAATTGGTGGTGGGTGGCCCTCGCTGGGTCTCGCAGTGGGCTACTCTGGCTGCCAGTCACATTAGGACAGACCCTGAGGGATCAGGAGGGGAGAGTCACATCATGGTCACAGAGGACAGAGGTACTTATATAAAATCTCATCTGAACAGGAAAGACACAAATATTTTGGTTGGTCAGCTCATTTGAAGTTCATGGTCTAGGTTGGTTTAGGTTTCTTGAATTTCAAGAGTTGAATCCTTCTACCATAAGATGTTGGGGAAATTAACTAGTGGTGGGAAACATGACCTAATTATCGAAAACTTGTGATGCACAATGTCATGGTATAACCTCATCAGAGTATTATTTTCCCAGGGTTTGGGTAAATATTGCTAAGACTGCAGGATTTTGTTCATTTAAAGCGAAACTTTGATATGTTACTTTTGCTAAACAAAAGCCACTGTGGCCCCAAAAGACAATTACAGGGTACGGGTAAATGATAAAACAGCAGCACAAGTAGAGAAGAGCCACAAAGGCAGTAAAACTGACTCCATAGTCAGTTACACAGCAATCTATCTAAACTTTGCTAAAATGAGCCACCATAAGCTACAGGTCATACCAGTCCAAGTATGGTAAGTGTATTGAATTGAGCAAGCATTTTACTGATTATGAATTCAACTTTTCATTTGTAAGCTTGTGTTATTTCTTACAAGTTCCAGCACGCTATGAACAAATGAACAAATTCATGTAGGGATTTCTGTACTGTAAATGATGCTTGCACACATTTTTCAGCACTATAAAAATGACAGACTGCTTGACAATTCATTAAAGTATGAAGAACATAATAACATCTCACGGTTCATCTGGTAGAAAGAGAATCACTGAATCGAAACCACAGCACCAGTGCATCAATTCTACTAGCATACCACCTACCATTGATATGTATTATACTAATAATAAGTTTTTCTCTCCTTTCAGCTGAAATAAGTGAGTCCAGCCACTCAGCCTCCTTTGCCTCGTCTGGCTACACAGAGCGTAAGAGGAGAACTCTGCCCCAGCTACCTGGTGAGGAGCTCGCCCTAGGAAGGAGGACCCCAGGCTCAGGCCTGCGTACAGATATGGGGGAGAAACAGGACACAGAGCTACAGGAGAAGGACAACCAGGGGGAGAAGATGGCCAGGGGAAAGAATCGGCCTGGTCATGGCACTGGAGGTGTGGGCGGTGGTAGCCCCAGTCGCTCCTCACCAGCCAAGTCGCAGGATAGTGGTGGCGGGAGGTCAGGCCAGTCAGGTGTGTTGGCCAAGCTCCCCCCTCGTCCACTGACCAGTGGGGAGAAAAGAATGGAGGAGGCACGGAGAAGGAAAAAGGAGGAGGAGAAGGCTAGGGAAAGTAGTGGCAAACCATTATTGAGGCAAGAGAGTTTTACTGTGGAGAAACCAAGCTCCAGCGTGCCCATTGAGCTCATACCTCGCATCGATGGGCTCACACGCAGCAGAACTCAGAGTAGGGAGACTGGCATTGACAGCACCACACTGCAGAAAGACTCAGAAGCTGTGGCAGCCTTTTTAGAGACAACCATATCAGACCAAGGTGACCCACCAAGTCAGTCTATTGAAGGCTCCATGTCACCAGAGTCAGATGTAGACACGACCAGCACAGTAAGCCAGGCTGACGGAGCGAGAAAAGTAGTCCAGAAACGCCGGACTCTTGCAGGACAGCTGAAGGAGAGAACTGTAGTGTGCTCATCCAGCAAAGGCCCCGCTGGAGCCCGAGAGAACCAGGACAGAAGGGTCAAGACCAGGGCATCTGGTCCTCTGCAGCCCAGCCGCCCCTGGACTTCCCAGGACCTCACTGACGATGACGTCAACTCCAACTCTCTCCTGTCTGACTCCCAGCCCACCTCTACACAGGAATCTAGAAGCTCACATGCCAGAGCCCAGACTGTGGGGGCTAGCACCAAGTCTAGTCGGGCTAAAATCACCCAGGCCCAAGCCTCTTCTGCAGCCAGTAAAACCACCAGTGTTTCCAAGCCCAGGCCCACCAGGGCGTCCTTGCTGAGGCGAGCCAGGCTGGGGGACTCATCAGACACTGAACCTGCTGATCTTGACCGGATGTCGGTAGCCTCTGAGGCCTCCACCGCTAGTTCCACATCCAGGACAGGTATGGCAAGAAGGGGAATGTCCAGGATAGAGGCTCTGGCACAGCCGAGGAGGCCGAGGGTGGGCTCCCCGTCCGCCCAGAGTGACTCAGAGGCCACTGTGACAAGGAGTAGAGGTCTGGGGGCCCGGAGTGCTGCAGGTGATTATGCCATCAGACAAGGACTGAGAGGGTCTAATGTGACCTCAGTGTCTGGACCCAGAGCTAGGGCTAACAGCGCCTCCAAGCTGCCTGACAAGAATAAAGGCACCTCCTCCTTTGGACATGTCACACCTGTGTGTAAGTAGTTTTTTCTATAGTAAACAATTTCCTTTCATGTCCATTGGAAATGGAAATAGTATTATCTTTGACACATTCTGTTCTTTCCTTGGTCCAATTAATGCTTTTACTGCCTAAATATTATATAAGTATCTGTAATTACCAGCCTGTAAAACTAGCTATTCCCTAAGGCTACACTAATTTATTTTCAAATGAACAGTGGGTCAAATTATTATGTTTGATGTAAAAGGAGTCGCTCGTAGTGACGAATCCACAGAAAATGATCACCTGACTAATCCCACTGTACACTACCTGCCCAGCACCAAACAGCAGACTGACAAAGTTAGCGACTAGCTGGTAAACATCGTGCAGCATTAAGCAGCTAAAGAGCCAAATATTTTTTTCAGTAGTTGGTGGAGACCAAAACAGCGCTAAAAAAGAGTGAATATTGGACTTACATTCGTCAGGTTTTCAGAAACATGACTCCAAATGAATTCTTACATTGCTCACTGTCTGCTGGATGTGTAAATAGGCAACTGTTTGGTAAAACATTTGCCATATCAACCTGAATGCTGTGTTTACAGCTTGTTGCACTGCCCCCAAGTGACCAAAAAAAATCTAGTAATTAGCACATTTTAAGCACCATCTAAACTTAACTTCCATTCTTTCTTAATATTAGCCGGCACTCGGTGGCGCCGCGTACCTGTTGAGTATGCCTCTACCTCAGAGGACGAGTATGGCTCAAACCGCCACATATCCAAGCAGGGCCAAACACGGCCGTTCCCTTCCACTCGGGTAGCCCAGCTAGGTGGTTCAGCCCCTGCAACTCCTAATCCTGCAGGCTTGGCTGCCCTGAAGCAGCACTCCAGGGAACAGGACGAGTATATGAGAGACTGGACAGCCCACAGCGAGGAAATAGCCAGGTACGTTGGTGATAGGTACTCTAGTGCCGTTTGAGAGCAGTGATGAGTCATGATAACAGTATTCAAACGTGCTTCTCCTGCTAACAGCTGTTATTACAATTTTTTCATTATGCAGTGCTTTTGATGGTTATGAGTTCTTGTATGAAGTATATGAAATAAATATCACCAAATAAAACAAAAGAAAAATTGGTTTAACATACATCAGATGGTGATTTAATATTTGTGTTTGTTTGTCAGGATTAGCCAAGACCTTGCCAAAGATCTAGCCATGCTTGCCAGAGAAATTCATGATGTGGCAGGAGAGATCGACTCAGTCAGCCCTGCAGCCACAGACCCTGGAGCTCTGGTAGTCAACACATTGTAAAACAACCACAACATAGCTTGTTTTTTTCTATCTGCTATATTTGATAACCACAAAATATCAGGATTTTCAACTATTTGCTTCTTCCAAGATTCAACATGTTCTTTACAATGAAATTCAGATTCTTAATAAAGTCAAAGTATGTACAATTGAACACAAATAGGATCTGATGAAATAACATTTCTTTTTTGTAAATTTTAATTCGGTTTTAGTTGGAGGAGCGTGTATTTGATGACAGCTTGGACGTGGGTGGTCCTTCTGCAGAGCACAGCAGCATTATGGAAACTAATGGGCGGTCTGTGGAGCTTCGACCCCGAGGCTCAAGTGGACAGAGCTCCCGCTCCATCCGCAGACAGACATGGAATAAAGACGATGTGAGTCCCTGTTTCAATATTAAACAATACTCCTCAAACTCTGCATACCATAGGGCTATTCTAGAGTTTGAATTTTAGATGTTTTTCTCAATCAAGTCTTTATTTCAAGTATGAGTAAGGAGAAACACTGTGTACTTACGCACAACTTGCGAAGTGTGAAAGCTCCTCTAACATTAAAGAAGTCTGAAAATGTAGGTCACACAAGCTTCATTTTCTACCTCCACTCTGTGACTGGTTAATGGTGACAGCAGTTTACTGTTAGAACATACAGTATATACAGTACAGTTTGCTGAAAAGTTGTACCACCAGTGTGCCACTAGAGGGAGCTCCCTACATGCCAACTGCTGTCACCACTCAGAAGACAAACTGCTTATGACTGGACCCAAAGTTACTGGCTGAGCTAATGAGAAAGAATATTTTAGTAAATGTGTAAATGCATAAATAGTCATGGCTATACATTGAAAAGGTTGTGTTAGCTTCTAGTTTCTCTTTACAATTCCACCATCTGCCTTCATTGTATGCCTCTGTTAAATAAAAGTGACATTGATGTCTTTCTTTTCATCATCTATCAGGCAGTGCTAGACAGTTTACTACTAGCATCTGTGACTCAACTCTCCTCTAGGATACGTCAGTCTGTTGACAAAACAACCTGCAAAATCAGGTGAGCATCATGCTACATGACTAAACAGGAAGTTGGTCCATAAAGGAATGTCCTGTTTTTGTAATTTGGTGTAAATTTAATACATACCATACTGAGGAAAGGGCAAATGCAGAATAGAATTGTCAAAATAGGAACATTATATAGTGTGTTAAGATTTCTGTCTGTGTTTTATGCCAGAACTAGGCCAATCAGCACAATTTGAGTGGCACATCACAAAGGTTTACACTGACAACCAGCCACATATGTTACTCATTATCACACACAGGATGACAAAGGCCTTTTTTCATTCCTACAATCTACAGACAATGCGTGAATGAAATCACTTTAATAGTCAACTTATAGGCTTACTTCTATCAAGAGCTATATCAAACATATTTTCATGTATTTTACTTTCATCTATTTTTGTACCAACTCGGTCTCCAGGATCCTCTTCAAGGATAAAGAACGAAAATGGGAAGAGATTGAGAACAAACTGCAGGCAGAGCATGACTCCTTATTACTCAAGAGCTCCAATAAGGTGATGAACCTGTCCCACACTTTCAGTTTTATGTGCTGAAGGCTCGTGAAATAGACAAGACAGTTATATTTATAGCCACGCTAGCAGCATGGCACTAGGCATAGCAATGTCCGTTGGTCCACCTTTTGTCCAGACTGACATTTCTCAGCTATTGGATGGTTTTCCATAAAATTTGGTTCAGACATTCATGTTCCCCTCAGGATGAAGTAATCACTTTGGTGATCCCTCAACCTTTCCTGTAGTGCCAGCAGGTCCAAATTTCACTTTGTCCAATATTTTAGTACTTGTAAAACTAATGACACTCCCATCAACCTCAGCTGTACTTTGTGTTTATTGCTAATTAGCAAATGTTAACATGGTAACACACTAAACTAAGATACCTGCTAAACATAAGCATGTTAGCATTGTCATTGTCAGCATGTTAGCATGCCAGTGTTAACATTTAGCTCAAATGCAAAGCTGTGCTTAAGTACAGCCTCACATTGCTGCTAGCGTGGCTATAGATTCTTATAGTGTTGTTTCAGAAAGTGTGTGGTGAGGATTTCAGTACAGGCTCAAAATATTCTGTTTGAAAAAAACATGAAACCCACGGTTCATTTTAATGTCAAGCCTGAATGATCATGTGGTATTAACCATGGCTGGCAATAGCTCTAAACAAAGATGGTCACAGAAAAGGAGTAAATGTGTGTGTGATTATTCTGTCTTCATAACTTAAAACTACTATATGCAGGTGCGTGGAAGAACACCAAGGTTGTCAACAAGGTGTTGACAGCTAACCTTTTCAAAATTAAATCTACACAACCTTTTGCAAGAGTAAAGAAGTGCACTGTGCATGTTAATTGTAAGGCATTTTAATACAGTCATCAGACAGACAAATTTCAGGGAAGTCTAATCAGCATAATGTTTGCTTTTTGGCATTAATTTGTCATAAATTAATACAAAAAGACAGAAACTGAAAGGCAATTTGATATGGCTACAGTAATTACATATTTTGCCCAAGAATTTGTTTATGCCAGTAATTCATTAGCTTTTCATAGGATGGGATTAATTCCATACAGTATTAAATCCACTCTTTCCTTTTCTCTGTAGTCGTACCACACAACATCTGATTACCTACTGAAGCAATGATACTTGCACATACCAGTTAGATTACCTTGCAAATTCCTTTTTTGGAGAGCAGAGCACACCAAATATGGTTGTTTTGATGGAGAAGAAAGACTTACATCTGTTGTTGCGGGTGCAAAAAGTTCCACAAAATTTCATTGTGGTCATAAATTCTGCCTTTAACCCAGTCTGGCCTCATGTGAACCCCTGAAGCGATATGTCTATCCACCACACAGTCACAGGGCTCATAAAGCATTGCTGAGTGTACACGGCACAGATCCAAACTTATTCCTGCAGCAACAAAGAAATGAACTGAGTTGATTTATTTGGTGTATGAACTTTCACTTCATCATCCTGAACCAGTCTTAATTTTTTATTTATGTTAACAGGAGATTTCAACCATTATTCAAGATCTAAAGAGAGTGGAAAGGCAGCTGCTTGGTATGGATGTGATGCTTTTCTTTAGTTTTTAGTGAACTATGGCACATAAAATTACAACTGTCTATATTTTGTACTGTTTGGAACTGTGTTAAATTTAAGATTACTAATTTCAAATGTTTGTTCTGCGCCAATCTAACAGTAATCGACATGATGGTGGACCCAGACGGTACCCTGGATGCTCTGTCCAATCTGGGCCTGACCAGCCCTCTGACTGACCAGAAGATCAGCCCTGGGACATTGCAGGGGGCATCGGTGTTGCACCCTGGAGCTGAAGCTTCCTCCAGCACACTCTCCTCCTCCAGGCCTGAAGGACTGGCCACTGAACCCTGTGGACATTCAGACCATGCAGAGGTGGCAGAGTGAGATTCAGGGCCCCAAAAGAGCTCTAGATCCTACAACTGATACACCAAGGATATAATTCACAATGCATCCTTTATGTTGGACATATCCTGAAGCTCTTGGAAGCAGATAGTGATGTGAGTTTAGAATATTTTTAAGTATTTGGTTTCAGATGAAAGAGGAAAGAGGGAGGAGAATGATGCTTATTCTGTGGGAAAGCCTGACTGCCCTAACTGTCTAACTGAATCATGATAGGACTTTGTAAAAGTCCAACGCTACCAAATAGCAGCTCTTGGGGTGTCAGATATACAATATGAAAACATTACTGTATTAATTGGTGGGCTTATGAAGAAGCTATAACATAATATACAGTAACCCATATGTGTTTTTGTGTTGCAGCTCATTCTTATTATCTATTATCCTTAAAAAAAACAGTTAAAAAAAGAACAGATGTAAAAGATGAGAGGAT
The DNA here is from genome assembly GCF_020085105.1 of Siniperca chuatsi. Taxonomy (NCBI): domain Eukaryota; kingdom Metazoa; phylum Chordata; class Actinopteri; order Centrarchiformes; family Sinipercidae; genus Siniperca; species Siniperca chuatsi. The sequence continues at coordinate 24,911,686 of NC_058044.1, read as the reverse complement.
GTGATGTTAAAGATAAACATTTCAAATCCCAGCTTAGATTATTTTACTGTGTTTTGTTCTTAAATCAGAGCATCTCTGACTTTTACAAAAAGTAAAACTCAGTCTTTCCATTTAATTACAAGCCTTGAAATCTTTGTGTTCGAATCATAAGCTTGTCAGTCAGCTGACCTAAGGCCAATGCAGAAACCCAAACTAGAAAGGGGCAGTGGTGTCAAAAAAAATATTATTCAACAGAGATGTATGTGAAAAGTGTTCTTCTATCCTGCCATATAATTATTTATAAAAAATAATATATTGTTGGCCTATTGCAATTGCAATCCCCAAACCTGTCTCAGTAATGATTTTCCATCAGAAAAGGCCACGTTGCTTATTTGCTAGGAAAAGAACTGGGTATGTACAGTATGTTCCAGTGTAAATGTTTATTATAGTTAAATGAAAAACTCCCATCCATGCCTTTTTTCTTGTGGCGATGTCATTTGAAACCAGTGTATCAAAGATAGACCATGTGTGTTAATGGAAACTATAAAATCAAATGTAGCTCCCAGAAAGGTTTTCCTCTTCCAAATGTATTTTGTCACAAGTGCCCTGGATCAAACAATCATTACAGTTGGAGATAAGAGATGCTACAGTGGCTTTTTTTGCACATTATAAAGCTGATATGTTAATATTCATCTCTGAGGGACCAGGAGATGACGTATCCCCATGATGCTCCTTTATCATGTTGATGTCCTCGACCAAAAACAAAGCAGGGTGAAAGCCGGCTGCCTGTAGATGAATGGTTTGTCAAATTATTTTCTGATCACAAACAAAATGTTGTGTTTGAACCAGCATAGACAGGGGCTACCTCCAAGTCCTGCAGCTAGCGATGCAATGGAAGGATGGACACTGTAATGACTGTAAGTTTTCCAATGTCTTGCCTCATACCAATGTTTACATATGAATGTAACCTGATCAGAACTGTTGAAAAATTTTAGCCAAAACAACTTTAATAACAATTATTAATTGCATTTTGTCTTTAATTCTGTTTGAGCATTTTGAGATTTTTTGTTTGGATGTTTTGTATGAAGTTTTTTTTTCTTTGTAATGATGTTAGGTTAAATGTTGACCTTGCAATACCTGTGTATTGTGTGTCTCATTTCCAATAAAATGCATGATACTCATGAGCTATTTTGTTTCTTTACAGTTTTGAGGTACTTGTACTGTACTTGAGTATTTCCATTGTATGCCACATATTACTTCTACTCCACTACATTTCAGCAGTAAATATTGCACTTTTTGCTCCACTACATTTAAATGACAGCTGGAGTTACTTTGCATATTCAAATTTTGCATGCAAAGCAAATGATCAGATTATAAAGCATCATAGCTTAAACTATACAACAGTATTAAGTAGTTAAAATTAGCTTCAGGTCCACCCTCTAGAACATTAAAATGCTGCTTACATGTTAATGCATCAATAATAATTTAACACTGAAAGGGGTTATTCTGCATTATTAGTACTTGTGATATTCTAAGTATATTTTGTTGATACTACTTCTGTAGACTACTTTTATGTGAAGTGACTATATTATTTCTATAATGAGGAAGGTTTAAATGTGTAACGTGAAAGGTGTTGCTAGGAGTGATGAATCCACAGAGAATTATCACCGCCTCTGTAGTCCCCATCGTCTCTACAGAGCTTTGTAGCATCTCACAGCTCATTGTTTTTAACTGCAGCTAAAAGGAGAGTGAATATTGGACTTATACTCGCCATGTGGAAAGAAACACGACTCCAAATGAATGATGATGTTTCTCCGTAACTGCTGGGTGTGTAAATAAGCAACTGTTTGCTAACAAGTTCACCATATTAACTTAAAGGTGCTATTGATAACATCCAGCCACTAGATGACGCACTCCCCCTCCCCCCTTCCACTCCATTCCAGTGGTTGAAAGTTTGATGCACAACCTGCATATTTCATGGTCGAGTGGAGTGAGACTCGGACTCAGTCACATCAAGTGAGGAGTCTTTCCTGATAGAGTAATTAATTCATTTAGCAACATATAGCTATACATTAGCTATAAATGTAGCTTACTTTGTGCAGTGGTGTTTCGTGTAAAGTTGTCAATGGTAATCTTAGGATATGGCTAGCTAGCTTTAGATAACCCTTTTGACGCCATCATTTAATAATAATAGGGGCGCTATATTGCAACACTTACCATAAAATTACATTTCAATCATCCTTACACTATAAGACGTGAGGCAAATATTTACATTTTAATCCAATCAAAGAGTACAGTACAGTACATTGTAGGGATGCTATTGAAACCCACAGTGCTCGACATTAGACAGCTACAGTAAAAGTTGACGTTAGCTAGCATTAGTGTTAGCGTAGTGTTTACCTAACATCAGTTAAAGTGTTTTCTTGCTGAAAACAAATCTCATAGCGGATTATAAAAAACAGCTGAGCGCCACACAACAACAGTGGCTACAGGGAGAAAGGATGACTGTATGATCATGTCAGTATTTTCAGATTTTTATATTAACGTGAGTACCGTAGCTGTTGAGCTCAATGCAGCTGGCTAAATGGCTAGCTAGCCACAAGTACCTCAACAAAGTGTCTCATAATAGGGCTAACATTAGACTGCTATATGAGATGACACCCTCAATAACAATCAAGTTTTGGGTCTAAACACTATAATAAGCAGATTTACAGTAGTTCTGAACCTTCGACATGACACATTGGTAATATATTGGGATCCCACGTCCACTCCGTTCTTAAAGAAGAGCGACGATCCTTTCATAAGCAGACCAGTCCGCCACCGGCCCGGACAGACCAGTGACTGGTCAGTCAGGTTGCCCTGATTGTTTTGGCCCCAGGCCATCGGTTATGTCGGACCCTGGCCCATTTCTAAATCCCCTCTGATACGCAGCTTCGTTATAACGTTACATTGTTTGAGGGAACTGTATGTAATTGGACGCAACCGTCACTAAAGCTAACGTAGCTCCTCAGGGATTGAAGCTGTTATTTTTCTAATCTAATCTAACCGGTGACAACACATTAGTTAAGGTTGTAAGGACTATGATTGTTGGTAGTTGTTGATTAGTTGATTTTGTTTAAATATGCAGAGTTGTAATTTTATGGATTATTGTTGTTCAGACTATTAAACTAAGTTAGCTAATATGTACTAACATCAGTGTACGTTTTTTCCACACTGGCAACTATACCATGTGATACCAACTCCATTATACTATTGGCTCACAAGACTTGTTAGAAGCAGGAAACAAACGTCAAACATCTCACACAGAGATAAACAAAACATTCATGTTGGACCCGTCAACATTTTTTAAATGATTAATTCACAATCATAATATTTTTTTAGGAAAAGTGATGATTTTATTCCACACCTTTCTAAAAGCTCTGTGGATGTTTTGTTTTTTAATCTGTCTATGTTTGTTATCAATATAACCATTAAAAGGTGATATTATGTCAGGGTTGTGTTCACAGCTTGTTGCTGCCCCCAAATCGACAAAAAATAAGTTATTGCATGGTTAAGTAAAATTTTTAAAGGCAGGTGTTTTCTTGAATTTCTTGTAACAAAGTATTTTCACATTTTAGTATTGTGGTATACATAAGTAAAAAGTATTTCAGTACTTCTTCTTCCTCTGTATCACCCCACTCTGAAGTTACAACCTCCCAGATCCTTCCTCCACAAGAAGCCCAATCCCCCTCCCTTTCAGGCCCCTTTCTCATTCTTTGCAGAGGCAAGTACACACGACAAATTAGGTTTTAGAGGCCCCACTGCCAGAGCCACTGCACTAGTAATTGTATGTCTCCAGATATTCTGCTCTACTTCCTTAATCCTTAAAGCTGTGTCAGGGCTTTTCTCCCTTGCTAGCAACATTGACTGCAGCTGCTGGTGCACATCAGCGCTTCTGCAGGTGTTCACCTAAGTGGGAACAGTTTGGCTGAATTGTTCCCACTTAGTTTTCAGGTTCCCTGCATTTATTGAATATAAATAAAATATTCATATCACTGCTTTTTTGGCTCTGAGGTGTCAGTCTGGACCTCCTTAAAATAAAAAAGGTTTATGTGTTCATTTGCACATGTAGGCAAATAAAAAATTAGTATGAATATAAAATATTTGCCAGATGATGTCCCCTATGTGCTATTCGGTGTAATTTGAACTGCCACTGATGATTTAGCACCTATGCGGCCTCAGAGTGAATAAGATGTATGATGCTACGCTGTGTGTGTGCAGGATTCTGGAGGCATTTACATGTTCTGCATCTCCTCATTGGTGGACCATCATTGCTTATGGGCATTGAGGAGGAGAACAACATGAGGAGAACAATTGGAAAAAGGTAAACAATGCTTTGGCAACAAATTCAGTGTTCAAATCCACTATAGGGTGGTGCAGAAGTAATGCACAAACACAGTTAGGTATGTATAGTCCATCAAAAGTAACGATTGACCTTTACTGTTGAAAAGCTGAAAGATTAGCAACCTCAATGTAAAAAAAAAAGAGATAATGTTAAAGCAATAGTTCAGCATTTTGGTAAATATGCGAGATGATTGCTGCCACTCAGGTATCAATCTGAGTGGTACCACTCAGATTGACTGCAGCCAGCAGCGGTTAGCAGCGGTTAGCCTAACTTAGCATAAAGACTGGGAACAGGGGCAAACAGCTAGCCTTGCTCTGTCTGAAGGTAACAAAATCTGACTAGCACCTCTAAAGCACACCACTTCACACGTTATATCTCGTTTCTGTACAAAAACAAAAGTGGACAAACAACAGGTCGCAGTTTTACAGGGGTTATATGCCGGACTTTTCTTGGCTGGTCTTGTCTTCACCATGAGGTTGCCAGGCAACCAGCAGAGACTAGAGCAGCCAGTATGCTTCGTCAGAACTGCTTGTCGGATGGCCAATGTTCATGCTGTGACTGGCCAGCTGTGCAAAGGTGAGAAAGGAGGCAGGGTTTGAACTGCCAAGCTCTCTTTTTTCATTCTTAATACAACTATTTCGTTCACTTTTCACGTGAAAAACCGAGTGCAACACTAGAATGCCTTCCAAGAGAGACTGTAAAAAATGTGTGGCGTTATCCCCATATTTAACAATTATCTCCCCTCTCTCTATGATAACCAGCTTTTCACTTCACCTTCCAGTGTGGCTGTTAGGGACAACTTTAAACACATTTGATTTGATGACATCGTACAAACTAATTCTTTTTAAGTATAACCCAGCCCTTAAAGGTGCTATTTGGAGTTCTCTTGTGAACAAACTAAAGTTATGTTTACATTCAGTGTTACTCACCAAAATGCACTGTGTGTATCTTTGAGGTCTAACACATGTGGTGAATGCATTTCCTTCCTCATAAAACACTTGCAAAGCAATTTTTCTTAAAAGTTTGAATTGCATTGTTTGCATTGTATTACTAGCTTGCAGTCTTCTTCTTTGCTGGCATGTTGCTGCATTTCTTGGTGCATTACCACCACCTGTAGATCAGTGTAATAGTGTGAAGCCATTGGCAGGAAAACACCCCCATTTTGTTTGTCTCATGCATGCACACGATGACGCACACGTGCACAAGATAAACAAAACGGGGGCCCATTCATAGAAAAACAGCTCCATAGTGCTACTAGAGGTCAAAAACTCCACAGGGAACCTTTAAGGTGTTGGTGTACAGATTTTGTTACCGTGATAAGAGCCGGACTAGCTGTTTCCCCGTTTCCAATTTTTCAGCTAATATAAGGTAACCAGCTGCTGACTATAGCCTTTACTGGACAGTTATGAAAAAAACATGAGCGTGGTATAAATATTCTCATGTAACTCTCAGTAAGAAAGCAAATAAGTGCATTTCCCAATATGGTGAACTATTGCTTTAAAAATAATGACAGCTATGGAGGTCTCATTTTAAAATGCTCCACAAGGACTGAATTAATTAATCTAAAAGACTACTTACAGTAGCTATGCTAGTATTGACACAGTGGCCACAGGGGGATTTGTGTTTTGAATTAGATCAGTGCAAAGTCAATTTTTCTTACACCAGCACCTTTTTGTATCCACAACATAAATTGTGCTGGCTATAAAAATATTCAGTCATCTTGTTTGTGTGTGTGTGTGCGTGTGTGTGTGTGTGTGTGTGTGTGTGTGTGTGTGTGTGTGCCCCTTTTACAGCAGGCATATGGTGTCTTTCTCGACCTGTGCCAAAGGTTTCTTAAGGAGAGGCTACAGTACTTCAGGACATTCTGTCTCTGCTAGTATCTGTATTCTGTATGTGCAGTGCAAATGGGAGAAATTAGATTTCATACAGTAGAGTGAGTGTGTGTGAGAGAGTGTGTACGTGTCTTCATGTCTGATAGTCTCCTCACACGTTTCTCAATCAGATTACTCTCCTTCTCTGTCTGCTGCTCTGTGTGTTGCCCAGTGCTGCAGCTCCTGTTGCACCTCCGCCCCATCGTCTGCCTCTCCCATACCGCCTGGGAGACTGTACTACATACACACATACACACACACACACACACTCCCCAACAAGTGTGTGGGAGTGTGAGGAGGCATTGGTGCTCTGGCCACAAACAGGCAGGGTGCATACTGTAGCTCAGACGGCACAGAGAGCAATGGTGGCTGATTCAGCTACTGAATGATAGATAGAAAAGAAAAGAGGGACAACGGGAGTGACAGCATCTCTATGTGTGCTTGGCTGTGAGTGTGTGTGTGTGTGTGTACATCAGGCTGTCTGTGCCCCAGCAGGCAGCAGCTCACAGGTCATCAATGGAACTGTCAGATGATCCAAGGTCGATGGGGCAAGAGGAGGCTCCCACAGCACCCCTGCCCTGTGTGTCCCAAATGAAAAGCAGCAGCTACAGTGCTGTCCAGCAGCAGGGCTACTCTGCATCCATCTTTCTCCGACGCAGAGACAAGCTGGAACAGGTGAGATAAGTGTCAAGTACTTCTCAAACATCATGCCATTTATTGAACTGTATATCTGCCTTTTGGAAGGTGAAGAGGTGAAGTTAAAACTTAAATTTAAGAGGGGCATGTGACAACAAAGTCAGCCACTAGCTTGAATTATCTGAAATTAAATATTTTAAGTATATCCAGATGTATCTCAAGTGTGTAAAAAATATATTCAGAGGAATTTATTCACCAGCCACATTGTCCAGTATGCAATATAGCATCCCGTGAGCCCAGGAGAGGCATTAGTTTCATCCATAGAAACCCATTCATTCTGCATGCTTGTGGTGCATCAGCTTGTGTGCAGTTGAGCTGTTGCCTCCAATAAGAATTGATTGCCACTTTCTTTACTGCTGCCACACACCTAGTACACACGTACAAACACAAAAAAGACCCACACCAAAGATCATACAATCTTAACTAACAGAACTTCTAGATATTTATTTATTTTCATGTCTGAGTGTCAATGTGTTTTAGCATTGTAAACCTTCATTTTTACTTAAAGCATATTCTTTGGAAGCCTGCATTTTAACAGTGGAGCAGTCTTCTATGTATGTAAATGATCAAAATTACAGATAAATCATTTTCATGAGCTGGGGACTCTTCTGCACACAAAAGCTCAAACAGGGCAGAGCTGAAATGATCAGCCATTTAATCAATTAGCCGATCAACCGAAAATAAATTGGCAACAATTTTTATAATCAATTATTCCTTAAATCCATTTTTCGAGCAAAAATGCCAAACATTTGCTGGTTCTAGCTTTGCTGCTTTTCTTTGTGTTGAACGAGCTGATTTAAAAAAAAAAAGAAGACAAAAAAGAAGTGGCGGCACCAGAGCTGCCTCAGGATAAGTGCATCCACTTGAAACAAGTTGCCTAAATCTGTAGCCTTTTTATGCATTTTTATCAATGACTGTTCACATGAGTAGTTTTCTCTTTGCATTATTTAGCAGGATATCTCAAAACCAACTTGACAGATAAGATTTGGTGGAAAGTTAGGCCATCTGTAAAGGAAGAATCGACTAGTTTTTGGTGCAGGTAGTACCACCTTGTCATTCATAAAGCACTTTATGTTGCTTATAAATCATGAACAGCGGATAAGCTACATTCTATGAACAAAAAAGTAGTTCTCACATATTTCTGCCCAAAAGGACTGTCCACCATTTTGAATTAGAAGTTTTTGCAGGGATTATTTAACATCCTACACATTTTATCCAATATTCATCAATTTGGTATATGAAATATATGAATGAGCCTGAAAAAGTTCTTAAATTTATTTTTGGCATGCTTTGCCTTACGGTTTTCTCATAGATAGTTGGCAAGTTCCTGTCCTTGTAGCCTGTTTGACATGAATTGTCTTAACTCCTAAATGCACAGGGCAATTACAATTAAACTGTGATGACAAATGCAAAATTTGATTGCATTTTCCCTAAACGTCAGTGTGCAAAACGCACGCACATCTTCATGTCCCGGTGCTGAGTCCCAGAAAATTGTAGATACTCGCAAGGACTCGCAACACTGTAGAATACTCCCTTAAAATATGTTTCTTTATTACATTTAGAAAGAGTGCAATGTTTCGATCCCATATTGGCTCTTCATCAGATAGATGTATTTTACCTAAACATGATAAATTGAAATGATCATAACTTACTAAATCTGACTAATTTTAAACTTGCGCACAATTCATCTGTGTACAAAGTCCCAATCTTCCCAGATAGGATTCATGATCGAGGGATTTTCCCAAAAAAAAAAACATTAGCTGTGATCCAACCAACACATTAGAGGTGCAGCCTCCTTTTCTTTCTTTCTTTTTTTAAATTATCTTTTTATTATACATTTTTCCAACAAACATAATCCACATTCCTCCACATAACTTTTAACAGCATATAAACGTACAAACCCCTCATTTTATCCCTCCTTTTGTTTCCTGTTACATATACAAATTAAAAGCAGGAAAGAAAAAGGTGTCAGACTGTCAATAATTTCCATCACTGAGTGTTTTCTAGTTGTTTATTCTTGGGGTTTTTTCCATCCAGAAAGTGCATAGTCATGAAAAAAAAAAATCCATTATCAAATGATCAATTAAACAATTCATTCCTCCTCTCTATTTTAACCATGTGGCCTGTTGTAGAGGCGGAACTAGCTCCAGTGCTCCACTGTGGACAGACACTCACTTATGGAGCTTTCTGAACAAGACAACCTAACAGGATCATTTTTTTCACTGCTGGATCCCTATCTGCACCCCATCCACAGTCCCTTTGGCATGTGGCCCAGCTGTCTCCTGTGGCGTCGCGCCCAGTCAGCCTTCACTCAGCACATATCTCCCTGAGTATGACGCCATGGCAACATTAAAAAAAACACTGCGTCCTGTGCACGCATGGAAACCTGCTGTTGAGCTTTGGTGTGAAGGTGAAACACCAACATTGAGGCGTCCTTCATAGGCACTCATAGGGTGTGTTTGGATGGGGGGGACATAATTCTTGCGTAACTAAATAGCAACAAAATGTCATTTTAAATGATTATAAATGTATGCCTATAAGGACAGGTTAGGTGATTTGCAGGTCAAAATCAAAGGTTAAATTTGTTAAAAAAGTGAACGTTTTGTGGATGTCTCGGTTACATATAACGGTTTTCATGGCATTTCAATGACTATATTTCATCATGAAGTAGGACCTAACTACATACTGAGATAGTGTCATTGAAATGCTGTTGAAACAGCATAATCAAAACTTACTAAAATGGCAAAGACATGATAGAGGAAAAACCAAGGGATCCATTTCCCATTCTTGCATTTAAAAAAGTAATAACTGACCAAATGTAGTCATGTAGTCTATAGGTTCTTTCAACACCATATTTGTGACACACACACACACACACACACTGTGCATAAAAGCCTTTACCGGTGTAGGCCCATGGGATTATGATTTGCTCATTTGTGTGCAAAATGTCTGAATGTGCCTTGCAGTGTGGCTCTTAAAGATGAGGACTATTTATAATTGGTCCCTTGTGTTGGAGAACTGTGCCGTACATTACGAGATAATGATGTCCTGTACAGAGAGCCGGGAGGGAGTAGGAATAAACTTGTAATGGCTGCTGTGACCTCTGAACTTTTCTCCTGCAAAGAGCGCCTTGAAAAGTGTACAGATCAAAAGAACTCTTACAGCTGTTCAACATAACGGAAAAGAAAATGGACTGATAGGCACTTCATACATTAGTATTCAGTGTTGCATCATGGTGGTGACTGTGCTGTTGGTGAATTGTTTATGTCAACAGTTTCCTGGCATGACCGCCACTGACCGTTAGTTGAGGATCTTGTTCATGTTTTTACTCAGCTAAAATTTGCCCTGTGGTTCTGTGTCAGCTAACACAAACAGTAAAAACCCATCCTGTTTGACTTTGAAAGTGTGACTGTTTGACCCCATATGTGAAGCTTTAGGAGCATTCACCTCTCTCGGGAAGTGGTCCAAACTTTTCTGTCCCCTCTGTCTTTCGCTCACAGACAGGGTGATGTGCAGAGGGCACCTGCCCCAGACGAACACAGCAGGTTTCACTGCTATGACTTTGTTCCTCTGCAACCTATATCTCTCTGGAATCCCACACAGTGCTCCACAAGTCTTTATAATTAAAAATCACCCTTAATCTACATGCTCTGTGGGAATTGCACTGACAAATCATCAGTTGTTTCATTGATACAAATTCTTAGTTTGATCATGAGTATGTAAAGCAGATAAGTTAAAATACTGCTTCAGGCTGGGATCTTTTTATAGTGTAATTACTGTGTAATTTAATATACTGAATGTAACAAGACTAAGAATCTACAGCCACGCTAGAGGCTCTGCTGTGATGTAGCCTACTGGGGAAAAAAACATAAATATTGATTAAACAACGATATTATAATGTTTTTCAAAAAACTACTGTCCTTATCTAAACATGAAGCGAGCCGCACGACATACTGTTGAGTTAAGCCGGAGATATAGGCGTACTTGCTTTTTAACCATGCATTTGCGTAGACAACCGGCTGCGTCGTGAACGGAATTGTTCACATATTTACCTATATACTGAGTGTGTTACTGGAGGATTACACTAGAGTGTGTGAGTATGTGCATCTTGCGGACGCAACGTGTTAATTTCTGAGGACGCGCAGAACCGACGCGCCAAACGGACGCAGTATACGCGTGGGAGCCATCATGCGTACGCAAACGCATAGTTAAAAGCAAGTATATCTACGGCTTAAGGCTCTGTTCCAAAACTGGATTTTGAGTTATTAGCATAGTTGCAAATGTCAATGGGATTTTGAATGAGGTTTTCTTACTTCTGGAACAGAACCCGGAAGTTCCTGTTTCACTTCGGCTCTCTATAATGTTTGCCATGTTCACCTTCTTAGTTTAGCATGTAAGCATGCTAACATTTGCTAATTAGCACTAAACACAAAGTACAGCTGAGGCTCGTGGGAATGTCATTATTTTTGCAGGTATTTGGTCAGAAACCAAAGCATTGGATGAATTAGAATTTGTACCTGATGATGGCGTTAGATGAAAAGTCAGAGGATCACCAAAGTTATTACAATTCATTCTGTGGACACATGAATGTCTGAACCAAATTTCGTAGCAATCCACCCACCCAGTAGTTGTCGAGACATTTCACTCTAAACCACAAATGTCAACTACTGATCACAAGGTTGGTGGTTCGATCCCCACCTCCTCCTGTCCACATGGTGAAGTGTCCTTGGGCAAGACACTGAATCCTGGGTCGCTCCACAGCCACTGGGGATGCACAAGCCAGTGTATTCCTAATTGCCCATCCCAAGCCAGGATAAATGGGGAGGGTTGCATCGGAAAGGGCATCCGGCGTAAAAAGCCATAAAAAGCCAAAGCCAATCAAATATGCGGATCATCAGATTTCCATGCCAGGTTGGGCGGGGCCCTGTTGGTCAGCGAGATGGAAACAGATCATCCGCTGTGGCGACCACTACATGGAGCAGCCGAAAGAAGAAGAAGAAGCTAGTGTGACAAAAAAAACCTCAGATTAAACTTGTTTTGATACTATACGGCAGATTGCTGCCCATTGTGTATGTTCAGTCTAATGGGCACTACTATAACTATCAGAAGTTACAACCACGTAAACCTCTTCCACCTTCCTTCGATCTCATTTCTCTCTCGTCCCCCATCAGGTCCTTCCTTTACTCCCTTTACAGTGGTGAACTCATAAACAGAGCAGCAGCTTGCCTGCAGTCAGCAGCATATGTTGTTTTCTGCTATTAGGCGATGCTATATTCAGCTGTGAGAAAAGGGTTGGGGCGAATAAAAGGGTGCAAGAAAGTATTTGCATATTTTCATTTTTCCCCACTGAGGCCCTTCGATGTACTTCTGTGCGATAGGAAAAAGCAAAACTTTAGATTTTATGCTATATACAGTGGTGTACAAGTGGTATACAAGTGATGTGACATGAATGAGTACTCTGGTATCTGGTGCATTACCGAAAAGCACATATATTACAATAATTTAAACACATTGGGGATTAAAGCTGACAATACTGCTGACTTACAGTCATGTCATCAGTTGAAGTAATTAATGTGAGCTATAGGGCTGTTTTAAATTCTTTTGTCTTCTCTGATCAGAACTGGGTGCATATGAGTGTGTGTACATATCCCACCTAATGAGTGAACAATTTGGTATTGTATAGCAGCTGTCAAACACAATGGATCACCAGTGGCATGTTTCAGCATCCCTCCCGTCTAAGCCAAGCCCAACTGCTTTCTGCCAGATGAGGTTTGTTCACAAGGCAGATAAAAAAGAGGAAGATAAAGAGAGAAGAGGAAGAGGAGGGAGGAATCGAGGAGAGGGGGGGGGGGGGGCTCACAGCTACAGCTCTGTATTGGCCGTTTTAACGAGAGGGGTTGGTCTTTCTCCATCTCTCTCACCACCTCCACTGAGAGTGAGCAGCACACATACAGCTCGCACGCACACACACACACACACACATACACACAGCCAGAGTCTGGCAGAACCATGTCAGGACATGGAACAGACCAGGAGCTGAGGTGCACACACACATACCTTCCAGGACAGTGAGGAGCCAGCAGGATGAAGACAGCGACAAAGAGTGAAGACATCAGAGTGGGACGGGCTGAGGGACAGACAGACACAGATGTGTGACTGAGCTGCTGTTTCTCACCTGTCAGAGAAGTTTGAAGGAGTGCTGCTCTCATGGCGGGACCGACCACACAGGAGCCCTTGAAGGTGACGTTTACAGCCCTCAACTACACTTGCGTCACTCTGCATCTATTTAATACGTTATATTATTCTCACTTTGTCTGTTGGTGGGATTTTAGTGCATGTTTGCCTTAGGCTTTTCTTGCTGCCTTCCATTACATTATTCATTCACTGATTCATTTGAATGAAGCCTTAAATTCATTCCATGTGTTCTTCAGTTATCCAGTGAAAACACAGATGTGTATAATAAACACAGTTAGGGCTGTGATTAACAATTTCATTATCAATTAACAATAATTTCTTGGAATAATCGATTAATCATTTAGCCTGTGAAATGTCAGAAAATTATCAGATATATCAATTTATAATGATATAAAACAGAGAAAAGAAGAAAATCCACACATTTGGGAAGCTGGAACCAGCTAATATTTGGCATTTTGCTTGATAAAGGACTTGGATGATTCTATTGATTATCAAAATTGTGGCCAATTCATTTTCAATTAAGGATTCAGTCTATAAAATAGTTAAAAAATGACTATCCCAATTTCTCACAGCCCGAGGGTACATATTCAAATTGATTGTTTTGTCCAAACAACAGTACAGAACCCAAAGATATTCAATTTATTTTTATATAAAACAGGGAAAAAAGAAAATTCTCACATTTATGAGAAGCTCTAACCAGCTAGTGTTTGTCATTTTTGCTGGATAGATTCTAGTGATTATCAAAATTATTGCCAATTCCTTTTCTTTTAATGATTTAATCTCAAATCTATAAAAAAAAACAACTATCCCAATTTCTCACAGCTAAAGTCTATGTCTTCAAATTATTTGTTTTGTCTTAACATTTGTCCAACATAACAAACCCCAAAACTTTCAATTTACCATGATATAAAAGAAAATCACATAAGAAAATTCACACTTTTGTGAAGCTGGAACCAGCTAATAATGGACATTTCTGCTTGATAAATGACAGTTATCCATTTTTCCAATTGCCATTCTTTGAATCAAATAACTGAATAATCAATTAATCGTGTCAGCTCTAAATTCAGTGATAAGGTTATTTTTACTGCAGTGAACAGCTGTGGAAACTTATTGAAAATGTTATATGTTTCTGAAGTGAAGGAAATATTGTATCTTACTGCATCGGTAGCTGTAAGTCGACTGACCTGTCTCATTCTGTCAGTCTTGTTCTGTATCATGAGGCTTTATTTCCTAGCAGCCATGTACACATCCACAAGTCAAGCATGGTCCTTGACTCTGCTAAATGTGATGAAGAGCTCAGTGGACAGCAGAGGAGTGTAAGGTGCATCCGGTTTGCACCAGTCTTTCAGCCTCATTGCCCCAAACAGACAGTGTAGAAAAGAGTGTGAGATGAGGTTGACAAACATCCTCCAACCCCTGTTTTCTCTATGACTTGGTGCTGAATAGTGTTTTTCTTCTGTTCAATAGTCAAATTTTATAAAAGTTGTAGCTGGGAGTCATCTCTCTGAGAAAAGCTGCTGTTAAAGCTACCGAACTTATCAGTGGGATACAATTCATTTGATTGATTGAACACAACAAAAGAGAATATGTAATGAGATGTGATGACAGCTCACAAAACCGACAAAGCCAAACAGGGCAGGGAATGAGATGGTGAAAATCTGTAGTCGTAAGCAAAACAGAAGTGCCTAACTGCACTTTTAAAACAGTGAAAATCAAGACTCCTCGAGCGAGATCAGGGCAATGAGGCTGCTGCTTCATAACCACTGACCACACTGACTGTCACTCCACCATTATTACAACCAGTATATACCACATACTGTGCACACATACATGCACACCAATATAGCCTTTAATATTGCTTGTCATAAATGCGACATTGGGCATATCCATCCTGACACAGAGGTCATAAAATCCCTTTCAGCTGGGATTCGCTTGAACAACAAAGCAGGTGGTGTACAGAAAAGCATTAACCAGAGCTTTCCAATATTCCTTATGGTTGGGCTTTAGTGTGTATCAATTTGCCGTCAGCTGGAGAGCATTCCACTTCACTTGTCCTCTGCTCTGTGGCATAAAGTGGGATTTGTGAAGCTGGGGAACTTTTGCTCCAGAGTTTTGAATTCCTCTGCAGCCTGGTTGTCCATTCAAGGGTTTCTACTGTCAAAAGAAGACATGTAGTTGTTGTTGTATTGAGCATGAATCCTATCCTCTAATCAATGATATTGACTGTGGACATTAGCATTTAAGGGCTGATCATTTCCCATTTGTATGTCTTCACTGCAAGATGTTAACCTGCTGTATCACAACAGGGGAAGAGATGAGTTCTACAGGGCTGCGGCTCATGCATCCTTCACAAAAACACGTTAAAGAACTAAGTCTGACTTTTGCTTAATGTGTGTGTGTCTAACTCCTCTTCCAGACCCAGCAGAAGTGCATTGCCATCTTCGCCCTTCTCTGCTGCTTTGCTGTGCTGGTGGCGCTGATCTTCTCATCAGTGGACATTTGGGGGGACGATGAGGACGGTATCACAGAGGAAAACTGTAGCAGAGACTGCCGGTAAGATGCTCTGCAAGTGTGACGTGATAACATAAAAAGGCAAGAAAAAAATAAGGTTGGCATTCATGTGTAGTGCAAAATGTCTATGAACTAATCATAAAATAATGATTCATGAACATAGTATCTCAAGTCTGTTCTCCAGTAACTCATCATTATCTACTACATAATCCTCAATTCAGAGTTATTTAGGGACTAGGATTCATAAATTATCAGGTCGCTCCTGATTCGTTTCTCACTGGTTCCTTGGAAACTCAGGATTTTGTAAGTGTTGTCACCTAAAGAGTACAGTGCCATATTTCTACACACTCTTAAAAGAGTACTCCACCAATTTAGCATTGCACTGCTATAACGTCGTCAGACTCACGATGGACAGTTTTCATTTTGAAAAAGTATCAAAATCGCTGCAGCAGAATCAGAGATATCATCTTTTTATTCCACAGACTTTGTTCATCAAAGTCTGTTTAATAAACAGATTTTGATGTGTAAAATCATTGAGTTCCACTTTAACGGTCCAGAAACTCAAGGCGCATGTGTTACTTTCAGCATCGAGCTTGTGGAGAATATTCCAGACGACCTCTCTCTTCCCGTGGATGTCAGACCCCACCTCTCTCTCTCTGTTGGCTTTCACACACTGTTGGACCAGGCAAAGCACTCAGTTGAGGTGGTGTCACCTGTCTGGGCCTTAAACCCCTGGGACCCGGAAACAACGCCAAGCACTGCCAAACAGGTACAAAGTCATGGCAGACTGTCTGAATGTATCCCCTTACATTCCAGCAGAGCATGAACCAATTGCATTTCCCAGGTGTTCTGTAAGAGGAAATGCAATTATTTTCAAGTAAATCTGTATATAGTCTTTTAATGAGGTTAGTCCTGCTGAGATGTGAGTATTGCCCTTTTAAAAGACATTCAGAAAACGCTGCTCAGATGCCCAACTACAGTAATACAGAACATCACTCTCTTCCTCAGGGTCAGCTTTTGTTCCAGAGACTGCTCAGTCTGAAATCTCGTGGGGTTAAACTGAAGATTGCCAGCAGTCTGACTAACTCTGCTGAACTGAAGACCTTGGCAGCACACAGTGAGTGACTGTCATATTTTCATTTTATAAAAGCAATTTGTAGTTTGTCACTGTAGCCAACTAGACCGAAGATTTATAGCTCCTAACAACTCACCCGACAACATTTCTTGTGCACAAACCAGTTTTTAAAAGAAGATTCCCATGTATTTCATGACAATTTTAGTCATTTTTTTAGTTGCCTGTTTTAGGCCAGAAGCACAATATTGTACATATCGCATACAGTATCTCTGATTTGTCTCAAGGAAAACAGATGTAGGTTCATTTACACCGTGCAGCTCCATCCAGCAGCTCCACAGCACGGGTCATACAACCTTCATGTCTGCCAAACTTCACAGTGAAGGTAAAAAAATCACGAATGTGCAAATGTACCTGACTGGTTTCCTTTCGAAGCCTTTGCCTCTCAGGCTGCCTGCTTGCTTTGCCCACGTGTCCGTCAGACAGACCAAGATCCAATTGGCAGATTTTCGATTCTCTCTATCTCATTCTTTCAAACCTTTCATACTTACCACTCCATGTCTGTCTCTCTGTCTCACGCTCTCTAGATGCAGAGGTTCATTTTGTTAATATGACAGCTCTTACCAGAGGACGACTACATTCCTCATTCTGGATAGTGGATCGGAAGCATATTTACATCGGGAGTGCTGATATGGATTGGAGGTCGCTCTCCAAGGTAACAACAAACATCAACAACCTGAGGATAAATGAGCGCCTGCAGTCAGGTGTGGTCAAGTCTGCAGTTCATTTCTGGCCTCAAAATGGCCACAGTAGCTTTTGGTCTCTAAGAAATAAAAGCTGACGTACACAAATTGACCTTGGCACCCCACAAGGACTTGAAACACAGAGTCTGGATTAATTCCACTGTACACCGGTACATACAGTTACTCCAGCAACTCTTAATGGGCATCAGGGATGATTGAAGATGCTGCCTGAGGCAGTCCAGAAAGACAAGTAGCATTTCCCTTTGCATTTAACATGTAGTAATTCACAGAGGAGGATCCAGGGAGCATTAGCATACTACTACTTGAAGTGATTGCCTGGCAGTTTTCATGCTTCAATACTGGCTCGAGGTAGAACTACTGTTCAGTGTAATTAACGAAGGAGCTAGAGGGAAGGAAGTGGCGTGCACACATACACACACTCCGTACAGAGCAAATGATAGAAGAGCAGGAAAGAAGAGAGACAAAAAGGGAGCAAGGCAGAATCTGTCAGAAATTCACCATACATTCAGTAGAATAGACTGAAACCTCTGTGTGCTTGCTTCTGGGTCACTCACCAAAATAGAATAAACACAAAACAAATTTCTGCTGGCCAGGCAAGAATATATTTAGAACAACTGTCTCTTGTTCACTTTTCATTTTGCTGTTTTTAGCAATGCTAGCAGCTCTATGGATGGCAATGTTGGTCTGTCGGTCGGTCGGTAACCCACCACTTTGGTCCAGGCTGAGATATCTCAACAATGATTGGATGGATTGCCATTTACCATTGGTACATATGCCCACTCTGCCTAGTGGATACCTCCTATTGACTCCCCTGACTTTTCCTCTAGCACCACCATGAGGTTGATATTAGTGGTTTTGAGTGAAATGTCTTGACAACTCTTTGATGGATTTGTCATGAAATGTGGTACACAAATTAATTGATGAATTGTAATAACTTTGGTGATACCTTAACTTTTCATCTAGCGCCATCATCAGGTCAAAATTTCAATTCATCCAGTACTTTGATTTATGACAAAGTACTAGCAGCCTTAGCTGTTGTGTTTTGTGCTACTTAGCAACATGCTTATACGCCCAACTAAAATGTATAATATTTACTATGGTTGCCATACATGGTAAATATTATATATGATCAGCATGTTAGCATGCTAATGTAAGCATTTAGCTCAAAGCACCACTGAGCCTAGAGACTCTTTAATGCTCTTTAAATCCTGATCCTATTCTAATCTTAAAATTACTACTATTAGATGAGCAGATCCTCTCGCAGAGTGTTACTATTCTTAATCTAAAATCACTTTTGCCTTTTATTTAACTCTAATTCCTCTCTCACATTGCTAAAGCATGTCTACCCAGTAAACAAACCTACACTGCAACTTTTCTGCTGCATCACCTCTCTCTATGTGCTCCTTTCTGACACCCCACAGAGGAAAGAACTGGGCTTGGTGGTATATAACTGCAGCTGTCTGGCTCTGGACCTCCACCGAGTCTTTTCATTTTACTGGCAGCTCCATGAGAGGGACTACATCCCCTCCATCTGGTCAAAGAGAGTTACAGCCCTCTACGGGAGACATGACGCCCTGGAGCTACAACTGAACACCACCCAGGCCACTGCATATGTCTCTGTGAGGAACGACTTTGTTATGTTGCAGTATTTACTGTATGTTACGATTGACTCTATACAAAATGCACAACCCACAGGTTGTGTCCGTAATGCATTCTTAGACTGGTTTATATTCCACTTAAGGCACCAATTTCCTGACTCTGGATGAGATGGTGAATGTCATATAAAAATTTCATTACCGACTAATAACAGACACACACGGCGGGTGATTAATCATGTTACTATCACGCTGAGGAGCATCTTGAGTCTGAATATCTCAGTACCTCAGCCTAATTTGACAGTAATGAATCTTGTTACCCTCTAAGCGACAAGACGCTTATCAGTTGCATTTAGGACATTTATCATCCTACAGGAACTAATGAAGTCATGCTGTCAGAAGCTGCTGGCAACTCCAACCTGCTCTTGTGCCTCACTTCTTCCAGTAGTGATACATGGGTGGAGAAATGTGCCTTGTTGTTTTTCTTGCCCTTTAGCCTCCTCTGTCAAAATGTTACACTGAATCTGTCAGTTTGGAAACTTATAAACCCAAATGATGTTGTCCTCATCAGTGTAACATTTTTCAGTGGAGTGTAAATTAAAAGATACTTTTGTCAACTTTTGTTTGATGAACTGAAACAAACCGAATATTCAAAAACGTCTAAATCATTTTTGTAATCTTTATATAATTTTGAGTACAAACTTGTCTGAGTGATGTATCCTTTCTGCAGACCTCTCCTGAAGTCTTCTGCTCTAAAGATCGCACCAGAGATGTAGACGCCATCTATCAAGTCATCCAGAGTGCAAAGACATTTATCTTCATATCCGTGACAGACTACCTCCCTCTGGTGAACAGGAGTTTCAGAGGAACCTCAGTCACAAGGTACATTAAAACTCTATATTCCTAAGAACTTTGACATTCAAACATAGTTTCTTGTGACAGATAAGTTTTTATAATTATAAATTCTATATTTGTTGGTCTAGGGATGAAAAATTGAATGAAATCAAATCTTTCAGTAACTTAAATTTGAGAAACACACTGTAAGTGTATCATTGCCTTTAGATTGTAAAACATGTCTAATTACAATGGTTGCATCAATAGGTACTGGTCACCTATTGATGAGGTGATCAGAGAGGCTGTGGTACTGAGAGGAGTCAGAGTTCGCCTGCTGATAAGTTTCTGGAAGAAGACTCACCCCCTCACCTTTAACTTTGTCACCTCCCTCAAGTCGCTCTGCATGCAGCTGCGCAACTGTTCATTAGAGGTGGTACGTCAGTTAGCATAATTCCTCCAAACATGTTTTACAAAAGCTGTAGTTTAGTATTTGCAGTGAACTTCTTGATTCATACTGCAAATGTTACATTGAGTGGATGTGGTATCTTACACACTGTTAAACTTAATTTTTTGCAGAGGTTTTTTAGTCACAAGGAGAAAGAGGATGACATTCAACATGGACTCAACCACAACAAGTACATGGTGACCGACAATGCTGTCTACATTGGTAGGCAGTGTATAATGTGTTTGCAACAAATTCAATTTACATTTACATACATTTTTACGTCGATTTTATTTGCATTTACACATTTTAAAGGTATTTTAGTGGGTCTTGATTTTAGCACGAGTGCTATTTTAAAAACATTAGACAGTACTTTTTTATAGTACTAATATAGAATAGTTTGGGAAATAGGCTTGTTCGCTTTCTGGCCTAGAGTTAGATGAGAAGATTAATACCACTCTCATGTTTATCTGTTAAATATGAAGCTACAGCCAGGAGACAGTTAGCTTAGCTTAGCACAAAGACTGAAAACAGGGGGAAACAACTAGCCTGGCTGTGTCCAAAGAAAAAAAAAACTCTGCCTAAGAACACCACTAAAGTTAACTATTGCGTTCAATCTGTACAAAAACAAAAGTGGAAAACCAACAGGTTGCAGTTTTACAGTTTTACTTTTCTTGACTTGGAGCAGTAACTTCCCATGTACTTGCATACAGTCAAAGTTAAGACGTGATTAGACACATATTCGCCCAGGACAACACGAATTGACGTGTTGAAAATGTTTCAATTCGCTTTATGAATTCGCTTCATAAACAAACACAAGAGGAGAAAGGAGAGAGACTGGAGGGAAATAACAGAAAGAACCAGAGTTCTTTCAGTCAGAGGCTGAGCTAAACACTAACACACTCCCACACACACATGGTCAATGCATCCGTTGCTAGCTAGTTTACATCTATCATACAGTATATAGGGATTATGGGAGACTACTAGTCTTATTGTCACTGTGAGGTGTGCTAAGCAAGCTACCAGAGACTCCAGGAAGTCACAGTGCCCGGCCAAGAAATAGTCCAGCACATAACTCTTCGTAAAATACCTATGGTTTTTCGTAACGATTAACGATGTTAAACTAACAAGATATAACGCGTTAATCACCTTTAGAGGTGGGTGCTAGGCAGATTTCTTCACCTTTGGACAGAGCCAGACTAGCTAAGCTAAGCTAGCCATCTCCTGGCTGTAGCTTCATATTTAACAGACACACAGTATATGGTGTGAATGGTATCAATCTTCTCATCTAACCCTCAGCAAGACAGCAAAGAAGGGTATTTTTCCAAATGTGGAACTATTGCTTTATAATGTTTGCTCACTCACACACAGAAACTGACACACAAGCACCAAACTGCATATACATTTGAACATGCACACCAGAAAGAAAAGCACAGTGCTGGGACTCAAAGTGATTTTTCCTTGAGACCTGTTACAAACACAATATCTAAGGTTTGCTGTTTGTCCACAGGTAACCATGACTGGGTTGGGAGTGACTTTGCCATTAATGCAGGAGTTGGACTGGTGGTCAAGATGAAAAATAATCTTAAAGAGAGTGGAGTGACAGTCCTGGAACACGTCAAGGCTGCTTTTGAAAGAGACTGGAGGTCACGTTACGCTAAGAGCCTAAAAGGAAACAAAGATCAACAGGGCACATACAGAAACCTGCAACAAGCCAAAATTCATATGGAGACTAAGGAGGAGAATGAGTGGAAGAACCCTTTATCTTGATAAGCACAGAATGTCTTTCTATATCCTAAAGCATCATAAGGCTGAATATTTTACAAGACATGTACGCAGTATGAGAATGTGACTTACACTATTAGACTTGACTTTTATTTTGTGACGTTATTTTAATAGATTCAATTGCAGTCAATAAAGACAATGTTGAGGTTATAATTTGACTCACTGCAGTTGCAAGTTACAGTCATAGTATCTAACCACTTTACAACAATTAATTGTTGACTGTTATATGGGCATGCTATGCTGCATGAATATTGAAAGCAATATTCAAATGCAAACTACATACTAAGACAAGCAATATGCTGATTATAAAATCAATATGCTCTATGTGAAATGTATTTAATTCCATAAACATATCCCATCAAATGCACCAAAACAAATCACATTTAGTATTTAATGATGATGCACAATTTTTGTTTGCAGTTTTAATTTGTGTTTTATAAACTTTTTAATACTTTTGGATTTGCATAGCACTTAGTACTTTAATGCTATATTGCCTGCAGTTGTAATAAAGATGAAACACTTGGATTATATTTTATGTCAAATAACAGTACAAACTACTGTTTCCTCTTTTAATACAAGTGGACTATATACTGTATATTTGGCTGTTGACTGAGGGAAAACATCTCACATCTGGCATTTAGATTCATCAAATGTATTAAGATTGAAATTTAGAACATGCTTATCATTTTTTCAAAGAAATCATTTAGTCATTTAAAATTTTGCATTATTATTGTTATAGACAGTGAATGCATTTGCAAAAAAGTACAGCTATTTAAAACAACACTTTTTACACACTATTAAAGAATAACGACTCTACAACTCTAGCTTTATATAACTAATAATCTATATTGATAGACTAAACTAATAATAATCTATATTGATATAATTACATTTTTGTGGTGCTGTTGAATTTTACTACGTTACACTGGCAGATGTTTTTATTATTGTGTCCACCCCGTTTATATCAATGAGGGCAAGCTAAATAACAGAAACACCTCTCTGTTTAACGCAACACTTCAACAGCACCACAAAAGAATATAACTTTGTACATTATTAGTATACTGTCATCACAGTGTAGTATTACAAGGTTTTTTTACAGTCTAACAGACATCTATGACATATTTACAGATTTGCTTCCAGTCTTTAACACAGGGTGGTGCCATAGCACCATTACAACCTTTGGCAGCCAAAGTTTGGATAAAGTACACCCTTTTAAATTCAGTTGAGCAGGCTGAACAGGTTCTCTGAGCTGAACCAAATCTTTTTGTGTAATATCATATTAGGCTACATTATACAGTAAGGTATTCATGTTGGGGGAATATACTTGGAAATGAAACTTTGTTTGTAGTTGTTTATTCGGTGAAATGTGGCAACATTTTAAAATAGTTAATTAAAATAAAGATGTGGTCGTATATCCTATTTTTGTTATGGCTCTTTATAGTTTCTTGAACAACAAAATATCGTCTCCCGCTAAGTGGCTAACGTTGAAGTGGGTGCGTTAGCAGCAGTGCTGCTTTTGTTGTGGCGTGAAAGGCTGCTGCAGCTAATGGGGAGGGGTGGGGGCGCCGTTGTCATGGTAACAGATTAAAGGCAAAGATATTTCATGGCTCTATTAGCACTTCTGCTGCAGTGGCTTCAAACTATGACTCCAAAGGGAGGGAACATTGCATTTTATGGTGTTTAGACTACGAGTTTTTAAAAGGAATTAGCGCATTTGGCTAAACTGTCACTTTTGGTTGTTTAATATTTTTGTTAAAAATCAGTCATACATCAGTGCTAACTCTTTCTGTGTGACGAGCAGGGAATCTGGGGGGGCGGGGGGCTAACGGCAGATGCCTTTGCAGCAGAGGACCAAGGAGGATGTGTGTGTGGTGTTGCGGGACAAAATGCGGATAGGACTGTGCTTGAACACCGACTTGGCGACATTTAAACTCCCGGATCTCGTAGCTGTTAGTGGCAAGAGGAGTCTGTGTGAAACACCGACAATCTAAACCGCAGTGCCGAGAGGAAATGCTCAACTAGTTTAAATAAGATGGATGGGACGATTTGAATCTGCAAGACTGGCTCACTTCTGAAGAAAATGTAGTGACTAGGTTGCTACCAGTCTTTTCCTGATTGAAACAGCTGGGATATTCTGTTGTGATTAATCACCCACAACCTTGGCAACGATGGAAAGTGGAGTTTTTCTGCCCTGTCTGGATCAATTCATGCTGAGCCCCCTTGTCACTTGGGTAAGAAAAGCATCAGGCTCTGATTTCCTGCCAGACACTGTGATATCAACCTCTCATCCTGTATTCTCTTTGTCATTTAGGTGAAGACATTTGTGCCAAATGATGGGGGCATGCACTTGGACTTTTCTGAATTACTGGATGGAGTCTTTTTGAATGACATAATGACACAAATGTAAGTCACTTCATGCCAGCTTTCTTCTCATATTTCATTTGTCACATTGTCCAGATGGATATTCAGATTAGTAGCCTGGGTTTTGAAGCTGTTGGCTGTCATAGACTTGATGTAGCATCTGCCATTAAGTTATGATTAACTGTGAAGTTTTTATAGGGAAAAAGCTCAGATGAAATGTCAGTGGTTGCACATCTTCTAAACGCTAGAAATAATTAAATCTTTTTTTAAGAATTAGGTATATTTTCCCCTGATGCCATCTATAGCAGATACTGATGCGGTATCAAGCGTCTGCTAACATTCTTATCCAGGCGCCAACAGTACTGGCTTTGTCACTCTGCAGTAATAAAGGGGATCTTTGTAGTTTGCAGCAGTCTTTAAATTCAACTTCCTCATTACTTACAGGTTAGGGGTTCTCAAAAAACTTTTTAGAATTAGCATGGAAGTTACAGATACACAGCTCACACTGAGGGACCTCGCCTGTAAGAGATAGACTACAAATGGACCAGATCTGCCAAGACATGAGGGACATCATAGATGCTGTCAAGACGCTACTTAAGAGATTATGATTTGGGTGCCTTATGTTCTGAGGGAATTACCCTCACCCTTAAAAACAAACTAACTCATAGTCCTCTGGCAGTCCTCTGGTTTGTAATGTGTCTAATAGGTGGCGACACATTTACTTTAGCCTCCATGTTGGGATGAAATGACAGTTCACACACCGACGGTAGAGTACCAACTGAAACTGAAGAGTTGCAAAGAAAGGGTAAAAAACTGATGACCCAATGTACTTGTGGATAATGCTGTCTAGCCACCCCAAGTCTACAGTATCCATTCATCCCACTTATCCCCTAGGGTCGCAATAACCAGCTCTAACTGCAAAACAATGCTGTGCTGAGGGGAGGGGAGGGGAAGAGGCGGGATAATCTCCTGGATTGGGAGACCCTCTGGGATTAGGGCTTTATTGCTGGTGTTTAGTGGCACTGGGACACAGATGGGAGGGAGGAGGAAGCACAGAAACAGGACAAACAGCACAGAGATGGAGACAGGCGGACTAAAAAATGTGATGCACTGGACAGCTAGGCAGCAGCTATGTCTCTCTTTCATCCATTATGTCTTTCTGTATGTCTCTCGATCTGTTTCCCCAGGTACAGAATAAATTTAACACAACAGGTTTCCTTTCCTGAGCAACAAGGTGAAGTCTGACCTATATAACTGCTAACTATAACTACTAAAGTCCATGAATGATAACATTTCAGCTATAATGTATGACAGTTCAACCTCAGACTACAGTAGGTCTGAGCCAACAGCCCAAGAATCCAGCTAAAGGGTTTCCTTTGGTTGGAAAGTCTAATGCCACCCCATTTGGCTCGAAAACAGTCCAGTTTGTTGGCTGAAAGGAATGACATCACACAGGCTAAAGTTAGGAATGAATAGAGACCTCATACATGTTTTCATGGCGATGCTTGAGCCAAGACTTTTACCAGCTCGCAGCTTCCTCTCACTCCAACAACCATTTGTTTGTTTGTGAATAGCAAGAAATGTCAAGTAAAATGCCTTTATGCTCTGTCCCATCTTCAGAAATCCCTCAGCTGCACCTCAGGGTGCAAAAAAAGTGAGCAGGGATCCAAGTCAGAGGATCCAGAACCTGAACTTCCTTGCCCAGCAAA
The DNA here is from genome assembly GCF_020085105.1 of Siniperca chuatsi. Classification (NCBI taxonomy): domain Eukaryota; kingdom Metazoa; phylum Chordata; class Actinopteri; order Centrarchiformes; family Sinipercidae; genus Siniperca; species Siniperca chuatsi. Next base: position 24,885,488 of record NC_058044.1, on the reverse strand, counting down.
TCAAGACGTATTATCTGGTGAGTTTTGGATGTTCCCTCCCCTTGTTTCTCAGCCATGCAATATGTTATATATATGTATCCAATCTTTAGCCTGCTAAGCTTTCCATCTGCATCTACATCGAATTATGATATCTGAACATTAGATTTGAATTTTTCAATTCTACCTCAATTTTGCATCATCCATCACACACACACTGGCTCACACATGCACAAACCAGATAGTTGATAGCACTTGCGTCGCAGCAGATCAACTAGTTCTTCTTAACATGCATGCCCTAAATATCAGCCATGTACACATCTGTGTAATCAGCACAGCAGCGAGGTTAGAGCACAGCAGAGACCCTCAGTAAAGCCGCAGTCAGAGCCACAGACAGACAGAGCTTAGATTGACACATAAAGTCACGAAATTCATGGGCAGACACCACTGATGGTGAATCTTGGATTTTCTGTCTGTGTCAGAGTAATTAAGTACAATTCGAGCTAAGCTTTCTTCTGTTAAGATCTGTTAAGATCACAAGAAAAGTAGTTTCACTGAGGACGGGACAATCAAGTTCTTCAGAATAGCACCACAAAGGAATAATGGGTTTATATATTTTTTTGTTACCACAGATTGACAGAATCTGATATCATCAATGGCATGTCTAATCGTTGTTTCTACTGTAGTTACTCTTGCTAAGCATAAAGTACGGTTACTTCAGTAAAAGTAGATGTAGGGCAGCTCTTGCATCTTTTAACTGCTGTCATGTGAAGACCACATCTATTCTGGTCCAATTTTGGTTATTTTTATGTTGTAAGGTCAGTTGAAGGACTTGCTTTCTCCACTAGTTCAAAGATAAGACTGAAGAGTCTCTACAGCCATGCTATTGTGCTAATTATTATTGCTAATTAGCACTAAACACCATTAGTTTTGCAGGCATTTGGTCATAAACAAGTATTGGACAAATTAAGATTTTGACTTGATGATGGCGCTAGAATTACAATTACAATTTTTCCCAATTGGAGCATGAATGTCTGTATCAAATTTGAGGGTAATCCATCCAATAGTTGTTGAGATATTTCAGTCAAAACCCCAAATGTCAACCTTGTGGGTGGCACTAGAGGAAATGTCAGGGAATCATCAAAGTCAGTAGAATACATAATCTGGGAACCATGAATGTCTGTACCAAATTTCATTGCAATCCATCTAATTGTTGCCAAGATATTTTACAACAAACAAAAAAGTCAACCTCATGGTGGCACTAGAGGAAAAGTCAGGGACCATTAAAGTCAGTGTACTTCATTATCTGGGGTCATGAATGTTTGTACAAAATTGTACAGATTGTACACAATAACTATAGCAATCCATCCAATAGTTGATGAGATATTTCAGTCTGGACCAAAGTGGTAGACTGACCAATCATGAACATTGCCATCCTAGAGCCATGCCACTAGTGTGGCTAAAAATCCTGCGACACTGAGTCTTTATACGCCTTCTCAAAATCCATTGGATCGACTCTAAAATGCAACAACAACGCTTAGTTTCTTTAAAAGTGACATTTAGGAGAAACAATGGTTTCAACTCACAGAGGCATAATACAGATACTACTGGTATGCTTTATACTGGTATCAAGTCGAACAAATGAACTGTATTACATCAGAGACTAAATGACTCCAGTCAACTGTAGCTGTCTTTGCATGTGGGAATTAATAGTTTCCTGAAATTAACAGGGTCACCGTTCCTTATTAGGAGCTATTAACAATCACTATTACACTGCACACACACTAGCACACATACTGTACACACACCCATGAACGCAAGCCACTTATAGCCTGAGACAAGGCCGTACCAAACAGTTTTGGTGGATTTCACCACTGCACCAGGGAAACTGGCTCTGTCATCTACCCATTCAGAGAACTCCTCCATTTGTTGGCTGTTTCTATACATGTGTTTAAGCATCTGCTATGTGCTGTACATACATACGTCCCTGTCCATTCAAGCACTTTGGCTAGACCTCAAAAAGTGTTTTATTCTGTCTTTGTTTCAGTTTGGCCTAAAATGTGCTATCTTCCCTTTTCTCAACCCATCTCCCTCGTCCCTATCTGTTTGTCTCTTTTTTTGCAGGATAATCTGAGACAGTTAATCATGATTCCTTTGCCAAACGTGTTGCTGCTTGGCAGGACTCCTTACTGTGGTATGCTCTTTTAAAGAAAACTCAGAGTATTTCTCATCTCTCCTCTCCATTGGAGTTGCTAAGTCAGTATATGGTTGGAAGCTTGATTAGTCTGTTTGCTGATACTCAATATGCACTGCATTGATTTCCCATAATTTACCTAAGATTAGGATAAGGATATGTAGTATAGACTCAGTGTCATTTCTGGCTGACTGCTAAACTGGTGGCATTAAAGGATCTAAGAGAATTGAGAGTTTATTTAACAAAATGATATATCTATAATTTGAATTATGAAACTCAAGGGAAATACTAGTATTAATGCCATTGTTAATTGCATATAGAAAATGGTAACAATGCAAAACAAGTGATAATCTTTGTTTCTAAATAGTGAACAATGAAAATCAGGTAGCACTTTTCCCCAAAATAGGCACTGAAAAGTGGGAGTATTTCCTCATAGACAGACTGCTTTAGCTCTTTCTGATACAGTTTTAATTCAATTGCACTCTTTCGATCTGATAACAACACTGCTTGTGATGGTAAGGCTTTGGAGAGTGGTGACCCAAATTCACCAGTTCGTACTCGTTTCAACTTAAATCTATGCCAGCAGCCCTCAGTACTTCAATCTGATAAGTTTTATTTCAGATAATGAACTTTTTTTACTCTCCACAGAACAAAGTCTTGAGGAAATGAAGAAACTTTTGCTGCTGCTGTTGGGATGTGCAGTTCAGGTAAACGCTGACTATCTGATGATTTGTGTGCAGAAAACCTGAAACAGACTGCATGAGCTATGGCGATCTAAATCTTTTTACATTTTTATTTTCAGTGTGAGAAAAAAGAGGAGTACATTGAGAGGATCCAGACACTTGACTTTGACACGAAAGCTGCCATAGCTGCACATATTCAGGAGGTATCTGACGTTATATGACATGAGCTTTAAAATGCCTCAAAACAAATATGTTTGTGTATAGTCGTGCTTGTGTCTGGGACAAATAAAGAATACTGTAGATACAGTAGGTTTCACAGCCAGCAGAGAAGGTCAAATGACATGCTATTATTGTTAGCTAAATATATTGTGAGTAGTTTATATGAAATTCCTGTAAAATGAAGAAAGGTCACTCTTATCATCAACTACAGAAGCCCTTCATGTCTTCCTATAAATGTATGCATATTCTGATATCAGCAAGAAACTTGTTCAAGTAACTCAGTAGTAAGGATTTACTGGGAACTGAAAGAAGTAACTGTAGCTGCATCCTGAGGATCCTTGTGCCACCTTGTATTCTTTCGCATTATATTGTTCTGACTGTCCCTCCCTGTTTACCAGTTGACCCACAGTCAGGAGAACGTGCTGGATCTGCAGTGGTTGGAATCCAGTGAGGTGCACCTGGATGAGCTGGAGGCTGTGGCGAGGAACATGGCCACGCACCTGCGACATCTGCTGGACCAGAGGGACACCCATCTAGAGGTATATTTGATTTTCTTTCATCATTTATTCTTTGTTTAAGAGGTACATTTTAACGGCATGTTTTCTATGAATTTGGGAACGTATCTGAACCCGTGTATGAATCCAAACATAGTATTTTGTACATGAAGTTGTATTTTAGGTATAAAGTGGCTACAAAGCATGCATAATAAGACACAGAAAATGTCTGTGGACAGTGAAACAGTTTCAATAAACACATTTTTACAGTTCTACTATGAGTGCACAGATGTTAAGAGGTAAATTGGGTATTTAGTCATATGCTAAAGGTAATCTGTAATCTGTCCTTTTTGCAGACTATAGCAGAGCTAATGCAGGAAAAGGAAGGCGTGGTTAGCTTGCTCAGTAGCCCCTCCAGTCCGCAGTCCGCCAGCTACTCTCCCAGCATGCAGCAGCAGCAGGCGGGGACTCAGCAACACCTGGCGGTGGAGCTGGCTGACTCTAAGGCCAAGATCAGACGACTTAGACAAGAACTGTGAGTACCAAGTGGACAGAGAGAGAAAAAAAAGATAAAAAAATACAATGCAGTTAAACAAGTGTGAGAGGGAAAATAGAATACAAATCTTCTTGGTGCTAAAAGGTTAACATATAGTTTACACATTCAGGAGTAAAGAAACATTTCACTCTTTAACAATTTCACAATTTCATAAAAGCATCTTACAGCAAACATGCCAATGCATAGGAAAACTGTTGTTCTGAGATCTGAATATAGCGCAAATGGCGTGAGATCAGAAATCCACACTCACTGGTAGAAGTTTTCCATTCCCACAGTAAGTGATTGTTGGATTTAATATCGTTTCTTAGTATAGTATGAATTTCTCTTCAGGATTGCTACTGGTAAAGAGTTACTGTAGCCTTTCCTCAGGGGAATTGCCAATAGAGAGTGAATGATAGGGAGAGAGATATACTAGAGATGCCCCGGGGAGTTTGGCCCACATTACTGCTTGCCTTGGCAGGTTCAGTGGCTATGACTGACCCACATTGGCTCTGAATTTCAGCGGATACTGCACGCTCGCACACACACCCACACACACACACTAACCCAATCAAGATCTCAGTTCCATCTTTGCTCTCCATCCCATCGTCTCCCCCCGTATTGTCCTCTCTTGTTGGGATACTGCTGCCTCTGAGCAAACACAATATCACTTAAAGCTTCAAGTATGGCTTGACTTTGCACTTTTGAATGGCCATGGCATTAGACTGTTCTTTCATGTGCATATATACATCTGAACCTGCAACAGCTCTTCCTGCATGCATCTGTCTCTCAACTACTTAAAATAAAATAAAATGGGGTTTAATGAGCTTTATGTTGGAATCAAGTATGTGTAGGTTTGTGTAATGCACATTTGTAGCAACATTGATAATGAGAGCCTACTTATCGTTTTGAATTTGCCACTCAGCATTTGAAACAAAAAAATGTTCTTTTGTTCTCCATGTGTGCATATGTGCTCCCTCATGTATTTGGTCACTTGTGGTATTTAAATATATGTAGAAGTATTGCAGAAAAGTAGTAAGTAGTGCACACTAACCAACCTGCCTGTTTGTCTTTCTGCACTGCACATCTGACCCCACCAGAGAGGAGAAGAATGAGCAGATGCTGGACTGTAGACATGAGCTGGAGAACATAGAGGCAGAGCTGAAGAGGATCCAGCAGGAGGTTTGAAGAATAGAAGAATAAATTTCAGCTCCTTCTGATGGTGACACACAGTAACCTCCTGAACGCTCTGCAGATTATACAGATTATTGCACACCATACTTTGCTGCAGAGCAGCGCTTAATGACAGCAAATTTAAACCTCTGAACTCTGACATAAAACTAAAGCTTATATGGATTTGTCTGAACAGGAGATCTCAATTTGTATTCTCTGTTTAAACCTTGTGGTTTAGGTTGGCTGTACAAGTTAGCATGTTAGCAACACATGTCGAATGTGCTAGCAAGCAGCTGCCTATGTATATATCCAGCAGACACTGAGCAACATTAGCATTCATTTGGAGTCATGTTTCTGGCCACCTGATGAATGTAAATCAAAAACATTCACTCTCCTTTTATCTCTGATTTCTGAACTCCTGAGGGAAATATATGGCTCTTTAGCTGCTCAATGCTAGTCACTAACTTTGTCTATATGTCCAGTTAATGCTGGGCCGATAGCGTACAGTGAGTTTATCAAAGCTGCTTGTTAAAAACAGCTCCCTGCCTCAAAATGAGGTTGATGAGAGCTGTGAGACAGAACCAAAACCGTAAAGTAGTAAACCGTAAAACCAAAACAACAAGCTGAAAGACACTAAAAGCTTAAAAAAGGGAAAGTTAAAGGTAATAGGGGCACTGCAGAGTTGGGTGATAATTTGTCACTACGAGCAACCCCTTTCACAATACAGGTACTTATTTGATCTATTGTTAATATAAAAACATTGATCAATGCAGCTTTAAATACAAATAATGTAATAAACTGACACTCACACTTGAGAAAATAATGGTACATTTATTTGAGGTTTTTGCTATAAATCATGCCTCTGTCTGAACCTTCACCAGAATTCCCAGCTGCTCGTAGATGCCCGCGCAGCCCGCACCTACCGCGACGAGCTGGACGCCCTGAGAGAGAGAGCCATAAAGGCGGACAAGCTGGAGAGTGAAGTGGGGCGCTACAGGGAGCAACTGCACAAGATGGAGTTCTACAAGGCCAAAGTGGAGGTTGTTGCAGTCTTATAAATGCTTTACCAGTGAATGTTGAGACATACATTTTGATTATATATGCTTGGAATTTAGAAAATCACTGAATACTCAACAATCACCTATTGATGAATTTTTGATATTGATATATTTTTTATAGTATATTCACTATTTAGATTATAAATGAGAATTTCCGTAGATATGGAAAAGTGAGAGATGGAAATAAAGAGCAACAACAACTTTTAGTGAGTGGAAGATAGAGTGTATAAATCTGAGGTGTGTGTGTGTTTCAGGAGCTAAAGGAGGATAACAGGGTGCTACAGGAGACCAAAGAAGTGTTGGAGGATCAGTTAGAAGGCTGGAGGGCACGCTCAGATAAAATCCACCAGCTGGAGAAGCACAGTCTGCTGCTGAATGCCCGGGTCCATGACATGGAACAGGTCAGACATAACCCACACTGCACACAAGGAGGTGTCTTCTTTGTTACCTTTGTGTTGCCTTGTATTAAGCCTCTTCTAATATTGACAACAGAGATCAGTGGCAATATAATTAAAAGACATCGCATGTCTTATTTTAGATTTACTGATCATCTAGTCCTTTCAGTGGCTGGACAGAATCTGTTCTCATAACTCTGCTGATACTTTCTGTCTCCACTTCAGGAGAGGGAGACAGATCGGAGGCGCATTGAAGAGCTGCAAGAGGAGAATCTGGCTCTGTGTTTAGCTCAGAGGAGGAGCATGGAGGAGTCCCAGCACTTGGGCTGGGAGTTAGAGCAGCTCTCCAAGACCACTGAGAACTCTCAGGGTAAGAGCTGGTGATACAGTGGGATGAAGTAATGGGAAAATTAATGGATGGGATCGGTTGGAATGGTAGGGTAAGTAAGGAAATTGATATGTAAATTAAGTGTGTTCTTGCATTGATACATGAAAGCATGAGTGCTTTAATCTATTTGCACTTTTCTTATCTATTTTATGTCTCTGCATGCAGTTTGAATGTATGCATGACATAGACTATTAGTTCATTTACTGGATTAGGAGAAGTTTCACGAAACACTGTAAATTGTGATGTACAGATTTATGATTTCAGTTAAAACAAATTGTAACGTTTTATTACTGTATATCAAATTAATGTAACTGTTAGGATTTTGTATGTATAATGAACAATGTTATATGTATGGCAAAGTTTAAAAAGTGGACCTGCTACTGCTCCTACAGACATATAATAGGCTAAGTGACCAAAGCTACATTCAACAAACATTCAAACTGTGCACAGGCATAATAAAGGTCTCCACCACTGTGTCCAGCTCTGTGTACAAAAAACCTAACAGCACCTTTAAATGTTTACAATTAGTGTTTCTAGTTCTGTCTCCTCATCTCATTCTGCTAATTGCCATCATGTGTTTGTGTAAAGGTCAGCAGACTCTGAGCGAGGAGGTGAGTGAGAGGACCCGCAGTCGGATGCTGAAGCTGGAGAAGGAGAACCAAAGTCTCTTAAGGACTATAGAGGAACTCAGAGCCACCTCTGTGAACAACAGCACACATCCCAAACATAGCCACCACCTTGAGTGTGATCATGTCTGCCAGGTGGTCTGTAGCACCAACAACTGTACCTCATCAACAGATGAACCCACAGAGTTGCAAACCTCCTGCTCAAAAATGGAAAACCGCACTCGTGTATTCCCGCTCAGAACAGTAACACAGCAGATGCTAAATGGAGATTCAAACTGCCATCAGCCACTTCACGCAGAAGAGCAGGAGGAAGTCCAGAGTAAGATCTTCCTCACAGATAATCCAGACCTTCATATTCAGGAGAAAGGACAGCTAGAGGATGGAGATGGTGGAGATCATTTCAAAGAACTGATGTCTGATCTGGAAGTCTTAGAAAACAGTCACAACAGACTCCATTGTTTTGTTGGCTCAGGTGATCACTCCCCTGGCTCGAAGAGTCACAGTCCCTGCCATGACAGCATCTTCACAGGTCTGCCAACACGTTCCTCCTATGCCAGCAAGCACACACAGCGGCTGGAGGCCAAGTGCAGGGCCCTGGACACAGTTAACCAGCATCTACAGACTTCCCTCGATAACACTGGTAGGTTCTGTAGATAAAATAAGCATTAAAGATTCAGTGATGCAGTCATACAATTACTAATTAGTTTATTTCTTCTACCCCACTCCGTCTTTTTAGACCGGAAAGTTCAGCGCCTGGAGGCAGAGGTTCAGGAGCTGGAGGCAGAGAACCAGAGTCTGCAGGCCACTTTAGAGGAACTTCGGATCTCTGCACGACGTCTGGAGCAACTGGAAACAGAGAAGCAAAGCCTGGAGCAAGAAACCACAGTCCTGGAGAGGGAAAAGAGGCAGCTAGAGAAAGAGAATCGACGACTCCGCCAGCAGGTAGGTAGGCTTGTTTTCTAAGGGCAAGTTGTCAGTTGCTAACCAAAGGTAGGATGATATTTGGAAGACTTAGGTTGCCCTTGAATAAAATGACTACTGTTCTATCTTCCTCTGTCTCAGGCTGAAATCCAGGAAGCCAATTTAGACAGCAGCAATGTCTGTATGGCCAGCCTGGAAAGGGAGATGCGTTTTCTAGTAAAGGAGATGGAGGGGTTAAGGGAGACTGCTGAGAGGGTCAAAGGCCTGGAGGGAGACAACAGAGAACTGACCAAGCAAGCTGCTATTGACCAGAGGACCCTGGCCACCCTCAGAGAGGTGAGGGGAGGAAGTCTGTGCTGTCGAGTTTACGCTGACTGAATAAATAATCTGCCCTGACCCACCCTGACGTTTCACTGATAATGCACAATTTTTTACAGCAGCAGCAGTGTGCATGTGTTTCACAGAGGTTCCCAGATTTTACCTTTGACTAGATCCACAACTCACTCACTTTAACTACAAACATTTATTTGGAAAAATGACAGATAAAAGCACCTAATCAGTGACAATCAGGGAAAGCATTATTCTATTGTGAATGCCATTTTATGTCCTAATAATATGAAGGCTGTTACAAGTGCAATGGTCTGCTGATTCTATGACAAATACATTTTTATAACTAGGCCTGTAGATTAACACAAAATTGTAGAGAAAAAAAAGATTATTTACATTTGGTTTGTGTGTTTAGAATTGTGTCCTAACCTTAAAGGCACAGTTTTACCACAAAGGAAGATTTGGTCATTATCTCCTGACTGCCATGTTGGTTAAAACCACCAGAACTCCATACATAAAAAGCCTTTTCCTAAACAGGAAAATTAAATGGGTTCTGGGTGTTTAAGTTCCAAAAATAACATTAATGTGCTTTTTTAAGAGACATTTTTTAAGAGACATTTATACTGTCCATCTTTAGGAGCTGGTGAGCGAGAAGCTGAAGACCCAGCAGAGAGACAATGAACTGGAGAGGCTGGCCCATGAGTTGGAAATGAAAGTCCTGAACCAGGAGAGTACACAGCAGGCTGAACCAGAGGAACCAGACAACAGGTGCTTACATACTGCTTGGAGTTCCCATCCTGTAAGGAGAATGTGATAAGAAATTAGGAGTGTTAATGCCACAGTTTGTACAAAATTCCTTCTTTCCTCTATGCAGCAGGTTCAAGATGCTGGAGTCAGAGTTGGAGTCGTCTCTGAAAAAATCTCTTCAGATTAAAGAGGACAAGATGGCAGCTTTGGAGGCTCGTCTGCAGGAATCCTCCACCCTGAACCAGCAGCTGCGCCAAGAGCTCAAGACTGTAAGTCTTAAACATTGTCTTAAAATTCACCTTTGCAAGCCTGTTAGTGTTACATTTGAGAAAAATATTTTTAAAAATACATTGTACTTTGTTGCAGATCCAAGTGTTTGACCCCTTTGACCCCACAGGTGAAGCTGAGCTATGAGGCCTTGCAACAGAAGCGGGAGGAAGAGTGGACAGCATCAAGTTCCACCCCTCCCAGAGAGACGGGCAGGGCAATGAGCGAATGGCTGCGGGAAAGCCAGGAGGCCACCAAGGAACTGCTGAAGCTCAAAGACCATCTCATTGAAGTGGAGAGGAATGTAAGTAGTAGATGACCTATATAGTGACCAATTTATAAAAATCTCCTATTGGTTCTTAAATTTAATGTGATTTATGTTAATAATAGACCAAACAATGTACTGAGGGCATTAAGTTAACACTAATTCCTGGTTTTCATGTTCTTCTTCCTCCTGCAAACAGTCACATTTACAATACATAAAACAGCCAACATATTGGACAGTTTGTCAAAGAGTTTTATCATCATCTTACCTCTCTCTTCTCTTCTCCCATCCTCCTCCTTCTCCTGTCCTCTCCAGAATGCGACTCTGGAGGCAGAGCGCCAGGCTATGCAGGTCCAACTGAAGCAGCTGGAGAGTCAGTCTGACAGCCAGCAGGCTCAGATCCTCGCCCTGCAGAGGCAGGCTGCCTCACTGCAGGAGAACAACACAGCCCTGCAGACACACAACGCTAACCTGCAGGTGCCACTACAACACACGCTATTTTCTGTGGTATACTTAATGTAACAACCCCTGTACACACATACGTATATTGCTGATAGAGTCCTATAAGATTATTTGTGCAGACAGTACACACTGAAAGCATTTATGCTACATTAACTTATTATCAACTGGGTCCCTTTCTTTCCCAGGTGGAGAAATCCACTCTAAACTCACAGAGTGCTTCCCTCATGGCCCAGAATGCTCAGCTGCAGCAACAGCAGTCAAGGACAGAAAGCGAGCGGGACAGCGCCACACAGGGACGTGAAGAGCTGCGTGGTGTTCACGAGCAGCTATTACGAGATCACGAGCGGCTGGCAGCTCTGCATGAGCGGCAGGCCATGGAGTATGAGGCCCTGATGGGCAAGCATGGCTGTTTGAAAAACACCCATCGCACACTGGAGCTGGAGCATCGCACACTGCAGGACAGGTGGGGGAAAGGAGAGACAGCCACAATCTAGGCACTATCAATGAATTGTCATGCATTGTGGTACGAGATCCCTGCATGTTCATGTGTGTGTGTGTGTGTGTGTGTGTGTGTGTGTGTTTACATGCACGTGTTTGTGTGTGTGTTGGTGGTATCTTTAGGTACAATAGCATGTTGCAGCAGCGGACCAAGCTAGAAGACCTGGAGAAAGCCCTGAAGGAGGAGCAGATGAGGATGGCTCTGGAGAAAGAACAGCACAGGACCACTGCTGATGAATGTTGCAGGCTCCGTGACGAGAAGGACTGGTGAGGAGGCACAAGCATGCACACATTTGGAACATGTACCTATACATATACACACTAATGCACACCTAGGCTGATGCATGGATGTGGGCTTATACAAGGGGATAAACATCACCGTTACATCTCTTTTTAAGGCTGAACCAGACATACCGTCAGCTTCTTAACGACAACGAGTTGCTGACAGCAGATCACAAGCTGCTCAAGAGCCAGCTGAATGAGGCCAAGCTGGAGCACACCTGGCTGGAGGCCGACTTCTCCAAGCTCAAGAAGGAGTTTCAGCAGCTGGACATCACCTCCACAAAGCTCACCAACCAGTGTGAGGTACTGACATGCAGCAGGTTGAGCTGGTGTGGTAGTGCCTATTAAATGATTAAATGATATAACTTCACCTTGTAATTGCCTCTTGCTGACGTTATGTATAGTATTCCAATTTTTTGTTTTAATAATTGTATGATAGTGTGTGTTTTGTATACACACTTACGTGTGTGCACATATGCCTGCTTGTGTATGTGTTTAGTTGCTGAGCCAGTTGAAGGGCAACCTGGAGGAAGAGAATCGCCACCTGCTCAACCAGATCGAGACCCTGATGCTGCAGAATCGAACCTTGTTGGAGCAGACTATGGAGAGCAAGGATCTGTTTCACGTTGAAGAGCGACAGTATATGTAAGCAAATAGGACTAACACCATGACAAGATAATGTAGCATTAAATAGGGTCTTATGTGTGGATTTACAGCATGTCACTCTAATTTGTTAATGAGCTAACGCATTAAGTGTTTGATACTTGCAAACAGCACATAATGGACCCTATTTAGGACACCAAAGTACCACAGTAATCAACAGCAGGCCCACAATTATAATTGAGGATCTATTTATTTTCTGTCTCTGCCTGTCTCTGTTCAGTGACAAGCTTAATGATTTGAGGAGGCAGAAGGAGAAGCTGGAGGAAAAGATAATGGACCAGTACAAGTTTTATGAGCCATCGCCTCCTCGCAGGTAAGTTGCCTGTAATATAAAAATAACTATGATTTTTTTTTTACTATTTTTTGCTAATGACTGTGACGGGTCAAATTTCTGTCATGTTTGTACTTTTGAACCCACATTAACTGTTGTTTTTTTTAGCTCTGTTTTTGGTTTCCACCAACTTCCTGAGGGAAATAAATCTTTAGCTGCTAAATGCTCCACCATGTTCACCAGCTAGTTGCTAACTTTGTCTGTGTGTCGTTTGGTGCTGGGCAGGTACAGTCGGTTTATTGGAGCTTTTTCACTGAAAACAGCTGCCTGCTGCAGCCAAAAATGCAGCTATAAGAGCAGTGAGAGAGAATCAAAACAGTAAAACCAAAACAATGAGCTGCAAGATGCTGAAACGCTCCGTAAAGCTGAGAGAAATTGCATAGTTGGATAACAATTCTGTAGGGGTTCATCACTACTATCGACTCCTTTCACAGACACGTCTGTTATGTCTAGTAGTCCATTGTTAATTTAATTAAAATTTAATTTAAGAATATTGCAGCTTTAAGTATCCATTGTTTAATCAGAATATTAGACAAACATTAACATTGCTAGTCTAGCTCATCTCTGCACGCCTGGTGCCCATGCTACGTGTTATTTGTGTCTCATTCTCTTACGGTTTGTCTTTCCTCTGGTATATCTGCCCTTCCACAGACGTGGAAACTGGATCACTCTGAAACTTAAGAAGTTGATTAAATCCAGTAGCCGTGAGCATGGGCCCGACCGCCCACCCACACCCACACACTCTGGCGTTACTGAGCCACACCTCTCCTGTCACGACAACAGCTCCTTCATCAGCTCAGATGGCTCTGGAGGCTCAGCCTTCACCTCAATAGGTGATGCCATCTCACCCCAACGTAACAGCAGTGAGTATGAACTTCTCAAATTCACTAGACCAAAGTCCCCCCTTCACTGCTTCAGCCACAGACCAGGAAGTAAGATCATTATCAGAGGCAGGGCAAAAAGAAGAGATATGGATGAAGCCACAGCAGTTGCATCTACACATGAAGCTGCATTTGCAGGACAGACATCTTCCCAAAACTTGACAGAACTACCCCGTCCACCTCAGCATTTTTCAAGGCGACGCAAAAAAGCCAAATAAATGGATTTAAAAATAAAACTGTTCCAGCACTGTTGTCATGTGCACTTCTTTGTTTGGTCATATCCATTGTACGCAACCTTCACACAGTGTGACCTAAACAGAGTCTCAGCCTCAATTATATCAAGTGAATTAAATTAACAAAAGCTGGAAATGCTGGGGAGAAATGTGATATTCTCAAAATGTGCCTTTAACTTACCTTTTTGCCTTTTTACAAACCCTTACACATAAAAAATGAGATCTTAGTAATTCAAAAAAATTAGCATGTCTGTAGTGAAGAAGATCCAGACCATCTGCGTAATAAATAAATAAATGATGCAGGTATAGCGTGTGTGTGTGTGTGTGTGTGTGTGTGTGTGTGTGTGTGTGTGTGTGTCATGTCTTGTCCAAAGGGTCATTCTTCCTGATGCATGATGTGTGTGTGAACTTTCCTCAGCGGTCATCACTATGTCTTCCCTGTGTCTTTCTTGTTTGTTAATGTATCTCTTCACCCCTGCCTTCCTCCTTTCCCTTGTCTTTTCCTTCCTTCCCTTCCTACCTCTCTCTTCCCTTACATGCCTCTCTCTGCTTGCATCCATCCCTTTGTCTACCTCCCATGTGGCTGCGCTTGCTGTTAAATAGCCACTCTGAAAATGTTTCCCCGTATGAGGAACAGGCTGAAGGACAGAGACAAAGTCAAGTCCCTCTTCCGACGTTCCATGTGTAAGAAAGACTGTGGTCCGGTGTCTACCCTCATCTTCACTGTAGCCTTTTATTTCACTGCTAACTTTATAATACTAAGTGTATCTATGCTTATTTTTTTCATCATCTACTACTTGCCATAACACCGAGGTAACCCTAGTTTGAGTAGGATTCATCATTGTCAGCAAAGATGATTCCCAGCAAGTGTAAAATCAGCAGTCATATGTTAGTAATGTGTCCATCCGTGCCGACCTGATTTCACCACACTAACTTAAAACATATGATATTACAGCTTTAAGCATCTGCAGCAGTCATTTTTCTAGCAGAGTGGCTATATTTGAAGACAATCTGGGGTATTTTATTAGAACAAAAGAGGTCAAAGAAATGCTGCATTGCAGGAGGATACTGGTGCTGCATGAGCTCTGTCCTTCCAGGAGCCAGCTGTACTGTAGGGAAAGATTAACATTTTTAAAATTGAACAAACCAAAATTCTAGACAATTTTATCATCTATGGAGAAAGCAAACCATCCCTGTTTCCATGTTTTTACACGCCATAGAACAAAAATACCTCCTAATCTCCATGACCAGTTCACCTGTCTATCTCCCTCACCTTGGTCCAACAATGCAGCCCTGAGCAGCTTGGCGTACCCCTCTGCCCTGTTCCAGGAGGAGCAGTGGGCAGACGGCTCAGAGCGGCTGGAAGGGTCAGAGGCTGATGTGGAGGAGGACAGGAAGAACGCATTGACCTCATCCCTTACCACATCCATCTTGTCCATCCTCCACCTTAATCATCCCACCACTCTACTCTCATCTGGGCACGTCACCACCACAACCACTGACACCACCAACACTGTTCCAGATGTTTCTGAGCTTTGGGTGACAGGTAGAGGCATTCACGAGCCACTGTTTTGTTTTGATGTCATCATCATTAGTTAGACCCTAGAATAAAGTCTAGATGGAGAGTAGAGTAAAGACAGCACTCTCATGTGCTTTTCTTGTTTTAAACACAGACGCTAGAAGTGTTGAAAAGTGTCACTTATAACTATTCAGTGGTTTCTCATTTTATGCCCCGCAGACAAGGATTCAAATGAGAGCACTGTGCCATCTGGATCTGAGGACAATGACGAGCTGCAGAATCACGGTAAAGCCCTGTGGATACTCGTATAAAGGATTCAGCTAGCATACAGATGTAGTACCAGCTCGGGAATTAGAGTAAATCCATCAAATTGCAATCATGACCTTGTTTTATGTTAATCTCTGTGCTGACTAAAGAGGCCAAAACCTCTGCCGCCCCCTGTTGGTCATCAAGAATAGTATGTTGATACAGCTGACAGATGTTTTCATGATAGACGTAAAAATGTGTATATAAATTATTGTAGTTCTTTAAAAAAAAAACATCATAATCTCTTTTCAGGGCTGAACGGCGTCCAGAGTCGAGCCCAAAGTGAGAGCAGCGGTGAGTTCAGCCTGAGCCTGGAAAATGAGCCATGGTCAAATGGCAGCAGCCCTGTCCAGCTGCCCCCATCACGCCGCTCCTCCTCCTCCTACCAGCCACCCAGCGATGCCTCCACCCCCCAACACACACAGAAGCAGCTGCAGCACAAGGACAAAGCCTCTACCTTGCCCATCACCAACAGTCAGAATTCAGATATCCAGTCTATACCAAAACGGAAAGATCCTGGACTCTCTCAGGACTTCTGGCTCACAAGGGGTACAAAGAGCATCAGAAGGGGGTCAAGAGGGAAAGTGACTCGTCGCTCGTCAGATTCAGGGGGAACAGTAAAAATGAACCCAGGGCTCAATGGAATGAATTCAAATTTGAACTGTAGCAAAGCTGAAACTACCCGAGCCTCAGCTTGTTCACCCATCACAGTGCTGTATGTTCAGGGTAAGTCGTCCTCAATGTCTGGCTGCCTCAACTGCTTCTCCACCCCTCTGGGGAAAGAGGGGCGACTGAAAGGGTCCAGGTCACCCAGAAGTCTCCCCCGAGCCAGCAGTGTCATTTCCACAGCAGAGGGGTCGTCCCGACGCTGCAGTGTAAACAGCGAGTGCAGGGTGACAGTCAAGACTGACCCGCTCTCTGTCCAGGTTTCCGAAGAGAACAATAATCAGGAGGAAACAGCGAGTCAGCAACAACTGGAACAAGACACCAATGGTGAGACTGAGCCCATTCCTCCTGTCAAACCTCCCAGAGACCCAACAGTTCCCACAGATCACCCCAAATCCCCTGCGCAGGAGTTACCTTTTGGCTCCTCATTCACTTTCAAATCTGTCTTCTCAAACACAATCTTCAGCGATTCTGTGGTCAAGACCACGACTAGCCTGGATGCCCTTGGCAACAACCAGACCTTCCTTTGTCTGAATGCATCTCTGGCGCAAAACTGTCCACTTGAGAGCCAGGAGTCTCCTCCTAACACACCACAAACACTGCTCAACATGGAAAATACAGAACACACAGCCGGGCTGGAAGAGAAGGACAAGCCGCTCACAATTGCATGAAAGCAGCTGTCACATCATTGTATATTGTTTCATTCAAATAAAGCAGGTAGCTGCGAGGCCACTTTTCATCACATCAACCGAAGCACACAATTTAAGTCACTGTAGTTTAATATGTTTGCATTTTATTTCACTGACTACCTGAGTATACATTTTAATCTTAAAAGGTGTAAATAAAAAGATGTTTAGGTACTTTTGGTTCTGATTCTTTTCACACTGCTTTAGTAACATTACCAGCTTTTACGGTATATTAATATACCTGAGTAATAGATCCAGAGATTCACAGTACTATCTCTCCATTCAGGTTATCTTTTTGCACAAATTCTGTTTAATATAACTCAATTACATACGAATAGATATCCTCTTTTGCCCATTAAAAATTAGATTGGTGTTGTGACTCAAGCCTGTTTACCTTTACTACACTGACAATCCTGTTATGTATATTTGTGTTTGCAAAAACAGTATGTTCATTTCTGTTGTTTCTATTTATGTCCTGTTACTGGGACAGAACATTTAAATTATACTAAGTTGATTATTGTGTGTGTTATATTCAAATTTGAGCCTGGGGGGAATGTGAAGCTCATATGTGAGAAAATGTGTAAATCTTGTAAATAGCATGTGTACCTGAATGCTATTTTCCCTTAAATAAAGAAATCCTCTATGTAAAATATGCATTTGCTGTTGTCATTGTTTTATAACAGCGCACGAGAACCCGTGCCCGTCCACTGTTCTTATTGGATGTGAGGTCAGTCACGTGGGGCAATGCGGAAGCGGTCCATTTTCAGCCGAAAAACAAAACATTCGTGGGTGGTGTTGAGTTACTCAATGTGGACTGACGTTACTCAGGTCTGCTGGAGTGGTTGCATACACTGTACCGTATAACTCGACAGTTATACCCGGGGTTTGGCAAGATGCTGAGTGCCGCTGCCGCGGAGAGGAACAAGGAGCCCATCCTGGCGGTGCTCCGGGAGAGCGTGAACACCGGGAGACCCCTGCAGGCTCTGGAGATCTCCTCCGGTACCGGGCAGCATGTCACACACTTCGCTCAGGCCCTGCGGAATATAATCTGGCAGCCCTCAGAGTATGACCGCCAGTCTCTTGCCAGGTAAAAACAGGTTGTGTGTATCATTTAATAACAATTCAAATGACTGGTGTACCGTATAAACAGCATATAAACTCGGGTTTTTACGGTAACGTATTGATTAATTTCTGCGTAGCAAACTTGAAAAAGGGCACTGGCCATTTAACTCAGGTATTGCTGTAGTTAATTTAATACTACTGATGCAGGACAGGCATACTGTGCTGCGTATGTTTTGCTGGGGGAGCCTGCATTAACAATAATGTCTTTTGTTCCCATTCTCAGTATAGAAGCGTACAGAGCCCACTACCAGCTGCACAATGTGAAGCCTGCCATCCACCTGGATGCTTCTCTGCCCTATCAGTACTGGGGAGGGATCCAGCCAGAGAGCCTCGATCTGGTAGTCAACATCAACATGATCCACATTTCTCCGATTGCTTGCACAGAGGTAGATTTTATAGATGCTTATATGCACATAGTGTTGTGATTGGTCATCTCTAACCCAAGGATCCTACCCCAAACTGGAATACCAAAGCTGGTAACTTCCCCTTGCCCTAAGGACCCCTGAAGGCTTCAGGTTTAATGTGTGGCGATTTGTTTGTGGAAGTATGATAAATTACACACGCAAATTACACTAAAGCACAATATAAACTGAAATGTTAAAGGCCTTATCCGCACCTGCATTATTACCTAATCCTGAGGCCCTGTGTAGCAGAGGGATAAAATCCTCCCCTTGATAAAATCAAGTTTTATGGCCTTTTATTATTTAGGTTTATATTGTGCTTACATGGTGCATATTTCTAAACAAGTCTGTAATAAATCAACTCACCACAAACTAATTACTATAAAGGGGCCCTCAGCTCATTTTTTTTCTCTGCCAGAGAGAAATATTGTGTTATTTCTTCTTTCAAATTTGACATAGTCTGGCTTTACGTTTTGTACAGTGATCTATTGACTGGTCCTGGTGTTCAGTTTCCACAAAGCAGAAATATTGCAGTGTATCCCCCCAGAGTGTATATATACAGTATGACCCTTTGACTCCTCAGAAAATAACTGTAAGCAATACCACTTTACAATTTCTGCCTCAGACTATAAAAGACACCTGGAGCAAAAAGGGCCGGAGTAGTTGTCCCTTCTGCCACTCAACCCCCCACCACATGTGATGTGATGCTAGTACCTTAAAACATCACTATTTTCTTCCAGGGTTTATTCAAAGGGGCTGGAGCAGTGCTGAAGCCACAAGGTCTTCTACTGACATATGGGGTGAGTGAAAAACCATTTCATACTGTCATAAACATGCACTTTCATGACGTTATTATCAGATCTAAACATATGTGGCATTATTTGCTACATAACATCTTTTGTCGTTCCCCTCAGCCCTATGCAGTGAATGGTCAGATCACACCTCAAAGTAATGTTGACTTTGACTACAGCCTACGGCAGAGGTAAAGTGCTCTGTTTTATGAAGTTAATTCTGTTATAAAGACATTTGAAAGGAATTGAGTGCTCACGGTCTTTTCTTATCAAAAACATTCAGTAGTCAGGAATTTTACTTAAAAGGTGTTACTTCCTCATCAGACATACAAGTAACATCTATAAGAGAGAGCAGCATTGTGTACACAACCATGAAGGTTCATTTGTTTTTGTCATTCATATAATAAATAATGCAAAGGTGTAAAAGATATATAAAGGCTATATTTTTTTATTTTACAGGAACCCAGAGTGGGGACTCCGGGATATCTCCCTCCTCAATTCTACAGCACAAAGAAATGGTTTATTCCTGGAGAAAATAGTAAGTACAACAGCTCATTTAAGCATCAACACTTTTTTTTATCTTTTTAAATGTAAAAAGATGAGAACCTCAACAATGCAGTTATGGGAGTTACTGGTTTACAAATGTATGATTTTAAATGTTTTCTTTGTTAGATGGACATGCCGGCAAACAACAAGTGTCTTCTGTTCAGGAAGGAGAGTTTGGTGTGACGTATCCTGTTGTTCCTTTTCTGGATGGTCGAAACGCCTTAACTTACACTTGAAGCTCAGATTCAGTGCCACATTTTCCAGAACTGTTAATGAATTGTTTCCTCATATTCTAATACACATTGACATTAGAACTGAGATACTGTCATCTATTATACGCTATATTCTTCAGTGTTGCACACTTGAGTAAAATAAATAAGGCTCACATATATGCTGTCTGTGTACTGTATTTACCTTGATGCGGCCACCTACTATTTCTTATTTCTTCATTCAGGTTGCAGAGGCTAAAACCAAGTTAGCAGAAGTGCTTTGCAGAGGGAGATATTTAAGAGAGAATGTGCTAGATCGACTAATGACTAAATGACAAATATAAAGAGCCAAATACAAAACAAACAAACAGTAGAACAGTAAAACACAATATAGAGGGAATATACTTAAGGTGTCTATTTCTTTAGCATCACAAGCTAGGCGTTTTTGCAAGTTGATCAACTTCTGTGGCTGTTATTCTGGCTACTTTCTGATATTTCAGAATACAAACAAACAAAATACATGTTAAAAGAAAGAATATTTATATTTAAACTTATTTAAAAAGAGCATTTCAGCACTCGTATTAATGGACTCAATACATCTGGAATGTAGTACAACCTGTGTTGTAATGAATATATACTGTACATACAAATTATCTCTCATAATGTCATTAACAAACAGTATTAAACATATTTTTGTCTTTTGATTTAAAGAGTTGTTATTAAAAATCAGCTTTTCTTGTTGTAATTCTGATGCTTATCTTCAGTGCCAAAGGTAAAGGTGACCACAGACCCTCTGTGGGCTAACGGGTCCGAGTCCTGGGACTCTACAATGCCTTGCAGGTCTTTTTATCCAGAACCTCACGTAGCTTCTTAAGTCTGCGTTCAGTTATGGCTTTGACATAGCTGTCTGATTGGATGATGGCCATGCCATCCTGCACTACACCCATCACCAGCAAAGGGTTTTCCTCCATGGTGATGTTGGGACAGGGACAGCTCCAGTCTATCTTGGTGATAGCCACCTCTAGGTGCTTGGTATTAAAGAAAGTCAAGCCCATCTTTTCATCTCTCAGGACCTCTTCCAAGCTAAAGCGGGCTAACCCAGAGTCCAGATCCTCCACCAGCTCCGTCAGCCGCCCCACAATAGCAAAGTCACTCCGGCATAAGCTGGGCACCATTTTCCCCTTCCCCCGACAGGCCTTACAAGGTTTCCTTTTGGGTCGTGGGCAGTTTGCCTCACACTCCTTCTTGGTGTGGAAGCTGTTGGCATTCCCATGGCAGCCACCATACGCAAAGGCTTGGCACTGTTTCATGAGGGAATTCCAGGCCCAACGTGGCTCCCAAGCTTTGCAGGGGCCCTGGACAGCAGGTAGCGAGCAGATGCCCATCCCCTCTCTCTGACAGGAGGCCTTGCACTCCTCATAAGTCTCAAATCGGTTGCGGCTGTCGTCACATCCACCGTTGCTGAAGGCCATGCAGGAGCCCAGCTTGCTGTCAAAATACCAGTCAACGTGACGCTCACCACTGCACACTCTCAGGTCTACTTCAGCCAGGCAGTCCGCTGGTGAGAATGGCCGCCCCATGGGCATCTCAGGATCTTCAGAGAAATCATCATCAGCCCGGCGGATGACAGACAGCGGGTAGTCTGCATGAAGAACTCCCGCAGGATTCCGTGCGATGCAGGTGTAGATACCTGTATCCCACACCTGCGCGTTGTAAATGACAAGCTGACCGATGTTGGTGATAACCACATTGCCATACATCTGGTCAGGCCTCATGACCAGCCGTTCACGCCGCTCACTCTGTTTCTCCCACGTTACATCAGGTCTGGGGACTCCAATAACGTCACAGTGGAAGTTGACTGTGCCTCCGACATAGATGGACTGGTGGTGAGGGTTGGAGTACAGTGTGGGCGGCATGGGGTCCTCCAGAGAGGTTGTCGGGGTGGGGTTAGCTGTAGTGTCCTGAGGCAGTGGGCTGGTGTGGGGGCCTGCCAGGTAGAAGCGGCAGGTAACCACAGTTAAAGTCACCCCACGGATGCAGGCCTCTGCGTCCATGTAGCAGCGGTTGAAATAGGTGAGGCCATCCGAAGCGCAGGTGAAGTTGGGCTCTTTCTCACACCGGTCCTGGCACTTGCAGATGGGCTGTCCATCCCAGATGTCACATGTTGCTCCCTGCTGGCTGCAGATAAAGCCTTCACAGGTAGCGGTGGAGATGGGGGCATCATTTCCTTTTCCTCCACCCTGCCCATCTGGCTGGGCAGGGGTGCCATCAGAGAAACGTGCAGCCACACAGCTGTTGAGGCCACACACGTTGGTGCAGCATTTCTCAAAGTCGGCACAGTCCTGCACACACAAAACAGAATTTACCAAAGCAAATATAAATGAACAAAAGACAAAATGAACAGACGATTAATAGTTTAACACTAATGGGGATTACATAAATAACACCACCTCGTCGACGTTGCATTCCCTCTCGCAGGTGCTTTGCGCATCAACCCAGAGATTGGAATTCAGCTTGTTAGGACAAAATCCTTCGTGTTCAACTTTGGTTCCTGTCACACTTGCACATAAAGAAAGTTCGGGTAATTCGCAAACCAAGAGCATCAGCAAACACGCACGTATCCATCCTAACACTAGTTTATTTGAGTTGGGTGCATTTTGCCGACTTCTGTCCTTTATACATCTATCCTCCAAAAATTGTAGAGGGATTTTATACATTATTGCTCTTTTGCATGAGTCGCACCCGGAATAAATCCATTCCTCCTTTAGGTCTTCAAATTCGGAATAAGTCTAATGTCGATTTTCAAATGTGGTCGCCCGTTTTGTGCGTAAACGTTGTAGAAATCACTTTTCTGTGCGCAGAGAGGAGAGTTGTAGCAGTCCCAACGATCAAGACGAGTCTCCATACGCTGGGCCTTTGCTTAACAAAATATATCCCAGAAACGCGTTTAAAAATGCAGTCGGGTTGCATTAAAGATTTGCTTTGATAATCAAAACAAAACTCTTGCAACAATGGGTAAACTCTCATTCAGTTCGATTTCCCCGAACAGCGAAATAAGCGAACGAAACTGCACAATGAGAGAGAAAGACGCAACATCAGCCTTTCAGTGTGTGAATGGAGGTGGAAAGGGCAGCCCCTCTGACCGCCCCCATGGTCGTCCAGTGTCTGAAACTCTTATGAAGCAGCCCCATTCGCTAAGCAACTGGACAAACATTGTAAAAACATCAAAGAAAACGTGGGGCCGTGGTGGCAAGCTGTCCCATCAACCGTGCGCATGGAGATACACATTCCGGTGAGAAATCCAACGTTAAATGTGTCCAGACAGAATTTATAGAGGTGTCATTCATAAATAAGGTAATCAACTTGTTTTCTCGCTGAGAGCTGTTGTAGTTGTTGGATCTAATTTCATCTTCGGTTGTAATTACATATTCCCAGATGTTTTACGCAATGAAAACTTCTGCAGATACTAGTTTTCTTGCGCAAATCAAAGGTCAGACTGTAAAAAGTCGCCCGGAGCGCACGGCGGAAAGCGTAAAAACCAAACACGGGGCGTGTCGCGTCATGTCTGGTGAAACATGTTGTTCACGTCCGTCTTGTCTAGACATCGGTCAATTTACCACCATCCCTCATTCACACGGAGCTCTGAGATGCCACGGTCAGGTGGGAAGGCGTAAAGCGCCACATTTTCAATAGTGCGCGACTCATCTTTGTCCCGGCGCAGCTTCGAGGCGATGAGAAGCAGCACCCCTCATCTTTTCATTGGAAGTGACCCTGCAACCTTTGGGTGACTTTTGACCGCGCTGCATTCAAGCGCTGCAGCGATGTGCTGGTTATCCAAAACGGGCCAATACCGAGAGAGCAGCTAATCAATTCAGCACCCCCCATGAGTTTTATTGCACGGACTGGACAAAGGGTACAAAAAATATTCCCACAATTACCTTGATAAATGTTTGAATGAAAACTCACTGCAGCGGCAGCAGAGCACACAAGTTGATGAAAACACAAGGCAACCTTCTAGTTTTTTTCCCTTTATTTTGATGGGCGACTGTTTTCGATGGAGACAAAATTATAATTAATCCCGTATCCAAACCTTTCGACACACAGCTCTGATAGCAACAATCATTATCAAACGTTTACACATAGTGCTTTAAATGTTCACCCGAGTTCTGCTTATTGTACCTGTCTCAATACACCACAGAAAACATGCACCATTTTTTATGCCCTGGATGACCTCATCACAGACATACAGCCATGACACTGGGAATGTTGGAGAGGAAATACAGCACATGTTAATCAGAGGTGGAAAGAAAACAGAGTTTATATTAGAATAAAAGTATTTGTGTAGATTGTTCAATTATTAAAACAATAGCATTTGTTAGCTCTGATTAAAAAACAAGACTTTCTGTGCCCTTTCTGAAGTTCATCTGACATTACATGGTTCTTGCATTGTTAACCCAATGTCCACAATACATTTTTTGGAAAATAAGAATTAACTTAAGCAGCAAAAGTACAAATACTCAGACAAGGAGCAAGGCTCAGTGAAAATCTTACAGTAGAAGATGTACCCAATGACTTTCCACCTCTGATTCTTACAGTCCCACATATTAACACATGGCCACAGAAAAGTAGCAGATGAATATTGTTTTACATTCATAAATACATAGCATATGCATAAAAAATCCAAAGAGAAATAAAATTAAAATATCCCCCTCACCAATGTCCAGTCAGTTTACAAATTCCTGTTAAGGACTCAGACATGACTGCAGCACTTCCTGAAGACAAAACGCCACAACTAAGCAAACAATCTGTGCATCTGCATTTGTACAAGGCTTCCTCGTCAGCACCAAGCAATGTCTGAATTGCCCCTACGAGTCCATAGATTTAAATTGATCATGCTGTTGGTGGTTTAAACCACTTAAAGCCACAACTAAGGATATTAGATTTAGAGGCAAAAATGGCCTGAGAAAGTCAACAGATGTTCAAACCAATGACTGATGGGGATGGAGGGTGAATTCATTTGGGCTAGAATTTAGGAGCACAGCGGCACAGCAGGAAGTCCTCAAAACAAGACAACTTGGCTCGACTAACCTTGTTTACATTTTCTTAAGTCCATTACTAGTCTGTCTGGGAAACTAGCCCCGCTCTTCTCATGACATTCAATTTAAGCCAGTCTTATTTAAAGCTTAACTAATCTGAGTTTTAAATAAGTAGCTCAGCACCCTTGAGGTTGCAAAGGGAATTTTCTACGGTAGACAAAAGGCATAAAACACACAGATAAGTTGTACACCAAAGCAGGTCTCCCAAAACATTCAAGACAAAACAAGCATAAAAAGCTCCCCTCCAAGATCAATTACCAAACACAGACCAAAACACAAACAGTATATTTACAACTTCAAGTCCAATTTTAAATACGATAAACAATCATTTTCCGAATAAAAGCTAGCTAATGTCCCTCCACTCATTTGTAGTGTTAAGAGGTGAGTGATAATCCTTGATTCACATCTGTTGGTCCCAGGGAAATCTTGTTCTTGTACTTGATCACAGTGAGCCTCTGTAGTTAAGAGTACGAGTAAACGGACATCCACAAGATGGCACCAGCAAGCGCAAAGAGAACAGAAACCAATCCGACCATCCAAGTTGGGCCAAAGGTCCATCCATAGGTCAATGTAACATATCCATTTCTGTTGAAGGTTGCTGGTAGCTCTCCATGCTCTTCTGTGGTCTCGTGACCTCTTGGAGCAACAACGCCTTTAATACTGGTCCTATGGAGGCAACCATTAGTCCACTCCCTCACTATGAAATCTTACAGTTCCCCTTAGAGGAAGACGACGAGTCCTTTGGAGGACTCTGTGGAGGCCTGAAGGACTTTGAGCGTTTGAGACTGTTGGCTTTGCTTCCGCCACTGCTACCACCCGAGGCTGCACTGTTAGCCACTGAGTAGGAGCGTCCATGCATCATGACTGCATTCATGCCGTTGGCCATAGAGAAAGACTTGAGGTGGGACTTGATGGCCACAGGGAGGGGCAGTTTGTCAATAAGGTGCACCGGTGTGCAGGAGACGATGGAACGGCAGCACAGATCTTGGAGGCTGAAGACTGTGGAGCAAGAAAATGCTGATGTTACGACTGAATGTCATGTCAGATACTCCCTAAAGTTTGGCTGCAGGCGCCAGAGATTATTCTTCAATACATATTTTCAGTGTGTCCATGTTCATCCGTACTATTTGGACATCACAAAAAAAGATTTTCACTTCTCTAAATTTTGTTTTTGTTTCATGCTGTTAAATATTTAAGCTTTATTTTGTTAACTCAGAGCAGTTTTCTCTTCTTTTTTTTCCCCAGTCTCTTCTCAAGCTCTCCAACAATGAATTTGGACAATGCTTACACTTACACACCTGTTTGTCTAACAGCAAGATATCTAAAAGAATAATGTATAGATTTGAAAGACTTTTAAATAATTCGATTTTGGCGATGATGTGGTAGTTCAACCATGTGACAAATACTATTTTTGCTGTACTCATGTGATGCCACATTTTCATGCCATTTTGTCAGGGAAAAAAACACATCTGAAAGACAAAAGCTTTTTTTTTTTTTTTTTTTTAATAATTACAGAGGCTGTAACTTTGTAAGTTGGAATGTCTTTTCGGACTGACAGGACAAGTAAAAAGTGGATTCTGAAGTGCCATTTCATGAAAATTGGCATTGTGAAGTACCATGAAAATGTAACTAAACAACAGCTATACATACTTCATTACACTCAAGAGCAGTGTGTCTTTCCAGAAACAATGTCAGGATTACGCTGGATAGTCCACAGACCTTGCATTGAATGGCTTTCACTGGAACTACTTTCTACCAAAAAAACGAATCCCAATGAAAACTGTTGACCGCGAGGACAGTGGATTATCCAGAGTAACTAGTACACTGTTTCAGGGAATTCACAATGCTTTTGAGTTTTTCAAATGTAATTGCATTCATGCAGAGGCTAATCTCTCAAAATCTGAACAAATGAAACTTTCTGCCAACATGTTTTGTTTTTCTACAATAGAAAAAAAAAAGCATACATTCTTAATCTGACAGAATTGGTATGCAAAAATGATTAACCAGCTCACCTCTGTTGGGCCTCCAGAATTTCTCCATCCCATGCCTCATCAGCACAATGCGTGAAAGTTCAGTGAAGGATTCAATGACGTTGAAGTTGCACAGCGGACTGACCTCAAAGAAAGTCATGCTGTTCTTTTCTGCATAAGCCCTTGCCTGCTCTGTTGGCACCTGCCGCTTAAAAGCCAGGTGAAGCCGGTTGCCCACCAGGATCCTGGGTACGCCTGGGGCATGCTGAAGGAAATAAACAATATTGTTGCTATATTTAGGTAATGTTACCAAATTCTGTTGTATCTCTTAAACAGGATTTCTAAGAGCTATTCCGCATTTCTCATTCTTAGCTGCACTAACTAACGTTCCCATGCATTTTCTGTATTTCTTTGTCAACCACAAATGGATTCAATGGGATTACCTCGTCAATTTCCCGGATCCAGCGGTCAATGCCATCAAACGACCAGCCGTTAGTGATGTCATATACAAGCAGGATGCCCTGTGGAATAAAAGCCAAACATGTTGACATATATACAAAATTACATAATGAGGGAAAAACACCATAGTTGCTCTATAAGTCCTCACCTGTGCGCCACGAGAGTAAGACCTGAAGATGGTGCAGAATCTGCCTTGCCCAGATGTGTCCCTGTTGAAGAAACACACACGAGTATGTAAGTAGAGCTGAATATGCTATGGGTTTGTTCATTACTGCAGCCACTAATGACTTGATTCTTTATTGCTAAAAACACTTACCATAACTCTAATTTCACTCTTCTCCCATCCAGCAGAATTGTGGTGGTCTTGTAATCAATCCCTGAGATTGCACACAATCCACACAAAGCTAGTTAATGCTGGTCATTCTAGGCTTTTTAACTGAATTCTTAACAACTGAACAAAAGCAGAGATAGTTACTCACCACTGCTGTAGGCATAGGGAGACTCTACTGATCCGTCTTGCAAACTGTCCAAGATTTCCCCCTTTCCGACATCGCTGTCTCCCACCAAAAGAAATTTCAGGAGATAATCGTAACTCTTGACAGGACTACTCTGGGTCCCCATCATCCCACGCATTGGATCCGGTTCACAGAGAGCTTTATAAGCTCGCCAGACGTCTACTGTTGGGGGCAAGGGACAAACCAGACTGTCCCTAACTGTGGTAGCTGAAGCTAGGCGACCGCCGTTTGACGTTAACTAACCAGCTAGCTGGTGCACTACCCACGATTTACATCAAGTCTGTCCTTTGTAACGTCAAACACATAAAATAATTTCCTGATTCGACTGGACTATATCAAGCAACCCTGTCCGTGTAC
Source organism: Siniperca chuatsi (assembly GCF_020085105.1). Lineage (NCBI taxonomy): Eukaryota > Metazoa > Chordata > Actinopteri > Centrarchiformes > Sinipercidae > Siniperca > Siniperca chuatsi. The sequence goes on along the minus strand of NC_058044.1, from coordinate 24,857,227 downwards.
GTTACTAGCGCCGAAAGCGGAGTCCAGACACCGTGGATGTAACGTTAATGTTCACGTTAATAATCAAAACAACCTTAACTAGCTGTTAGCTGGCTTGTTAGCTAGCCAGCTAACACAACGATAATAACGCATTCTAGCACAAACAGAGGATACAAAGTAAAAACGAAACTGTTTAGTCCTACATAAAACGATACTCTACTAACCCAAACACGATTGTTTCAATATGTTTATAAAGAAAAAAAGCCAACGAGACAACGTCTAGCCCATGGATGTACTGTGTTGGAACTTCCTGGTATTGACATCATTAGCTGCGTAACATCCGGGCATGATTTAAAAAAATAACACAAAATAATATTTTACAACTTATTGTTAATTTACTTATTTTATTTGCCTGATTTAATATTCATGAGACCAAGTTTTCAAAAGCTACTTCGGGAATTATTTTTAAAGATTTCAGTAAGGTAACTGCCTTTTGAACCTTTTTATTTTAGCTTTATCATAATTTTATGTCTCATGTTTATTTGATATGTAATTCTAATACAAGGTATTTTATTTTTTATATTTAATACTGTCACCCTTATGCTATGTATGCATGTATACACGTTTAATTGAAATTGGGGGGGGGAATGCTCTGCTGTTGCCTCAACAAGGAGGGAAAAAGGTAATTGGACTCAATGTATTGAGTAAATTGAATTGACTGATTTCATTTATACTATATTTTCCACGTTATTGTTGGGTCTCTGTAAGTAATATTATAAAGAGCTCTATAGGAAAAGTGCAATGAGATAACTTCTGTGGTGAATTGGCACTATATCAATAAAACTGAATGGAATTGAATTATACCATTGGATTGAAATGGATCAGGAACTGTCACAGTATCATATACTTTACAACCCCACACTGGTGTATGACAGATACAGAGAAAGGTATTGGTCACCTCTCATTGGTTGTTCTTGATTGGCATTTGCAGCAGCTGTGGGAATTCTCGCTTGATTGCAGAGTACAAAAGCCAGGTGAAACCACCACTTTCATACACAACCTGTTTAGGTGAGGGGTCAGCTTCAGTGGGAGGCAGCTTCTGGAGTGAAAATGGAGGTGTTGCATGCTGGGCTTGTATTATTGCTGTTTTGTTCTGCCTATAGTTATCAGTTTAGAAGTAGTGCTGGGGATGACCCGTCTGTGCAGGATCCTGAATTAGAGTGGGAGAGAATGGAGACAGTGATAGGTGAAGAAATGATGCAAACCCCTCCACGTGAAACAAAATTCTTGAAGAGTGCATCTGGTAGCGACTCTTCAACACCTGAAGCCATGAATGTTCCTCAGTATGTGACTGTCTCAGCTTCCGAGGACCATGAAGAAGTCTTCAAGCCAGAAAAGGGTGCCAGACCCCTCCCTGACTTGATCAAGGAAATATCGCTTGTGACAGCTACCCCTACTCTAGAAAGTGAAAAAAGAATAGCCAGAATGGCATTGGTTGAAATCCTGTGCCATGTTGACAGAATATATGTAAGGATCAGGAGAGAGATCTTCAAGACTATGGATGCATACAAATATTTGACACTAGGCACCTGTCCTGTTAATCAAGGTACCAATGCCCACTACTACCTCCTGTACCTTCTGAAAACTAACTGTGGGTTCAAGAAAGAGGTTGGTAAATGCTACTCATTTCTGTCTTTAGTTTCAATAATCTACTTAATTTTGACTAACTGCAACTAACACAGAAATGTTTGTTCTAGAGTCATGCAGATTATTGGTCTGTTCGCAATGTGCTCCACTACAAGCCAACCTCTCCAGTTTTAAGGGACATGCCATTTGACATTCCCCTGCAGTGTAAATTTCCCAGGTAAGGTTTCTTTACTTTTAGCCAGATTGTATAAGAATTAAGTCTAGGTATGTATCACCTAGCTACCAACACTTGCCATACTGTTAAACTACATGGCAATCAATAACTGCTGTTCTCACTTTCAACTTCTGTCTTAATGTGAGTTTTCACTTGACTGTTGCAGGTTTTTCAACTCCTATGCAGTTGGCTTCTATCCTGTATTACAGGGAGGCATAATTTTCAAAGCACTCAAACAAAAAAATTGTTTCACCCTTGCTACTCAAGATGGTATGTTCTCTTTTTCTAAGTCAATTGATTCATGTTCACATGTGCTAGCATTCTTCTAACATACAAAGCTGCTGACCAGTGTTTCAGCACAAGGCTTTTTTCTAATTAAAAGCAAAGCTCAAATAGCAGAAGGGAGCAAGGCCTCTAACAATGTCTGCAAGTGATGCAAATGCACAAAAATACTTAACCTGAATGTGCTGCTCAAAAATTTAGATAATGCACCTTTACTAGTAAGTGGGAAAACAATACATTGTACAATATCCTTGAAGTCAGTTAGGTAACATGGTGAAAAATGGCAGCTTAAAATGTGGACAGAGCATGATAAATACTAAGGTATAAATTGGGTTACTTAATCTTAAACAGGCAAAGGAAATTTACAAAGCTTGTGGGACAAAGTCTACATTGGGACTTAAGCTTCATTTGCACTAAATGCACTCCTGTAACTGACTCAAATAGGAAAGATGCATTCAGAAAGTCAAAGCTGAGACCAACTCTTTAGTCCATAGAAATTTTTATTTACAATTTTTCATGCTGCCATATCAAGCTGTTAGCTGCCATAAGCATTTGAAGGTGTAAATTGCTACATGCAAACAATACTTTAGTGTATACTAAAAGTACTGTTAACAGACTTGGCAGGGATCAAATATTTCCCCACAAACATATGCAGCAGCCCTCTTAATTTGTAAGTATCTAAAATTGTCCAGTGACTGACATCCCCCTTTTCCACAGCATCAGGGAAGGAAATCACTGGTACCAAAACCTACACCTTGGGCCAGCCAATGTACTTTGAGGCAAAGCGATGTGGCCACCTTTCAGGGTCTGGCGATCAGAGGCTGTACATCCACAAGTGCTTCATGACTGCCTCAAAAAACCCCAACTCATATCCTAAATATACAGTCATTGACAACCATGGGTAAGATTTAAATTATTTCAGTTTACAATGGGCATGTCACTTGGTGGTTAGAGGTGACGTGCATATTCTCTCTCATTGCAGCTGCATGATTGATGGCAAGGTGACTAAACAGTCAAAGTTCCTCACTTGTGCCTCAAAGATGGTCCAGAAATTCAGTGTGGGTGCCTTGATTTTCAAGGGCCATGTTTCCACTCATGCTTCATCACAGGTACTGTCAAGTGTTAAGTGGTACAGAGCTCTATGCTGTCAAATGTATACTGACACTGAAACATGTCAATGTCTTTCAGCAACTCTACATGCACTGTGAGATCTCAATGGGGAAACTTACTCCGACTCAAAATTCAAAGGCTTGCAATTATGATCAAGCTACCAAAAAGTGAGTTGACTCTGGCTAAAGTAAAACCTCCAAGTAGCGTTAGCTTACTTTTGAAGGTCTTGTAGGATGAATGTTTCATGTGTGCTTGATGGCCAAAACTAAGCTTTTTGTCAGCACTCAGTTGTAGTTGGATATTGCCACCTGTTGTGGTTGTTGCTGTTTAGTCAGTTTGCCAGCTGGTATTTCAAGACCTGGTAACCCTGTTTATGGTTTTAGATGGCAGGAGCTGTACGGTTATCACTCTGTGTGCCACCACTGTGCATCAACCTGCTCCTCAGCACACCCTAAAGGTACGTTTACACTTTCAAGAAACAGAATTTGACAACTTGTTGGTATGACATGCAGTTGCTTTAGACTTTCTCCTCAACTTGGCACAGAGCTGTTGCAAATCAGTCAATTAATGAAGCATTTTGTTTTAATGTAGGCAATTTTGACAAATACAAAGTGCTTATCCCTTGGACATCAGGCAATCTTCCAGCATCTTAGAGCATAAAATGACTCCTTACTTAGCACTACTCTACCATGACTTTTTAAGGCTTGGAATTTATGTTCTTTCAACAGCTACTGGGAAGATCATCTCCAGTCACCCTTGGAAGGTTCTGAGCAGCAAGGATGGCGATGCAGAGGCTGACCCTCAGATGAAATCCTTTGATGTTGACTCACTCAATTTGGAGGACCCTGACATGGCAGAGCATAAAGACTTCCTAGACCACTGGGAGCATGATTACTGAAATTCTGAATTTTAAATTACTTGCTCTATTGAACTGTCATGACAAGAGATAAAAAATTCAAATTTGTACATGTTGGGTTTTTTTTACATGGAACAATTAGCACTGTTGCAACACTTGTCAACATAATCATGTATCAGCATGTGTGCATTTCTAAGCATTTCCTGGAAATGCAATACAGCATTTCTGTAGATACAGTTGTGTACCACAAGGGGATAGAAGAGATTCACTGAACTTGCTTGAGTAAATTCAGCAGGAAGTTCAATAATGTTCCGAGTCAGAGGGTTCCCAATAAGAACATGGTGCAACAGCTTTTTCTCGAGGCTTCTCTCAATAAAGGTCATTAAATCTCGTAGTCTACAAGAAACATGGTTGGGTTTCCACTGGGATGGGTCTCGCATCAAAAGCAGATGCATTAGTGCAGTTTTGAAATGAGAATCATTGAGAGCACTACTTCCTGACAGTGCTGTCTGTCTCCTGTGAAGGAAATATGCAATTTCAAGAGTTTGTCTGTGGCATGAATTTTCAGGTAGGCGTTTAGAGATGTGTTCTAGGAAACTGTCCTGATAATTGGTCAGGGAGAGTGGCCAGAAAGTATCCAAGTTCTTGGGGGAGCAAGGCGTAATGAAGAAATGAGAATCAGTGAATTTAACCACAGGATTCATACTGAAGCTAAGCTTCTTCCCTGATCTGAATCGCACTACCAGAGCACCTGGCGCATCAATGTAGCGAATGTTCAGCTCAAACTCATACTTGTGTGAAATCAGTGCCCATGCTTGTTTGATCGTGCTCTGAAACCATCTGGTAACCTGTGATTTTGACAGGAATGGGGAGTTCTTCATGCAAAGAAGGCCATCACAAACATCAGTAATTTTTGTCTTTACTTTCTCAGTCTCACAATGCAGCAGGCAAACCATATCATCTGCATCAGGAGACTGACAGTGGCAGCCATTTGGCACTTTCATATTTTCCACCAGTTTTATTTGACCACAGACTTGCATATCTAGCAGCAGGTCACTTGCCTGGTTGTTCCAGAGCAGACACTGAAAACTATACGGCTCAGGTGGGGTAAAGGGGACGATGATATCACACACATCTACCATCTGAAAGTCCCCAATCACCATACTGCCATTTCTATCACAGACACTCCTCATGGCATCCAATAGATCATTTGCAAACCCCTCCAAAAACTCATCCTCCCCCCACTTGTTACCAGATGAGGTGTGAATACATTTAGAATGAAATTGCTGCAGAGTCTCGCTGTCTGGTAGTGGCACTTCAGCAGCGGTGCAGGTCACTGGGAAGGCCCTGGTTTCTTCTTGCTTCTTTTGGGAATATCTCCCTAGGTATTTCCTAAAGAAGCGAATCATGGAAATGATGGAGAATAGGTTCCATATGTACCAGAGGTAATCCTTCTCCCAGTCAGCGATGGCCTTCTTTGAAGTTTCATTTTCTGATGTCTTGGTGTGAAGATGTGACAGAGGTGATTCTTGTTCTTTGGAGCTGAACACTTCCTTCTCCTCAGGATTTTCATGTTGACCTTGTGGTCTGCTTGGGTCTCTAAAAGAGCCATCAGTCTGGAAGTCTTCTCCCTGTTTATTCTTCATGTCCAGCTGTAAATTTCCCTTTTGCTTATGGTCAATTTGTGAGGTCTTCAGAGCGGTCTCAGGTTCACTTTCAGAGTTTTGTTGCCGATCCAAATTTGTTATAAAATGTCCTCCTTCTGGTAATTGGTAGTCAGCACTGTCTTCCCCTGAATCTTGTTTAGCGACAGTCACATCTGCTAAGACTGACATTTTATCTTTTTCAGTGTCATGTTGACTAGACTGATGTTCCTTTGGAATCTGATCCCCAGGCCCTTTGTTGTCAGCATATGTCATTTCCTCACTGACAGGTGCCATTTCGTGGTCCAGTTTTTCTCCTCCTCTCAGCAGCCTCTCTTCATGCTTTTGCATGCCCACTGTGGTGATATCATCCCATTCCTCAACCCCGGGGTCATCCCATGGATACGTTAGGAGACCCAGAGCCACCACAAACACTCGCAGCAGAGTATCGTGCATCGTCAATACTGTCTGTGAATAAGTCAAACAGCATGTTGTTACAGATAATTTCAGTGATTTTGAAAAATGCATTAGTGTTCTATGAAATATGTAAAAACAAGAGATTGAATAAATATCATAGCAATTATTTGTAAAAATACTTTATGAGAAAAGTTCCTGCTGGCAAATTTCACAGGATGTAAGAAAGAAGCTACTTCCTCGATGGCTTGGAAGCATCCTCTTTACTCATTTCTGTGATTACATTGTATATCAGATGTCATTTATTACTGCATAAAACATTAAAGGAGAAGAACAAGAATACGCACCAAAAGCAGTGATGAGTTATCTCAATATTGTAACGTTCCGGTAATGTGTGAATAGGTACAAAGGAGGAAGCAAGAGACTAACCTTGCACAGCGACAGGCTCAGTGATCTCTTCCTATTTTAGATGTAGCTGTAAGTTGTCTTTCGTGACTTATTTCCTGCACACCCTGCCCATGTGCTCTGCTATGACATTTTCCTGTGCAATACTCACAAGAAAACAGATAGCACAGACTTCCTGTAAGTTTAACTTAGTGTGAAATTAACCATTTACTCTGAGTCACTGAATGACTCATAAACAGTTTAAATGACCATATATTATATTACATTATATTATAGACCAAGCATTTGGCCACATACAATATTATGTGGAAAGTGGTTTGTGTCTATGAATAGGAGAGTAAGCCCCTGCCTTTTATCCTCTTGTGGGCTTCTAACTGGTTTGTCGAGCTCCGCCTCATTCACTGGGTGCAGTTGAGTTCAAAGGGCTATGTGAAATAAATCTCCAAATCCCTTGGAGATTTAATAATTATCAAATTTTGCATGTGATAAGCTATTGTCCCTTGAAATATTTGGTTCCGATTAAACAAGTGGAAACAGATACAACCTTCACCTGTTGGACAACAACTAAATTTTCCAACCAAAGCCACAGATATTTGAATGGTTTGTGACTATTTTTGCATGTCTGGATCGTTATGGCTACAGCTGAACACTGCATTCCCGAAGGTTCAGGTAACTTGAGTTAACGCTGCCACATACTACATTCATGTAAGTAAGAAAAAGCATTAATTTGAATTGTGAAAGGACTGACAAAGTGTTTTCTGAGCAATGCAACAGGTTTACTTATGAGAAAGTATGGGTTGAATGAGAATCTTTTGTTACATTACACTAGACACGGGTGCCTGTGAAGGGAGGGGCATGATGACAGATGATGTGGTCTGATGTGCTTTGAACATCACCTCATTCGAGAAATACTTCTCAGTCGGACAGAGCCACAATGTCTGATAAGTATATAAAGAACTGCAAGTTATTTACGACGGACATTGTAATTGCATGCATTTTTGAATTTCCTTTAGCTCATCCACTCTTAAGAAAATAGGTAAGTGTGTGTGTGTGCCTTGTTCTTATATCCCGGTGGGGACTTTAACTTTAACATTGTGTGTGTGTATCAAACTGATGAAACAGGTATATTTCTGCATGAAAGCTGGTTTAGAATAGGAGTCATAGTTCACTAGTTTATGAGATTCTAGTACTATTTTCTATTAAGGCACACTTTATAAAGGGTTTATAATGGTTTATTATTAGTTAATGAATCATGTACTAATGCTTTAGAGAACAGTAATAAGACATTAATGAAAACAACTATTGGATTATCTGCCACACAGAGCATCTTGACCAAAATGTATTAACTACTTATTAACAGATTAATGGCTTACTGTAAGCACCCTTTATTAATGAATTATTAACATTTTACTTAATAACTTTTGTTGCAGGCTTATTAGAAAGAGAGAGAGAAACTATAGGCCCTTTGTTAGTGACTTATTAACATTTATAACTTTATAACTAACCAGAGAGATATTTCACAATCTGTCAGTCCAAATGTGTTTCTTATTAATGGCTCATTAATTCATCTATATAAATTGTTTACCAGTGTTTTATGAAACAACAGTAAACAATGTATTAAACATTAATAAAGCTCAATGGTTCTTAAGTGAATTATGTGCAACATAATACCTCAAGAATCAGCACACTGCGGTGTCTTTTCTACCACTTTTTCACTGGTTGATTTCAAACGTCCTACTGCACCTCTTTTCACAGATTAAATTCCATCTGAACCAAAGATCCACCACATCTCCCAAGATGGATAAGTTTCGTATGATGTTCCAGTTTCTCCAATCCAACCAGGAATCTTTTATGAATGGGATCTGTGGTATCATGGCACTAGCTAGTGCACATATGTACTCTGCCTTTGAGTTCAGCTGCCCCTGTATGCCAGAATACAATTACGCCTATGGGATTGGACTGCTTATCATTCCACCTATATGGTTCTTTATGTTAGGTTTTGTATTGAACAATAATGTGTCAGTGCTAGCAGAGGAGTGGAAAAGACCCACGGGGAAACGGATGAAGGATCCAGCAATCCTTCGCTACATGTTTTGTTCAATCACACAGAGATCCTTGATAGCACCTGCAGTGTGGGTGTCTGTCACTCTCATGGATGGGAAGAGCTTCCTCTGTGCTTTTAGCATCAGCTTGGATATTGACAAGTTTGGGAATTACAGCCTCGTGACAGGGATGTCAGAGACAGAGAAGATAAAACTGCTGGCGAGGATTCCCTGCAAAGACCTATTTGAGCATCAGGAAATAAGAGTGGCAGCATCACGATACATAAAGTGTATATCACAGGTAGCCTGCTGATTTTGTATTCCACTTTTCTGTGAATGGTTTTAAACTGAGCTGTCAATCTTTTGAAAGAGACAGACCTGGAGACAAATGAGACCATTTTAAAGACCAAACGTCAGTTAAATGGCACAT